>NC_060119.1:278357202-278992971 GCF_021461395.2 Schistocerca americana | reverse complement strand
TGGTGGGGGGCTCTGTAATGGTGTGGGGAGCGTGTAATTGGAGTGATATGGGACCCCTGATACGTCTCGATACGACTTAGACGGGTGACACGTACGTAAGCATCATGTCTGATCACCTGCATCCATTCATGTCCATTGTGCTTCCGATGGTCTTGGGCAATTCCAGCAGGACAATGCGACACGCTCAGAATCTCTACAATGTGGCTCCACCTTTCTCATTTTAAAAACTTCCGATGGCCATTAAACTCGCCAGACATGAACGTAGTTGGGCATATCTGGGATGCCTTGCAACGAGCTGTTCAAAAGAGATCTCCACACCTACGCACTCTTACGGATTTATGGACGCCCTGCTGGATTAATGGTTTCCTCCAGCACTCCTTCAGACATTGGTCGAGTCCATGCCACGTCGTGTCGTGCTCACGGGGGCCCTACACGATATTAGGCAGGTGTACCAGGCCACGATATTAGGCAGGTGTATTAGGCATTAGTGGCAGAACAACTGAGAGAAAATTTGGAATACATTTCACATAAATTTTCTCAGCATGTTATAGTCTTAGGTGGAGATTTCAATTTACCAGATATAGACTGGGACACTCAGATGTTTAGGACGGGTGGTAGGGACAGAGCATCGAGTGACATTATACTGAGTGCACTATCCGAAAATTACCTCGAGCAATTAAACAGAGAACCGACTCGTGGAGATAACATCTTGGACCTACTAATAACAAACAGACCCGAACTTTTCGAATCTGTATGTGCAGAACAGGAAATCAGTGATCATAAGGCCGTTGCAGCGTCCCTGAATACGGAAGGTAGTAGGAATATAAAAAAAGGGAGGAAGGTTTATCTGTTTAGCAAGAGTAATAGAAGGCAGATTTCAGACTACCTAACAGATCAAAACGAAAATTTCTGTTCCGACACTGACAATGTTGAGTGTTTATGGAAAAAGTTCAAGACAATCGTAAAATGCGTTTTAGACAGGTACGTGCCGAGTAAAACTGTGAGGGACGGGAAAAACCCACCGTGGTACAACAACAAAGTTAGGAAACTACTGCGAAAGCAAAGAGAGCTTCACTCTAAGTTTAAACGCAGCCAAAACCTCTCAGACAAACAGAAGCTAAACGATGTCAAAGTTAGCGTAAGGAGGGCTATGCGTGAAGCGATCAGTGAATACGAAAGTAAAATTCTATGTACCGACTTGACAGAAAATCCTAGGAAGTTCTGGTCTTACGTTAAATCAGTAAGTGGCTCGAAACAGCATATCCAGACACTCCGGGATGATGATGGCATTGAAACAGAGGATGACACGCGTAAAGCTGAAATACTAAACACCTCTTTCCAAAGCTGTTTCACAGAGGAAGACCACACTGCAGTTCCTTCTCTAAATCCTCGCACAAACGAAAAAATGGCTGACATCGAAATAAGTGTCCAAGGAATAGAAAAGCAACTGGAATCACACAACAGAGGAAAGTCCACTGGACCTGACGGGATACCAGTTCGATTCTACACAGAGTACGCGAAAGAACTTGCCCCCCTTCTAACAGCCGTGTACCGCAAGTCTCTAGAGGAAAGGAAGGTTCCAAATGATTGGAAAAGAGCACAGGTAGCCCCAGTCTTCAAGAAGGGTCGTCGAGCAGATGCGCAAAACTGTAGACCTATATATCTGACGTCGATCTGTTGTAGAATTTTAGAACATGTTTTTTGCTCGAGTATCATGTCGTTTTTGGAAACCCAGAATCTACAATGTAGGAATCAACATGGATTCCGGAAACAGCGATCGTGTGAGACCCAACTCGCTTTATTTGTTCATGAGACCCAGAAAATATTAGATACAGGCTCCCAGGTAGATGCTATTTTTCTTGACTTCCAGAAGGCGTTCGATACAGTTCCGCACTGCCGCCTGATAAACAAAGTAAGAGCCTACGGAATATCAGACCAGCTGTGTGGTTGGATTGAAGAGTTTTTAGCAAACAGAACACAGCATGTTGTTATCAATGGAGATGCGTCTACAGACGTTAAAGTAACCTCTGGCGTGCCACAGGGGAGTGTTAAGGGACCATTGCTTTTCACAATATATATAAATGACCTAGTAGATAGTGTCGGAAGTCCCATGCGGCTTTTCGCGGATGATGCTGTAGTATACAGAGAAGTTGCAGCATTAGAAAATTGTAGCGAAATGCAGGAAAATCTGCAGCGGATAGGCACTTGGTGCAGGGAGTGGCAACTGACCCTTAGCATAGACAAATGTAATGTATTGCGAATACATACAAAGAAGGATCCTTTATTGTCTGATTATATGATAGCGGAACAAACACTGGTAGCAGTTACTTCTGTAAAATATCTGGGAGTATGCGTGCGGAACGATTTGAAGTGGAATGAACATATAAAATTAATTGTTGGTAAGGCGGGTACCAGGTTGAGATTCATTGGGAGAGTCCTTAGAAAATGTAGTCCATCAACAAAGGAGGTGGCTTACAAAACACTCGTTCGACCTATACTTGAGTATTCCTCATCAGTGTGGGATTCGTACCAGATCGGGTTGACGGAGGAGATAGAGAAGATCCAAAGAAGAGCGGCGCGTTTCGTCACAGGGTTATTTGGTAACCGTGATAGCGTTACGGAGATGTTTAACAAACTCAAGTGGCAGACTCTGCAAGAGAGGCGCTCTGCATTGCGGTGTAGCTTGCTCGCCAGGTTTCGAGAGGGTGCATTTCTGGATGAGGTATCGAATATATTGCTTCCCCCTACTTATACCTCCCGAGGAGATCACGAATGTAAAATTAGAGAGATTAGAGCGCGCACGGAGGCTTTCAGACAGTCGTTCTTCCCGCGAACCATACGCGACTGGAACAGGAAAGGGAGGTAATGACAGTGGCACGTAAAGTGCGCTCCGCCACACACCGTTGGGTGGCTTGCGGAGTATAAATGTAGATGTAGATGTAGATTTTATCCAGTCCTTTACTGCAATAAACACGCCGCCACCATTGGCGACTAACCTATCCTTACGATAAATATTACAATCTGAACTTAGGATTTCGTTGTCATTAACGTCCGGTTTCAACCAACTTTCTGTTCCTATTGCTATCTTTACTTTATAACATGCAGTAAGCGATAATAGTTCTGGGACCTTTCCTGGGAAGCTCCAGCAGGTTACAAAAATGATATTAACCTTTTCTACGTCTGATCTGTGACGACATACGTTCTCTGAGGACACTGTGACTAATTTATTACGCAAATATATCTTTGATCCAGTGTGAGGGTTTATTTAACCTAAAAAAACCTCTTGTGCACGGCACACGTACTGCGCTACCCTAGCACTCGCTTCCTGCATGTAGTGCACGCCTGACATGTAAAGGGGAACCCTGGAGAAAGTATTATTTCCAATGTAATTGCCGTAATCTCACTGTGAGACACGACGGTCAGTACCTTCATGCAAAGCCTCTGAAGACTATCTGTTGACTCGGTCTCCAATACATTGTAACGGGATGAACTGCAGCAGAACTTGGAGAGCTGAAATCTGGCCACGAGCCAAGGATCAGGTAGGACTCACCGGCCCAGTTTCCGTGCTGGGGATCCATCTCTCGTCGTATTTCTCAGGCCGGGCTGATGACCGAAGGCTGTGTTGCTGCGATGGGTGGAGGGACTCCTACCGGTGGCTCTCCGTCCAGTGGGTCTGCATTCAACCCCTGACCGTGCAGAATGTATGCAGCAGAGGATTGTGCAAGTTTCAATTGGCGAACCCGTGCCAACGTCCACGCTGACGCCGTTGACATTATCGTATGCAGACGAGCTTCGAACGGATCCCGAAGAATGACCAGCTCCAACATCCTGACAGTTTCCTGCAACCGCCTGCAGCAGAGACCGCCACCTGTGAGGAAACGACGCACACTTCCTGTCGTGTTTTTTCCGGCGATGGATCTCCAGCACGGAAACTGGGCCGATGAGTCCAATACTGATCCACAGATCGAGTGCGGCATCCACCAGATGTTAATCACGCAGAAGACGCAGACAGCATGTCGCCGAGCAACAGCACTCGAGTCAACATAAGCGTTCATGTGCGCTTTACGCACTGAGGAACAGTGGCAGGCGTATCGAACAGTCTCTGTTAATACTAATACAATTATAACGCCGTACAAATGACAGTTATTACGAAACATGCTGCATGCGTCAGACGTCGACATGGTTCTTCTACAGGAAGTACGCGTCGATAGCTTCCCCGACCTCTATGGGTACGAAACGTACATTACACCAACTACAGACAGAGGCAGCGGAACAGCGGCACCTCTACGTGGCGGCATAGTAGCCGCGGACGTGGTGTACCTGCCGTCAGCGCGAGGACTGGCGCTCACAGTGGTAGCAGTACGGATCGTTAACATCTACGCAGCGTCGGGGTCCCACAGGCGGTACGACCAATCCCAAATCTACGCAGAGGGGATTGCACCACTATTCTTAGGCCAGTATGAACATGTCCTATTTGGAGGCGACTTCAACTGCGTGCTCGCACTAAAGGATGAGTACCGACGCTATAATTCATGTCAGGAGCTGCGGCAGCTGATACAGGACATGAATCTAATCGATACATGGGAGACGATATGCGAGCTAACGTCCCAGAGATGTTCGGGCTCACATGCGGTACTTCTTCGTCAGTGGGCCCACAGTCGTCTAGGGGTTGAACCGCAGCACGTGTTGCATTACAGGCCCTAAATTAGACACTTGTGACCCTTTGGTTTAATTGTCTGGCTGTTGGCAAGTTTACGAAATTGTATGAAACATACAGAGTTAATATAATAACATAACAGTAATAACAGTATCGGTAACTTAATTGACGATCCGTAAATGATGTAGGCCACGCAGTTGCGATTTGGTTGGAATAATGTTCATTCAGAAAGCAAACTAATAGCGAAATTGGACGTGTTTAGAGTTACTATTACACTCGAGCTCATATCCATTTGACACATTTCGATCATTCACAATCTCATCGCGAAATACAAGTCCAATACTCCACCTCGTTACCTACACGAAAAGTTAGAGTTCACACCAGGCACGGCGTTGCTCACCGCTCAGAGACTAAGTCCCGCGATACCACACAACGTGAAATTTTCTAAGTTGCTTGACTTCCTAGCTACCAAAAGACCGACCGTCCGCTTTCGCGTCTGCACCAGCACTGTCCCTCTGCCCATCTCCTGCCGCGTCTCCCCACCGTGCCGAACATCGTCGCTCAGCTGACTAGTGTAGTTCCCTTCCTTGAAGCCGTTCATCTGATTGGCTACAGCTTATTCAACATTATTTTACATTTTCACATATTTAAATAATGAAAGCTTGACCACTTTCATTTTCTAAATAAAGTAACAACAATATCAATTACATAATAAACGTTAAATTCTGTTACATAAAACCAATATAATTTCCTTCTTAACATTGAATGTCACTGCCAGTAACCCTGCACAATCTGCTTTCTGATAAATAAATAAAGAACAAAAGTAACTATTATGCACTAAACTTTACAACAAATATTCTATTACCTAATGATTCAATAAGGTGTCATGCGGTCACCGTTCAATGTGTCTTGTGTGGAGGAAGTGATTATCTGATGCTTAACTGAAAATACTAACAATTTAAATTTACTATATCTTTTAAACAAATAAAGTTACTTAGTTGATATTTACAACATTTCTCATTTTAATGATGCGCTTTTGGCCGGCCGGTGTGGCCGAGCGGTTCTAGGCTCTACAGTCTGGAACCGCGCGACCCCTACGGTCGCAGGTTCGAATCCTGCCTCGGGCATGTATGTGTGTGATGTCCTTAGGTTATTAGGTTTAAGTAGTTCTAAGTTCTAGGGAAATGTTGACCTCAGAAGTTAAGTCACATAGTGCTCAGAGCCATTTGAACCATTTGAATCATGCACTTTTACATGAAATTTCGATCGTTATGATCGACCAAAGCGTTCAGATTTCAGCATTCAGATCTTTGTTACAAAACTTGTTAATTTCACTATAACAATAAATCCTAACTATTATAGATATGACCAACATTCAAGTTTTATTCGGATAACCACGAAAATTTAAGAAAGATGGTAGATTAAAATTACTGTGGTTTCATTCCCTGAATTACTACAGAATTAAATAGTTTTCATAAATGTTTCCCTTTATGGCCGATCTTAGGTCCGCCATATTTAACACTACTACACCTCTCTGGGCATAAACCGCTCCTACGGGGTTTCCCTATGACGTAGGTTCTCGTCTGTCTCACTTGCACACTACAGCGCTTAGGCCTCATCATGCTGGCCTCATTCAGCACAATAGACAATGGACTTCCCCATCTCGTGGCCAATGTGCGCGCTTTATGGCACACGGTCCTGGACGACAGGATTCGTTTCACAATTCCTGGAAGGCTGTCTCTTTCAGCCACATACTTAAATGAGAGCGAAATGCTCGTTAATTCATAGATACATGGCGACAGACGCGGATACACCTATGTCACAAGTCACTCTGCACTGAGATCCTCAATGCGGAATTGTGGCCCGTCACCTTTCCAGATCACTTAGCATATACACTCCTGGAAATTGAAATAAGAACACCGTGAATTCATTGTCCCAGGAAGGGGAAACTTTATTGACACATTCCTGGGGTCAGATACATCACATGATCACACTGACAGAACCACAGTAACATAGACACAGGCAACAGAGCATGCACAATGTCGGCACTAGTACAGTGTATACCCACCTTTCGCAGCAATGCAGGCTGCTATTCTCCCATGGAGACGATCGTAGAGATGCTGGATGTAGTCCTGTGGAACGGCTTGCCATGCCATTTCCACCTGGCGCCTCAGTTGGACCAGTGTTCGTGCTGGACGTGCAGACCGCGTGAGACGACGCTTCATCCAGTCCCAAACATGCTCAATGGGGGACAGATCCGGAGATCTTGCTGGCCAGGGTAGTTGACTTACACCTTCTAGAGCACGTTGGGTGGCACGGGATACATGCGGACGTGCATTGTCCTGTTGGAACAACAAGTTCCCTTGCCGGTCTAGGAATGGTAGAACGATGGGTTCGATGACGGTTTGGATGTACCGTGCACTATTCAGTGTCCCCTCGACGATCACCAGTGGTGTACGGCCAGTGTAGGAGATCGCTCCCCACACCATGATGCCAGGTGTTTGCCCTGTGTGCCTCGGTCGTATGCAGTCCTGATTGTGGCGCTCACCTGCACGGCGCCAAACACGCATACGACTATCATTGACACCAAGGCAGAAGCGACTCTCATCGCTGAAGACGACACGTCTCCATTCGTCCCTCCATTCACGCCTGTCGCGACACCACTGGAGGCGGGCTGCACGATGTTGGGGCGTGAGCGGAAGACGGCCTAACGGTGTGCGGGACCGTAGCCCAGCTTCATGGAGACGGTTGCGAATGGTCCTCGCCGATACCCCAGGAGCAACAGTGTCCCTAATTTGCTGGGAAGTGGCGGTGCGGTCCCCTACGGCACTGCGTAGGATCCTACGGTCTTGGCGTGCATCCGTGCGTCGCTGCGGTCCGGTCCCAGGTCGACGGGCACGTGCACCTTCCGCCGACCACTGGCGACAACATCGATGTACTGTGGAGACCTCACGCCCCACGTGTTGAGCAATTCGGCGGTACGTCCACCCGGCCTCCCGCATGCCCACTATACGCCCTCGCTCAAAATCCGTCAACTGCACATACGGTTCACGTCCACGCTGTCGCGGCATGCTACCAGTGTTAAAGACTGCGATGGAGCTCCGTATGCCACGGCAAACTGGCTGACACTGACGGCGGCGGTGCACAAATGCTGCGCAGCTAGCGCCATTCGACGGCCAGCACCGTGGTTCCTGGTGTGTCCGCTGTGCCGTGCGTGTGATCATTGCTTGTACAGCCCTCTCGCAGTGTCCGGAGCAAGTATGGTGGGTCTGACACACCGGTGTCAATGTGTTCTTTTTTCCATTTCCAGGAGTGTATATGCACGGTCTCCCTAAGTCGTCAACGAGTGTGGATGAGTGGTGGTGTTTGGAAATGAATATAAGGCACATCAGGGAACTTGGGTGCAGACGTTTAATCGAAGACACTTCTCACATATGTGAACGACGCCTCCCGACGTTGCAGTGGTGGCTGGAATGGGATGAGCCTGCATTGCGCCGAGCGTTAACTGCATACGCAAGAGAGCAGATGATGTGGAGGCGACACACGACGGAATTTTATTTCACGATGCTCCGCGAACTTTGTGTACAAGTGCCTTCACAGGATCGGAGTGCTGCGATAAAACGAGCGCAGGCCCAAATAATTTCCATAACGCAGCGCCGTCTGGAGGGTGTCGCAGTGCGGCCTTTGAATAAATCCGTGGAGAATTACAGTCGACGTATCACGTTATCAGAGAAAAAAATGTAGATGCAGAACGTTAATACAAGCGGTCGTACTGCCGGACGGTCGCCGTATGCCAACGCAAAAAAACATCGCCAACGTCTTTGTGGAACAATACGGTCATCTCTATGAAGAAGCGGAATACGATCAGGCAGCCTTTCATGAGGTCCCACGAACGCTATCCACGTGCCTCGACGCGACGGCCGACCGAGAGTTAACAGGGAAAGTCACAGATGACGACGTAATAGAAGCGATCGATAAGGGAGCGTCGGACAAGTAGCCGACGCCCGACGGGTTTCCGATAGAGTTTTATCGCACATTTAGAGATCTCATGACTCCGCAATGGACTGGCATGCACCGCGAATTGATGTCTACCAATGTGCCTCTTCCATACTCCTTCGTGTAAGGAATGATCATCCCTACCCACACACCATCCGGAGGCACAGGGATACTGGCCTACCGGTCACTGACCCTTCTTAATTGCTACAAGATCTACACCAGGATACTTGCAGCATGCCTTAAACGCGTGCTACACCAAGTGATATCACTTGACCAAACCCAGTTGGGAGGGGATAACAATACTCAAAAGGCTCTCAGCGACTACCGCGATGTTACCGCACCGGCAACAACAAGTCGTCTCTGGTGTGCACGGCGCGCGAGCGCTGCAACTTTTGTAGATACTGTAGGCCAGTTTGAGGCTGTTTTCCAGGTTGATAGACCGCAAGTGTTCTATATGAATTTGTTCGTCCCGACTTCGCTTACACCCCTGCCGTACACCCTGTGTGTACTCTTATCATTTGCTGCAGCCAGTGTCTCCATTCCGGTGGGTAGCCTTTGCCTACAGAGCAATAGATAGGTTGTCGTGCTACCGCAGTAGGCAGTTGTACTTGTACGCCACAGTCTTAGTCACTGCGGCTACCGTGAAAAAAGCTTTTACGGTGCGATTTAAATCAGATGACTTTCGACAGCTATCGCCCTGGACCGTCTTGCCTCTTCCAGATCCCTGTCAACTATTGTAGAAGGAAACTCATGTACATTTATTTTCGTGCTTTTTACAGTGTGAGATGAAAGCAGGGAAAAAGAGAAATAGAGGGAGAGGACACAGTAGAAATCCGTACTATCTGCTACTTTCAGACTTTTATGTAATTTTCTAGTAGGTTTAGTATGACTACCACTATCACGGAGCTCTGTGGCAGCTACCTGCAGACTGTAAATGTCGTGACAACGTCACAACTTTGAACAACTAATTTCAGACTACAGTCTGAAGCAATCGACTAGCTATTTTTCGTATACTTACTGTTGTTCTTTGAATATAAAAAGCTGTTGATTCATGAGAATTATATCAGGAGACTGATACTTGTTCAGCTTCGCCACTGAG
The DNA here is from genome assembly GCF_021461395.2 of Schistocerca americana. NCBI lineage: Eukaryota > Metazoa > Arthropoda > Insecta > Orthoptera > Acrididae > Schistocerca > Schistocerca americana. The sequence continues at coordinate 278,983,219 of NC_060119.1, read as the reverse complement.
TGACAGATGGAGGCTACAGGAAGACTTCGGCAGGATTTCAGTCAATTACGAAATCTGATTAGCGAAATTCGGATTTAAATTGAATTCAGCTGTATTATTTATTGGTGACATACGAAATTTTTTGCCGTACCGGAACTCTATCCCTGATATCCCGTTTTACGCGAGGAAAAAATGGTTCAAATGGCCCTGAGCACTATGGGACTTAACATCGGAGGTCATCAGTCCCCTAGAACTTAGAACTACTTAAACCTAACTAGCTTAAGGACATCACACACATCCATGAGCGAGGCAGGATTCGAACCTGCGACCATAGCAGTTGCGCGGTTCAGGACTGAAGCGCCTAGAACCGCTCGGCCACCGCGGCTGGCTTACGCGAGCAGTCAGCTTAACTATTTCGGCAACCCGAGAACACCTCCAGGACCGACTCAAAGTTCCATATGTTACATCTCCTAATGGTCGCATACGCGAACGCGCACGCGAGCGCGCTCACACACACAAACACACACACACACACACACACACACACACACACACACAATGTGGTACTCGCCAGAGAGACACTCGTAAAGTGTCGTTTTAACCTGTCGTGTCATGATAATATTTATTATGTCATTGTACAGTGTCTTGGTTGACAATTCGTGTCATACAAAGTTCCAGCAAATACACGTGCAGGGAAGGGAATCTGTTGGAAATCGCATAGTGTATGTGCGAGCGTTAGAATAAGTGGACAAGTGTGACTTATGGAAGTTTGAGACGATCCTGAAGGCGTGCTCGGATATCCGAAGCGCTTAGCCGACCACTCGCGTAAAGCGGGAAATCCGGGTTCGAGTCCCCGTCCAGCACAGGTTCCCATACGCCACTGATAAGTGGTATATCTCTGAAGTCAATTTGTACTCGCAATCTGCGAATCAGATTTCGTAATATTTAATCAGCAGCTACGGATTGAAACGCAGTCTCTGATCCTTCAGACGTGTACACATATACAAAGTGGTCCATTGACCATGACCGGGCCAAATATCTCACGAAATAAGCATCAAACGAAAAAACTACAAAGAACGAAACTTGTCTAGCTTGAAGGGGGAAACCAGATGGCCCTATGGTTCGCCCGCTAGATGACGCTGCCATAGGTCAAACGGATATCAGCTGCGTTTTTTTTTTTAAATAGGAACCCCTATTTTTATTACATATTCGTGTAGTACGTAAAGAAATATGAATGTTTTACCAACTGAGCTACCGAAGCACGACTCACGCCCGGTACTCACAGCTTTACTTCTGCCAGTACCTCGTCTCCTACCTTCCAAACTTTACAGAAACTCTCCTGCGAGCCTTGCAAAACTAGCACTCCTGAAAGAAAGGATATTGCGGAGACATGGCTTAGCCACAGCCTGGGGGATGTTTCCAGAATGAGATTTTCACTCTGCAGCGGAGTGTGCGCTGATATGAAACTTCCTGGCAGATTAAAACTGTGTGCCCGACCGAGACTCGAACTCGGGACCTTTGCCTTTCGCGGGCAAGTGCTCTACCAACTGAGCTACCGAAGCACGACTCACGCCCGGTACTCACAGCTTTACTTCTGCCAGTACCTCGTCTCCTACCTTCCAAACTTTACAGAAGCTCTCCTGCGAACCTTGCAGAACTAGCACTCCTGAAAGAAAGGATATTGCGGAGACATGGCTTAGCCACAGCCTGGGGGATGTTTCCAGAATGAGATTTTTACTCTGCCAAATACGTTCAGTCCCTTGGGTACTGAACGCTCAGGCCCATTTACTGTTTACCAGTTTACTTTTACCTTTTAACTGTTTAGCCATTTAGATGTTTAACCATTTAACTGATATACTATTTAACCATTTAACATTTAGAATTTACTGTGTTGGTAGAGCACTTGCCCGCGAAAGGCAAAGGTCCCGAGTTCGATTCTCGGTCGGGCACACAGTTTTAATCTGCCAGGAAGTTTCATATCAGCGCACACTCCGCTGCAGAGTGAAAATCTCATTCTGGAAACATCCCCCAGGCTGTGGCTAAGCCATGTCTCCGCATTATCCTTTCTTCCAGGAGTGCTAGTTCTGCAAGTTTCGCAGGAGAGCTTCTGTAAAGTTTGGAAGGTAGGAGACGAGGTACTGGCAGAAGTAAAGCTGTGAGTACCGGGCGTGGGTCATGCTTCGGTAGCTCAGTTGGTAGAGCACTTGCCCGCGAAAGGCAAAGGTCCCGATTTCGAGTCTCGGTCTGGCACACAGTTTTAATCTGCCAGGAAGTTTCATATCAGCGCACACTCCGCTGCAGAGTGAAAATCTCATTCATGAATGTTTTAGTTGGACCACTTTTTTGGCTTTGTGATAGATGGCGGTGTAATTCACAAACATATGGCTCACAATTTTAGACGAACAGTTGGTAACAGGTAGGTTTTTTAAATTATAATACGGAACTTAGGTACGTTTGAACATTTTATTTCGGTTGTTCCAATGTGATACATGTACCTTTGTGAATTAATCATTTCTGAGAACGCATGCTGTTACAGCGTGATTACCTGTAAATACAACATTAATGCAACAAATGCTCAAAATGATATCCGTCAACCTCAATGCATTTGCCAATACGTGTAACGACATTACTCTCAACAGCGAGTGGTTCGCCTTCCGTAATGTTCCCACATGCATTGACAATACGCTGACGAATGTTGTCAGGCGGTGTCGGTGGATCACGATAGCAAATATCCTTCAACGTTCCCCACAGAAAGAAATCCGTGGACGTCAGATCCGGTGAACGTGCGGGACATGGTATGGTGCTTAGACGACCAATTCACCGGTGATGAAATATGCTTTTCAATACTGCTTCAACCGCACGCAAGCTATGTGCCAGACATCCATCATGTTGGAAGTACATCGCCATTCTGTCATGCAGTGAAACATCAATTAGTAACATTGGTATAACAATACGCAGGAAATCAGGATACATTGCACCATTTAGATTGCCATCGATAAATTAGGGGCCAAATATCCTTCCTCCCATAATGCCGCACCATACATTAATCCGCCAAGTTCGCTGATGTTCCACTTGTCGCAGACATCGAGGATTTTCCGTTGCTCAATAGTGCATATTATGCCGGTTTACGTTACCGCTGTTGGTGAATGACGCTTCGTCGCTAAATATAACGCGTGCAAAAAGTCTGTCATCGTCCCGTAATTTCTCTTGTGCCCAGTGGCAGAACTGTACACGACGTTCAAAGTCGTCGCCATGCAATTCCTGGTCCATAGAAATATTGTACGGGTTTAATCGATGTTGATGCAGCATTCTCAACACCTACGTTTTTGAGATTCCCGATTCTCGCGCAATTTGTCTGCTACTGATGTGCGCATTAGCCGCGACAGCAGCTAAAACACCTACTTGGGCATCATCGATTGTTGCAGGTGGTGGTTGACATTTCACATGTGGCTGAACACTTCCTGTTTCCTTAAGTAACGTAACTATCCGGTGAACGGTCCGGACACTTGGATGGTGTCGTCCAGGATACCGAGCAGCATACATAGCACACGCCCGTTGGACATTTTGAGTACAATAGCCATACATCAACACGATATCGACCTTTTCCGCAATTGGTAAACGGTCCATTTTAACACGCGTAACGTATCACGAAGCAAATACCGTCCGCACTGGCGGAATGTTACGTGATACCACGTAAATATACGTTTGTGATTATTACAGCGCCAGCTATCACAATGTGAAAAAAAGTGGTCCAACTGAAACATTCATATTTCTTTACGTACTACACAAATATGTAATAAAAATAGGGGTTCCTATTTAAAAAAACGCAATTGATATCCGTTTGACCTATGGCAGCGCCATCTAGCGGGCCAACCATAGCCCCTTCAAGCTAGGCGAGTTTCGTTCTTTGTAGATTTTTCGTTTGATGCTTATTTCGTGAGATATTTGGCCCGGTCGCTACCTATGGACCACCCTGTATAAAGGACACTGTATAATGTGAATTGTCAACACAGACTTTATACAATAACAATATAAGGCTTTTTATTTCATTTCATTAACGGCAGCTTGACATAAATGTAGCAAAATGTTTCACAGTATGAATGAGAAGGAGAAACAGTCCAGTAATGTCGAATACAGTGTTAATGGCGTACTTCTTGACACTCACCTCGATTAAATACCTAGACTTGATGTTGCAAAGTAATGCGAAGTAACGAGTGCGTAAGGTCGGCCGTAGGTAAGGCCAATTGTGAACTTCGGTTCACTGGTAGAGTTTTAAGGCAGCGTGGCTCATCTATAAAGGAGACCGCGCATAGAACACAATTGCGTCTCGTTCTGGTGTACTACTCGAGTTTTTGGGAACCACACGTGGTAGGATTAAAGGAAGAATATGAATCAATTCTGAGGCCTGCTGGTATGTTTGTTACGGATTAGCTTCGATTAATAAGCAACTACTGCGGAAATGCAGAACCCCTGGAAGAAAACGCCGTATTTGGCGAAGCACTATTGAGAAAATTTAGAGAACTGATGTTTGTGGCTGGCTGCAGAACGATTCTACCAATGCCGAAGAACCCCTGGAAGAAAACGACGTATTTGGCGAAGCACTATTGAGAAAATTTAGAGAACTGATGTTTGTGGCTAGCTGCAGAACGATTCTACCATCGCCAAAGTTCATTTAGCGCAAGGACGCCGGAGACAGGAGAAATTAGGGCTCGTACCTAAACTTACATATAGTCGTTTTTCCTTCAGCTCGTTTCGCGAGAGGAACAGGAAATGGGATGACTAGCAGCGGTGCTAGGTTCCTTCCGCCATCGACGTATGGTGACTGCAGGAGTATGTATGTAGATGCAGAACGCAACACAGTGGCCCGATACGGCCACTGAGGTAGAAAATGTCCCCTTTACATTAAGCGGTACGCGATATTCTGCCCTCGTACTGTATTATCGTTTCCAGTCCGAAACGCAGCAAACATTCCCACAGGAGCTTCTCCGTCACACACACACACACACACACACACACACACACACACAGTCAGGGAGGACGCGGTCACGAACGATACCGGTATCTTTCATCAAATTCATGCGGCGACATTAAAGTTAAACTGCTGGCCGGAGCCGGGCCGCTTATTTGGCGAGGAAGCGCTTTCGATCAGGACGCCGCCATGAAACATTGAGTCCGGCATGAATGAGTGATGGCGCGGCGGTGGCGGCCCTGGTTCGCCTCTGCCCGGCTGGCGCTGATTTATCCGCCGCCTAACTTGATAGCCGGGCATTTGTCACGCGCGCCGCGCCCGCCCGATAACAGACAGCTCCAAGTAGCGCCGCCCGTGCCCACTAATGTCCGGAATTAAAGTGCCGCGAGCCGCATAAACGGTAATTGTGTTTCCCTTGCTTGTTCCGACACAATAAAATTTCTCATTTCGGCCAGTTCTGTGTCGTCTCCATAAAGTCGACACTTTCGATTTTTATCTGTTATGTACTGTATATAAATCAGAGTGTATGTGTATATGTGTGTTATTTCCAGTATTTACTCTTAAGCCCCTGGGTCTATTTCAACCAAATTTGGCACAGAAACAGTGGGCTTCGCTATGGTGTTTATGATTTCCTAAAAGGAGAAATGATACAGCCAAAAACGTTTCTTACCCCTGTGTAAAAGCTGCCCTGAATTACAGGCATATTGTATGGGAACAGTGACATCCTGCTAAATCAACTTGATGCGCAGTTCAGCCAACATGACAGAGACCAGAAAAGATTTTCTGGGCACCAACAAGTAGGCTGCCCTGCATGACAGATGTGTTGTAGTAGTATCGACCAGCTTTATTGACCTGCTTTACACGGTGGTGTGTATGTCAGGGGCAAATAAATTATTTTTAAGCCCCTAATGTGTAGCCTGCCCTGCTTGGCAGATGTGTTGTGGGAGTAGTATCAGCTTGCTTTATTGGACTGTGTTGCAGGATATACACATCCATTTGAGTATGGCTGGGGAGAGATTTAGATGGACAGAGGAGGGATGGACAGTGCAAGAGGGAGGAGGAAATAAATATGGGAAGAGGGGGAGGTACATGAGGCAGGTGCAAGGTGTAAAGGGTTAGGGAGCAAATTGAAAAGGGAGAGGGTAGACACAGATGGAATGCGAGAGGATGAGGAGGATATGGTTAGAGAGACAGGCGGGAAGTGAAGAAAGAGAGGGTGAGGACAAGATGAAGAGCCAGAGAGTGTGGGAAGGAGGAAAGACAGATTAGCATCAGGCTCTTGCAGGTACTTGTAACATATGGTTGACTTACTTTCAGACACATTTGAAAGAAAATTTTAGCATACTCCCTTCTCCAAACCCCTCTGATGAGCCATGTATGGCAGATGTTCTGCCTTTTAACTTGGACATGTACACTTAGTACTGATTTCTGATGCACATGAAGATGGGGTTGAGGCTCCAAAACTGGATTGCGTAAGACTTCAGTAATAACAATTTTATACAACAGTAGCAGAAGTTATGAGAATAATAGATAGAAGTGGAAGGATGAGGTGGACACAGGGAGGAAGAGAGTCACACAAAGGGGAAGGAGGAGATGTGTTGACCATGTGCGCTAAGCGCATGTGAGGACGAAAAACACATGGAAAAGCCTACTTTTCATACACACAACGGACACATTCGAATCAGGCGATCTGAGAGATAATCGTAAAGTTTTGGTTGTGTTTTGGGAAAAATACAGCTAAGTAAGTAATCTTCGTTTTTGGCAGGAATATGTTTGCACTTCTGGAACAAAATATCTGTGTAGAAGCGAATATCTCTAGGTATATTCGCGGATATCCGCATTAATCGTTCTGTAGTTAAAAATCAGAGGACAATATCGATGTTCTGATACTCTTTTAGTAAAATTGTGCTACTTGCTTTCAGTAAGGGAGATTGCATGAGTCTGCACCGCATGTTGGTTGTAATGTTAGCTGAAAATTTGAAATCTGTGAAAATTCTTGGAACCTTTGCAAGGTCCAGGATAAGCCGAAGTCTGTTTGGATCCTTCGCTTCTGGCTACGACTACTTTAACAGTATCCAAGCAACCCGTGCTTATGCATCGCCGCCACCTTATTTCTCGTATACGATCTCAAGCATGTTCTGGCTGGCGCTACGAGCATAAGGTCAGCGATCATGTAAGACGTGGCTGACGGGTCTAAAAGCTCTGTCATGCCGGCACATCTGATTGTTCACGGCAAGCGGCAATGCTCCGTGGTGTCCCTTCCCGTTTAGTTGTTCACCATTAGACGTCTACTTTTCTAAAGGAGCATGAACTGCTATACAACATTTCACTCAACAATTATAGCCTTTTTTTTATTTTAGAATATGGAGTACCAGTACACAGGGTGTATCACAAGATAAGGTCAGACTATTGATGAGATGATAGAGGACCTCTTTTGCAACAAAAAATGTTAATACAATTTTTCCGTATACATCACCGTTTTAGTATTACATATGCAACTCCAAAACGTGGAGTTTCTCCTTTCTATCAAATCTAATCTCCATTGATGGTTTCTAATGTTGTTCATTTTACTTTTTTCATGTAATTTCCTTAATAATAAAGTTAGTATGTGTCATTGTCCTTGGTTTGTCTTACTTTGTCTCGGTTCCCCTCTCATACGAATACATGCTTCAGCAGGCCGTCTTATCTCTCGCTGCAAATTACAAAATCTTTGCTGACTCATCGTCACTCTGACTGCGCGAATCTTTGCAATGAATTCTTGTTCACTTGTTATCTCCAATGTGTAAACTTTCTCTTTGAGGAAATCCTAGTGAAAGAAGTCCAGTGGTGTCAGACTGGGGGACTGTGCTCGCCAAGGATCTGGACTGCCCCTTCCAATCCATATAGTTGGAAAGTGGTCGCTCGCCATTGTCGTCCTCGTAGTCGGAAATGTGCTGGAGCGCTGTCTAGTTGATACCATAAGTGTTTTTGTCTGTAGGGGCACATCATCCAGTATTGTTGAAAGCTAAACACACCTTCTAAGAAAAGTAGGCATTCTGTCCTCTAGTATGAATGGGCCAAACAGTGTACCACTGAGGATACATGGCCACACGCTCTTTTTTAGCCGCGCCCGAATTACTAACGGGTGACATATTGCAATATATGTCAACATGTGCCACGATTTCATCTGACTTCCCAATGTAATGATCCACAAAAAATTCGTAAAGTCTGCTTCATTAATTATGAGACTATGTTGTTATTTGCCGGCCGTGACGTGAACAGTGCAGGCTATATAATTATGTTGTTGTTGTGGTCTTCAGCTGGAAGACTGGATTGATGTAGCTCTCTATCTTATGCAAATCTCTTCAATCCCGAGTAGCTACTACAACTTATATCCTTCTTAATCTGCTTTCTGGTCTCGCTCTACAATTTTTACCAGTCATACTTCCCCCAAATACTAGACTGATAATGCACTGATGTCTCAGAATGTATCCTAGCAACCAGTTCTTTCTTCTAGTCAGATTGCGCCATAAATTTCCTTTCTCTCTAATTTTATTCAGTACCTTCTTGGCTACGTGATCAACCCATCTGATCTTCAGCATTCATCTGCAGCATCTTATTTCAAAAGCTTCTATTCTCTTCTTGTCTGAACTGTTTATCGTCCATGTTTCATTTTCATACACGGCCACACTTCATACAAATACTTTCGGAGAAATCTATATTCGACGTTAACAAATTTCTCTTCTTCAGAAATGCTTTCCTTACCCCTGACAATCTACATTTTATATCCTCTCTACTTCACCCATCATCAGTTATTTTGCTGCCCAAATAACAAAACCCATCGTCAACATTAAGTGTTTCGTTTCCTAATCTAATTTCCACAGTCTCACATAAATAAGGACCAAATATATTGTGTGCCACTCTTACACAAAAAATTGATTTATTTTTGGTATAATTTTCGTTGAGATACACTATAAGCCAAAACATTATGATCACCGTTGGATATTGCCTGGTAGCGTTGTGGGCACGTGACGCGAAAAAGAAAATACGTAAGCGGAACACACAGGGATGGGGGATCACTCTAGCGAAGATACGAGCTGTAAATGGGGAAATCCATTGAGACAAGCGACACTGACGAGGGCAGATTATTATTACGCAGAGCCTGCGAACGAATATCTCTAAAGCGGCGAAATGTCCACGTGCTACTGTCATTAGCATCTACAGAAACAGACAGGACGGTGAAACCACCACTAGGTGTTAAATGGTTGGATGTCCACGGCTCTTCACAGAACGTAGGTTTCGGAGGCTTGTCTGCTCTGTAAAGTAGGACGGATGATGAGCTACGGCATCTCTGCCGAAAGACCACTGATGCTGGTGCACGGCCAGCCGGAGTGGCCGAGCGGTTCTAGGCGCTTCAGTCTGGAACCGCGCGACCGCTACGGCCGCAGGTTCGAATCCTGCCTCGGGCATGGATGTGTGTGATGTCCTTAGGTTAGTTAGGTTTAAGTAGTTCTAAGTTATAGGGGACTGATGACCTCAGAAGTTAAGTCCCATAGTGCTCGGAGCCATTTGAATGAGTGATTTATTTCGTTCAAAAAACGAACAAACGAGCTATTTAGCAGGTGGTTATAATGTTTTGGCTCACCTGTGTAAGTCCATCTTTAAATCGCATCAAAGTCGAGTGAAGACTTCAGCAGACGATACTTTCCACAGAGACAATCTTTTTGTCAGAGCAGTGGCAGCTTTAATTGCTTTACAAAAATTTTAATAGTTGGAGATGCGGAAAAGAAACTTGCGGAAGTCGATAAGGATAAAGATGCGGATGCGGATACTACTTTTACTATCCTCGCGAACCTCTACCTGGATCATACTGAAATCCTAACACCATTGTTTCATAACACGCCGCTAGAAGAACCAAAACAAAATGGCACAGCCCACTGATAAAGCGCAGTAAAGTTAAACTCCGTCCACAGGTCCTGGCGGGCTCATCGGTAACGATTTGCCGCCTTGTCATTCTCCGCCATTGGCGTCATTGCATGCGGTACGGAGGGACGTCGAGTCAACACCCACTCTCCCAGCCGTTGGGAGTTTTCATGACTTGGCGCCGCTACTGTTGCATCAAGCACCTCCTCAGATGGTACCAGAGGCTGAGTGAACCCCGTTCCAGTCCTCCCGCCAAGCAAAGATCCCTGGCAGTACAGGGAATCGAACCTGGGTCCTCCACATGACAGTCATCTGTGCTGACCAAGCCGCTGCGCAGGTTAGCGAAGCACGGTAATTCGTTTTTGGCAACCGGGGAAATGTTGTAGCTGTTTAACTCCAATCCAAATGGCTTCTTTAGAGGTCTCAATTGGTTTGACGTAACTTACATTTATACCGATGCTGGAAAAAGAGTACAGGACAATTATCTACTTTATCATCGAGTTGAGGTATTTTGTTTTGGTCCCTCTAGCAGCATGCTGCGTACTATGCAGCTCTGGTTTGCACCAAAATCCGCACAACAGGCATGTAACTGAACGGAAACAAAAAACACTGGGCTAGTGCGAGTACGATGGTTTATTCATAGGTTTTGTTGCACAGCGGCCTTGTCCCCGGGTGCACTAATAAATTTTCGATGCTACTGCTTGACACAGGCGGTAAATGAACCATATGTGATCAGGCAGTGTATCATAATCATAATCTACAGCACGCAAGGATTGCTAATATTCAGCAGCAGGGCAGCATTCCATTCATAACTCATTGCCACACAGTGAGCAGTGCCACAGCAAGGGGCACAGTGTAGTGTGACAGCACCCACAAAGCACCCGCGAACGCTTCAGTATGGGGTAATAACATGCAACATCTAAGCTTTGCTGAGGCAAGGAGCTGTAGTACTGTTGATAAATACACAAGCAGGGAAAACTGACCGTAACTGAGACACCACGTTGTCGACAGAGCCGCTGACACATCTGGTAAAACGAGGGCAAATGGTCGCCTAACCTGTTACAGTGACACCATGTCCGGCCTTAAATACCCCTGTTTGATATATCTCGTCCTCAGTGTCTGGTCATTCCGTCTGTGTCACTGATTCCACTGAAAAGACAGTCTCGCTAGTTACAGTTTAACTGTGCTGACAGATCATGATGTGCTACTAATTGCATCTGTGAAATCTTCAAGCACGGGACAGAAGTCTGCTGGCTGCGGTTCGCCTTCACCACTCCATAATGCCAATACCGACAGGTCACAGCCGTGACTGACAGAAGATGACTTAATGGGCTTTCTTTTGGTGAACGACCTAAACAACTGACTGCAAGGTGCCATCTTCTCCTTGTTGCCTGAGTACCGCCTCAAAAGCTTTATGTGAACTGCCTTCCTGGGTGTACGCTGTATGTACTGAAGGAGTTCTGCACTTCCGCCTTTATGGCAACTACCATCCAGTATGGGTACATGTCTAAGCACGTGACCATCTTCGAGCGTGCTAAGGCCCATAGCATTCACAGAGGCACGTCCGTGTCTCCGTTACCGCACACTACGCCACCTCACAGTCATGCAGTGCGCCCGACCTGCCGTAAGTTATATGAGCTGCTGCAATGCTGTGCCTATCATTCCTCGCCAACGTCTCACCGAGCAGCCCAGTCCGTTTCCTGCACGTCACGGAAGACAATATTCGTGGTAGCAATCACCCTTATTACAGGTACCGCTGTTTCACTGTCGCCTTCGGGCACAGGACTGAAAAGTTCACCAGACCAGGGAGCTCGGCCTCTGGTACATGCAACGCCGCCGCATCACCTGTTCAACAAAGACGTTCATTGATCTTCTGAATCTTTTGTTTGCAGTGACTTAGATACCTAAATTTTCTACACCACGAGGGGATCCTGGACTTTGGTATTTCAAATAAATTCCATCGTGATACATCTGCCCATTCCTGAGGAAAAAGGCATTACACCGATGGGCAGATAGATAGACTTTACGAGCTGAGGTATGGAACCCAAAAAAAAAATTACATAAATATGTATTTTTACGAGGTGGTAATTCAGACCTTACGGCTGTCACTTATACGTGCTATCTGCAGTGGGTTTCTATTTATTACTGTGTCTCACATAATGTTATCAGCTATATTTTGGTGGTTGTATTATGTGTACTTTACACGGCTAGTCCTGCTTTCTGGTGCTGTTTTCTTGTATAACGTTCAATGTGTTAGAACACTTATTCTGTTCACTATTGCTGTTTTAATACTTGCACCCTCATTTTATTTTATTCATAGGGAAGTTACAGACTTTTTATTCGTCACCAAATTCTCAAGCATTCCCGAAACGAGTTCGTGGTATTACACTAAACCGCAAGTACAGCATTGTCGAGTGCGACTGGAGACATGGGCTTCATCGGTCACCAAATGAGTATAGTTTGAGTATGGCTGGCATATTGTTGCCAAAAATTGTACCATTTCTTTGTCTCTGCTGCGGTTACGGCGCAGTCCAGCTCTCAGAATGTTCGCTTCCTGACCAACGCTGTTACAATACTCGCTGAGTTGATGCCCCACCTTTATGACGCAGTCATTATGCGGCGTATACGCTCTCATTGTGGCCGAAAAAATCTGAATGGCAAAGAATGAACTGGCAGTACTTTTCTCTGTTGAGAACCGTGAATCGCAAGACATGTTTCTCGACGACCCAGGTATCACCATCGAGGCGACAGTGGAAAAGAACAGAAATCTGTCATGGATTAGTTTACAGCATCTCGCACGCCTTTCTGAACATGATTAAAGTTTCCCGCCCGTTCGATACTAATATTTCCCACATCGATTAAACGAAGAAAAGAAGACGAGAAAAAAAAACACTCCAAACCGAGGTAGCAGTGGCATTTTTGCAGCTGTGTCACATCAATCCAAATGACTTCTTTAACCTCAGAATAACCATGAAAGAGTGCTGAGTGCATCATGACGACCCCAACGTAAAGGAGCGAAACAAGCAGTGGAAACATGTTGATTCAGTACCACCGACAAAAGCAAAGTCCATCCATCAGGGGGTAAGGTAATGCTGAATGTTTCTTAGGACTACTATGATGTGTTGCTAATGAATTACGCTCATTAGAAACAAACCAACACAGAAGCATACTACTGAAATTTCCTGACGAGAATATCGGAGTCTGTTAGGGCGAACGACGTGAAAAGTTGTCCTAGAGAGTGTTTCTCCTCCACGACAACGCCCCAGCTTATGCAGATGCTGCCGCTTGTCTGCTGTTTTGCCTCACCTCCTTATTCTCTTGATATGGCATGAAAAGACGTCTTCATTTTTCCTCAGATAAAAAAACCTGGTGCCGAAGGTATTTCGAGAATGTTGAAGAACAAACAGCCTTGTCGGAGGAACATCCACAACTGAGCATTTACCAGAGGTTGGAAATACCTCTACATTTGTAAGTTTCTTTTATTATCACACGACCGGTTTCGGGCTTTTATATGCCCATCTTCAGGTGTCGTAACTTGGTGCTGTGAGCCCGAGCGCCGCCGTGGACGTGTACAAGACGCGACGTGCTATCACCGAGCGCGGAGCTCGTTGGTAGCACACCGCCTCTTGTACACGTCCACCGTGACGCTCGGGGTCACAGCACCAGGTTATGACAACTGAAGATGGGCGTATAAAAGCCCGAAACCGGTCGTGTGATAATAAAAGAACCTTACAAGTTAAGCGGTATTTTCGACCTCTGTAATGACGAAGAAGTTGTTTTCGAGATACTCCGTCGTTAGCAAAAAGGGGCCGCATTGGAGGTTGAATATATGATCAAGTGTAGTGGTCGGGGGGAGATCGCATAGAGAGAGATCGGGATTGTACGATAGGTGTGTAACGGCTTGCCGCAATGTCCTATCTTCCTGGAGCGCTCAGCTTCCAAAGTTTCCAGGAGAACTGTGGAAGGTAGGAGATGAGATGCTGACGAAAGAAAGCTTCGAGTACGTGTGACGAGTGGTGCCTGTAAAGCTTAGTTGGTGGAGCATTTGTCCGCGAAAGTTAACGGTCCTGGGTTTGAGTCCCGGTCCGATATATAATTCTAACCAGCCAAGTACTTTTTGCCTCATTGCAATGTCATTTAATAGAAGTCAGCAAATTCAAAGAAATAGTATAAATTTAACAAAATGAACATATTTCCTTTTGTACATCAGTATGTGTGTCACAATATCTTAACAAATTACAAGTAAGAAAGCACTATGATCTGCACACATACATATGTAAGTGCCAGTCAAATTAAAACGAGACACGGAGAAAAAGGAAGTAACCTGTTTGACATAATTTTAATAGATCATCCCACTGTAAAACAAAACGGCCAGTGCCCTCATGATAAAATGTTGCCTACGAAACCATAGTCCCACCAAGGAGGGCAGCCCTTCATCCGAAGCAAATAGACAACCACCAGCGTCTTTCATCGGAGCTCCAAAAATATGGAAACAGCATGGGGAGATGGGGCAGAAAGGAAGATATTTAAGGGCTTCCCAGCAAAACTTCTGCAGTGTAGTCGAAACCTGTGGCAACGTGTTGGCGGTCACTATCCTGCAACAAATTAGTCCGCCAGTCAATATTCGTGGGCATTTGGAAGTGATGGCCTGCTTCACTTTTTTGGTTCAAATGGTTCAAATGGCTCTGAGCACTACGAGACTTAAAATCTGAAGTCATCAGTCCCCTAGAACTTAGAACTACTCAAACGTAACTAACCTAAGGACATCACACAAATCCATGCGCTAGGCAGGATTCGAACCTGCGGCCGTAGCGGTCGCGAGGTTCCAGACTGAAGCGCCTAGAACCGCTTGGCACATCGGCTGGCTTCACTTTCTTGCAAAGTGTCCACGTACTGCTGCGCGTTAATTGTGACGGCGTGCTTTAGAAAGTTTGTCAGTAGCTCGCGGTCATCACGAATTTTCGCTGCAGAATTTTCGCTGGCAAGCCTTTACACATACTGCGTACAGTCCCAATCTCTGCGATTTCCGAAGTTTTGGACCCCTGAAGAAATAAATCAGCGGCCCCCGATTTGCTTCGGACGAAGAGATGTACAGCTGGGTAAAATCAGGGTACCGCAGATAAACATTTCTTCATGAAGGCATTGACCGTCTTTTCTCACAGTGGGATCAATTTACTACCGCTTAGGGCAATTACTTTTGAAACAATGAACAGTTTACTTTCTTTCATACTGCCTGTCTCGTTTTCATTTGAGTGCTCCGTTTGCTATATTATCATCCAATCTCAGCCACCCTCGAAACAGCCACTCCCTTCTCTCCCCCACATAGTAAGCTAGGTCACTACGCCACAGCCGCTCTGTTTGTCGAAACATATTGGCCTTATTTTAAATTATTAAACGTGGTCGGAAGCCTTTAAAGTTGATTTTTTTCATCTTTTTTATATTTGCATCGAATTCCTTTAGCAGAGGTATATTTGAGTTCTAAACTTCACGTACCACAATTATGAAAAGTTACAAAAATCCAATTGCCCTGTGGTCCACTTGTTACAATATAGAAACGCAGACGTATTTATATACGATTCTTAGCTTTAGAGAAAGCTCTAGACAGTATTAACTGGAATGTACTCTTTGAAATGTCGAGGATAGCAGAATAAAACGCAGGGAGGGGAAGGTTATTTACTACTTGTACAGCAACCAAGCTGCCGTTATAGGAGTCAACAACACGAATGTGAAGTCGTGACTGAGAAGGGACATAGAATTGCGTCCTGTCACCACTATTAATCAATCTGTTCACTGGAAAAGCGCTAAAGGAAACGTGGGAGAAATTTGGAAAGGGAAGTAATTTCGAGGAAAGGAAATAAAAACTGGTGACACTGAAATTCTGTTGTAGACAAAAAATAGACTTGGAAAATCAGTAGAACGAAATGTATAGTTTCTTGTAACAGATACAAGATGAACATAAACAACTGTGAAATGAAGGTAATGGAATGTCGTTAATCCAATTAAACTGGTTGGTGCCGATAGAATTAGATTAGGAAAAGAGATACTAAACGAAGCAAAACAACTGGCGATGGTCGATGTAGTGCGTATGTAAAATGCTGTCTGGCAACAGCAAGAAAAGCGTTTCTAAAAAGAGAGAAATTTTTCCACATCGAGCACAAGTTTAAGTGTTGTAAAGCATTTCGTGAAGCTAGTTGAGTGTAGCCCTTACGAATGTGAAACACGGACGATATGTAACTCAGACGGGAAGAGGATGTAGGCTATTGAAATGTGATGCTACAGAAGAATGTTGAAAATTAGACGAGTAAATCAAATAACTTACAACTAACTACTGAATCAAAGTGAGGAAATAAGAAATCCGTGGCACAACTTGACTAAAGGAAAGGATAGGTTGATAAAGCACACTCTGGATCTTCAGAGAATAGTCAGTTTTGTATAGAAAGGGGTGAAATGACGGGAGCATAAACTGTAGAGAGAAGTCTAGGTTTGCAGGCAATAGAGGGGTTGAAACAGTAGTATCTTGCAGTAGTTAAGCACAGGATAGTCTACAGTGGAGAGATGCATCAAACCAATCTTCAGGCTGAAAACAACAACAACTATGCAGTTTATGGAATTAGTATCTTTTCAAGACATTACATTAACAGTTTCCATCTTCAGGAGAAAATTGAATTTTTTTCTTTAAGTGTGCTCTAGTTTATTGTATGCAGCTCGAATGTCAGTGTCCGTAATGGTTAAATTTGATTTATGGAATTTTGTATGCTGGATGCTACTATCAGGAGAAATATTTTTTCTGTGTTTAATATCTGGAAAGTCACTGATATTTGTGAACAACAAAATCGGTTATACAGTGCAGTCCAGAGGAATCCCTAGAATCATGTATTATGGATGAGATAATATTTTCACTAAAAGTTTCGTCATATTTGAAATCTGTGAAGTTTTCTCCTCGTGTATCCCGTTTTCCAGATAGAATCAGATGCATTAACTGACTAAATATAATTTCTCTGGTAAAATTCTACTGTCGCAATATTAAAAGTTTTGAACAGTTTTAAAAATTTACCCACAAGACAACCATTATTTCCAAATTCTACAGAGGCTGATTTTGAACTTCTGCTACTTCAGACCTGAATAACGCTTCAGTGAGATGATTATATTTTCTCCAGGTACCGTATTAGTTTGCTTTCACCCGCTTGGATAGACATCTATGAAACAAAGCCCCTTCCGAGACATGAAGGTGCGCTAGTCCCAGATCGAATCCGTCCGGCGAATTAACGACGACAGTTGGTGTGCCGGCCAGCCTAAATGCAGTTATTAGACGGTTTTCCATACTCCACTAGGTGCACACTGGACTGGTAATCAAGCTCCGCCTCAGTTACATGATTCATTAACATTTAGGGAACTTTTGCTCCCTTCAACATGAATAACACTTGAGTAATGGGATGGCGGCAGGAAGAGCACCCGGTCACTGCTTAAAGTAACCGTGATAAATCCGTTCACAGCCATTCCAAACCATCGCCGATGTGGTAAAAAGGCCCACACAAAAAGACAGAAGAAGAAGACATCGTCTTCCATAACAGATTTTATTATTTTTGCAGCTCTAATACTTTGCAGCGCAACTAATTGAAACTTGACAAACGTAAAATCTAAAGGAACATGGTTACTATGGCACCCTCAATCCGAACAAACTGTGAGAAAGGGTAAGGAAGGGAGACGGACAAAGAGAGTTGATAGGAAATCAGAAGGAACATAGATTGGGGCTGGTAATATCCTATCGACAACAAAGAAATTAGGAAATCGAACGTGCCCATTCCAAAAGAACCAGCTTATAATTTGCCTTATGAGGATTACAGTAAACACAAAAAACCTGTATCTGTATCACTGCATGGGGACTGAACTCAGATCTCTCGAATATTGGTACAATGTCAGCAGTATATCTGTGGCGCCAATGGAAATTTTGCAATTAAATTACCTTCGAAGGTGTGAGAGCTACTGGGGGGTTGCGTACATCCCAGGAGCAATGACGTCATAAAGGGTCCTGCTTGCATGGCACCAACGAGATGACAGTGGCGGGAAATTTAAAAACGCAGTATGCAACTGATGAGGTATTTAAGAATCAAAGACGGTGCAGGGTGAGAAAATTTATTAAAGTGCAAGATAGTAGTGGTACGAGAAATTTTTAAAGGTAAGGTGGCCCTGGCAGGAAACTTTTAAACGTCTTTTGCATCAATTAAAATCAAACCGCAAAACTCAATGTAGTGTTTTGCAGAGGAGACCACTGAAACAAAATAGCCAATCAGTATGTAGCCCACCACGTTCAAAAGTATTTGATTAATTATCAAAGATATTCACAATATTATATTATTCCCAAAAGATTAAATACTCTTCACATCAATTTCGTAAACAGGCACCATATACAAAAGTATTTGACTATTTATCAAAAATTATGTATGCACAACACACACACACACACACACACACACACACACACACACACACACTTGTGTAAGTTCCTCGTCTGTATTTCATGTCGTTTTCATACTCACTAAAAAGACGTTCATGTGAAATACTGCAATGTCTCGACATTAAATATTATCTCTCTCTTCCCTATACTCAGTCAATAATACGTCAATGTCAGAAACTGTACCGCCTAATTCATAAACGTCACCTCTGTATTATAATCCACTAACAATACTTATGTTAAATAATACACTGGTTTGTCAGTACATTCCATTCCTCACTATTATATAACTCACTCGCCAGTAGTGATTTTCATTTACCATCTTGAAATCATTCTTACCTAATTTTGTTTGTAAATGAATCAGAAACCTACTGCTTCTTCTAGATACCAGTCTTATCTTTAGCGCAGCGCTCAAGCGTGTATGGAGTGGACATTAATTACATGACGATCACAATAACAACATCTACTGCAGAGGTAAGGCGAAGGGGGGGGGGGGGGGGGGGGAACAAAACAAAGAAAACCCCTTAAGATATAATTTTATTCAAAAAAATCATTAGATTTCTTACTTGGTTCATCAAACAATTAAACATATTGGATCCATCTTCAATACTTTATAGAATATTATCCATTGCAAGAAAAAGGTTGATACAATTACAGTATACAGGGTGGTCCATTGATCGTGACTTTGAATGCCGTGTACAGTTCTGCCACTGGGCACAAGAGAAATTACGGAACGATGACAGAGATTTTGCACGTGTTCTATTTAGTGACAAAGCGTCATTCCCCAACAGCGGTAACGTAAAACGGCATAATATGTACTATTGGGCAACGGAAAATCCACGATGGCTGCGACAAGTGGAACATCAGCGATATTGGTGTGTTAATGTATGGAACGGCATTATGGGAGGAAGGATAATTGTCCCCATTTTATCGATGGCAATTTAAATGGTGCAATGTATGCTTATTTCCTACGTAATTTTCTACCGATGTTACTACAAGCTGTTACACTGCATGACAGAATGGCGATTTCCTTCCATCGTGATGGATGTTCGGCACATAGCCCGCATGCGGCTGAAGTGGTATTGAATAGCACGTTTCATGACGGGTGGATTGGTCTTCGAAGCACCATACCATGGACCGCACGTGCACCGGATCTGACGTCCACGGATTTCTTTCTGTGGGGAAAGTTGAAGGATATTTGCTATCGTGATCCACCGGCAACGCCTGACAACATGCATCAGCGCATTGTCAATGCATGTGTGAACATTACGGAAGGCGAACTACTCGCTGTTGCGAGGAATGTAGTTACACGTATTGCCAAATGCATTGAGGTTGACGGACATCATTTTGAGCATTTATTGCATTTATGTGGTTTTTACAGGTAATCACGCTGTAACAGCATGCGTTTTCAGAAATGAAAAGTTCACAAAGGTACATGTGCCACATTGGAACAACCAAAATAAAATGTTCAAACGACCTACGTTCTGTATTTTAATTTAAAAAACCTACCTGTTACCAACTATTCGTCTAAAATTGTGAGCCATATGTTTGTGACTATTACAGTGCCATCTGTCACAAAGCGAAAAAAGTAGTCCAACTAAAACATTAATATTTCTTTACGTACTACACGAATATGTAACAAAAATAGTGGTCCCTATTTTTAAAAAAGCCAGTTGATAACCGTTTGACCTATGGCAGCGTCATTTAGCGGGCCAACCATAGCGCTGTCTGGTTTCCCCCTTCAATCTAGACAAGTTTCGTTCTTTGTGGTTTTTTCGTTTGACGCTTATTTCGTGAGATACTTGGCCCAATCACGATATATATGTATATGACACCTCTAGCAGATGACAAATATTTCGCTTAATACGATCGAAATAAGATTTAAAAACATTTTTTGGCAAATAGCATGCAATAAGAATAATATTTGCTTAATGTAACTATCAATCAGTTTGTCATACCGAATCATAAACTCTTCAGTCTAACAAATATTTTCATACATGTCATATAATTCAAATGTTACAGTGTCCAGAATCTTCAAAGTACTTGTACCTGATCAGCTGTATTAACTGTACATTTACTTGCAAAAAGGTGTTTAGATCATAGCCAAAATTAGTAATGTTATATGTGAAAACCAAACTTTCTTTTAAATTAAACACAGAACTACAACAGTCATCCTTTAGCGAGAGAACATTAATTTATCTTATAGAACAGATTCATGATACCTTATAAACATTGTTTGATATTTTATGTGCACAAATATTACTAGCAACGTATAAATAAAAGGAATTATGTCAGTTCCTATACCTATTTTCGAAAGATTGAGAGGTGGCATGAGCCCCCTCTCATATTTCTGTCTTTGAGTTATTCGATCTTCCTCTCTAATTGCATGCGGTGAAAAGTCGATATTCCTTCACACACGGACTTCCCACGCAGCATCGCTCGTCACCCGGTTGGTCCGGTGAGAGGCGGGGTCAACTGATCTTGAAAGGGTTAAGCCGACAGGTGTGAGGGAATCGAGTGAAAGCTTTCCAGACGCCGACATTGTCATAAGAGTGGCGGCGACACGCCCACAGGGGCCTGACGGAGCGGCTGGGCTAGAGATTCCGTTACTTCGCAGAAACTTAAAGAAAACCGTTTCTGGCGGGCTTCCAGCGAGGCGTGGGAAAGACTTGAGTTCCCAGGCAGTCTTGGCGGGCAAATTCCAGCGTTTTCTGCAAAATCGTAACTGTGATTGGTTTGCTCAGGGCATAGCTCCGTGACGTAGCAAAATCGGCGCAGAAATTGGCGCCAAGAATCTCCATTGGTGGAAAGGTAGTGCTTCGGCAATAGAGTGGAATTTTCTGCCAGTTTTCGAGTTGCTGATTGAAATGTTTAACCACGGCTACTGTCATGGGGGTGGGAATGTTCTGTGTTCGGTTTGTACAAGTGCTCTTGTGAGAGTCGGCTCACGCCTTTCTGTCAGAGTAGGTTACAAGACCGAGCTCTCGCTGCTCTGGACAGCCTGCCTTCCGTTGGCTGTCTAATATACTTTTATTTGTTTGTAACTGTTTAACAAAGGTGCTGAAGGTTCGACTTCAATGTAACTTTCCGAGTACAGTTGGCAATTGAGTGTTCTGCGTACAAGCGGCCTATGTTGTCTGTCTTGGGCAGTTTTGGCTAAAGTTGACTGAATCAGAGTTACTGTGTGACTTCGCTTGTTAAAACCAATCACTGTACCGTCAGTGATTGTGTGGCGGGCCTTCTTCGTCTCTCTCAGAGGCGCATTTGTATTGATATGAAGTCTTTAGTCTGGAACAACCAGACCAGGATAATTTGTTTCGGGCTATACTCGCGACATTATCATCACCATGACGGGACGTCGAAGCAACCACCCATTGCTTCCGGTACGCCAGATCGTGTCCTTGCAGTTAAAAAGACAGCTTGGTAATGTATGTCTGCAGCAGCGGGAGATTAGGGAATTTGCTCTATGATAATCAGAGCTCAGCAGAGCGCGCCTGTTCCCGTCTTATGTGGTTCTGTCTTGGATGTTCATTGTCTGAGTTCTCACTACTGTAGCAGCAATTAATGTTGGGTTGGCTGGGTGCTTCTCTTAAGATTTGAGTTGCAAGGAATTGGCTCCACATACCACTTCGTCATAAATGTCACAATCTAGTTTGTGGACAACTTCATCTTCACAGCATTTATTTGAGTATCCAATTTGATCCAATTTGATTTATTGTAAATGTTTCATGTGTTTTGTTTATGATTTTGATTTTAGTCATAATAAATCAAATTGTTATTTTGGACAGAAATTTGATCCTGTTAATCGGTAGAGCAACCCTTTCATTTCTCACTACGATAATGAAACTTTCCTTTATTTAATTAATTTCTATCAAATTAAATTATTGCAGGTGCCAAACTCTTTTCTACTCCACTTGCAGGGACGATTACAGTCAGTTCGCGTTTCTTCCCGTGCAACAGCAAAGTCGGAGTTAGAAGAGGCAGGGTTTAGAGCATCATTCACATATGAAAATTCTAGAAGAATTTAGTGTTAAATACACTGCTAGCCCTGGCACCTCGCAAGATACGAAACAAAACAAAGAAAATCTCTCTAGATATAACTTTACGAAAAAATCATTAAATTTCTTCCTTGGTTCATCATACAAACATACTGATCCACCTTGAACACTTTATAGAATATTATCTACTGCAAGAAACAGGTTAATACAATTAGAGTATATATGCATGACACCTCTAGCAGATGACAAATATTTCCCTTAATAAGATCGAAATAACATTTAAATACCGTTTTTGGCAAACAGCATAAAATATAAATGACATTTCCTTAATGTAACTATCAATCAGTTTGTCATACCTAATCATAAACTCTTCAGTCTAACAAATATTTTTGTATATGTCATATACTTCAAATGCAACAAAGTGTGCAGATCTTGCAGAGCACTTTTACCTGATCAGCCGTATTGACTGCACATGTACTTCAGATATGGTGTTTAGATCATGGCCAAAGCCAGTAATGTTATATGTGTTAACGAAACTCTCTTGTAAATTAAAAACAGAACCACAACAATCATCCTTTAACGAGGGAACATTAATTTCTGCCGGCCGGTGTGGCCGTGCGGTTCTAAGCACGTCAGTTTGGAACCGCGTGACCGCTGCAGTCGCAGGTTAGAATCCTGCCTCGGGCGTGGATGTGTGTGATGTCCTTAGGTTAGTTAGGTTTAAGTAGTTCTAAGTTCTAGGGGACTGATGACCTCCGTAGTTAAGTCCCATAGTGCTCAGAGCCATTTTAATTTCTCTTATCTCTTATAGAACCACTTCATGATACCTTATACACATTATTTGATATTTTGTGAACACAAACATTACTAGCAACATATTAAAAGAGGAAATTATGTCAGTTCCTATAACTACTTTCGAAATCAAATTTGTCTACTGCAGAAAAGCATGCACCTGGTGTCACTTTGAAGAAAGTCAAGCTCTTCATCACTATTTGTCGAGAATCTTGAAGGCAGATATATCTTATAGCTCTTGAAACAAACTACCACTACCGCTCGCTATTTTTTGTTGGTGTGTCTTGCGCACAGGATAAATTGTCTTTCTCCCTTTTCCAATGCTGACAGTTTTTCAGGATATGTTATGCTTCTCCTGCAACCCAAATGCTTCAAATCTTGGAACATGAAAGTAGAATAAGCCCTGTTTTCTTCAGCGATAACAAGTAATTGATAATTAAAACATACATATTATTATTATTGTTGTTATTACTGTTATTAGCAGTAGTAGTAGTAGTAGTAGTAATGGTGGTGATATTGGTGGTGGTGCATGTTGACTTAAATATTTGCATAATTCGGTGATGCATGCACAGATGACAGTAGCAGTATCGGCTATTTTCTATCTATTGATAGTTGTCACGTTTTTATACCTATTTTCCTGCTGAGGAAGCAATCGTCAGCTTGTAGTGGAAAGTAAAAGCGATTAGTCCAACAAGCAAAAATGTGTAATCATAAAGTTTCAGACCTGCTGATGCCTGCAATTGCATATTATTCTTCGCTGACATGAATCAAATATATTGGCAAGAAGCACAAACCATCTAATAAATTAAATGGTTCGATCTACCCATCATATAGGAAGTGCTGTTGTGGCCCAGTTCCATATGTGTTGTTATCTTTCTACTTATGTCATGACTGAGAAGAGAGACATGGAAATATTCTATACAATCGTGGCAGTTATTGCATCTTCTTTCCTCCATTTCCATAATACTCATGATGGCGAGTGCAGGCCCCAAAAGCCTTA
Source organism: Schistocerca americana (assembly GCF_021461395.2). Classification (NCBI taxonomy): domain Eukaryota; kingdom Metazoa; phylum Arthropoda; class Insecta; order Orthoptera; family Acrididae; genus Schistocerca; species Schistocerca americana. The sequence goes on along the minus strand of NC_060119.1, from coordinate 278,959,127 downwards.
TAAATTTAAGAGACGCAGTTCTGGAGTTTTGACTTTATCTTGCAGTGCAAAACAAGTATCGTCTTCTGCTGATTATATGCTGCCACACATTAAACGCTACAAGACATTTTGCCTCCAAACATAGCTATCTTACAGCAAATTTTCAACGAATGGCTCCATACATCGCCATGTCATAGCAAAATTGAAAAAAATTCCCCATACATTACCGACTAAGCAAGTTAACACTTGTTCCAACAAGTTTTCACTTAGGCTGTTGTCTAGAAATACAGAATATCTTTTCATTCTACTTGGAAATAGATAAAAAGGAAACATTTTCTTGGTGTTCTACTACTATTATCCAGTGGATAACATCGAAAGATCCTTGAAGCTTTTTGCAGATGAAGCAATTATCTGTAGGAAGGTAGCAAATGTCAGATGACCATTGTGAAAAGTGGAAAGATGTGCAAAGGACTGACAATTGTTGCAGGGACTGGCAGTTAGCCCCAAATGTAAATAAATGTAACATATTGCACGTAAATCGATGAAGTGTAGAAGAGTACTAAACACACACAACTTTTATATTGCAAACCACTTAGATGATCTGAATTATTATTCACACATAACCCTATGAGTTTTTGATAGATCTTTGATTATCATGACAGTATGGTTTACACAGAAAGTATGAAAACTCCATTAATCATTCTTTCCTTTTTTAGATTTTGAAGTTAAGTTCAAGACTGTGAACCCGAAACAACAGTGATAAAAATTGGATTTAGTATTAAATTGACAATTCCTAACCATAATGTCCTTGTAAACGACCAGTTTATAATACATAACCTGTCGGAATCCAGTGATTAGTGAAATAAGTATTTTCGATGACAATGGCACTTGTTGCTGTTAACCTAGATCTGTTTCTTCATAAACATGCTATGACATATAGTATTCATAGCTAATGATAATTATCTAGACATTGTTATAACCTGTTCAAGTTTCACTGCCCTATTCAGACAGTGCTCTAATTGCACTATCGTATATCTGGGTCAGAGCTCAGTATACAGGAAGCAGTACTCATGCTGTTAGGAGTAAGACTATGTGAGAAATCCGTTGCATATAACAAAATGGTTAGCAAAGAGTCCTTTGTATTTAAATCTATATTAGCTGCTTGAAAATAGGGTATCACAACTGGACACTAGAATGCATCTCATAACACTAACAGCAAAATAAAAAGTCGCAGTATTAACACTCATGCTGAAGCTCTAATTCTTAAACATCTGTTTTCTCTCAAAAGCCTGGTCGAGAGAATAAGTTTTTACTATCTAAAAGGAAATTGATACAAAAGTTGTTTGCCCCTTAGCCGTGTATTGGGTATTGCGTCTAGGAAATATATTTAAGTGGATGCAACACTCATTTTAAAGCCCCAGGCTCACAATTATCTTCTCAGAAATTGCAGTGTTCTTTGCTCGTCTAACAGCTTCTGGACTGCAATGTGATGGTGTAAGACGTCGTGGTCTCCTCACCCTCATTTCTTACATATTCCACACATCAAGACCCTTCGTTCGGACCCAAACTCGATAAGGTAAAGTCAATGTTATATGAATTCATGTAAATGATATGCAAATAACTAATAAATCGCAAGTGCGCACCATGGTTGAAATACTCGAGGCTGGCGTACACACATACATCCCAGACAAGATGGTCACAGGAGCTTTAGTTCGAGAGAGGCAACTGCACGCCAGGAAGTTGGTCCCAACCCATCTACGTCGGCCGGTGACCGCCCGTAGAGTGGACAGCATTTGCCCGAGTGAAAGTACGACCCCATGTTCGGCTTAAAGCAAATTCCGCTACATTGTGTGGGAGTGCACAGCCTACGCATTCTTTACACATAGCACGCAGTTTCAGAGATTTTCAAAGCGAGACAGCAAACGCCAAACGCCGATACTACAGATTTCCGGACTGGTCGCCTTAAAGGAAACGTCATTCTCCCGTTTTAGAAGAGCAACGCTGATTGGCAGAGAATATTTCTGACGCCTTGAGCTGAAGGAGTAATGGGAGAGACCGAAAGATATACCCCTTCACGGTTGGTGTGGAGAGGGGCCGTTCCGTTGTCGCTCTTGGAGCGAGAACATGTAACGAGAGCTTGCGCAATCGTACGTGTACTCAAAGAGCGAGGAACAAGTCGCTCCTCAGTACTTCACTGGGAGAGCACCTCTGTCGAGAGCGATCAGAGTGTGACTCTATATTGAGTCCTTGCGATTAAGCGTTGTTCACTGTGTTGGCCACCACACTTATTGTGCAGTGTGAATGGGCAGAGTTATAGTTAAACGCCTGTGAGCGTATTTTTGAGTTGCATCATGGTGGACTGGTTATCTGACCAGAATACCACATCAATAGTTAGACTAGGGGCGAATAGGAGTCCTTGACTTCATCAAGGTGTAGGGAGAGTTTGATTGCCAAAGGTCAATCCAAATAGAACGAGAACAATCGTATTTGTCAGCAACGAGCAGCGCAGACAGCAGTCATCACAGCTTACGGTATTGTGCGCTACAGCTCTTGCAAGCCCCATATTTCCAGCACAACAGTACACTTCACTGCATTTCACGCGTGACAGCCTTGACCGTACCTAGCAACATTCTAACAGATAATTATTCAAGTTGAGTAGGCGAGGCTCTCAGTCATTCTGCCAAGTCAATAACAATCTTAAACTTTGTATAGAAATTTCATTAGCGAATCCTATCCTTGAGAGACAACTTCACATTCTGAAAAGTACCAGGAAATAACGTGTTAAGTTCATAACTAAAAGTGCCATTGTGATTTCTCAGAATTTTAGCAAAATAAATAACAATTTTCGTTAGTTCGTGGTTTTTTTTTACACTAACTAGCACTACTTACCCAGGTATCCCACTAGTTACGTAAGAAATTTTGAGAATTTTTGTGTCATTTCCTTACAGCGGACGACTCCAGAAGATATTTATTGCTGAAAGTTTTTCAGGCATTTCTCCTTAGAACGTTAGGAGCGTCTGTCTGACTTCTGTAGTAGTGTGGGGGTGGAAATTGCATCTTGCAGGAGCCACAGGGTAAAGGGTACATCTCAGATTAACCCGTTGCGCAGAATGACAGAATAGCACCCACACGCTCACAATGGATTTCACTCTACAGCTACACTACTTTAGATGTAGAGGCTAAAATATGAAATAACTGCTGTTGTTGTTGTGGACTTTAGCTGAAGATTGCTGTGTTGCAACTATCTACACCAATCAATCAAATGTACATCTCTTTATATCTGTGTAACTGCTGCAGCTACATTCAGTGTGTATCCTTACTGTATTCAGCCATTGCTATTTCTCCGTAATATTTATCTACAACTATTCTCACTATTATTAAAGTGGCTATTCCTTGATCCTGTTAACTAGTCCCCACCTTTCAGTGAAGTTGTGCAATAATTTCATTCATATTCCGCCCCTTTCCAACCACAATTACATACAGTATCAATTTTTTGTTACAATTTTGGTGTAACATAGTGGTGTTTGGAGTCAATTGTTACAACTGTGCTGTAACTTGGAAGGCAATTTGTTAAAATGTTACTGTAACATGGAGAGCAATTTGTTACATTTTAGCTATACCACAGCCAATTTGTAAGAATTTTGTGGTGATATTAAATGGAATTTGCTACAATTCTGCTACAATGTGGGGGACAATTGGTTTCAGATTTTGTTGTAACTTGGGCAGTTTGTACGTTTTTCCTGTAATTTGGGCCATGGTGACGTATGGGACAATTTGTTACCATTTTGATTAATATTTATCTTGAAAAATATGAAATGGTGATCTGTGATGAATTTCTTACTATTGTTATGGTATAACAACCTGCTCAATTTCATATGCATTTTCTCATCATGTACTTTCCTTGTGAAGGCAATATGGGAAATAACAAAAAGAAAACAAAGAGATGCAGGGTAAAAAGAAACCTATACCAAAACATCAAAATAAATAATAGCTTGTTGTTCACTGAACAAGGCCATTAAGAAATGTGGAATAAATCTCATGAGACTACAGCAATTCTTTCAAAAAATGAAAACTTATTAGCTAAGAGAACCATATTTGATATTTAGTAATTTAGTTACTATTTTGATGAGAATTATTTTTCAAATTTATTTCTGTCTTCCATAACAAACACAGTGAATCAGTATGTAAAAGATAGTTTGTACTTCTATTAACGTAATTTAATGGAAGTGTTAATGAAATATTATATTATTGTCAATTTCACACGCTAATCCAGCAGTGCTTAGTATTGGATATAAAAAATATCGCTAGGTTTTGTCAGAGGGAAGATGTGGTTCAAGAGGTATACATACCTTCCCTTGAGACCTTTTTCTCGACTGCAGCAGCGGCCAGGAATGTCACTCCAAGAAGTGTGAATTATTCAGCGTTTTCAATACAAGTGCATGCTGAAAAGTAATACATTCAAATTTTGCATCCGAAACTCTTACAGCTTTTTAAATAAGACAAACGTTTTTAACATTCCACATCTTCATTCTTCATGTCTACTTATTTGCAGCAGTCTGCTGCTAGAAGGCCCTGAATCGTAGCGTGTAACATAACTTTGCCGAAGAGTGAGAAACAGCATGCTATAGTCGAGCTTCGAATTCGAACAGTTTGTCCACACGTGGAGCACCTTCTCCTTTGCCACGGCAATGCCACACCACATACGAGTGCTACAACATCTGCAACAATCTGACGTCTTCGATTCACTGCTGCCGATCAACCACCGCACAGACTTTGCACCACCCGATTTTCATTTGTTTCCAAAACTTTATGAACTCCTGAGAGGACTTCACTTTAATAGTGATGATTCAATGTAAGAATAGATGAAGCTGTGGCTCTATCTACAAACTGAACCATTTATCGTGACGGTATCAACAAATTGGTCTCTTGCTGGAAAAAATACATTACTCGCGCTTGTGATTATGTTGAGAAATAAATATGTAGACATGGAAAATAAAGAAGTAGAGTGTCAAAAACGTTTGTTTTATTTAAGAAGCATTAAGAGCCTTCACACAAAATAGTCAAAATGGTTCAAATGGCTCTGAGCACTATGGGACTTAACATCTATGGTCATCAGTCCCCTAGAACTTAGAACTACTTAAACCTAACTAACCTAAGGAAATCACACAACACCCAGTCATCACAAGACAGAGAAAATCCCTGACCCCGCCGGGAATCGAACCCAGGAACCCGGGCGCGGGAAGCGAGAACGCTACCGCACGACCACGAGTTGCGGACCAAAAAAGTCGGAGGCGTTAATTTTCATTACGGCCTTGTATATTTACTTTGGGTTTCTGTTCTAATGTGGACACAGAACTGTTACAAATGAGCATGGCAACACCAATTAGAAATAAATTGAAACCATTACTCCGAAATAAATCAACTATGCTACAATACACACATAATAAAAGTTTTGCATCACCTCCGTTCCGAGAGTTCTGTAACCTGTACAGAAAATTGGAACAGAGATCAACATAAACATCATTTCCGCCCTTTTTATTGCTCATTGAAACCACACATTGCATATTGTACTACCACGCATCGAGACCTTCATAGAAGGTCGTCCAGATTGCTGTAGACACCGGTACTTCTAATACCCAGTAGCATGTCCTCTTGCATTGGTGGTCATTCACAAGATGTGCACGATGGGGGCGCGAATTGTTGCCCATGAAGACGAATGCATCGCCAATATGCTGCCGATATGGTTGCACCGTAGGTAAGAGGATGACATTCACGTATCGTACAGCCGTCACGGCGCCTTCCATGAACACCAGCGGCGTACGGCGGCCCCACATAGTGCCACCCTAAAACAGTAGGGAACCTCCACCTTGCTGTGTCTAAAACGTTCAGACTGACCAGGTTGCCTCCAAACACGTCTCTGAAGGCCTATGCGACACTCATTGGTGAAGAGAACGTGATGTCAATCCTGAGCCGTCTATTCGGCATGTTGTTGGGTCCATCTGTACCGCGCTGCACTCTGTCGTGGTTGCAAAGATGGACCTCGCCATGGACGTCGGGAGTGAAGATGCGCATCAAGCAGCCTATTGCGCACAGTTTGAGTCGTAACACGACGTCCTGTGGCTGCACGAAAAGCATTATTCAACTTTGTGGCTTTGCTATCAGAGTTCCTCCAAGCCATAATCGGTAGGTAGCGGTCATTCACTGCAGTATTAGCTCATGAACGGCCTGAGCGAGGCACGTCATCTACAGTTCCTGTCTCTTTATATCTCCTCCATGTCCGAACAACATCGCTTCAGTTCACTCCGAGACGCCTGGACACTTACCTTGTTGAGAGCCTTCCGGGCACAAAGTAATAATGCGGACGCGATCGGACCGCGGTATTGACCGTCTAGGCGTGATTGAACTACAGACAACACGAGCCGTGTACCTCCTTCCGGGTGGAATGACTGGAACTGATAACGCATGTCGGACCCCTCCGTCTAATAGGCGCTACTCATACGTGCATTGTTGTTTATATCTTTGGGCGGATTTAGTGACATCTCTGAACAGTCAAAGGGACTATGTCCACAGTCAATGTCTATTTTCAGGAGTTCTGTGAACCAGGGTGATGCAAAACTTTTGTTTGATGTATGTAGCTTTTTTTTTTTTTTTTTTTTTTTTTTTTTTTTTTTTTTTTTTGAGATACGTAAAACTTTAGGAATGCGGGAGGATTAGGCTTTGTCGCCCCGTCAATGACGAAGCCATTACAAATGGAGTGCAAGCTCGTATAGGGAGAATATAGAATAAGATAGTCAGTTGTCTCCTTTTTCACCACATCCAGGAACTAACTGCAATTAAATTTGAGGAAGCCTTGGAGAGCCTAAAGCTGGACGGTATCTCAATAATTTGAAAAAAATACAGGTTTAGGCTTTTGAAGTCTTCCACATGTAAGCAACTTTATAGGAGAGGTTTTTGTGGTTTCCCACAATAGCTAGACCAGTGCTTTAAAAGTCCTTTCCATTTGCAAAAGAGGAAACGAAAGAAACGTTATATGAACCGTAATTGGTTGTCGCAATTAGTATATACGTTAAGTAAATTAGTACGTTATAATTTAGTAACGAGTAGGTGGAGGTAAAAGTACGCTTGTGGCATGAGTATGCACCAAGCTTTCGGTTCCCTAAAGCATAACTGCACCCACCAGGCACCGCATACTTCATTATCTCATCAGTTCTATTCTAGAGCCTCGTGGCAGTCGGACGCTTACATCTGGAGAAAATTCAATAAATATCTTTTGCACGCGTTTGATGTACAATTTGCTTCATTTTGAATCGTTGTTACGTGAACCTAAACCTATTTAAAGGATAGATGAATTTGGTAGCGGAAATGGTAGATATGAATTCCCAATATCGTCCTTTATCTCCATGACCTCTGTTTTGTGTGTGTGTGTGTGTGTGTGTGTGTGTGTGTGTGTGTGTGTGTGTGTGTTATCTGTACATTGCCGAAAAATAGCAGACTCGGCTAAAAATACGCAAGTGTAATGGGGTAAAAGGTCGCAGCGCTACAGTTACCCCATCAAAAAACTATCTGGGAATTTAGATCACCCAAGGCCGATCTGGGAAGAGGAATCCGCTGAAAAGAAGACGATCGATGAGGAGATATACAAGACAGCCTTTGCCAGATATAGTAAAAAGAAGTTGAAATTTTCTACTGTTAAAAAGCTTGAAAGGAACCAATTGTTTCGTCGTCTTCGTTGAAATCGGAAACAAGTATACACTATATGATCAAAAGTATCCGGACACCCATAAAAACATACGTTTTTCATATTAGGTGCTTTGTGGTGCCACCTACTGCCAAGTACTCCATATCAGGGACCTCGTAGTCATTATACATCGTGAGAGAGCAGAATGGGGCGCTCCGCGGAACTCACGGTCTTCGAACGTGGTCAGGTGATTGTGTGTCACTTGTGTCACACGTCTGTATGCGAGATTTCCACACTCCTAAACATCTTTAGGCCCACTGTTTCCGATGTGATAGTGAATTGGAAACATGAAGGGACACGTACAGGACAAAAGCATACAGGCCGACCTCGTCTGTTGACTGACAGAGACCGCTGACAGTAGAAGAGGGTCGTAATGTGTAATAGGCAGACATCTATCCAGACCATCACACGGGAATTCCTAACTGCATCAGGATCCACTACAAGTGCTATGACAGTTAGGCGGGAGATGAGAAAACTTGGATTTCATGATCGAGCGGCTGCTCATAAGCCACACATCACGCCGGTAAATTCCAAACGACGCCTCGCATGGGGAAAGGAATGTAAACATTGGACGACTGAACAGTGGAAAAACGTTGTGTGGAGTGACGAATCACGGTACACAATGAGGCGATCCGATGGCAGGGTGTGGGTATGGCGAATGCCCAGTGAACGTCGTCTGCCAGCGTGTGTAGTGCCAACAGTAAAGTTCGGAGGTGGTGGTGTTATGGTGTGGTAGTGTTTTGCGTGGCACTATCACAGCACAGGTGTACATTCAAGTTTTAAGCATCTTATTTTTTAAAGAAAAGATTCTTTATTCTTCAATTAAGCATCTTCTTGCTTCCCAATGTTGAAGAGCAATTCAGGGATAGCGATTGTGTCCTTCAACACGATCGAGCACCTGTTCATAATGCACGGCCTGTGGCGGAGTGGTTACACGACAATAAAATCCCTGTAAAGGACTGGCCTGCACAGAGTCCTGACCTGAATCCTATAGAACGCCTTTGGAACACCTTTGGAACGCCAGCTTCGTGTCTGGCCTCATCGACCTACATCGATACTTCCCCACAGTGCAGTACTCCGTGAGGAATGGGCTGCCATTCCCCAAGAAACTTTCCAGCACCTGATTGAACGTATGCCTGCGAGAGTGGTTCAAATGGCTCTTATCACTATGGGACTTAACTTCTAAGGTCATCAGTCCCCTAGAACTTAGAACTACTTAAACCTAACTAACCTAAGGACATCACACACATCCAAGCCCGAGGCAGGATTCGTACCAGCGACCGTAGCGGTCGCGCGGTTCCAGACTGTAGCGCCTAGAACCGCTCGGCCATTCCGGCCGGCTGCGAGAGTGGAAGTTGCCATCAAGAGTAAGGGCGGGCCAACACCATATTGAATTCCAGCATTACCGATGGAGGCTGCCACGAACTTGTAAGCCAAAAAAATTCAAATGGCTCTATGCGACTTAACTTCTGAGGTCATCAGTCGCCTAGAACTTAGAACTAATTAAACCTAACTAACCTAAGGACACCACACACATCCATGCCCGCGGCAGGATTCGAACCTGCGACCGTAGCGGTCGCTCGGCACCAGACTGTAGCGCCTAGAACCGCACGGCCACTCCGGCCGGCACTATAAGTCATTTTCAGCGAGGTGTCCGGTTAGCTTTGATCACAAAGTGTACCTACGCATAACAATAGCCCTGGCCTGGACATGAATTTTTGAGAGATCAAAGTTGATGTAGAATACAATAGTGTTATAAGGACAGGAGAATTCGTATTTGTAAAAGTCGACGGAAAAGCTGAAACCTCGTATTTTTACCTATTTAAAGTGATTGATTCTTTCAACCATGGGTCTAGACACAGGGTCTTCTGGAAACATCGATACTTCTGGAAAGAAACGGGCAAGGCTACGTCGAAAATAAAGACATTTTATACTAAAAAACTATAAAAATTAATTTATAAGTGATCTCGGATGTTTACCAGTACTATTAGTTTCGCAGGAGGTCTCTACGACTTAGCAATTTAATAAAAGTATCGTTAAAATGTAAGCTTGGGGAGGTAACGCTATTCTTTCTGATTTCCGCATTTCTGTTTAATCGTGTTAAGGTTTCTTAATCTGAAAATGGCTCCTTTCTGTTCATTGCCGCTGTTACGTTAGAGTAATTATTATTTTGTTTAGTTGTTAATATCAGTTGCGTCAATATCCAAAGTTAGGCCCATTATCCCACGCCACTCAACTAGTTGTAGCTTGTAAGAAGCAATACAAAAAAGGCTGATGCTAATTACAATACAATTATGTTCATGTGATATTTTCAAAAAATAAAAAACTTCTAGTTTGTTACTCTTGCCACAGACCAGCGTACCCCACAGCATGGGGTAGGACCACTCAAAATTATTATTATTATTTTTTTTTTTTGAGGAAGTTTCCTTACCCCTGTAATAATAATTGGATGGCAATGAAACTTTTACACAATGTCATTAAGCTGTCAAATTAGGTGTTGCCTGTGCAATACATGTAATATTGTTGTACGTCTTTAAATATTTAGTAGAACTGAAAATGCGCACTTTTACCTCCAGCGACCCTGCGTAATAACATACTGAATATCGTTCAATATTTTCTTCTCTGGTGTTATTAAATCTTCCTATATTATGTTAATATCTATGATTTCCTCACTTACAAACTCTTGGTCTAAGAAGAATTCCAGTTTTCAAAAAACAAATTCAGTGAATTTGCGTTTTCCATGCATTCATATTTAACGGATTATTTATGCTGCAGAAATACGCATACACCCTATTCAGAGCAGCCTAGGAGACCTTTTCATAGGGGTGAATAAAAAGAATTTAGTGAGCCAGAAATGTATCCTAATATGAAACTCCATCGGACACTGATTATTATCCACGATAAATTTTCTTGCTGATTGCTGTTTCAGTTCCTAGGTGTGTGTGTGTGTGTGTGTGTGTGTGTGTGTGTGTGTGTGTGTGTGTGTGTGCGTGCGTGCGTGCGTGTGCACCCTCGCGCTGGTGCTGTTATAGGTACATCCTATTCTGTGTGACGCACATGCATCTCACGCCGTTTCGGATCTGAGACTGATTACATGGAAATTTGTGTTAATTTAGTTCCAAATGCTGCTCTGAAATTCATACCGACGTTTTACAAATCGCATTATCACTGTATGCTATTATCCTTGCTAAAGTGTCAGGTACCATATTCCAAATGGAATTAACGCCTGCGTTGATAGCAGTTCTTGTAAATGGACCACCAGAAATTTCCACAGACATGTGAAGGAAAAAATTTGACTGTAGCGATATATGAGTTAGCTTGAAAAAGCGTGTGAAAAAGATAGGTTTCAGACTAATTTGAAGGCAGACGGAGTACGAAGAGACGTACGAACCGGCAGGAACGCTGTAACTTATACCCAGCTTCTCAAATAGAAGCTGAGAGGACGAGTGCTTCAAATGCAGGTAAGTTCGCATCTACGAAGGAAACGCAGTAATCAGATACACTTGGTCTCTATCGTTTTATACTGTACAGTACAATAATGTCATTACCATTTCAGACTTTTTAAGTTTATCTTTGGAGACGTCTTTCATAAAATACTTTACTTAGTAAGATAGCGATATACTAAATGTGTAACGAAGTTCACAGACCATTGCTGACATATTCGTCACGAGAGATTCTGCAAATGCGTTGAAATTCAAGCGGAAACAAACGAAATTAACGATAGATTTAAAATGCTGTTTTTTGTAATCTAGTTACGTCACATAATTCCACTTATATAATCTTACATTTTTTAAAGATTTATTTGTATACGCCCATTGTTTTACACTGTTAATATTTCAATATTAATTTTATTTTACATAATTTCAACATTTTATAATTTCAACGTAAGTCTATCTCTTTCACATGAGTTCCACAGTAATACAAATTTTCTTTGTGTGTAAATCTGTTACGCTCATGTCATATATTCTCGTGTATGATTTCATTGCAATAGAAACAACAATAACTTCGGCGGCTCCGTCTGCGAAATTTCTACGACGATTACGTTGCTTTTGGTTGAAACTTAACGTTTCTTGAAGCACCACAACAAGACGAGAAAACATCCGCCGAAAATGTGGTTTGGTGTCACGATATCGCTTTGTATAGAGTTCATCTACCTTAGTAACAGCACGCCTACCTTCAATAACAATAAAAGTTGAAAAGATAGTTTTTTCATAAGGCCTGCCCTTAAAGTATACAGGACATTCATTTTAACTGAAGTCATTGAAATCTCTAGAAAGCTACATAGCGGCTCAAAAAAGTTTTAATTACAATTTTTCTCGGATGTGGACATCCAATGATACCATACTCGCCCCTCCCCCCATCCCATCCCGTTCGTGTGTGGCAGGGACAAGTTTGGAATCTTCGATGGAAACCCCCCCCCCCCCCCCCCATTTCTTCATTGCAGATAACGATTCTACGGAAAAATCTACATCCGTTTTGTCTGAAGCATTACCTTCGTTTCGCCACAGACAGCGCTGTAATCGGGGCAATGTAAATGGGTACATAATCGAAATCTACGGCACGCTACTCGTTAGCCCTCGAATATCCGGAGTCACATGAGATCCCACCTCCATACAGTGAGAGAAGAACAGGCCAGTATTTGATAACTTCTAATTGGATACTGATACAGTACTGACTGTAAATAAGCATAATGTAAACAAGGAAACACAATGAAATTTTTTTTCTTTTAGTCGTCAGGCTTCCCACTTATTTGATGCGGTCCATCAAAATTTTTCTCCTGTCTTATTTTAACTTCTCTCCCCATGGAATTGAAGTTAAATAATTATGACTGAATAATATCTAGTTACTTGAATGGAAACTTCTTGGCGAGAGAAGTTGCTTCCCAAATATGATAACACTGCAAGGAAGATAATTAATTCCTAATTTAATTCTCAAGTCTGTAAAAGAAAATGATTGGAAGTTACAGTTCATAACCATACTCTGCCTGTCTCTCGATGACGAAGTCAACACCTGGAATAAAATCTCTGTGGTTCCTCAGAATTCCGACGCTCGTCGATTCTGAAAATTCTTAAAATAATCAGAGGCATGACTCTACTCCATGGGGAAGCCATCTTGGGTGCTATTACGTACTCACGCTTCAGCACGGGAATCACTGTCCAAGTTCTGTATCAATTTCGATAAATTCCAGTATTTAAAGTCTCAAAATAGAGCATAAACGACCGTGGTGCAGCTCTACTGATTTCCCAGGATACAAAGTTTCCTACCATTTATGACACACCAAATAGTGTTCCCAGCCACAGACAAGGGAGAAGTTAAAATAGTAACCAAAGAATTCAGTGTACCTTTTCCATCTATGAAATTATATTTTTCAATAAATGATCTTCGTAGCTACATTTCAGTATACATCATCTTCTTGTATAGCATCAAAAGTTATCATAGTTACATTTGATATTCAAAAAGGAGCTTAAACTATTCCCATCTCTGTCTCCCTCTACAGCTTTCACTCTCTACAGCCTGCTCTAATCCCATGAAAGCTATTCCTCGATGACCTATCATTCTGTCCCCCTTGTTACTCTTCTTTTCTTTCTTTCTTTTGCTACCGCTTTTATCCCGCATTGGCGCAGGGTCGACAGGGTTAAATACGGATTTGGAATGGTTAAGTTTAAGGGGTGGCCAGATGCCCTTCCTGCCACCACCCCATATCCTCTGGGACGGAATTAGTGTACCCCAGCTGTCTGCATCTAGTATAAATCGTGAAATAGTGTGAAAGTGTGTCAAATGCCTGCGAGCCGTGTAACTGAGGCGGGACGTGGGGACCAGCCCCGTATTCACCTAGGAGGATGTGGAAAACCGCCTAAAAACCACATCCAGCCTGGCCAGCACACCGGCCGTCGTTGTTAATCCGCCGGGCGGATTCGATCAGGGGCCAGCGCGCCTACTCGAGTCGAGGAAGCAGCAGTTCTTCAAGGTACCAATTAAACATATACAAATGAGTGCTAGGTAAACAAATTATTAGAATAACATTAAATACAACAAAATATAACACATCCTGTTTTCTTTCTTTTTTTTTTAATAATTTGTATTGAACAAGCTAAAAGTACATATATATTCACTATGCAAGAGTTCTTCAAGGTACCATTTAAACATATACAAATGTCTGTTAGATAAACAAAAAAAAATATTAAAAAGAAAAACATTAAATACAACAAAATATAACATATTCTGTCTTCTTCCTTTTTTTTTAAATTTGTATTTTTTTGTTTTTTTGGTCGATGCATGAGAACGTGGATAAGGGTGTTGTATCATGTGACAGGTAGGCATGGTACACCCCAACTTTGAGGGGGGTCAAGGAAGACGCTGCGGAGATAACCGGGAAAAGTTTGTCGGTAAGATGGTTTTCGGGTGAGGGTGCTATGCGCGGTCACAACTTTGTACCAGAAGACAAGGACTGTATGCGGACCACTCTGAAAGAGGTATTCTAAAGCCTGTCCTCGAAACCAGATTAGGGCATGGTGCTTAGCAAGATGGTAGTGAAATGTCTGGGGCAACAACAGGAAATCCGGGGTTACCGCCGTTGGCGGGGCACGGAGGTAAAAGCCCACTATTCGTTGGATGATGAGCCATACGTTTTGTTTCAGGGGGCACGTAAGACGGTGCTCGTCGGTGTCTTCAAGCTGACAGTCAGGGCAGGGTGGGGAGGTGGCCAGTCCTATGCGATAAAGTCAACTAGACTAAAACGTACCAGAGTGCAGACACAGACGACGGTAAAAAAGGTGCATGCACACACCCCCAAACCGTGCGCCAGTTAATGTCAGGATGCTGTAGCACCATGGGGTCGCAAGGGTTGGACAGCATAAACAAACGATAATAATCTTTTGTACGGGGAGGACGGGTGACTGGAAGATCGGCCCGAACGTAGCTGAGTTCTATGAAACAATTGGCGACGTGGTACAATAATGGATAAATAGGTGCCACATTGATCGTGGATCGAGAGAAGCTGGTCGGAGGATATCTAAGAGACTGCGTGTTAAGGACGGGACCGGCCCCTGCCAGTGCCGCAACAGAGTCTGGACAAAGAGTGCAGAAGATCGTGCCCGCACGTTGACGAGTCCGAGGCCACCTTTTGCAGGAGGCAGTGTTAGAGTGTTGTAGCGGACTATGAAAAGTGCCCCTGCTGACACGAAATATCCAAAGGCTGATTGGATGCGACGGCCAAGGAGTAACGGCATTGGGAGGATCTGGGCGACGTGTACCAGTTTAGGGGCGACATACATGTTGACATAGGACACACGTTGGAGTTGGTTTAAGTTACGGTGCACTTGACCGCGGACATGGTGCCGAATCGACTGCAAAAGCCGCCGGTAAGCCAGAGCCACTGTGCGGTGTGTGGAGCTCGTAAATTCGATACCCAATAAACGAAGGGTGGCACTGACTGGGAGTGGGGTCGGCACCATAGCCGGGAGGCCGCGCCCAATGTGCATCATAGTCGATTTACGGACATTAAGAATGCCACCAGAAAGACGTCCAAACTGGTGGATCCATTGGATGGCATCATTGAGTTCCGTGGAGGATCAGGTGAGAAAGAGGAGATCGTCCGCATAAGCCCTACAGTGAAAGGTGTAGTCACGCAAAGTGAGGCCCTGCAGTCTAGAGGTAAGTCCAGTGATGAGGGGCTCAAGTGCAATGGCATATAGTGAAGTAGACATAGGGCATCCTTGACGCACAGAGCGGCGTATAGGAATCGGTCCTACAAGCCTTCCATTGACTTGTACCATCGAGACCGCGGGAAGTAGTAACCGGTGAATGGCATCGACAAAAAGTAATGGGAACCCCATACTTGTCGCCACCATGAGGAAGAATGGCTGTCGAACGCGATCAAAGGCACTCGTGAAATCGACGGATACCAGTGCTGCACGAAGGCGACAAACCGACGCCAGTGCAATGAGGTCACGGCATTCTCCTAGGGCTGTTTGTAAGGTGGCCCCACAACCACGTGCAGTCTGCTCAGGTGAAAGGCCGTAGGTAAGACGGTGCGTATGCGTGCTGCTAAGAGGCGTGCATAGATTTTATAGTCTGCATTCAGTAGTGTAAGGGGGCGATATGCAGAGACATGAGACCCTCCCTTCGGTTTAGGCACAGGTAGAAGAATGCCAGTGACGAATTCAGGTGGAATTGGGAAGGACGGAGTAAAGAGTTCCTGAATCATTTCCGTCCAGCGAGGAAGCATTAACGTGGTGAACGCCCGGCAAAACTCCACTGGGAGATCATCTGGTCCGGGTGATTTGTTCTTGGCCACTTTGTTGATCGCATCTACCACACATCATGGACGTTGACTCCGCTACGGTGAGGGTCCGATCAGGGGAAGGACGAAGATCATCAGGAATGGGCGTCGCCATCGGTTCATCATCATAAAATTGGCGATAATGTTCAGCAAAGGCAGACACCACTGCCGCCTGTGTTGTGTGGTGAACACCATCGGAGGTCGTGATGTTGGGGACGAAAAGTCGATGTCGATGACTATGGTCGGATGCGGCATGGATTGTGGATGGGGTTTCGTCGTGGAGGAGGTCTTGTCGTCGGGAACGCACCACGACACCATGCAGTCGTGCACGTTGAAGAGAGAGGAGACGAGCTTTAGTACGTTGTCGTTCCCTATGGGTGTCAGGTGATGGAGGGAGCGCATCGAGCTCACGGAGGACGGCGTAGTGAAAATTTGTGGTGTCTCGATGCCATGCTGCTGCTTCCTTGCCACATTGTATGAAGGCCTTTCTGATTGCAGGTTTGGCACATTTGAGCCACCAATGGAACGTGGATGTGTACTGCGGAAGGCGTCTTTCGCAAGACGCCCATGTAGTGGCAATACATTGTCGGCAGTGTGGATCATTAAGGAGGGAGGTATTAAGCTTCCAGTAACCTCGGCTGCGCCACACTGACTGAGTTGGCAGAGCCAGGGAGCAAATGACGGCGCAGTGGTCCGAAAATGCAAGGGGCCATCGTTCAGCTTGGGCGACTTCATTGCCAAGGTGGGCAGAGACATAAAACCGTTCCAGTCCGCTCGCAGAATGTCCTGTATAATGGGTAAAACCGGGGGTATTGTCATGAATTTTCTCCCAAACGTCCACTAGATGAAAATCTTCGATTAAGGTGAGCAGCGCCGGGCATGGCGAATAACCAGGCATTTGGTCCTGCGGATGGAGGACACAGTTGAAATCGCCTCCCATGATAAGGCGATGATAGCGTCCAGAAAACAGGGGCGCCACGTCATGTCCGATGGGTCGTGGAGCCAGACGGAGCGTAGATATTGATGACGCGCGTGTCGAAGATGGTAACAGCCATGCCTCTTCCACAGGGAAGGATTGTCGTGTCCTTGAGTGGGATTCCTTCGCATATGTAGAAAGCCACTCCACGCCCTGATTGATCATATGTGGACGTGTATGAGTCGTAGCCGTAGACTGGTGGAGGTGTGGCAACGCGTACTTCCTGAAGAAGGGCGACGTCGACGTCAGAGGCCCGAAGCATGCCACATAGGAGTTGCAGCTTGGGTGCAGTGCCGATCATGTTGGTGTACAGTGTGGCGAACCGGTGCACTTGTTTCAGTGGTGGTGGACGCGCATCTACCATCACCAAGGGAAGTAAGAGGAGGGCACCGACAGGAAGTCCCGTTCCATCAGCTGCAGTGCCTCGGTTTTGATGTTAACAGGCAGCCTTGTCCGACGGAGGCAACTCATCCGGAGGAGGGGGCGTATCTTCCTCAATGTCGTCGGCCCATGCTCCTGTGCCGTGGATCTGTCCAATGTCCATGGGAATTGCGTCGTGGTGAGGGAGATCTGGAGTTGTCGGCGGGGAGACAGGCGTCTCAACCGGCGCACCGATCGTTACATTGTGCGTGGCGACCTCCATAGTGGTCCCGTCCTGCGAAACGTCTTGTTCATCGTGAAAGTTGTCCGCCGACCTCTGTGTGGAAATGTCGGCTGGTTGGGTGTCGTCTTCGTCGTCGCGGGTGGCGACGCTTTGAGAGCCCGTGGGTGAACGGCGACGGCGTTTGCGCCTACGTGGCGAACGTTGTTTGCGCACGTGTTCCTCAGTGTCGGACGACGGCAAGGAGGAGCGTCGACCTGGTTCGAAGGCGTCGGTGGGTACAATGAAATTGTTAGACAGGTGTTGTGAAGAAGTACTGTTCTCCTCAGCGTCCGGTGCGGGAGCCTATTCGGCGGCAAGGTTGTCAGGTGGGACGTCCGCACCGTCCATAGGTGACTGGGACGGTGGGACGTGCCGATCGGAAGGACCGGGCGACGGACTGGACGAAACTGTAGACGTGGCGAGAGCCGCAGCGTAAGTGACCGGTAGGGTGGTCATCGTGGGTGTGACGGACGCTTCCGACAACGGGAGCTGCCCGACACGTCGTTGAATGCATTCAGACCATAGGTGACCTTCTTTCCCGCAACCGGAACAGGTCCGAGGTTGGCCGTCGTACACTATAACGGCACGGCAGCCTCCGATACGTAGATAAGAAGGCACGTGTTTCTGCAACTCGATACGGACCTGTCTAACACCGTTTAAAACGGGACAGGTTTGAAATTCCAGAACGTTGCCATAGGGACGGAGCGCCTCGATGACGACGTCTGCAGGTAGTTCGAACGGCAGTTCGAAGATCCTTATCGTCCGTGTGCCGAGACCTGCGTGATCGACGGTAACGGGTCCGGCGTTGCCGTCGGAATGACAGAAGCGCAGTCCACGTTTTGCCTCTTGAAGCACCTTGTCGCACGCCGCATCGTTGATCATTTTCACGTAGACGGTACTGCTAACTATAGACAAGTGGATACCAATTAGATCCGTTGGTGGTATTTTAACTTCATCGCGAATAAATCGTTCTACCTCCAGGGCCTTGGGTCGGGCGAAGTGGGAACAAAAGTTGAAACATAATGTCTTCTTCCGATAGTTGTGCGCCATGGTGGTCTAGAAGGGAAAACGGCACTTACAGCGGCCGAAGTAAACACAAACACACGGTGCGCGCCTCGCCCGCAGCGCTCTGGCGCGTACCGCCTCGCAGCACTGCCGGCGGCAGACTGTGCTCTCGGCTATCCTGGCGGGTCTCTGCCCCCCTTCCTAGTGCTTCCTATATTATCTTTTCCTCGCCACCTCTACGGAGAACCTCCTCGTGCCTTACCTTATCAGTCCACCTTATTTTCAACACTCTTCTGTTGGAAAAACGTGTAAAATAGTCAGAACTGTTATGAAGTGATCGGATGGATATAACATTATGAGTCCACGGTAATCACCTCTTGCTATTCCTTTATTCAATTTACCTTCACAAAAGTCTGATATCTCCTTAATTTCTGACGCATTAAAAATTTCATAATCTTTTTGCCAGTGTGAGAATTGCCGGCACTGATACTTTTCCAGTATTCTCTCAAATGCTTGAAAGCTGGTATATCAGGGCTCCTTGTTACACCATGCACTTTACAAACACAACAACCCTCTGTCCAATTTCTGTTGAAGTACGCGTGCCCCATTAACACTGCCGGTGTTTGAGGCAGTTGTGTCGCTTCAGAGAATTTGTACGTTGTCTTCAGACCACCAATACTTTAATGCATTCCAAACAGCGTTCACATGATCTTTACCAGAATCATTCTATAATTTTGGAAAGACAATGGTCTGTTCACTGTCCCCAAATCTCGCCTGAAGAATATGTGCAGAATCTCTTGGACGCAGCTGGCCTCTATCCAAGGCAGCCGCTAATTTTTCATTAATAAAACCTTTGATGATACCTCGACTTGTAGCGTTCTCCAAAGTACTGCTCTCTGAAGTACATTCTAAATGCTTACCATCACAAACGTTAAATTCATCTGAAACTGAAAATAAGTCATTTGATTCGATGAAGAAGCAAGTCGCAGAAGACATATAAGTACATTAGTTGCTGTGTACTTCTTCTAATATTCTCTGCCTCTTTCTTTCTTATTTATCCAGTTCTAGACGCTTCAGTCCGGAACCATGCGGCTGCTACGGTCGCAGCTTCGAATCCTGCCTCGGGCATGTACGTGAGTGATGTCCTTAGGTTAGTTAGGTTTACGTAGTCCTAAGCCTAGGGGACTGACGACCTCAGATGTTAAGTCCCATAGTGCTTAGAACCATTTTTTTCTTCTTTGTCAGCAAGTATTCGATCTACTCCTGTAAGGTAGCGTTTACACCCTGGCTCCGTCTGTCGAGGAAAAACACCCTCTCTTCCTACATGTCGATTGTTTTTAAGGCATTGGCATGTCAAATAAATTGTCCAAATTATTTATAACCTTTTCTTCATGGGGCTTAAACACATCTTGATACTTTTTTTTCACTCCGAATGCAAGCTAATAAGTTATTGTGATTAATGTTGACTAGCTCTTGTCGGATTCCTTTCTTTATCCCAATATACAGGGCACTTGCAAACCACAAGATTAACACTTTCATTAATTAATATTACTTCCCGTATGTTATAAAATTAAGCTCCCAGCACTTGTCTATTTGATGATAATATATGTTCAGTTCTTTGGTGTTTTATATCTCCTATTAAAACTCACGTTTCTTGGCACTGCGTAACTGGTGTGACATTTTAGATAGCTATAACAAACAACTGACTACACAGCACGTGCATGTACTGATGAACTGAGGTGGCGCCGCCGTGTCATTTGTGAAAAATGTGAAAAATCATTTTCCTCATAGGAGTTCGTGTTGAAGTCGGCGCAGATTCCAGTGATCACACAAAATATTTTTACAGAGATGTCTTAGAGGCCTTCAAACAATAGTGGAGGATGAATGCTCCAAAATATCGAACTCGAAAAATGAGGGTCACACTCCTGTCCGTGGTACTCTTCCTGTGTCACGAGAATTGTCTATCCGATGGTAAACAGTGCGGAAAGTTTGGCGGTCTCTTTTACAAGATTCATATAATGCGGGAACTGAAACTTTATAATCAGCAGTAATGTTCTGAATTCGCTCTTCGGTTTCTGGCACGGATCATAATTGATGATATCTGGCCAGGCAATATGCTATGGAGTGACGATGTACATTTTACACTATAGGATGCTGTGAATACACAGAACAGTCGAACCGGGGGCACTGATAAGCAGAGTGTTGTGCCCGAAGAGCGACTGCACTCGCCGTATGTGACTGTGGATTCACAACCACCTCTATTCTCGGTCCGTTCTTGTTTGAATAGAATACACCTTGAGGGCCGGGCAGGTGTATCGTGATGTCTGCACGTTATTGAGACCTCTTTGTACAGTACGTGATTCCTAGTTCGGAAGAGCGCAACTCTATGGAAACCAGTGCGTTCATGCGGTGTGCGGCTCTCCCAGTGAA
This sequence comes from Schistocerca americana, assembly GCF_021461395.2. Lineage (NCBI taxonomy): Eukaryota > Metazoa > Arthropoda > Insecta > Orthoptera > Acrididae > Schistocerca > Schistocerca americana. Next base: position 278,938,075 of record NC_060119.1, on the reverse strand, counting down.
TGATCTGCTTAGTGTAATCTTCTACGAACGTGCTATCTCCAGAGGTTTTGCAAATTCATTGCCTGAATGATCACCTTATCCGAATCCATGTGACTTTTGGTTCTCGGGATATCCAAAATTAAGCTTTTACCAGAGACGTTTGCTCTATACCAGATCTGAAGGCCAGAATCACGTCGTTTTACGGATGCAGCGTATCATCGACGTCTCCAGTGCCTTTACTGAACAAACTGTGTAAGTGACAGTTAATAATCAGAATTATGCTTTTCTTTCTTGCTTTACCTTTTCTGCCCACATCCCGCTCCTAATCCGTTGAATACAGAAACATTTATATACGTTTTTCTTCCATTTCCAGCGCAATATTTTCACGTAGTGGCCCAAACTGAAACTAACTTTTTTCAAGTGTAAATCGGTTTTGCGTTAGCGCATTAGCATATCTGCCACGTTTCGCTGCCATACAATAGTTACAACACATACTGGATATCTGTGAGAAGCTGCACTTTAGTTATAACCACCTGGTAAGTCTGTGTGTTAATTTTCTTTTTCCTCAGTGACGGATCTTTCTCATCTGTCTTCGCTTACTCAACTCCACGTGATTTGTCTGTTCTATCAGTCGACTTACGATCAACATCGGATTTGATGTTGAAAGCACGTGTCTTAAACCTTCTTATGTGCACCTTTGTCTGGGTGGAATGTTAAGTAAGTACAGGGCTGAGCCCCTGCATACATTGGCAACTACACTCGTGGATATGCTTCACAGGCCGGGTACGGCCTCTGCCTCGTCTCTGGAAGTTGTTGTCAACATAAGTACCGCTGAGATGTTAACTCAAAAATATTCAAATGCGTGCGAATTACTAGGAAACAAACTGCTGAGGTCATCGGTCCCTAGACTTACATACTACTTAAACTAACTTATGCTACGAATAACAAACACACGCGTGCCCGGGTGAGGACTCGAACCTCTAGTGAGAGGGGCCCTGCTCTCTGTGACATGGCGCCACAAACCACGAGGCCATTCCGCGTGGCAGATGTTTACTGCCAACCTTTTTTCAGCCACCAAATCGTCCAGGGCCACAAGCTGTGCTGCCACATGTCGTGTAGATTGCATCAAACAGCACTGCACTCGCAGAAACCTATTTGTGTCAATGGACCCGCCTGTAGTCTTCCATGGATAAGTATTTAGATCACCACTCACTCTTCATATAGCTTACGACCTGAGTTCCAGACCAACCAACAGCTGCCTCTGAGCCTCCAGCAAAGACCTAACTCTTGTCTGAGTTGCTGCCCATCCACAAGTGTTGTCAGTTGTGGGAGAACAAGAACGCTCTCCAACTTTGGATTGTTGCCAAATTTATTCAAGACGGCGGATCCAAAATGGCGGTGACAGATATGGCAAAGCTGCAATGACGTCATGAAGCGAAGTTTAAAATTTGGCGGAAAAATAGGTCAATTGGGCTACCTCCACTAACCTAAGCCCCTCCCCTCCCTTTTCCCCATGAAAATGGCGGGACGTTCAAATTTTGGAGGGGAAAAAAGGGCACTTGGGCTACCGCCATTAACCTAAGAAAATGGCGGTAATAGAAGGTTGCTTGGACTACTTCCACTAACCTAAGTCATCCGACCGCCACCTCTTCCTTGGTATTGGCGGAAGAAGGACTCAGCCTGTGCTGGGGTGCTGGAGAGAGGAAGGAGTGTACTTTATTTATTTTGGAACAATTTATTTAGGGACGGCTTTCACATAGTTTATTTATTACAGTGATACAAAACAATCGCCCTGTCGTGCTTGGGGTCTACAGCTACATCTACATCTACATGGTTACTCTGCAATTCACACTTAAGTGCCTGGCAGTGTGTTCATCGAACCATTTTCATACTGCTTCTCTACCATTCCACTCCCGAATGGCGCGTGGGAAAAAGAAACCCCTAAATCTTTGTGTTCGAGCTCTGATTTCTCTTATTTTATTATGACGATCATTCCTCCCTAAGTAGGTGGGTCTCAAAAAAATATTTTCGCATTCAGTAGAGAAAGTTCGTGATTGAAATTTCGTAAATAGATCAATCCGCAAAGAAAACCGCCTTTGTTTCAGTGGCTGCCACCCATAATCGCGTATATATCAGTGACACTCTCACCCCTATTGCGCGATAACACGAAACGAGCTGCCCTTCTTTGCACTTTTTCGATGTCCTCTGTCAATCCTACCTGGTAAGGATCCAGTACCGCACAGCAATATTCCAGTAGAGGGCGGAAAAGTGCAATGTAGGCTGTCTCTTTAGTGGACTTTGTCACTTCTCCTAAGAGTGGCGGTGGTGGTGGTAAGTGTTTAACGTCCCGTCGACAACGAGGTCATTAGAGACATAGCGCAAGCTCGGGTTAGGGAAGGATTGGGAAGGAAATCGGCCGTGCCCTTTCAAAGGGACCATCCCGGCATTTGCCTGAAACGATTTAGGGAAATCACGGAAAAACTAAATCAGGATGGCCGGAGACGGGATTGAACCGTCGTCCTCCCGAATGCGAGTCCAGTGTGCTAACCACTGCACCACCTCGCTCGGTCCCTAAGAGTTCTGCCAACAATATTATCTATGTGGTCTTTCCAATTTAAGTTCCCAGTAATTCTATTTCCTAGGTATTTAATCGAATTGACAGCCCTTAGATTTGTGCGATTTATCGTATACCCAAAATTTATCGGATTTCTTTTACTACCCATGTGGATGACCTCGCACTATTCTTTGTTTAGTGCCAATTGCCACTTTTCAACATTTCACACCATACAGAAATTCTCTCTAGATCATTTTGTAAATGTAATTGATCATCTGATGATTTTAGTAGATGGTAAATTACAGCATCATCTCCAAACTATCTAACGGGCCTGCTCAGATTATCACCTAGATCATGTATGTAAATCAGGAACAGCAGAGGGCCTATAACACTACCTTGCACAATGCCAGATATCACTTCTGTTCTACTCGATGATTTACCGTCTATCACTATGAACTGTGACCTCTCTGAGAAAAAAACACGAATCAAGTCACACAACTAAGATGGTACTCCATATGCAGCAATCTGATTAATAGTCACTCGTGAGGAATGGTAACAAAAGCCTTCTGGAAATCTAGGAATATGGAATCGATCTGAGATCCCTTGTCGACTGCTCTCTTGGGAATAAAGAGCTACCTGTGTTGCACAAGAACGATATTTTCTGAATCCGTGTTGGTTATGTATCAATAAGTTATTTTCTTCAAGGTGATTCATAATGTTCGAATACAGTATATGCTCCAAAATCCTACTGCAAATTGAGGTCAGTGATATGGGCCTGTAATTAAGTGGATTACTCCTATTTCCTTTCTTGAATCTTAGTGTGACCTGTGCTACTTTACAGTCTTTAGGAACAGATCTTTCGTCAAGTGAATGGTTGTATATGTTTGCTAAGAAAGCCGTTATTGTGTCTGTATACTCTGAAGAGTACCTGATTGGTATACCATCTGGACAGTAAATAGTCTACAGACCTGCAAACTACTCGTATATTACCGAAATAATACAGTACACTGATGCACAAGCACAAAAGCAACTCGTAAATTGAAACTGCCTGGCAGATTAAAACTGTGTGCCCGACCGAGACTCGAACTCGGGACCTTTGCCTTTCGCGGGCAAGTGCTCTACCATATGAGCTAGCGAAGCACGACTCACGCCCGGCCCTCACAGCTTTACTTCTGGCGGTATCTCGTCTCCTACCTTCCAAACTTTACAGAAGCTCTCCTGCGAACCTTGCAGAACTAGCACTCCTGAAAGAAAGTTTCATATCAGCGCACACTCCGCTGCAGAGTGAAAATCTCATTCTGGAAACATCCCCCAGGCTGTGGCTAAGCCATGTCTCCGCAATATCCTTTCTTTCAGGAGTGCTAGTTCTGCAAGGTTCACAGGAGAGCTTCTGTAACGTTTGGAAGGTAGGAGACGAGATACTGGCAGAAGTACAGCTGTGAGACCAGGCGCGAGTCGTGCTTTGGTAGCCCAGATGGTTAGTTCCGCTTCAGCCGCGCTCGCGAGTGGCCGTTGTTAACTGTTGCGCTGCACTTCAGTGTTTACATCGCTGTACTTGTGCTTCGCCGAGTGCCGTCCGTCCGTTAATCTCCGTGTTCGTTCCTGTTCCTTGTGATCTGATCGCTCTTTCTGGTCTTGCTGCTGCTACTTGGAATTTCGGTTGTTTAACCGAAATTGCTTCGCTGGATTAACCATGGCTACAAACCTCAGGAAGAATACTCTGGTCTTTGCTTTTGACAAAGAATCCCGTCCTGTTCAGCCGACATCCCTGGAAATAGATGACTGGATTACACAGGTAATTGGTCTAAATTCTGAAACCGTTCATATCTGGCAACTGGATCAGGAAAAATACAGTGTTTTTGTCAAGTTAATCAGTGCTTCGACTGTTGATAAAGTGTTACGAAAGTGGGGCTATGAAGTAGATTTTGTGCATAGAAATGGTTATAAAAGTAAGGTTTCCATCTATAGAGCGGACATTCATTACAAAACCGTTCGTGTCTTGAATCTCACCATTGAAATTGAAAATGATAAGATTAAGGAAGCTCTTTTAAACTACGGAGATGTTAAATCAATTGCAAATGAAAGATGTTCGCCTCGCTTTAAACTGCAGTGTTTTAACGGGGTCCGCTGTGTAGAGATGGACGTTAAGACGAATATTCCGTCTCACATAACTGTTTGTGGGTATAAGGCACAAATATTTTATACAGGTCAGGAAGCTACATGTCATATATGTAACGAAACCGGCCACTTCAGACAGGAATGTCCGCGGCGAACTGTTGTGCTTAAAAGTAATTTGATACAGCGTCAGAAGCTTACCTTAAATGATCTGTTACCAAAGAATAGCCCGGAACAACTGGTTGAGGATGTTAACGCAGCGGGACAAGCTGATGTCTCCCTTCACGATAACAGTCAGTTTCCCCCGTTAACAACAAAAGGAAACCCCATTGCCACTACTCGTGAAACTGAAACGCAACCGAAAAAACGACCTCTGGAGATAACTGATAGTTGTTCAGAGGACGAGCTGTCTTGTCCCACTCCCTCACTTCGCAAGCAAAAACAGTGCGATGAGAAGGCAGAGGAACCTGAAGGCAAAATGCGAATGGAAACTAATGAACAGAAAGATAATACACATACGGTACCAGAAAATGAAAGGGGTGTAAGCAGCATTAATTTGCAAGAAACAACAGGTGCAGTAGCCGATTGCAAAGATCAGAATCTATCTGTTAATAAACAAATTCAGGAAGAGGATGCAAAACTACTGTCTCCATTTGTTTCCCTCGATCAGAAAGTGAGTGAAATTCATAAAGAACGAGGAAGTGGTGGCCAAACTGAAATCACGGTCAACACCTCAGGGCAGGCGCCGGCAACCGAAATTGCTAAAGCGTCTGCTGCTGCTCCAGATAAGCCGCGAAGTAAAATACCGACGCAACCAAATGAGAATGTAGCTCGTAACCAAGGGAAGGGAAAATCCAGTAGGGGCGACCCAAGCCCAAAGAATGTTCTGTCCGAAACGGTCGTACACGATTCACTGGAGGAAAAATCAGAAAGTTTACCAGGAAATCAGTCTGCTTGCGGTACAAGAGAAAACATCAGAAGTAGAAAAAAACGGGACAGTAACTAATAAACTGATTGAAGTGTTATTCCATATTCAGCCTTCCGAGAAAACTGTTACAGCTTAACTGAACCCTGAACCACAGTAAACTAAATTAGTTCAACAAAACAACTACATAGTGACAGCACAATGACGCAATCTTATTCTGTCACCACTATAAACATAAATAAAATCACGACCGGTTTGAAATTATCGGCCCTTAAGGAATTTTTGTACGAATCCGCGACTGATATTGCCCTGTCACAAGAAGTTCTAATTTCGGATTTGGCAATTCCCGGTTTTGTCAGTTACATAAATGTGTCTCCCGAAACAAGTGTTGGAACAGCTATTTTTGTAAGGGAAGGGATTACAGTAATCGAGGTGGAACGACTGGAATCCGGAAGGGGAATAGGACTAAATATCTATGATGTGACTATCATCAACTTGTACGCCCCTTCAGGAAGTTCTCATCGAGCTGACAGGGCACGTTTCTTCAAAGATGACTTGATATACTTGTTAAGGAAATCACCAAGACAGTTATTACTTGGAGGTGATTTTAATTGTGTTTTAAATCGAAAAGATCAGTTACCTAATTTTAATTTCTCAAGTGAACTAAAACAATTAGTTACTGGTTTAGAATTAAAGGATATATGGGAAATCAAATACCCCTCCACTGTTGACTTCACTTATGTCACGGCAACATGACGTAGCAGGATTGATAGACTATATATTTCTAAAAATCTTGTAACTTCCGTGACAAAAGTAGAAACCATTCCTACGTACTTTTCAGTCCATTCAAGTGTCTTAGCTTGCATAAATCTAACAAGACAGCCGGTTCGCCGATTCAAGAATCAGTGTAATTTGAACACTTCCTTGTTAGTTAATCATGATTTAGAAGATCTGATTAAAGAAACATGGGCAATATGCCTGCGAGCCCGTAGTAGATATGCCACTGCTATTGACTGGTGGGTTAAAATGGCAAAGCCAAAGTTGAGGAAAGTTCTTATTCAATACAGTGCCCAGAGCGCAAGGGAAATGAAATGCACTATAGAGTATTACTATTCCGTTTTGAGAGATCTATATGATCAAGTCTCAGCAGTTTCCTCACTTCGGAAAGCAGACATAAAAAAGTCAAAGCCAAGTTACTTAATATCAAGAGAAGTCAAATGCAAGGGTTGAAAATAAAATCGAAGGCAAATTCGGTGTCAGCAGATGAAACTACTTCCCTATATCATTTAGTGAAGCATACGAAAAACGGGAGAAGGACTTTTATTGAAGAAATTCTAACAAAACACGGCACGATTCTCAGAACCCAGCAGGATATCATGGACGAGATTTATCGCTATTATTGCGAGCTATATTCTGTACATCAAAGTAGTTATGCTTCCTTGGAAGAATTCCTTGACATCCTAGCCCCACAGCTGACAGAAGATGACAACGAAAATTTTCTCGAGGTTGTCAGTGAAGAAGACGTGTATGAGACTCTGTGCGCCTCGCCACCAAAAAAATCCCCAGGACCGGATGGTCCGCCAGCAGAGTTTTACATCCGTTACTGGCCAATAGTAGGTGCGAAAATCACGGACATTGTAAATGAGGTTATTCAGGGTAAAATGATTCCGGCTGAGTTTAAGGAGAGTAAAATTGTTCTGGTGCCAAAAAATAATGGAAACAAAGATTTAAATAATTTTCGTCCAATTTCACTGCTGAATTCTGATTATAAATTAATAGCTAGAATAATAAACAAGAGAATTTCATGCCTTACAGATAAAATTATTAGTCAACATCAGAACTGTGCGCAAGGCAGAACCATTTTTCAAAATCTAGCGGAATTCAGGGATATCATTGCAATAACTTCTGTAACAAACATAAAGTGTGCTTTATTGTTTTTAGATTTTTATAAGGCGTTCGATGTAGTAAACCATGAATTTCTTCTACAGACATTGAAGAAAATAGGTTTCAACGATAGGGTTATACAGTTGATTAAGAACATAGCAACTGGAATAAATGCTGAAATAGCGGTGAATTGTCAACAATCCAGGCCGATGCAAATACAACGAGGTGTTCCTCAAGGAAGTCCTCTGTCCATGTCGCTCTTCGCAATTTCGCTGGAACCTTTCCTCCAACACGTCCATTGCTACATTAAAAGGCTTAACATTATCAGGAAACAAAACAGTTATAAGAGCCTATGCTGACGATATAGGGGTCATTATAAGGAATAATGACAAGGTAACCACGCTAGCAACAGTGATTGATTCGTACTGTACAGCATCTGGAGCCAATGCAAACGGAAAAAAAAGTAAGATGTTAAATCTCAGATGATTTGATAATATCAATGTCGAGTGGGCAAAATTAGTCCGACAACATAAAACACTTGGGATCACCCTGACAGCATGCCCTATGAAAATGAAGGCTTTAAATTGGAAAGTTGCAGCAGATAAAGTGCAAGGAGCCATTGTAGAGAATTTAACTCGATATATGAACCAAGTTCAAAGAACACAGTATATCAACTCATGCATCCTTGCTAAGGCTTATTATACTGCCCCGCTGTTTCCAATACCGAGAATGATAGCGAGAAGAATAATGTCCAAAATCACAAAATTTTTGTGGAGAGGTGAAGTGTTCAGAGTACCTGCTAAAGTAGCCACTTTAGATCCTAAAAATGGTGGACTAGGATTAACTGATATAACGAATAAAGCCTCTGCTCTTTTTATCAAAAGGCAAGTTAATTTAATAAGAGACTCGCGAGAAAGCATAACCAGCCAACTTTTCGAGATCATTAAACCTCCAAGCATGCTTCCCCCGATTGACGTTCAGAATATCAACAGTCGCTTACAGCACGTGAGGATTTTCTATGTTGAGTTTAGTTATGTCAGTGTCGAACTCAGGCAGTCCCGACACTTAACATCGAGAGCCATAATGCGGGAACGAAAGAAAAGCGAAGGAAGAAACAAAATAGAACGACAGTTTCCAAACATTGAGTGGACTGAGATTTGGAAAAACATTAGTTCTAATTTGCTCACGTCTAATATAAAAACGTCATGGTACAAGACAGTTAACAACATAGTTAGCACCAATGAAAGACTGCACGCAATCGGACTCTGTGAAACAAATTTATGTCAACAATGCCATCTAGTTGACACAGTAATTCATCGATATACTTGCAGTGGTCACATAAATAGTTGGAAGTGGATCCGGGAGCAAATAGCTCTGATTACAAGAACATCCCCTGAGTATATATCGCTGTCATTGATACACAGGCCTGAAGCACGCTATTTCCCAGAAGCAAAAAATAACGCTGTGTACTGGTTGCTGGGAAATTTTGTTAACTACGTCCTTAACAAATTAGGATCCGATAGCATCATAGAGTTCAAGGTACACATGCTGTGTGTGTTCCACAAAATTAGAAGCTATTCGAATCACAAGAAAAAGTTCGGTAATATGCTAAAAATTGTATTTGAAAGAATGGGCATTGGTTAATATAAAAAAGAAGACTGTATTGACAGTGATGTATTATAGTTACCTTAAGGATACTATTTAAGATTTTACAGTATATTTATGATGTGTGCTTTCTCTACTTCAGAGAGTAGTTTTTTGAAATATATAAGCTAATGTACAGAACTTATGTGACATTGAGATTGTGTGTCTAATAGTGCCAAACACAAAACATGAAAGGTGCATTATTGGCTTATACTAGAAATTTGGAAATAGACAGTTTTTATAGAAATCTCCTTATCGATTGGTTAAAACCATAATATTCTATCCGATAAATGTAATATTCAATGGCTGGCACATTGCCCTGTTCATTTTTGCAGTGAAAGACTGATTATATAGATCTGATCACTTCAAATACTTAGATTCAATTAATGTCCAGAGAGGGTAGTTGGAAGGCTAGTCAACTTTATTATATATCCCCTTTCCGCCATCCTCAAGTATTTATGTTTAATTTAATTCTTTCTGGTGATTTAGTCAGTAACACAATCTTCTGTTGTCTTTCCTTAATGTCAGCGCAATTGAAATGATCAAACCGCTTTGTTTAAATAACTTCATGTATGTATAACTTAGTATGTATTTGCAATGTGTAACATTGTTTTTTTTAATAAAGGTTTTATAAAAAATAAAAAAAAGGATGGTAGAGCACTTGCCCACGAAAGCAAAGGTCCCGAGTTCGAGTCTCGGTCGGGCACACAGTTCTAATCTGCCAGGAAGTTTCATATCAGCGCACACTCCGATGCAGAGTGAAAATCTCATTCTGGAACTCGTAAATTGTCAAAATATTACAAACACGCTTGCTAATTGTAAACTGTCGAAATAACGCGTTGCACAGCATACATTCCTGCAAACTACTCGTAATCGCCGAAATAGTGAATTTCACTGATGTGCAGACACGCAAACAACTCGTAAATTGTCAAAATAATGCATGTAAAACTGTCTGCAGACACATTCACTAATTATAAAATGTCGAAATAACGCAGTACACTGATTTACAGACAGCCAATTCGTACATTACTGAAATAATGCATGTAAAAGGCTCTGCAAACATGCTCACAACACTTAAACCGCCGAAAATAATGCAGTGCACAATCAGTTAGTGCACATAAAAAACGCTTCCGATCTATCGTCAACCACCACGTATCAGTGAACTCATTCCTACAGAGCTGCAAGGTATACACGGCAGGTTGCACACTCATGCTGATCCCATACACGAGACGCCTGTGTGCCGTGCACACATGTTCACCTAACCATCGTGGCCGAAGCATACGTGCCAGTCCAGAGCTGAGACAGAGGCAGCTGAAAGATTCTCAGTGTTATACTGACATCAAAGTCGTGCTATAGAAATCTGTTCCAATGCTTCCCAGAATAGTACAGGGTGCATTGTTCCTAGCGATCCTGATGGGACATGTGAGCTCCGACTAGCCGTGCACACATTTACCTGGCCAGCGTAGCTGACACATCGCCAAGAAATGTTCACATAGTGACTCACCATCGCAGGCGAATCTAAAAGGTTCTCAATATTATGCTGATGTGAGATGGCTATGTAAATAAGAGCCAAGTCTACCTCTCGGAAATTGTAATGTGCCGCAGAAATAGTTAACGGTCGCTTTTGGAGGAGTTTTGTGATGTCTCAGCTTGTCTAAGTGGAAATTCTTGTCTTAACAGAACCTGCTTACGAAAATAGTCCAGAATAACGCCGTCTGCATCCTCCTGATGGTCCTAACGTGGTATGGCACTCCATCCAACATGTGTTACCTCTCCCGGAAATCGTTAAGTACTCCTTTCAATGAACACCTCTGAAACGCAAATTTTCTCATCGCTACGTACAGGCCCCTATGTCACAACAAAAAGCATGTCTTCTGAATGAATGGACATTATGATCGGCTCTTACTGAATTTACCCGCCAAATTAGTGATGCTGCCGGTGAGGAAGCACTATCTGCCTTTTCTTTTCTGCAGACGAGACTTTCAGTGGCAAAAACATTTTGTACAGACCGCCATATTGCACTGACAGTTGAACCCTACAAAAGTGGTCAAATACATCCCACGTTCTCACTGTGCTGCTGTGCAGTACCTACAGAGGAAACTGCCGACGTAAACGCATCCAATAACCACAGCTGTGGAAGAGCGTGCCAAGCAGAGAGAGGCCAACTGTCCGTGGACGACCCTACATCAAAGGAGAACCTGCGTGGTAGGAGTTTGAACGCTATCAATACACCCAGTGCAAACACTTGTCATATTGAATCTTCTCAAATTTCCACAGATTATACACACGACACACGTGGTTCCAAAGGGGACTCAATGCAACCTGGGTATTAGTTCAGTAATCACCCATCCAGGGGAGCCGCGAGCCAAATCATCATAAGCCAGAAGGTTTCTCAGACTCTCTGAACCGGTGTACAAAGGACAGGCAAGCCTCAGCTCGGATCAATGGCGTCCGCTGAGAAGCTGTTTCCGGCTCTAACCTGCCTGCTTGCTGATGTACTTCCTAAGGCCATCTCCAGACTTACAATAATACTGGTAACTGGACACATATTTATCTGTGTAAGTACAGTTAAATATTAGGATTGCTGCCACAGTCTGACACAAAGCAGTGTACTGGATATTTCTCTTTAAGACTGTGGTTCTGGAACGAATCTCAGTGTCTATGGCACACATAATTTTCCATGTAAACAAAATTTTTCATTCCCCATACAGTTATTGATGTGCTGAATCTATACCTCCCTCACGATAGAACTCGCAGTAGCACCAACCAGACAATCGTACATATACCACGAAGACTGTTGTACAAAAGCTGGGTTGGTACCCCTCGGCACAAAGAATTCACCGTTTCTGTCCCCAACATATTCGCTTGCTTGCTTTCTACACCCATCTCGAGACTCTGGAATTACAAAAAACACATGTATTTTCATATGGTTTACCAGAATGTTATATCATTTACGCGATACTTCTCGATATCAAGCACATAGCAGTATGCTACTGCTCGCGCTCGCGCTACATAATTTCGAAGATATAGGCTGGAAATGATTTCTCTAGAAACCCGGAACTTGAGCGAGTTAGAGTGTGCTATAAACCATTGAGTAACTAGAAACGTTTTCCTTCTGCGAAGATCTTTACGTGAAAACTCGAAAAAAATAGAGGAAACTGATATTTCCACTCGCGAATACCGATATTGGTGATGTAACAGATTCCAAATCATCCCTATAATTTGCAGAGTCAACTAAGGTGTTTCTCACATGTAGAGAACGAGCAATCTTCTATTCCGCCCGTCTTTCACCTTCTAGATGCACACACCACAATCAGTATAAATAAAGGTTTGAAATGTGCAGAAGCAGTCAACAGGACAATTTACATTGGAGGGAATAATGGTCTAGCGCAAAAACGTGTTCATATTGGATCTTCTCATATTTCCACACGATCACGAAAGCTCTTCAACTCGTATTAAGTATTAGTTAGCTATTCGGCCATCTAGAAAACGCCAGGTTTAAGTCAGCTACATTACTGCATCCCAACAGGCCTTTCCATTCGGATGGCTCCTGCCGTTAGTGGGAAACTTATGAGACATGTCCACCCAACGTTAATTTTCGGTCAGTATTATTTCGTATCTTCGGCAATCAGTTATTGGCGAAGTATTGTACTTAGTAGTAGGGGATGCATGATAGGCTCACTTTGAGTGTTTTGACATGTGCAAAGGAAATGACTATGTCCAGTTGTAAGAAAGGTATGGATTTGACATGGAATACTGTGATAGCAAGGGAATAGTTTGTCAAATGTCGTCCAATTGAGACAGCGATGGTAAAATTTTATTGTATGTGGCCGGTTTCCTAGGAAGATTCTGTCTGCGGGATGTGTGGCGGGAATGATTCACGTTTCCCACTAACAGCAGAAGCCTATTGGGATGCAGAAATGTAGTTGACCCTCTAGACGACCGAATAGATAACTAATACTCAGTATGCGCTGGAGAGCTTTCGCGATCGCGTGGAAATTTGAGAATATTCAATATGGACACGCGTTTGTGCAAGACCATTATTCGCTCCCAGGTAAGTTGTCCTGATGACTGGTTCTGCACGTTTCACACCTTGATTTAGTTGAGAGAACATCGATTGTGGTGTGTGCATCTAGCAAGTGAAAGACAGGCATAAGACAAGATTGCTGGTTCTCTAGACATGAGAAACACCTTAGTTGATTCTGTAAATTTTTGGGATGATTTGGAATCTGTTGCATCACCAATATCGGTATTCCCGAGTGGAAATATCAGTTTCCTCTATTTTCTTCGAGTTTTCCCGTGAAGGTCTTCGCAGAAGGGATACGTTTCTAATTACTCAATAGTTTACAGCACACTCTACCCCGCTTAAGTTTCGGGTTTCTAGAGAAATAGTTTCCAGCCTATATCTTCGGAAATATGTAGCTCGAGCGAGCGGTAGCATACTGCTATCTGCATGATATCGCGGAGTATCGTGTAATGGTATGATATTCTGGCAAGCCACGTGAAAATACATGTGTTCTTATAATCCCAGGGTTTATAGATGGGCGTAGAAAGCAAGAAAGCAAGCAAATGGGTTGAGACCAGAAACAGTGACGCCTTTGCGCTGAGGGGTACCCACCCAGCCTTTGTACAACAGTCTTCACAGTATATGTACGAGTGTCTGGTGGTCGCTATTGCGCGTCCTATCGTGAGGGAGGTATAGCTGCAGCACATCAATACCTGTAAGGGGAATGAAAAAAAAATTTAAGTGGAAAATATTGTGCACCATAGCTACTGAGATTCGTTCCAGAACCATGGTCATAAAGAGGAGACATATCCAGTACACTGCTTGGTGTCAGACTGTGGCAGCAATCGTAATACACTCCTGGAAATTGAAATAAGAACACCGTGAATTCATTGTCCCAGGAAGGGGAAACTTTATTGACACATTCCTGGGGTCAGATACATCACATGATCACACTGACAGAACCACAGGTACATAGACACAGGCAACAGAGCATGCACAATGTCGGCACTAGTACAGTGTATATCCACCTTTCGCAGCAATGCAGGCTGCTATTCTCCCATGGAGACGATCGTAGAGATGCTGGATGTAGTCCTGTGGAACGGCTTGCCATGCCATTTCCACCTGGCGCCTCAGTTGGACCAGTGTTCGTGCTGGACGTGCAGACCGCGTGAGACGACGCTTCATCCAGTCCCAAACATGCTCAATGGGGGACAGATCCGGAGATCTTGCTGGCCAGGGTAGTTGACTTACACCTTCTAGAGCACGTTGGGTGGCACGGGATACATGCGGACGTGCATTGTCCTGTTGGAACAGCAAGTTCCCTTGCCGGTCTAGGAATGGTAGAACGATGGGTTCGATGACGGTTTGGATGTACCGTGCACTATTCAGTGTCCCCTCGACGATCACCAGTGGTGTACGGCCAGTGTAGGAGATCGCTCCCCACACCATGATGCCGGGTGTTGGCCCTGTGTGCCTCGGTCGTATGCAGTCCTGATTGTGGCGCTCACCTGCACGGCGCCAAACACGCATACGACCATCATTGGCACCAAGGCAGAAGCGACTCTCATCGCTGAAGACGACACGTCTCCATTCGTCCCTCCATTCACGCCTGTCGCGACACCACTGGAGGCGGGCTGCACGATGTTGGGGCGTGAGCGGAAGACGGCCTGACGGTGTGCGGGACCGTAGCCCAGCTTCATGGAGACGGTTGCGAATGGTCCTCGCCGATACCCCAGGAGCAATAGTGTCCCTAATTTGCTGGGAAGTGGCGGTGCGGTCCCCTACGGCACTGCGTAGGATCCTACGGTCTTGGCGTGCATCCGTGCGTCGCTGCGGTCCGGTCCCAGGTCGACGGGCACGTGCACCTTCCGCCGACCACTGGCGACAACATCGATGTACTGTGGAGACCTCACGCCCCACGTGTTGAGCAATTCGGCGGTACGTCCACCCGGCCTCCCGCATGCCCACTATACGCCCTCGCTCAAAGTCCGTCAACTGCACATACGGTTCACATCCACGCTGTCGCGGCATGCTACCAGTGTTAAAGACTGCGATGGAGCTCCGTATGCCACGGCAAACTGGCTGACACTGACGGCGGCGGTGCACAAATGCTGCGCAGCTAGCGCCATTCGACGGCCAACACCGCGGTTCCTGGTGTGTCCGCTGTGCCGTGCGTGTGATCATTGCTTGTACAGCCCTCTCGCAGTGTCCGGAGCAAGTATGGTGGGTCTGACACACCGGTGTCAATGTGTTCTTTTTTTCCATTTCCAGGAGTGTATATAATTGTAGTTACGCTGATACATGTGTCGGGTTCCCAATGATCTTGTGAGTATGGAAGTTCCCGTAGAAAGCATAGCAGCAAGCAAGCAGGTCAGAGCCAGAAACAGCTTCATAGCGGACGCTTTTGTTCCAAGCTGAGGCTTGCCAATCCTTTGTACACCCGTTCAGAGAGTCTGAGAAAGCTTCTGGCGTATGATGATTTGGCTCGCTGCTCCCCTGGATGGGTGATGAACGAACTAATACCCAATCCGCATTGAGTTGCCTTCGGGACCACATGTGTTGGATGTATACTCTGTGGAAATTGGAAATTTGAGAAGATTCATTAAAACAAGTGTTTGTGCTGGAAGTATTGACCGCGTGGCTCCCCCCCGTCACTAAAGGTTGGAGTTCCCCCTCGAGCATGGGTGTGTGTGGTGTCCTTACTGTAAGTTATATTAAGTAGTGAGAAAGCTTAGGGACCGATGACCTCAGCAGTTTGGTCCCATAAGACCCTATGACAAGTTTCCAATTTTATTGGGAGTATTGATAGCATTTGAACTCGTACAACTCAGATCCTCCTTGGATGTGGGGTCATCCACATCCAGCCGGCCTCTCTCTCTTGACCCACTCTTCTACAGTGTTGGCATGGGCTGCATTTGTGGTGTCAGTTTCCTCCATCGGCGCTGCAAAATGGCACGGTGAGTACATGGGATGTATTTGACAATCTGTAGACCACTTTTTCAGGGTTTAACTGTTAGTGCAGTATGGCGGTCTGTATAAAATGGTTTTGTCACTGAAAGTCTCGTCTGCAGAAAGGAAAAGGCAGATGGTGCTTCCACACCGGCAACATCAGTAATTTGGCGGGTAAATTCAGTAAGAGCCAATCATAATGCTCCATTCATTAACAAGACAGCCATTATGCTAGGACGTAGGAGCCTCTACATAGTGGCGAGAATATTTGAGTTTTGGAGATCTTTGTTGAAAGAAGGATTCAACGTTTCCCAGGAAGGGTAATGTGAGATGGACGGGGTGCCACGTTAGGATCATCAGGAGGAAAGAAATCGGCGTTATTCTGGGCTATTTTCGTAAATAGGTTCTGTTAGGGCAAGAATTTCCATGCGGACAAGCTAAGACATCACGAAAGCTCATTTTCCCGCCGTTTTCTTAGGTTAGTGGAGGTAGCCCATGAGCCCTTTTTTCTAGCAAAATTTGAACTTCCTGCCATTTTTTTGGGGACAGGAGAGGATTACGTCATTGAAAGTAGCCCAATTGACCTATTTTCCCGCCAGATTTTGAACTACCCACCATGACGTCTTTGCGATATTGCCATATCTACCGCCGACATCTTGAATCCTGCATCTTAATAAATTTGGTGACAATGCAACGTTGGGTGTCGTCCTTGTTGTTCCACTACTGCTGTCTAGTAGCTAGTACTGATGGCCCCACTTCAGTTTGCCTGTGCCTGGATCACTCACGAGCAGATGCCATTACGGCACCTCGCTAGTCATCCATGTGCTAATAGCCTCTTGGAACTGTACCACATTGCCGTGCCACTTCCCTGCTCCTCGCCACTCAGACGCTCATGAACTGTTTCATACTGAACTTCTGTAGACATTGTCAAAAATCGACATTAGTGTTGTAATCAAATAGTGCAGCTCTTCATCCTCACAAGCTGTACTACGTTTAGTTTATGGTTAATAAATGGATGCACATTAATTACAGCCTTGATACACCGGCCTAGGGTACTTCGCAATACCTCTGGCCATGCCGAAAGCCAATCCATGTAGGCGGATCTCAAGCAGACAACTAAAATGTATCCTGCGATTTCTTGAATTCCTTGCTATTTTCGAGACTTAGTTTCGGTACTGCTGTATTGTCCAAACGTTAACTGTGAAATATGGAAAATGGTATATTTAAAAATATAAACGTTTCTGCAATCTTTGGATCCGCACCTGTCTGTGACGATCAGAATTGCTACAAATATTTTATTAATTATGTTTTACAGCACGAACGTCAATGCTTCTAAAATCAAATTTTTGATAAGGAAAGTTGCATATTAACTGGAGCACTTCTTTATTTTAATTTTTTAATTTTATTTATTTATTCCTTGAAAACATTGTTGAGACTCTATACATACTGTATATGGCGATTGCCCACTTAAATAATTATACATTACATTAAAATTTCCTGTACTTAGTTGTGGTTTGACATCCATATTACATCTACAGTAATCTGCCATTGTCTAATTCTTACTGATTACGTGACAAGTAGTAAAAATTATGAGTATATGGAATATGTTCTGACAAATATTTGATAGTTCGTTAACTGGAAACTACGGTTTGACATTTATTTTACTGTTCGTTTACTATGATCCTATGTGTTTACAAAGAGTAATTAGTGATGTGATGATAATCTTATATTTCACCTTATGGGTTTTGCTGTGTACTATATGCTTTCGCTGAGTATGTTTGGCTATCAATATGCTCTATCACTTTTCATGTTGTAGTGCATCAGTAGTTTTCGAGATAATATTTACGTTCAAAGTCTGTGTGTTAGTCTCCAAACTATTCATGCGAAAACTAAACGAACACGTAGACTTTAAACATAGCTATTATCTCTAAAATTGTATTGACATACTAGAACATGAAAAGGGATAGTGCACACACACACATATAAGGGGGGGGGGGGTGAATCACGTAGAAGCGGCTAATATCTACCATCTGGACAGTGGAAAAAATTCCTGAACAATGGAAGGGCGCAACTACATGTCCCATCTTCAAGAATAGAGATGTGAATCAAGTATCCAACTACCGCGGGATTTCACAACTTGTGATTGGGTACAAAGTATTTATAATGCTGCTCCTAAACTAACTGAAACCATTGAATGAAAATATTATAGGGCGTTATCAATGTGGCTTCATCTCTGGTCGGTCGACTCTTGATCTCTTATTTACCTTGAGGCAGCTACTAGACAATTTTACGAGTCTGAACGGGAGCTTCACCTCATCTTCATTGATTTTAGACAATCGTATGACAGCACTGATCATTCCATGGTATGGAAAGAGTTAGAAGAACTCGACATTCCACCTAAATACAACCGACTAATAGCAGCTTGCTACTCCCATTCAACTTGCCAAACAAGGTTCGGCAGCCAGGTATCATCACCATTCGGTATTCAAAATAGACTGCGACAAGGAGATCCATTGGCTCCAATAATATTCAACTTGGCCTTGCAAAAAGTAAGCCGCGAAACTGGCCAAGACAGAGACATAAAGATGGTGGGTACAGACACAATCCTGGCATTTGCTCACGATGTTGTGATCCTCGACGACACCCAGGGACAAGTAACTGCCGACACTATACGGTTTCTCCGCAACGTGAAACAAGTGGGGCTGGTAGTGAACGAGAGTAAAACACAATGTCTCGTTGTTCCGCGACATACAGCTCCTCTCCCTTCCATTATTGTTGACGGGCATGACTTCGAACGAGTAAGAGAATTCAAGTACCTGGGATCCATACTGACCAATTAAAGTGAAGTGACGAAATAGGTGCAGCAACGAATAACAAACGCTAATCGCGTTTTCTTCAGCCTAAACAATCTATTCAAATCCCTAAAAGGCAAATCTCTAAAAGGCAAGATTCGGCTGTACATGATATTAGTACGGCCGGTACTTTTATATGGTTGTGAGACCTGGGCGACATCAGCAGCAACTGAAGAAGCAATTTGTGGGTTCGAGAGGAAGGTACTTGAAAATATATGGACCCGTCTACAATATCATGAAAGGTAAAATGGGAACGAATATCAGAGACCTTTACCAGCGGTGTGGAAGGCCACACAGTAGTCGAATATTGGGGCAGAGAGGCTATCGTTGTTTGGCCACATCTTCCAAGTCGGTGGATCCTAACTGTGTTCTCCGTTCCCAACCTGCTGGGAGACGTCTCAAAAATTTTCTTGACTGTGTGGTGTTGGTTCTTTAGATGCAAAAAAAAAAGCTGTAGTGATTACTGTCACTATTTCTGGTATGTTCTTTGAATCAACGCCCTGTTTGGCCGATACAGATATTATTGCTGTTGTCACAAGTGGTTTTGTAGATTTTGAATTGGTATAGTTGGAGGGTTTGGTCCTGTCTGCAGTTTTGTTACGAGATAGTTATTAGCGTGGAAGGCCAGTTGGATGTGCTTGGTTCTGAATAGGACATTTATATCGTTTGTTATTTGCCCTAGGTAAACTTTAGGTACATATATTGTTCTTTGTTTTAGGTTTCTCTAGTCAGATATATGTCGCTGTGTATCGTATTGAGTTGTGACTGCGGTTCATGCCTTTCTTATATAATTTTGTTGCCTTGCTATTTCTGGGTCACAGTCATTTTTGTGGGGTATGTAACAGAGTATTTCCTGTTCTTTCTGTACTTCTGGTTTCTGTAACGGTAAATTGATTAGTCTGTTGACCACTGAGTGGAGGTATGAATGCTTTTGTGATTTCTGATGACAGGAGTTGGTATTTATAATGTTATCTTTAGTGGCAGGTTTTCCGTTAATGTCAAATGTGTGGTGGTTGTTTTTTCGCAAATTCTTAAGTCAAGGCAGTTTACTGAATTGTCTGTATTGCAACTAATCTCGACATTTCCTTATCAGAACATCATGCTCCGGGCCTAACCGGACAAGAATTGAAATGAATTCATTCGTTGAGATTATAAGAGCTCGAGCACAGCCTGAAGTTCGTGCTCCAGTTTTAGAATAGCATCAGCAGATAGGTTACTAGGAAAAAGGCCATCAGATCTCGTAGCAAAGCGAAGTTACCCATGTAGAGAGCGAGTTAATTCCTTATGCGAGTGGTATAATTATTATTCACTTTGCTGGAGCGTAAAGACGGTCGTGCTTTAGCGCTCCAGCGGCGTGGAATAGAAGGAAAGGCCCCTTGGATGTAGAGGCCATCCATTTCTTTCCGCACTCCGGTATTAACGTCCGCTAGCAGCGGTGTAGCGCGGCACGGCAGCGCGCTCCATTACCGAGCCTGCCGAATTTAGTGCGGGCCTCGTCGCTTTGCTGCGGAGGGAGGGAGGAAAGGTGGGACGGGCCAGGGAGTGGGGGGGGGGGCGCATTTCTGCAGAGTGCGGCTGTGGCGTCGGCAATGAAGACGGAGCCAGGCAATATCGGCGAGCTAGCGTTCTCCTCTAACAGCTCTCGCATTACCACGCTGCCGCTTCGGCTGCGCCATCGGTATATTTTCATGACCCAGACAGTGAACTGCAGGGAGAAAGAGAGAGAGAGAGCGAAGGGAACCAGGAGGATGATTCGACATGGGTGCGCCAGACGGCGCGCTATTGCCGATGAGCTGGTCACAGTGTTACGTAACTGGCTTAAAGGAGAAGCTGCGGAACTCTTTTTCTGTTAACACAGTGGTGTTTGTTGGTGCGACTAGCCAAACGATTTCTGTCGAGCTCAGAGACCTGCCAACACAGTTCTAAATACTTCAGTGAGTGCTCCGTTTCTCAGCAAGGCTACATGATGTTTAGCAGCTATTCAGTCGTAACATTCGCCCGAGTAAATGGAGAGTGCTGCTCTCTACAGAAAGTTACCAGAGTGACACTGTGAAGCACGAAAATCCACTTGTGACAGCTATAGATCGACCCACACTGTGAGTCTCACCAAGTTGCATCAGAATATTCTACAGTGTACACTGCTGACCATTAAATCACCGGTAAGGACAGCAAATCACAAAATATGCATACTGATCGGAGATTGTGTAGTCAAAAAAAGACATTTTTGGCGATACACACTTCGTGAAATTTAGTACATTAAGCTGCCACATCTTGTGATAATAATGGTTCCAAAGCGGCTGGGCTTTGAATGCAAGTGAGCTTGATGACAAATAGGCGTCAAGGCATTCCTTACCACAGTTCATGAATAGTAATGGCTTGCGAGTGGTGGCATGCTAATGTCTTAGCACACCATCTCAAGACATTTTCTATGCCTGAGAAGTCTGAAAAACATGCAGCCCTTTGCAACAGTGGAAAACCCTCTGTAACGAGGTATATCAGGATAGCAAAGGTAGGATATGATCTTGCGTTATCTTGTTGCAAGCTAACATCGTGGAGACCTCAAAGATTAAGCCACCAACCTGAAGGCAGGAGTATAACGCCGACTGTCCATGTTAACGGCTACGCGAACAAGATGTGAGTGTGGGTGTAGCCAGTGGCATTTCGTATCATCAGGCCAGGTTCGAGCCTGTAAGACGAAGACGAATGCTATCTGGCAACGTGTGTTCTCCTCGACACCTCCGCACAAGAATTTCTGTATTGTAATGCTGAGCATCCTCACTTGCAAATTCCAGTCCCCTTCAAAATTAATCATTCATTTTCTTTGATGTACTATAGTTATAACGACTTTTGTTTCATTTTAATTTCCTCACTTCTTCCTTTGTCTACCTGCTTGCTATAAACATTTTTATTAATGTCGTGGGTTTTTCTTTGTATCTACTTTCGCTAAGTTTACTCGTAGTAAGCCTACTATTTTCTTTTTCATTATTACTCTTGTCACTGCATTACCTCTATCTGGTTCTGTGTCGGACCTCTTTTTCAGGACCTGTAACCGATCTACCTTATTTAGAAATCTTAACATTTCACGTTCCAACCCACATAAAGCTAGTTTATCTTGTGAGACTATATCCTCCTAAGCATTCCCTTTTGGAGATCTTAATGGGAGACTTTCTTATATCGGGATTCGATATCTGGCAGATATTGAGTGCGAGAACTGCGTTTATGCACGTAATATATTTTACAATAATTTACTGAACATTAAATACTGCAAAATACAGTCTAAATATTTGTATTAGTTGGAAGGCAATGGACATCCTCGATCAAAAATTATCTTTGACATTTCCGTTACCCACTTGCCAGGGCAGAGGAAATTATCTTTAGCTCCGCCTTGAACATATGACGCTGACATTTACCTTGAGCTGCCACTTTCACATTTACAATGTCGTCATCAAGCCCTTTCCCTTCTCTCTTCCCCTTCCTCTCCCCTCGAATTACGTCGCTGTATTTTACTAGCCATTCAAACGAAACAGTCAATCTCAGCCCAGTATTTTGCCACCCATTACAAGAAAACAGCCAATCAGACAGCTTCATATGTCAAGGACGACATCATTCTCCTCCACTAGATGCATAATGACTGCACTGTCCCTGAAAAGTCTGTGTGTGAGAAGGTGAGAATAACGACAGAACCACAGTTTTGGTAAATCTCGATCTGTCTGTGTCCTCGCTGGCATTGCAGCAACGTGACACACACACACATAACACACACACAATACACCCCCAATTCCCCCAATCCATATACACATTGCATAACATCTGCACATGATTGTGTGTACGCAGCCAAGCGCTTAAACCTGCACTCTCTGAAAAATATCACTCGACATAATCTAGGTTATGGAGGTTCAAACAGGTCCCAACAGGTCTTAATCACAAGAAGAACACTCAAATGTCTAACTCTATATTGTATGGCACATTACAATGCCATAATACATACACAACATACAGATAGCAAATTCACTTGTATAACAGCTCTATAACATCCAGATTATAAAATCAGATACAACTAGTAGGCCAAAAGTACGACTAGAGCTTCTACTGCTTGTCTTCGTACTTGCAAAATTCTATGCTGGCTAGGAAGTTCGTCGGATCTCTCCTTGCTTGAGAACTTGAAAGCGTTATCAGCGGGGCCCTACAACCAGCTCAGGATTTTGACCATCTAACGCTCCAATTGGCCAGAATTTGGCTCAATGTGCCTCATGTGGATACCTAATAAATCTGACAATCACTGCCAAGACGAATCATAAGGGTCAGAGGAGGACCAATGCGTTATTGACTTGCTCAGTTTGTGAGGCTCTTTCTCTTGAATAAACCATTAAATTTTTTTTCTGAAATATTGATCATTTATATGTTTGCACATATACATCTCACTGCCGATTCCCGCCCCATTCGGATAATTTTTTCGTGGTGCGTTTTTATCTTTTTTCATCTTAGAGTGTATACACCGCATAAAAAATTCACTTTTTATTGTATGTATTCTTAATTACTGATCTTTTACAGAATGTAGTTAATAAGATCGTTTTAAAAAGTCGAAAATAACTTTTCCCCACTTTATGTATTTCACACTTCATGAAATCGCTCGTATAAATGCACCTTAGTTTAAATATTTGAATAGATTAAGAATCGAACCCAGGCCACTACATAACATGTGGGCAGTCTACCACATAGCCATGCTGATCGAAAGCTCAACCGCGCTTTGCAGTAGTATAGAAGATCAGAAAACTTCAAAGTCGACGTAAGATCCATACTCAAAGACTGGAAAGTTGCACAGGTCACACCAATATTCACGGAAGGTAGTAGGCATAATCCACTAAATTACATATCATTAACGTCGATATGCAGCAGGATTTTGGAGCATATACTGCTTTCGAACATTATGAATTACCCAGAAGAGAATGGTCTATTGTCACACATCAACACGAATTTAGAAAACATAGTTCTTGTGAAACACAACTAGCTCTTTACACACATGAAATTTTAAGAGCTACTGACAAGGTATTTCAAATTGATTCCGTTTCTCTAGATTTCCAGAAGTCTTTTGACACTATACCACACAAGCGGTTAGCAGTCAAATTGCGCGCTTATGGAATATAATCTCAGTTATGAGACTGGATTCATGATTTCCCGTCAGACATCTCACATTTCGTAGTAAATACCGAAAAGTTATCGAGTATAACAGAAGTGATTTCTGGCGTTCCCGAAGGTAGTGTTACACGCTTTCTGCTGTTCCTTATCTATATAAACGATTTAGCAGACACTCTCAGCAGCCGTCTTAAGTTGGTTGCAGATGGTGCTGTCGTTTGTCGTCTAGTAAAGTCATCAGAGGATCAAAACAACTTGCAAAACAATTTAGAAAAGATATCTGTTTGGTGCGAAAATTGGCGATTGATCCTAAATAATGAAAAGTGTTCGGTAATCCACATAAATGCTAAAAGGAAACTTCGGTTACACGATAAGTCAGTCAAATCAAAAGGCCGTAAAATCAACTAAGCACCTAGGAATTACAATAACTAACAACTTAAATTGCATATATCACACAGAAAATGTTGTGGGGAAGGCAAACCAAAGATTGCGTGTTATTGGAAGAACTCTTCAAAAATGTAATCGATCTAGTAAAGAGACTGCCTACATTACGCTTGTCCGTCCTCTTCTGGAGTACTGTTGCGCGGTCTGGGATCCTTACCAGGTAGGATTAACGGAGTACATTCAGAAAATTCGAAGAAGAGTAGCACGTTTTATATTACTGCGAAATAGGGCAGAGAGTATCACTGACATGATACAGGATTTGGGGCGGACGTAATTAAAACAAAGGAATTCATCGCTGCTGCGGAATGTTGTCACCAACTTCATCGCCCGAATGTGAAAATATTTTGTGGAGGCCGACCTACAAAGGGAGAAATGGTCAACACAATAAAATAAGGGAAGTCAGAGCTCGCACGGAAACCAATACGTGTTCGTTCCTTCTGATGCTTTTCGAGATTATTATGAAACTGGTCCGATGACCCCTCTGCCAGTCACTTAAGTCTGATATGCGGAGTATCCTTGTAGATGTTGACAGATGTTCTCGAGAACTTTTGAGAGTTGCAGCGAACTACTTTTGGAAATTGATATTTGAGTTCTGAACCTGACGTACCATAAATATAAAAAAATACAAAAATTCTATTGCCGTGTGGTTTCCTGATGAGTAAACAATCGGCAGAAATGAGATTTTTAAGAAGCATTAAATGATGTACGACGATGAACAGAATACGAATTATATTCAGAAAGAATCAAATATGGAAGCAGCGCAAAAGAAAATATTAGGTAATAGAAGTGTACCGATTACCTACAAGGCTCCCCAAGACAGAGTTGGATTACATGCTGACTGAAAGAAGATATCGAGTATAGCAAAGGACAGGGAGGAGCCTGCTGTGAAGATGGAACGGGCAAGAATGTCTCATCCATGAAGTGTACAAGAAGATTGTTCTAAGAAGGAATGTATAAACCGTCATTTTATGTCACAGCGACACCCCACTGGAATACATTTATTGAACGTTTTATATTTTTCCAGGTTTATTGCAATTATAGAAACAGGCCTGGGTTCATTCAGGATTTCGTTTTATTCAGTTTCTTCCGTTCGTTTTTATATGTTCATACCTGTAAAATGAGCAGATTGTGAAACACAACAGGCACCTAAAACCAGGTCGATATGTTACAGATATAATGTGCAGTTCCACTTATCATCCTACAAAATTCCCAGGCTGCTTGAAGCATTCTTTTCACAGGTGGCAAATTTCTGTTGTTCGAAATGGCTCTCCCTTACAGAAACAGTAGTCATCTACTTGTGTTGCAACAAGTAACTTTTCATCTTCTCAGCAACGAGATTCATTTGTTTGCTAAAACGTTCCATACATTTAGCACCTGGAGCAAAGCTGAAACTGTGAATATTTCTCGCTGTAACTGCAATGCATAAAGAAACCAATTCTATACGGTTGCACATATGAATTTTGTCAATAACTCTTGTTTGCAGCAAGCATTTGATGTCTGCATATATGAAAAACTGTATCTTTATTTGTTTGATGTACAAGTTGGATTTTATCTTTTTTTTTTTTTCTCTGCTTTCGGCAAGGTTGACTGGTTTGAACGATGAACTATCAGCTAAACGTACAGCCAGCATTTCATTTGTTTGAAAATAGGACAAACAGCGCTCACATACTTCAACTGAAAGACGATGAGCAGTAACATTACTTTGTCTTAGCCGCCATACCTTTTTGTGTAGCCGAAATGATAAATTTCCGTATTTTAGAACCGGCAGCATTGACAGACTCACATATTTCTCACATTTAGGCTGCTTCAAGACATACAAAGGAATTACTTTTAACTAATTTCTTATGTGTTCTTCCGTCCCTCATGTAACCATCCACTCACGCTTGAAGTACTGAACATCATACACATTAACAGATACATTTTCGTCGTTTGATTTCGAATATTTTCACTTGACTGAAACGAGTAGAAAATGAGATGTTTGTAAAATGAGATGCATTTTAATGTAAAAGGTAAGTAGATACGTTGCTCACACTGACATTTGCTGGGAACAAAGCTTCTATAATTTTCTTGAAACAATAGTCACCTTTCTTTGAATCAACATTTACCATGGCTTTTCAGTTTGCAATCACATATGGTAGTTTTCTGTGCATTCCCACATAAAATACTTTATTTATGTTCACGTTAATGCAAGATTTCATAATTTTTGTAGCACTCGGCCAGAATCGTGAACTTGGAAAGTTTCCAGGTCTTTTTTTAAAAGAAGTCGTTGTGTAACATTCACTGAATACCATTCACTGATGTCAACAAACAGTGATAGACACGCATTTCCCTCTCCCCACCCGACTTCGGAAGTAGGAATTTATAGACAAGTTTGACATTTGTCTTAAGTGGGCAACGGACCTCATGTGTGAAAATTGGTATATAAGCGACAAGAAAATTTTTGGGATTCTTAAACTTGCCATGAATACCTATAACGCAAGTACTTACTCGACTTTGAAAGCACAACCGATGCAAACCCATTTGAGAGCGACACCACTGCTGAATTTTCTGTTGCTCAACACTAGATGTCACAGTATCCCAACAACGTTTCGTAACTTAAAGAAGAAGATGTTTTAAACAATCTTGTACATAAAATATATGAATTGACACTCTTCTTAGTAATGTCCTTTACACCTACATTTTGAAGCTGAAGAAATGTGGGTATGGCTGTACACAAAAGTTCCTGATTACACGCACACACACACACACACACACACACACAAACACACACACACACACACACACACACAGAACATTAACAACATCAATCAGTATCTCTCGCTTTTAATATCTGTGTTCCTACTGGTTATCTTTTGTATGTGTAAAAAGAAGACAATTGTGCTATGATACTGATATTATTTAGTAACTGATTATGGAGACTCATTCTTTAAACTTTTTTAGACACCCTTGGCACCATAGTAGCAATCGGTACATGAAGCAATGTTTATTTTTATAGATCCCTAGACATCAAATACATCCCAACCCGTAGGCTACACCACTAGTGTCAATATATTTACGTATTTTTATGTATAATGTAGACAATTTGTACAAAAGTTACAAAATAGTGACTCTTAATTTAAGAGCCCATAGTCGGGTGTACACCTTAACTTATAAATTACACTAGTAGCGTTCATACCTTTACTTACTTCTGATAGATAATACAGTAAAATAATGGGCCCTCACTGGAAGATGTGAATACGTGTGTGTGTGTGTGTGTGTGTGTGTGTGTGTGTGTGTGTGTGTGTGTTTGTCAGTTACTCGAAGTCAGCAATGCCTCATACAAGGCAAGACATGACTCGCGTACAAGTAGAGACTTGACAAAGCTGTGGCGGCAAGCCAGGGTGGCCGAGCGGTTCTAGGTCCTACAGTCTGGAACCGCGCAACCGCTACGGTCGCAGGTTCGAATCCTGCCTCGGGCATGGATGTGTGTGACGTCCTTAGGTTAGTTAGGTTTAAGTAGTTCTAAGTTCTAGGGCACTGATGACCTCAGAAGTTAAGTCTCATAGTGCTCAGAGCCATTTGAACCATTTTTGAACGCTGTGGCTCTCTCCTCGACTCCACTGGCCACAGATACATTATGTGATGAAAAGTATACGGACACCTGGCTGAAAATGACTTACAAGTTCGTGGCACCCTCCATCGGTAATGCTGGAATTCAATATGGTGTTGGCCCACCCTTAGCCTTGATGACTCCACGCTCACAAGCATACGTTCGATCAGGTGCTTGAAGGTTTCTTGGGGAATGGCAGCCCATTCACCAAGGAGAGCTGCATTGAGGAGAAGTAGCGATGTCGGTCGGTGAGGCCTGGCACGAAGTCGGCGTTCCAAAACGTCCCAAAGGTGTTCTACAGTATTCAGGTCAGGACTCTGGGCAGGACAGTCCATTACAGGGATGGTATTGTCGTATAACCACTCCGCCACAGGCCGTGGATTATGGACAGTTGCTCGATCGTCTTGTGAGATGAAATCGCCATCCCCGAATTGCTCTTCAACAGTGGGAAGCAAGAAGGTGCTTGAAAGATCAACGTAGGCCTGTGCTGTGACAGTGCCACGCAAAACACAACCACACCATAACACCACCGCCTCCGAACTTTACCGTTGGCACTACACATGCTGGCAGATGACGTTCACCGGGAATTCGCCATACCCACACCCTGCCATCGGATCGCCACATTGTGTACCGTGATTCGTCAGTCCATACAACGTTTTTCCACTGTTCAATCTTTACGCTTCTTACACCCGGCGAGTCGTCGTTTGGCGTTTACCGGCGTGACGTGTGACTTATGAGCAGCCGTTCGGCCATGAAATCGAAGTTTTCTCACCTACCAGTCACAGTACTTGCAGTGGATCCTGATGCAGTCTGGAATTCCCGTGCGACGGTCTGGATGTCTGCCTATTACACATTACGACCCTCTTCAACTGTCGGTGGTCTCTGTCAGTCAACAGACGAGAACGGCCTGTACGCTTTTGTGCTATACGTGTCCCTTCACGTTCCCACTTCACTATAACATCGGAAACAGTGGACCTAGCGATGTTTAGCAGTGTGTAAATTTCGCGTACAGACGTATGACACAAGTGACACCCAATCTCCTGACCACGTTCGCAGTCCATGAGCTCCGCGGAGCACCCCATTCTGCTCTCTCACGATGCCTAATGACTACTGACGTCGCTGATACGGAGTACCTGGCAGTAGGTGGGAGAACAATGCCCCTAATATGAAAAACGTATGTTTTTAGGGTGTCCGGATACGTTTGATCACATAGTGTAACTCCATGGAATATTTGAAAGACTTGTTCATTCACCAGGTCAGCTTAATAAAATATTATGTGTATAAATAAATTTTTTCAAATGTACCATGCAATCGTGTTACAGACGACGTTAGAGATGCAATATTTGGACACCCCTACGCAATATCAAACTGACAACTAGGTGTCACGAGAGACTGACGCACCAGCATAAAAGGGACGGAAAATGTTGCTTTATCAGCAGAGAAGCAGTAACGACAGAATGGGCCTCTCAGGAGAACTCAGTGACTTCGAATGTGTACAAGTCATTGGAAGTCGCCTGAAAACCATGTCCATCAGTGACATTTCAACCATTGTAAAACTGCCCAAGTCGACTGTTGGTGACGTGATTGATAGTGGAAACTCGAAGGAATAACCACAGTTAAACCAGCATCCGGCAGACGTCACGTATTGACGGACAGTAACGGTCCAGCAGTACAGAGAGGGCTTGTAAGAAGTCGCATGAACTCAGCGGACGCAATCACTTGTGAGTTCCAAAGTGCTGCTATCAGTCCAACTAGCACAATGACTTTTCGTACTGAGTTAAGAAAAATATGGGTGAAAAGAGAGAGCAGCTCCTCATAAGCCACATATTTCGGTAGTCAACACTAAATGACATTCGAGTTGCTGCAAAGAGCGACATCACTGGGTATTTGATGACTGGAAACCAGTTTTTTGCAGTAATGAATCATGCTACACCCTAATAGTTTGACGACTGCTCGGAGAATGTGTACAGGAGAGGTAGTGTTATGATACTAGGATGCTTTTCGCGGTTACTGCGCTTAAGGAACCGCTAAATGAGAAAGAATGTACATACGTTTTACAACGTTGTGTACTGCGTACTGTAGAAGAGCTGTTTGGAGATTGTGCCGCCAGGACAGTGCACCATGTTATTAAGCAGTATCTGTAAGGCAATGGTTTATGGACAATAACATTCGTAAAATGGTTGCGCAGTATCTCAACCAAAACCCGATGGAACACACCTTCGGCACGAGTCAGAACTTTACTTTGGTCCAGACCTCGGCGTCAACGATGAGTATGTTCTCTAGTTTCGGCTCTTGAGAAAGAATGGGCTGCCGTTCCTGCCCAGACATTTAGATGCCTCATTGGAAGTGTTGCCATAGCGTGCAGGAAGCGGGAAAGGCGAAGGTTGGCCACAAGGCACATTAATGTCCACTAATAGATGAATGGACTCTTCTGATCACGCAAATTATTATAAAATACAGTACTGGACGTTAAAGATTGTAAAATTAGTTTAAATATCAATGCTAGTTGATTATGTTTGCTAAAAATCAAAGTATGTAACCTAAGATAATTTCAAAACCCATTAATTATAAATTTATGTCATAAATTGTTTTAAAAATTACAGTTGTTATAAAAAAATCAGTAATGGCATGAACAGATTCCCGCCAGCAGAATATTACAGCAGTGATCCACTATGCTTTAGACCACACTGTCGCTGGCGACTAGACGCCTCATCGGAAATGGATCAGTCAGACTACTTCGCAGAACAATCGACCAAAAGTAGATGCAACTGCCACGTGAAGCCATCAACAATCAGACTACTTCACTCAACAATCGACTGAAGGTAAATGTAATTGCCATGCGAGTACCTGAATAACATTCTATCGCCGCATTGCCCACAGGACCAGATCAGTCAGTGCCTCTGTTAAAAAATCAAGCCCAGTGTGCTCACAAGAGCCAGTTGTTTCCCCTCCAATGCTCTTCTCAACGAAGACGGGTATCTGTCCGCCTCGGCCAAGGTGATAACAACTTTTTGTCGAGTCATCAGTGTTCTGACTAAATTGATGCGACCCGCCACCAAATCCTCTCCTCTGCCAACCTCTTCATCACAGAGTAGCAGTTGCAACCAACGTCCTCAGTTGTTTGCTGGTTATATTCCAATCTCTGTCTTCCTCTACGGTTTTTACTCTCTACAGGTTCCTCTAGTACCGTGGAAGTCATTTCATCATGTCTTAACAGATGTCCTATCATCCTGTCCCTTCTCCTTATCAGTATTTTCCACATATTCTTTTTCTCTCCAATTCTGCGTAGAACCTACTTATTCCTTGCCGTACCAGTCCACTTAATTTTCAATGCTCGTCTGTAGCACCACATCTCAAATGCTTCGATTCTCTACTGTTCCGGTTTTCCCACAGTCCGTGTTTCACTACCATACAATGCTGTGCTCCAAACCTACATTCTCACAAATTTCTTCCTCAAATTGAGGCCTATGTTTGATACTAATAAACTTCTCTGGGCCAGGAATGCCCTCTTTCCCAGTGCTAGTCAGGTTTTTATGTCCTTCTTGCTCCGGCTACCATTGATATTTTAGTGCCTAGGCAGCAGAATTCCTTAACTTCATCTACTACGTGATCATCAACCTGATGTTATGTTTCTCGCTGTTCGCATTTTTGCAACTTCTCATTGATTTCGTCTTTCTACGATTTGCTTACAGTCCATATTCTGTAGTCATTACACTGTTCATTCCATTCAGCAGATCATGCAATTCTTCTTCACTTTCGCTCAGGATAGCATTGTCATCAGTGAATCGCAGCATTGATATCCTTTCACCTTGAATTTTAATTCCACTCCTGAACCTTTCATTTATTTCCATCATTGCTTTGACGATGTACAGATTGAACAGTAGGGGCTAGATCACTGTCTTATACTTTTTTAATCGAACACTCCGCTCTTGGTCGTGCACTCTTATTATTCTCTCTTCGCGCTTTGCCGTCTCTCCCTATAGCTTATCGCTTTTTTCTCAGAATTTCGAACATGTTGCACCATTTTACATTGTTGAAGGCTTTTTGCAGGTCTTCACATACTATGATAGTATATTGATTCTTCTTTAGTCTTGCTTCCCTTGTCAACCGCAACGTCAGAATTGCCTCTAGTACCTTTGCCTTTCCTAAAGCCGAACTGATCGTCATCTAACACATCCTCAATTTTCTTTTCCATTCTTCTGTATATTATCCTTGTCAGAAACTTGGATGCGTGACTTACTGTGGTGATTGTGCGATAACTTTCGCACTTGTCAGCTCTTTCAGTCTTCGGAATTGTGTCGATGATTTTTTTCCAAAAGTCAGATGATATGTCCCCAGACGCATACGTTCTACACAACAAAGTGAATAATCGTTTTGCTGCCACTTCCCCCAATGATGTCCGAAGTTCTGATTGGAATGTTATCTATCCCTTCTCCCTACTTTGATCTTAAATGCTCCAAAGCTCTCTTAAATTCTGATTCTAATACTGGATCCCCTGTGCCTTCTAAATCGACTCCTGTTTCTTCTTCTATCGCATCAGACAAATCGTCGCCCTCATAGAGGCCTTCAGTGTACTCTTTCCACCTATCCGCTCTCTCCTCTCCATTTAACAGTGAACTTCCCGTTGCCCTCTTAATGTTACCACCTTTGCTTTTAATTTGAATGAAGGTTGTTTTGACTGTCCTATATGCTGAGGCAGTCCTTCCGACAATCATTTCTTTTCCGATTTTTCCACACTTTTTTATGCAGCCATTTCCTCTTAGCTTCTCTGCACTTCTTATTTGTTTCACTCCTCAGCGACTTGTATTTCTGTACTCCTGAATGTTCTTGAGCATTTTTGTACTTCCGTCTTTCATCAATCAACCGAGGTATTTCTTCCATTACCCATGGTTTCTTCGCAGTCATCTTCTTTGTACCTATGTTTTTCTTTCCGAATTCTATGATGGCGCATGTAGAGACGTCCATTCCTCTTCAACTGTATCGCGTACTGAGCTATTTCTTATTGCTGTATCTATAGCCTTGGAGAACTTCAAGCATATCTCGTCATATCTTAGTGCCTCCGCGTCCCACTTCTTTGTGTATTGATTCTTCCTGACTAATCTCTTAAATTTCAGCCTACTCTTCATCATTACTACATTGTGATCTGAGTGTCTCTGCAATCCAGTATCTCACTTCGGAATTCTGTCTGACTATGATGTAACCTAACTGAAATCTTTCCATATCGCTCGACCCCCCCAACTGTACCTCCTCTTTTATGACTCTAAAACAAAGTATTCTCTATTACTAGCTGAAATTTATTACAGTTCTCAGTCTTTCTCCTCTCTCATTTCCAAGCCCATATTCTCCTGTAAATTTTGCTTCTACTCCTTCCCCTGCAACTGCATTCCAGTCCCCAGTGACTATTACATTTTCATCTCCCTTTTTGTAATGCCCTGCCCTTCCAATATCGTCAAAACTTTCTCTCTGCCCGCATCTCGTGGTCGTGCGGTAGCGTTCTCGCTTCCCACGCCCGGGTTCCCGGATTCGATTCCCGGCGGGGTCAGGGATTTTCTCTGCCTCGTGATGGCTGGGTGTTGTGTGATGTCCTTAGGTTAGTTAGGTTTAAGTAGTTCTAAGTTCTAGGGGACTGATGACCATAGATGTTAAGTCCCATAGTGCTCAGAGCCATTTGAACCATTTTTTGAAAACTTTCTCTATCTCTTCATTTTCAGCTAGCGACGTCGGCATGCATACGTGAACTATCTCATAACAGTAGTGTCCTCTATTTCGCCCAGTGGCGTCGCTCGGCAGAGCCTGGAAATTCAAAACGAATTCAACGCTGCCGTGCCCATCACAGCTGCATGTCATTGGTAAACAATTCGGCTGTAGTTTCACGTTGTTCTCAGCCTTTCGCAGACTATATCTCCCAATGTTACAAGGCCATGTAACTATTGAAAAGGTTGCCGTTCTTCTTCAAGAACTATATGTCAGTCCGGTCCTTCCTCAAATATCTCTCCTGTCTGGAAAAATTGGAAATTTGTGATAAGGACTATGGGATCAGACTGCTCAGGTCGTCGGTCCCTACGCTTACCCACTAATTAATCTGACTTTAACTGACTAAAGTACAACACACACGCCCATGCGCGAAGGAGGACACGAATCTCCGACGGGGAGGGGGAGGGGAGGGGGCGCAAACCGTGACAAAACGCCCTAGACCGTACGGCTACACCGCGCGGTTCTCCTATCTAATTGCACCTAAGATACGGCTATCTGTATCGCTGAGGCACGTAAACCATCCCACCCTGGAGAGGTCCGCACATGGTGGAGGTTCTCTGTTATACGAGGAGCTTTCAGTAAATAATGCAACACATTTTTTCTCCGCCAGTTTCAGTTGAAAAAATGTGGAATTTCTTGTGGGACATCATGGAATATTTCCACGTCAGTTCCTATAAGTTTTATGAAGTTCCTATTGGTGGCGGGCCTACACGTAGTTTTCAAATTGGTGTCTGTACTGGAGGCGCATTCTAAGCAGAGAGCTATCACTCACCTTCTTTAGTCAGAAAAACAGAGAATTGCAGAAATTCAAAGGGCTTTGCAAAAAAAGTTTACGGAGACATGGAAGTGAACAAAAGCACGGTGAATCGTTGGCCGAGACATCTTTCATCGTCGCAACAAGGTCGCGCAAACCTGCCTGACCTCCGGGTACTGGCCGGCCACACACAGTTGCGAATCCTGCAAAGTTGGGAGCATACGGCCACTCACATTCTCATTCAGCGTGTACGTTGTCACAAAAAATGCAGACGAACTTCTCCTTGACAAGGTGAGGCCTCACACCAATCTGCGCACCGGAGAGGAGGTCACGAAAGTTCACCTGACTGTTCTTTCTCATCCACCCTTAACTCCTGATCTCGCACCATCCGACTTCCATCTGTTTGCCACAATGAAGGATGCGCTCCGCGCCAAGCACTGCGTGGATCGTGGAGAGTTTACTGATGCAGCAAGACGTTGGTTCCGACGTCGACGTTTAGAGTCGTACCATGCTAGCCTGCATGCGTTTCCAGTAGGGTGGCGTAAGGCCGTCGCATTAAATCGAAATGGAGCTGCCAATAGAGAGGGGAATAATATGCATATCTGAATTAAAATGGAGAGCATAGATCGTTCCAATCCATTTCTGACTTCTAAGACCTGCTTCAGTTTGATCGTAACGTAATAAACACACATAACCTGTTTACACAAAGAGACGTACTACAGGTACCGAGTAACACAAGCGTAGCTCTCAGCGTAGATGGAGCTGTTCTACTTGGCGGCGCTTTCGCTACTTAGTTTATACTATCACACCGAAACCACAAACACGTCCAGATGAGCAGGCATTGTCGTCAGTGAAGTACAATCACTTATAACCGAAAGCAAGTTAATTACTGACACCAACGTGCAACTGGAAGAGAACTAATTTCCTAGACAGAGATTGCAGCTATGATATGTTACTCCTTTCGACACATCGAAATTAAACCTATAACCACTTTGTAGTTGCCATACACTTCTTTATTACAAACACATGCTCTTAATGAAATTAACAGTAACAGCGATTATAATAAAAGGCACCTGCCCTACAAAAAAATGGTTCAAATGGCTCTGAGCACTATGGGACTTAACTGCTGAGGTCATTAGTCCCCTAGAACTTAGAACTAGTTAAACCTAACTAACCTAAGGACATCACAAACATCCATGCCCGAGGCAGGATTCGAACCTGCGACCGTAGCGGTCTCGCGGTTCCAGACTGCAGCGCCTTTAACCGCACGGCCACTTCGGCCGGCCCCTGCCCTACACAACCACCAGCCGGACTCAGATTAAAATATTAATCCATTTAAGTCCGATAGACACTAAAACAACGTTCATAATCAAATTTTAATGACTTAACTGAATCACTCAAACCTTTTAAACATGCTTCATGACTTACATAGAAACTGGCTTTCACATAACTCATATCAAATTTTAAAACTGCTTCCAACAACTAAGAGATCTTCCATGGACTGATCTTTAGCAATTCTATCAAATTAAAAGTATTATCAGATTAATACCCTCAACTAGGCTTCTCTTTAGTATTACTTACAGGTACGAGGTTCCCATACATTTCATTCCCAGAATATAATAACAGCATAGTAAATAGTCTTAAAATGGGGCCGTTTCAATTATACGTTGAAAATTAGTTTTGGACGCGAGCTTACCGAAATGTTCAACAGATACCGGAGATTCACGGGCCAGAAGGTGAAGTAGAACTATACTCAACTTTGAGCTACAATTACGTTTCCGGAAAACCACAACGCTCGACCGGAAAGATGGAATTGCAGGACTCTAAGCATAGACACCGATCCAGGTCCTTAAATTTCCCTCTTCCACCGCGATACCCCGATCGCAGTTTGCTCGCGTCGACCACTGCCAATTATCTGAAACATAAACACATCAGCGCGTCAGATACGCAAAACCTATCTGCCCAACTGGTTATAAATAAACCTTTAATTATACACGGCACAAAATGAACCCATGCAGAACTAACCCACGTGACCACTTACCCACGGCTTTAAAATTTGATTATCCAATTCTCTAGAACAAACAAATAAAATAATAATATAGGAAAGGAAATAGGGAAAATTATTTCCGCCCGTTCTCGAACGCCAGGCACAGGCTTACTCACTACTTGGTATGACTTCTAGCTACGCATTAAGCACGGCTTCATGTCTCTTAAATGCCGTCAACATATCAGGCGGCTAGACCAAATACAGTGACAAGTAACTGAAACAATCAAGATAGTTTTCAGTGCACTCGGGTATTCGATTAATATGAGCAGAACCCACCAAGGAACAATTCGACGACTCCAGTTCATTCACTTTGAGTAAAATGTAACAGACGTGAAGGAAATCTCTTCCTCAAATCTCAAGGAAATCCCAATCACCGTCGGCAGCGGATCTCATTCCAACGGCTAAACACGCCGCAACAACTGCCCACGCTCCTCGGTCGTACCGACTCGGCCACTCGCCACGCTACATACAACCACAGCGCCACGCGTAACTGTCGCTCACACAGCTGATACCCGAACTCCAGCGCCAGCAGAACGCGCGCGCTGCAGTCAAATAGCCATCCGCCAAAGAGGTGAGGAAGACGAGCAGGCATCGAAAATCGACTCACAACGATCAGGGTGATGAAGACTGGCGCCAGCAGCGCACCAGCTACTGCTATTTATACGAGCATCAACTAATCCATAATTCTGGTATTTAAACAAACATTGAATGTTCCAAAATATACAAGCACGGAAAAAATAACAGCCTTCCAGAAATGATAAAGAGTAAATAACAAATGAGGGTAGGGTGTGCGTCGACAACCTGTAGCACGTGTCAGGCGCGCAACCAATACGCTATGATGGATGTGCCGAAGCTCGAAGTAATTTCTCTTCTTATGTAATTACTTTTTGAGTTGGCTTCGCTACGCTGGTCGGGCACTGTTACCAAACTTTCATGAAATCAAAATTAATGAGTAGTTCACCACGATTCGCCCCCCCCCCCCCCCCCCCCCCCCACCCTGTAACAGCCACGAACACTCACAAGTGTACAATTGCGGCGATCTATTGCAAACTTTAACAACATTTACACTCTCCTACTTAGCCCATTATCGAATCCATACACGTGTCAATGTAAAAAATACAGTACTTCAGGATTATCTCCCCTATGCGTTTTCATTATTTCAGTGCCTGATGGAGAATATTTCGTAGAAATATCAACAAATTTCTGTTCTGATCCATTCACGTATGGAGAGGGGGTGAAATAACTATCAGTACCCCTCCGGCCGCCTAATCTCAGCTATTTCATCCTCTCACTACAACCGCGAAACATACGATGAGACATGTAGAACTGTTTGTTCTATAAAACTACCTAACAGACGACTTTGAATAAAACTCTCCAGTTTTCGATTGCCCGCCCCCAAGATATGAGATATGCTGCGCCCTTTTAAAGACGAAATATCTCTTCGAGTGTCTGGTGTCTATGGTTTCCCTTGCAAATGCAGCATCTAGCGGTATATAGGTCAGGTAATTCGCACAGTGTAGTGTAACGACGTAAGTTTTGTATAAATGATTTTCTTTTGACATGTGACCACGTGCAGACTTCGCCACCTACTTCACTTGTAAATTATTTAAATTCTTTTTAAAGATGTCTCTGAATGGTTCTTGAACGAAACTGTAATTAAAACATCATCATTTGAGTCGTATGCGCTGAATTACGTCACTCAGTCCAATTGGTTTTCGCAAACTATTTTCATTTTAGATGTCGTTTGTTTCTTCTCAAATTATATTAATGCAAGTTATCTGCTTTAATAAATATTAAAACCACATTGAATAAACTTTTAAGACTCAAACTCGCAATGAACGTTGTCAAAAATTAATAATCTCGTCAAATAAATCAATAATACTTCTTCCTTAATATAATTCTTCGTAAATAAATTCTCGGAACACGTATTTAAACTTTTGTAGTATACACTAGTTTATTATCTTCATATATACTACATGTAGACACAAGATAGGAACACAAGATAGGACTGAACATTTACAACATGATTAAATTTTCTGTGATGTCATTGTTGTAGAAACATTACAAATTCTTATTTTTTTCAGTTTTTAGAAGCACGACGCAACAACTCGGTTTCAGGATCTTCTGTTGCTCTTTGGCTGTCGACCCACGACGTATAGTGGCCAGCAATTTTCTCTCTGCTCCCGCCAGTGAAGATGCTGTCTCCGTTCGTTGCGCCGCCCTCTCCGTACATGAAACATAAAAATAAATACAAAACTTTAGATAATTCACAAACATTACAAATAGTACAAAGTACATAAACAAAACACTAAATTAAACTTATATTCACCTGCAAACTGGGCTGACACTGGTGGATGGGTGACGCTTCAATTTCGCGCCCCACTACAACAGTTTCAGAGTGTGATACCGAGGGCAAGTAACATATTAAACAAAGGAAGCTTAACAAGTCAAATGGCTCTGAGCACTA
Source organism: Schistocerca americana (assembly GCF_021461395.2). Taxonomy (NCBI): domain Eukaryota; kingdom Metazoa; phylum Arthropoda; class Insecta; order Orthoptera; family Acrididae; genus Schistocerca; species Schistocerca americana. The sequence goes on along the minus strand of NC_060119.1, from coordinate 278,898,979 downwards.
TAGGACTTAACTGCTGAGGTCATTAGTCCCGCTTAACAAGTCACCCATAGCTAAACATTGCCTGGAAAACGGACATATAATACTCTTCGGAAACATGAGTCTTGGCTCGCCGGTCGCAGGTTCGAATCCTGCCTCGGGCGTGGATGTGTGTGATGTGCTTAGGTTAGTTAGGTTTAATTAGTTCTAAGTTCTAGGCGACTGATGCCCTCAGAAGCTAAGTCGCATAGTGCTCAGAGCCATTTGAACCATTGTGAATCTTGGCTCGTGCACCAGCATACTGGGCTTCCGTTATAAAAGAGACGGCTGAGATTATAATGAACAGCAAAAAACTGTAACAGAGACCAGGTTACACACTCAGTGGGGAATGCGGGCGGGCTTTGGATGGCGAAAGTGTGCAGTCCATCATCGAATGCGCAGCGACCACCGCAGCGCCGCGAAACGCCGTCAAGAAGGCGCTGACCCACGCGCCAATGGAAAGAGCGGACAGCGCCAGACCTCAAGGAAGACAGAGTTCATCGCCCCTGTCATCGCTGGTCGGCCCCAGTTCGGTTGCAGACTTCGAGAGCATCAGTACTGAGTAATAGGAATACGTTACTTAGCCTGCGTTCTGTGAGTAGCAATAGAAAGTACATTTAGGCATTTAGGACGCGCAGGAAGTAACTCAACTCGCTTCATAACAAGAATTTATGTTTCTTTCTTTTTTAGGAATAAAGAGTTCTATTAATCTGTAACTGCTGCGTACAGATCATTTTGGATACCAGCCACCGGCTATCGCAACCTCTCTCATTCCTTCTTTGAGTCTGTGCTGACTTACCCAATAGTCAACACAACAGAAATGAAGCAACGACGCATGCTTGGCACTTAAGAGAGGCGGGAGCGGCAATTTAAGACGTGGCGCCAGTCCCTCGTGCCACATAACGTCACTCGGTCCCGCGACGGAGCGGAGATGCTACGAGCTGCGAAATCACGTACAGCGTACGCGACGTTTCGGCCGTCTCTGATTGGTACCAAAGGTCGCGATCGTGGCTATATAAGCGGAAAAACTCGCCAGCCCCGGCAGTCAGTGGTTTTGCTCATGACGACGATTGCGGAGATGGTCATCGAAAGCTCGAGAATTTTGTTCGAATGGACGCGGCTTGAAAAACCGAGAAGATTTTATTCACACATACCACTCGAAAGACACAAGGGTTTGAGGGAACAACATCGCCTTCCTTCTAGAGATATCCATTTGGGTTCCCTTAACACCTGCGACACTCACATTGGCAGACCGATCTGTTACGATACTAGAATTTGTTTTATGCTGCCTCATTCGGGCCAGCTAGGCAGGACAATCAATACTGAAGCAATGCTTAAAATAGATCGTCACGCTATGGTCTTATCTGCTGTTTCACCAAATCCTCCCACTTAAATTCTGTCTCTACCACCTGCAATGCCTACCGCCGAATTCACATTTCCGGTACATTTCCTTTAGCTTCATAGTGTTACCATGGGTATTTGAACTGTGTGTCCTAGGCCAAACATTTACCTCTAATACAGCACACAGATTATATACGAATCTCTCTCGTTCTTACGAATATGATCTTGCATTTGCTTGTATTAAGCCGTTTTGCAAATTCTAACAACTGTTCGAAACGATAAGTTCTTCTCAAAAAAATCACCATGAAACTATATGGAAGACTCTTATTCAATCTCATGAACTGTTGGTTCCTACCGAGCATATCAGCGGGCGCATTACGCTTCTTCCCCTAAGAACACGCGAATCTCGTAATTTGTGACACTGTGCACTCTTTGCCGTCAAGTTACGAAATGTTATATTTTAACCACATGGCTACACATTTTATCTGTGTACTTTGTCGGAAGGACTGACTCAGAATATAGAAAACTCAAAACAGGCTTCGGTGAAATTGAAAGTAAGAATGGTAACAATAAGAGTGCAATGGGAATTCGACTATTAAATGCAGAACAGCCAGCGGATAAGTGGAAACAGTACACTGAAGGTCTCTATGAGGTGGAAGACTTGTCTGATCTGTTACAAGAGAAACAGACGTCGATATAGAAGAGACGGGGGATACAGTCTTAGAATAGGAGTTTAAAAGAGCTTTGGCAGATTTAAGATGCTATAAGGCAGAAGGGACAGATAATATTCCATCAAAATTTCTACAGTCATTGGGGGCAGTGACAACAAAACGACTGTTCACATTGGTGTGTAGAATGTATAAGTCCGGCGATATACCGTATGAGTTTTGGAAAAATACCATCCATACCATTCCGAAGACTGAAAAAACTGACAACAGCGAAAATTGTCGCACAGTCAGCATAACACCTCATGCAACCAAGGTGCTGGTAGTAACAACATACAAAATAATGGAAAAGAAAATTGAGGACGTGTTAAATGATTATCAGATTGGCTTTAGGAAAGGTAAAGGCACGAGAGAGGCAACACTACCGTTGCGGTTGATAATGGAAGGAAGACTAAAGAAAAGTCAAGACACGTTCATAGGATTTGTCGATCTGGAAAAAGCGTTCGACAATGTAAAATGGTGCAAGATGTTCGAAATCATAAGAACAATATGGGTATGCCATAGAGAAAGATGGGTAACAAACAACATGTACAGCAGCCAAGAGGGTATAACAGAAATGGCAGACCAAGAACGAAGTGCTCCGATTAAAAAGGATGTAAGAGAGGGATACAGTATTTCGCCCCTACTGTTCAATCTGTACATCGAAGAAGCTATGATAATAATAAAGAAAGATTGAAATGTGGAATCAAGATTCAAGGTGAAAGAATATCAATGATAAGATTCAGTAATGACATTCCTATCCTCAGTGGAAGTGTAGAAGAATTACAGGATCTGCTGAATAGAATGAACAGTCTAATGAGTACAGAATATGGATTGATAGTAAATCGAAGGAAGACGAAAGTAATGAGACATAGCGGAAACGAGAACTACGAGGAACTTATCAGACTGACGGCCACGAAATACACTCCTGGAAATTGAAATAAGAACACCGTGAATTCATTGTCCCAGGAAGGGGAAACTTTATTGACACATTCCTGGGGTCAGATACATCACATGATCACACTGACAGAACCACAGGCACATAGACACAGGCAACAGAGCATGCACAACGTCGGCACTAGTACAGTGTATATCCAACTTTCGCAGCAATGCAGGCTGCTGTTCTCCCATGGAGACGATCGTAGAGATGCTGGATGTAGTCCTGTGAAACGGCTTGCCATGCCATTTCCACCTGGCGCCTCAGTTGGACCAGCGTTCGTGCTGGACGTGCAGACCGCGTGAGACGACACTTCATCCAGTCCCAAACATGCTCAATGGGGGACAGATCCGGAGATCTTGCTGGCCAGGGTAGTTGACTTACACCTTCTAGAGCACGTTGGGTGGCACGGGATACATGCGGACGTGCATTGTCCTGTTGGAACAGCAAGTTCCCTTGCCGGTCTAGGAATGGTAGAACGATGGGTTCGATGACGGTTTGATGTACCGTGCACTATTCAGTGTCCCCTCGACGATCACCAGTGGTGTACGGCCAGTGTAGGAGATCGCTCCCCATACCATGATGCCGGGTGTTGGCCCTGTGTGCCTCGGTCGTATGCAGTCCTGATTGTGGCGCTCACCTGCACGGCGCCAAACACGCATACGACCATCATTGGCACCAAGGCAGAAGCGACTCTCATCGCTGAAGACGACACGTCTCCATTCGTCCCTCCATTCACGCCTGTCGCGACACCACTGGAGGCGGGCTGCACGATGTTGGGGCGTGAGCGGAAGACGGCCTAACGGTGTGCGGGACCGTAGCCCAGCTTCATGGAGACGGTTGCGAATCCCACCCCAGGAGCAACAGTGTCCCTAATTTGCTGGGAAGTGGCGGCGCGGTCCCCTACGGCACTGCGTAGGATCCTACGGTCTTGGCGTGCATCCGTGCGTCGCTGCGGTCCGGTCCCAGGTCGACGGGCACGTGCACCTTCCGTCGACCACTGGCGACAACATCGATGTACTGTGGAGACCTCACGCCCCACGTGTTGAGCAATTCGGCGGTACGTCCACCCGGCCTCCCGCATGCCCACTATACGCCCTCGCTCAAAGTCCGTCAACTGCACATACGGTTCACGTCCACGCTGTCGCGGCATGCTACCAGTGTTAAAGACTGCGATGGAGCTCCGTATGCCACGGCAAACTGGCTGACACTGACGGCGGCGGTGCACAAATGCTGCGCAGCTAGCGCCATTCGACGGCCAACACCGCGGTTCCTGGTGTGTCCGCTGTGCCGTGCGTGTGATCATTGCTTGTACAGCCCTCTCGCAGTGTCCGGAGCAAGCATGGTGGGTGTGACACACCGGTGTCAATGTGTTCTTTTTTCCATTTCCAGGGGTGTAGATGAAGTTACGGAATTCTACCGCCTGTCATCTAGGCAGCAAAAAACCAATGACGGACGGGATAAGGAGGACATCAAGAGCAGACTAGCACTGGCAAAAAGATCTTTCATAGCCAAGAGAAGTCTACTAGTAACACATATTGGCCTTAATTTGAGGAATAAATGCAACACAGCATTGTATGATAGTGAAACATGAACTGCGGGGAAACCGGAACAGATGAGAATCGAAGCATTTGAGATGTGATGCTACAGACGAATATTGATAATTAGGTGGACTGATAAGGTAAGGGATGAGGACATTCTGCGCAGAATCGGAGATGAAAGGAATATGTGGAAAACATTAGTAAGAATAAGGGACAGAATCATAGGACTTCTGTTAAGACATCAGGGAAGGACTTCCATGGTTCTAGAGGGAAACAGCAGAAGGTAAAAACCGTAGAGGAAGAGAGATAATGGAATATGTCCATTCAAATAATTGATGAGGTAGGTTGCAAGTGCTACTCTGAGATAAAGAGGTTGGGGAAGGAGAGAAATTCGTGGTGGGCCTGCATCAAACCAGCCGGATTATTGATGACTAAAAAAAAATTTATGCAGCTTAATTTACTGGAGTAAAATGGTTGAAAAAGGTTTTTCACATAGTTTGTAAATTGCATAACTTTAAATTGTTGTAGATCCAGAAGAAGGCCGCTTCAACCGTGACCGAAACGTTGGTTTTCCTCCAGCACCAGCAGTATTTTATACATTTTGACGCGGTACCATACCCAGAAAACTTATATGTTACTGGCGTAAAGTCACGGCAAGCTCCGCCTCAGCAATGCGTTTACGGAACACTTCCGCTCACCCTATGCCCAGCGAACTGAAGTATTAATGCGATCCACGCTGTCGCACTCAAGTATCGAGAGTCACGAGGTGACATCCAACAGACACGTGTTCGACCTGTAGCATGCCAATATTACCGCGGCACTGAAGACATTTCGACGTCGCAAAATCATTGTTCTTTTTAAGGCAGAATAAGTAATGTAAGTAAAAAGTGGTTGAAAAAAAGTTTTACACATGGTTTATAAATTGCATACCTTTAACTTTTTGTAATGTAAGTATCAGTATCATTACTTTTTAGAACACAGAAATCGCTACTTCCAGAGATATCATTAATGGAAGTAAAAGTGCTAATATATAATTTCACGGTGGCTCATCGGCTAATGCTGCTCGGTATTGTGGACGTCTGCGCCCGTATTCCAGTTTCCGAGAAATGGGGACATAATTTTCCAGTGTTTCACCAGTCCGACTACGTGACAGTTATAAATTATGCGTGTCCTTTGGAAGCTGGGGAGAACTGGAGAAATTGTAAAAGAGTCCCTAACCGCCATTTGTGGGATGCCACTTGCCCAGGTTAGTCTCCACAGAGGGCAAGATCTGTAGCGCTGACAGTGATGGTAGGCGACACTTCTCATTACTGTATCCTATTTGGTTATATTTTAAATAATCACACATTTTATGCTGTCTTTTAGAATACTCGACATTGTTGTTGTTGCGGCCTTCAGTCCTGAGACTGGTTTGATGCAGCTCTCCGGGCTACTCTATTCTGCGCAAGCTTCTTCATCTCCCCTTCTGAATTGCTTGGTGTATTCATCTCTTGGTCTCCCTCTAAGATTTTTACCCTCAACTCTGCCCTCCAGTACTAAATTGGTGACCCCTTGATGCCTCATAACATGTCCTACCAATCGATCCCTTCTTCTAGTCAAGTTGTGCCACAAACTTCTCTTCTCCCCAATCCTATTCAATACCTCCTCATTAGTTATGTGATCAACCCATCTAATCTTCAGCATTCTTCTGTAGCACCACATTTCGAAAGCTTCTATTCTCTTCTTGTCCAAACTATTTAACGTCCATGTTTAACTTCCATACATGGCTACACTCCATACAAATACTTTCAGAAATGACTTCCTGACACTTAAATCTATACTCGATGTAACAAATTTCTCTTCTTCATACTCGACATAGCTTTCTTTATTGTACGGTACATTTTCTATCCTCTTCCGATACAGAGTATAACACGTCAACCCGAAATAGAGAGACGTGTCCGTCCCTCCAAAATTCCCAAAACGGAGTTACGCGTCCGTTCTAGAACACCCAAAACTGAATTGCGTGACCGGACCTGCAGAATGCCCGAAACAGACTTACATGTCCGTCCCACTAGAATGTCCGAAACCGAGTGACAAGCGCAGCCGAAGTACTTCGTCTCCCAGTCGCACCAAAGCGACCCGAAGGTGTCCGAAGCACTTCGGTTGCAATATCATTATTCCTATGTTTCTCATAACTAGTGAAATTTAATAAACAAAAACGCGTAGGGTAACCACGAGAGGATGTCATACTGAAAACTGGGTTAAATAGAATGAAAAGTATATAAATAATTAATATGGCAAGTTAGGCGTTTTGGTGCCTAACACCCGAATGTACTGTTCCATTTATCGCAGCCGGCCGCTGTACCCCAGCGGTTCTAGGCGCTTCAGTCCTGAACCGCGTTGCTGCTACGGTCGCAGGTTCGAATCCTGCCTCGGGCAAGGATGTGTGTGATGTCCTTAGGTTAGTTAGGCTTAAGTAATTCTAAGTCTAGGGGACTGATGACCTCAGATGTTAAGTCCCATAATGCTTAGAGCCATTTGAACCATCTGTCGTTTTTACCTCACACCACTTTTGTAACATGTGCTACTTGCTGGATATGAGGATGTATCAAGGCGAGCTTCTAGCAAAATAAAATACTTGCGGCCACAGCCAGTAATATCACACTATTTGCTGTGAACCGATGTGATTTCCACATAAAGGCAGGTGTAATGACAATCCGACCGTGAGCTTTGCGACCTTTGACTTCAACGAATGTTTTAGTAACGGGTTTTCCCGACTATCACAGGACGCTGCATAGTGAGCGAGGCTCTGCCAACCTTTTCATAATAAGATAATCCATTCCTGCAGTATACAGGCATGTTTAAAGACATTTTTTTTACCTTTCCAATTTTTATTTTTACCTTTTTTCTTTCTACAACAATAGTGCTGCAACTGATTAATCTTTTTGTCTTATTAAACATCATCAATCCCCCGAGTTGTTATATATTCTTACAACATCTGTTGCTCTGTCTTCTAGATATACGTACCGGCCTTTTTTTTCTCCTTTTTTTTTTTTTTTTTTTTTTTTTTTTTTTTTTTTTTTTTTTTTTTTTGATGTAGCAGGTTAATAGAATCTGTTTTTACTTTCAGACATAGCTTTTACAGCTTCCTCCTTCAGCTTATTTATCAGGGAGTATACTTTCGGATGTTTTTGGGTTATTGAGGAATTTAGTTTTCTATGCCAACCTTGGTCAGCATACGTGGTCCTAGGCCCCTGACTGAAAACATTCCACATTGGTATACTAGGATTTCTAATGCACTGGTTGACGATATGATCTGCGAATTTCATGACATTTCCTCTATTGAGTGTGTCCTCCGTTATTACCATTCACGTTTCATCAACACACATTTTCATGACATTTTCTCTACTGGATGTTTCCTCCGTTATTACCATCCACATTTCATCAGCACACTTTTGGATAATTTGCCACTGTAGCAAACATGTGGCAAAAAAATCGGACATCACCTTTACAACTCTCTTCCTTTCTTACTCCTACTTCCTGTATTTTCTCCCAGAGACACTGGCTAAACTGAGAACTGCAACCGGAGAGGGATGTTTCCGGGAACACCCTTTCCACAGCTTTAATTCAAACGTTTCGTAGTCTAGCACTGCAGTTTTTGATGACTACCAAGATATCTTATTTTCAATGCAAAGTTAGGTCTTTTACATACACTAAAAGGACAAAGAAACTGGCACACCTACCTAATATCGTGTAGGGCCCCCGCGAGCACGCAGAAGTACCGTAACACGACGTGGCGTGGACTCGACTAATGTCTGAAGTAGTGCTGGAGGGAACTGGCACTATGAATCCTGCAGGGCTGTCCATAAATCCGTGAGTACGAGGGGGTGGAGATCTCTTCTGGACAGCATGTTGAAAGGCAGCCCAGATATGCTCAAATAATGTTCATGTCTTGGGAGTTTGGTGGCCAGCGGAAGTGTTTAAACTCAGAAGAGTCTTCCTAGAGCCAGCCACTCTGTAGCAATTCTGGATGTGTGGGGTGTCGCATTGTCCTGATGGAATTGCGGAAGTCCGTCAGAGAGCTTAATGGGCATGAATAGATGGAAGTGATCAGACAGGATGTTTAAGAGTCACCTGTCAGAGTCATATCTAGAAGTATCAAGGGTCCCATATCACTCCAAATGCACACGCCCCGCACCATTACAGAGCCTCCGCCAGCTTGAATAGTCCCTGCTGGCATGCAGGGTCTATGGATTCATGAGGTCGTCTCCATACCCATACAAGTCCATCAGCTTGAAACAATTTGCAACGAGACTTGTTCGAGCAGGAAACGTGTTTCCAGTCATCAACAGTCCAATGTCGGAGTGATGGGCCCAGGCGAGGCGTAAAACTTTGTGTGAGGCATTCATTAAGGGTACACGAGTCGCCCTTCGGCTACGAATGCCCATATCGATGATGTTTCGTTGAATGGTTCGCACGCTAACACTTGATGATGGCCCAGCACTAAAATCTGTAGCAATTTGAGGAAGGGTTGCACTTCTCTCACGTCGAGCGATTCTCTTCAGTCGTCGCTTGTCCAGCTCTTGCAGGATCTTTTTCCGGCCTCAGCGATGTCGGAGGTTCGATATTTTACCGGATTCGTGATATTCGCGGTACACTCGTGAAATGGTCGTACGGGAAAATCCCCAATTCATATCTACCTCGGAAATGCTGTGTCCCATCGCTCGTGCACCGACTATAACGCCTCGTTCAAATTCACCGAAATCTTGATAACCTGCTACTGTAGCAGCGGTAACCGATCTAACAATTGCTCCCGACACTAGTCTTATATAGGCGTTGTGAGCGGCAGTTCCGTATTCTGCCTGTTTACGTATCTCCGTATTGGAATACGCGTTGACTTTTGTCTCAGAGTAAAGGAAATAAATTTGAATTTCGAAAAAATATCATCCACACAATTCCAACGACTGCAAGAAGTGACATGTGTCACCGAATAATCTACTTAACAGCTCATTCAACCAAGTTGCTGACAAGAATAATGTAAGATGTCGTGGTCTCCTGACCTTTATTGCTTACATATTCCACCCTCACAATCATATTCCGCACATCAAGACGCTTCATTCGAAACCAAACTCGATGAGATAAAGTCAATGCTGTATGGATTCATGTAAACGATATGCAAATAACAAATAAATCGCATATGCGCACTGAGGTTGAAATACTTGGGGCTGGCATACACACACACATTCAAGACACGACGGTCACAAAAGCTTTTAGTTCGGGAGAGGCAAACCACATGTCAGGAGGCCGGTCGGTACAGAGGACGAGTCAACCTATCTACGTCGGCCAGCGACCGCCTGTAGAGCAGACAGCGTTTGCCCGAGTGAAAGGGAGAACGACCCCATGTTAGGCTTAAAAGCAAATTACGCTACATTGTGTGGGAGCGCCCAGCCTACACATTCTTTACAACCATGGCACGCAGTTTCAGAGGTTTTCACAGGGCAAATGCCAAACGCCGATGTTACAGGTTTCCAGATTGGTCACCTTAAACAAAACGTCATACTCCCGTTTTAGAAGAGCAATGCTGATTGGCAGACGATATTCCTAACGCCTTGAGCTGAAGGCGTAATGGAAGAGACTCAAAGATATACTACCCCTTCACATCTGGCGTGGAGAGGGGCCATTCCCTTGTCGCTCTTGGAGTGAGAACACGTAACGAGAGCATGTGCGCTCGTACGTGTACTCAAAGAACGAGGAACAAGTCTCTCCTCAGTACTTCACTCGGAGAGCACCTCTGTCGAGAGCGAATCAGAGTGCGACTCTGCATTGGGTCCTTGTGATTAAGCGTTGTTCACTGTGTTGGCTGCCACACTTGTCGTGCGGTGTGAATGGACAGAGTTTTGAGTGGCATTGCGGTGTGGACTGGTTATCTGACCGGCGTACCACACAAATAGTTAGACTAGGGGCGAATAGGAGTACTTGACTTCATCAAGGCGTAGGGAGAATTTGATTGGCGAAGGTCAATCCAGATAGAACGAGAGTTATCTTATTTGTCAGCAGCAAGTGACACAGACAGCAGTCATCGCAGCTTACGGTATTGTGCGCTACAGCTATTGCGAGCCCCATATTTCCTTCACAACAGTACACTTCACTGCATTTCACACATGCCAGCCGCGACCGTACCTAGCAACATTTTAACGGATAATTATTCAAGTTGAGTAGGCGAGGCTCTCAGTCATTCTGCCAAGTCAATAACAATCTTAAACTTTGTATAGAAATTTCATTGGCGATTCCTATCCTTAAGAGGTAACTTCACATTCCTAAAAGAACCCAGAAATAACTTGCTCAGTTCATAACCAAAAGTGCCATTGTGATTTCTCAGAATTTTTGCAAAAAAAATAATAATTTTCGTTAGTTTCACGTTTTTCTTACACTAACTAGCACTACTCCAGTACCCAAGTATCCCACTAGTTACATAAGAAATTTTGTGAATTTTTGTGTCATTTCCTTACAGCGGACTCCAGAAGATATTTATTGCTGAAAGTTTTTCAGGTATTTCTCTTTAGAACGTTAGGAGCGTCTGTCTGACTTCTGTAGTAGTGTGGGGGTGGAAATTGCATCTTGCAGGAGCCACAGGGTAAAGGGTACATCTCAGATTAATCCGTTCCGCAGAATGACAGGATAGCACCCACACGCGCACAATAATATACACAAAAATGGAAAAGAAAATTGAGGATGATTAGCTTTAGGAAAGGTAAAGGCACCAGGCACGCAATTCTGTCGTTGCGGTTGATAATGGAAGCAAGACTGAGGTAAAATCTTCATAGGATGGACCTGGAAAACACGTTAGACAATGTCAAATGGTGCAATATGTTGAAAACTATGAGAAAAATACGGGTAAGCTATAGGGGGAGAAAGATAATTTGCAACTTGTACAAAAGCCAAGGGGAATAATGAGAGTGGACGACCAAGAACGAAGTGTTCGGATTAGAATGATTGTAAGACACGGAGGTAGTTTTTCGTCACTACTGTTCAATCTGCACATCGAAGGAGCAATAATGGAAATAAAAGAACTGAGAACAGCGAGAAACTCAACATCAGGACTGATGTTCACGAAGTAGATGAATCAAGGTATTTCTCCTAATTGGGCAGGAAAAGTAACCAATGATGGACGGAATAAGGAGGAGATCAAGAGCAGGCTAGTTAGGACTGCCAAAAAGAGCATTCCTGGCCAAGAGAAGTCTACTAGTACCAAATATAGGCCTTAATTTGAGGAAGGAGTTTGTGAGCACAGCATTGTAAGCCAGTGAAACACGGACTGTGGGAAAACCGGAAGAGAAGAGAATCGAAGAGTCTGAGATGTGTTGCTACGGACGAGTGTTGATAATTAGGTGCACTGATATAGCAACAAATGAGGTTCCGCGCAGAATCGGAGAGTAAAGGAATATGTGGAAAAAAACGGATAAGGAGAAGGGACAGGATGTTAGGACATAAGACATGAGGGAATGACTTCAGTGATATTAGAAGGAGTTATCGTGGCAAAAACTGTAGTGAAATGCATCCAGCAAACAATTGAAGACGTAGGTTGCAAATGAAGTTATCGAAATATAAGTGCAATGTGATTGTGCGTGCCCATGGACAACCTGTGACTGTTGCTAGGGTACAAATAATACACCATAATTAGGAACGTTATGAGAATTCATATTGTGTTGAGACTGATCCAAGGTGGAATTCGATGAAATAGGATATAAAAACAGCGAAATTTAACAGAAGTGTTACAAATGGGAAAAAATGGTGAAAAATGGACAAAGAAAAACTCGATCCGAATCTATCATGACAGTGCAGAAATATGTTAGCATGCCAATCTACCAAAAATTTTAGGGACGAAAAGATACTCAGAGTTAAGGGGTCAGAAGGCTCAGACTGGGCATTCTGTTTCAGTCCACCACATCCCATTCCTGATCCCGATGCGAGCCCGTAACCACCTGGTCCACCATGAGAGACAACCCAATCCTGATCCATCGACTACGCATCCCGGTGGCAGTTGTGTGGGAGAAAGTCATCATTCGAGACCAGCCCGCCTTGCAGGGCCCAGCTTCCCTGCGAGATCGACCGACGTCACCCAACTACTTTGCAATAAGTAATTGTGAAAAACTGAACAAGAAGATTGCATTTTAAATTAAGAAATTTCGGTTAAAACTACCAAAATGCGAAATGGGATTTGGAAACCAGGTTGGCAGACCTCACTCCTGGTTTTCCACGGTTTCCCGTCGAGACTTTGCCCAGATGGGGAGGTCCGAAATCTAAAAGGGCCATGGCCCTACCAATCACCTATTGTCAACAGTGTTTGGTAAATGTAGTCCAACCTGGAGTAAGGGCAGTTGCATGCGGCTAGTACAGAGTGTGTTCGCGAAAAGTTGTAAACAAAATTTCGTTCCCACGGGGGGCCTTATACACACATCAAAAAATGTTTTGCATCACCCCAGTTCCCTGAACTCCTGAAGCTATACGTTGACTGTGGATGTTTTATCACAGACACAGTCCCTTTGACTGTTAATATATGTCACTGAAAACGCCCAGAGATATAAAGAAACATGTATGAGCAGCGCCTATTAGACGGAGGGGCTCTGACAGCTGATCTGTTCCAGTTATTCGACCAGGAAGGAGGCACACAGCGCCTGTTGTCTGTAGTTCAACCATGCGTAGATGGTCAGTACCGCTGTTCGATCGCGTCCGCATTGTTATTTTGTGCCAGGAAGGACTCTCAATAAAGGAAGTGTCCAGGTGTCTCGGAGCGAACCAAAGCGAATTTGTTCGGCCATGGAGGAGATACAGAGAGAAAGGAACTGTCGATGACATGCCTCGCTCAGGCCGCCCAAGAGCGACTGCTTCAGTGGATGACCGCTACCTAAGGATTAAGACTAGGAGGAACTCTGACAGCAAAGCCACCATGTTGAATAATGCTTTTCGTGCAGCCACAAGAACTCGTGTTACGACTCAAACTGAGCGCAATAGGCTGCAGAATGCGCAATTTCACTCCCGACGTTCATGGCGAGATCCTTGATTGCAACTAGGACACCATGCAGCGCGGTTCAGATGGGCCCAACAACATGCCGAATGGACTGCGCAGGATTGGCATCACGTTCTCTTCACCGGTGAGTGTCGCATATGCCTTCAACCAGACAATCGTCGGAGACGTGTTTGGAGGCCACCCGGTCAGGCTGAACGCCTTAGACACACTGGTTCAGTGAGTGCAGCAAGGTGGAGGTCCCCTGCTGTTTTGGGGTGGCATTATGTGGAGCTGACCTACGCCGCTGGTGGTCATGGAAGGTGCCGCAACGGCTGTACAATACGTGAATGCCATCCTCCGATCTATAGTGCAACCATATCGGCAGCATACTGGCGAGGCATTCCTCCTCATGGACGACAATTCGCGTCCCCATCATGCACATCTTGTGAATGACTTCCTTCAGGATAACTTACAAACCGATGTGGTGCTAAACTTTTTTTGTTGTGTCTAATATCCCTTGGCCGTGCTGGCTGGTGGAAAGGGTTGCATACGTCTAGTACAGGATGAGTTCGCGAAAGGTTTTAGGCATAATTTCGCTCCCACAGGAACCATGTGCTATAACTTGACGCGTGCTGGATGGCAGAAGGAAGTGTTCCGTTCAACATCTCTGTGGTTATTGGTTGAAAGTGGACATATATCTCGAGATGGCGCGTTTCGCCTGCACGAGGAAAATATTTATCCCGTGACTTAGAGTTGCTCCATGGCTAGCGAAGAAAAGTAAGCATGTCGGACTGTGACAGGACTTTTTTACGAGAGAGGATAACGGGAGGACGTGTAGAAAGTGTGTAGAATGAAACAGTCATTGTTAGCCGCCATATTGGATAATTTGTATTTTTGAGATTCACAAGCGATATGTAATGTTAATATGGAGTTTCGTAACGTTCATAATACAGTCTGTTGCATGTCAAAGGTAATTGCGAGTATTTAATTGTGATCAAAGGATTCTTTAATGAACTATTATGTACTACAAGCTTGTATAGGACTTCGAACATTTGGTGGTCGATGTTTGCTGTAGAACCTGCTTCAATAACGCGGTCAAAAGAATAGAAAAAGTTTTATCTGCTAAAAAGAACTCATTTCGCTCGCAGACAATCATCGAATGACCAAATTCGAATGGCAGTATTCCAGTTCGAGAAGATCCTACAGAAGTTTTCTTTCTCTTACATTTCGAGAATTTTACAGGTAACTGTCGGAGTCGGCAGCTGCTGCTCCACCACGAGATTAACTTGTCTACATGTACGAAATTACGAATGCTGTGGGAGTAGTCGACGTCGATCAAGATAGTTTCCTTCACAGACATACAAACAGAGACACTACACACACTATTTCAGTATCAACGGCTCTAATATTACAAGCTTGAAACACGTTAAATTCTTCTTTTTAGCAGTAAAATATAGTAAAAATGGCTAAAACGTGACAGGACCTATGGTGATGATCAAAACCCTGGGCAAACGGTAGACGTCAGCCAAGGAGAATCCAAATATCCTATGGCTGAGCTCTTAAATCAAATTAAACTTTTGATGAATACCGTAGCTAGTTTATCTGCAGAACCGTCCAACATGTCTGCTACTCAGTCGATAACAGGGGCACGACGGCTGCCTCTCTTCTCGCTCTGCAGTGTTGCTTCTTTGTCGGTCCTGTGCTGAATGCTCACTCATCTTGGTCAGAAAGGCTTCTCTTGAATACCAGCGCTGTCAGCAAGGGCTCTATGACATCGATAGCTGCAGCAGTAATGGCTCTGTTTCCATTCCCTCACAACGTCGTCTACATAATTGAGAAATTATCAGTGAAATAGACCACAATAGTCTGTTCTCCTTACTAATATTTTCTTGGATGATATTTCAGATTCTAGCTTTGTATTTATCTTTGTTCTTGTACATCAACAGTGGGTAACTTCAGTCAGAGGTAGTGGTATTTCTCTCGTTTCTGTAATATTCCCATGTTTTCCTCTGTGCACATAATAAAAAGCTTTAGTCTGTAAATATTACGTAGTTTTTTAACTGTATTCTCTTCTTTTTCTATTATTTGTTTTAATGGGAAAATGTTGTCTCAGCAGGGCCTTAGTTTTGGAAACCCCGTTTGTTCTTCGAGCAATATACTGTCCATAATGCTTCTCTTTAATGCTTCGTTAATGCTTCTCTTCGTAATACCGTCACAAACACTTTGTATGCCGTATTTAGGAGATACCTCTATAATTTCCTAGTATGTTCTTGATCCTGTTTTAAGTATATGTACTGCTTCAGCTTTTTTCCATTCCATTGATATTTTCCTTTACTACCAGCATTGATTTAAAAAAATCTAAACGTTGTATCTAATTCTGTATTTAGCTCGCCGTTTCAGGAGCTTTTCAATTTGTAGAGTTTTTAAAGGCTTCTTCAAGTTCTTTAAATTCTATTTTATCAATTTCCGAACAACATTTGTTCATTTCTCTGTACGTCCATTTTTTTAGCGATAGTCGCGGGACTCGGCTGTTCGATTGAGGATGTCAAATTAAACACCTTTCGGCCGTCAATCTTCAACCTGATTTCATTAGGCAACCAGTTTCGGAATTTTATTACGCCACCTTCAGCCCCCTAACCGAACTGCAGGAATAATCTACCTCGGTTGTGATCGAAGAGGGTGATGTTTGAAGTGGTCACTGTAGCATATAGATATTTACTAATACCAGTATTGCTCGCCCCTGCTCCAATCACCAGCGAGGTAGACTATTCCTACACGTCGGTCAGGGGCCTGAAAATGGTGTAATAAAGAGCCGAAACTGGTTGTCTAATAAAATGAGGTTGAAAATTGACGGCTGAAAGGTGTTTAATTTGACATCCTCATTTGTTCATTTCGTCTACTTCCTGAGCTTCGTCTTCCTGCAACCATAATTTTTTTATAGAAAATCACCTAGTCATCTTTGTTTAGAAGATACTTTTCTTCTTTGTTTAGAAGACTCATGATTATGAATGCTGTAGACTGATGGCCGTGTATATTTCTTTCTATATTAGATATTCGTCCTTCCGAACTTTCTTTGAGTGCATCTCTTAGTAATTTCTTTGTTTATGTTATTTGTTTTATAGTCCTCCAATGTCGGAGTAATTTTGGGCGTGAACCACTACAAAACAGTTTCTTTTTCCGTTGAACGGCATATCATGACTCATAATTCTTAATACTAAGTACACGTGGTCGAGGGGCAGTCGGTCTTTGGCTGTGACGAGGCGCACACGCCTTGTTTTCGTTTCGCATGTTGTGCTGCTTGCGAGTGAGCGAGCGTTTGTTTACTTCCGCGTAGCGGCTTGTTTCAGAGTACGACTGCATTGAACATCATGGCGTTTTCTTACCGCAACGTCACAGTTAAATTAACTTTCCATCAAATCACGAACGACCGAAGGCGTTCCAAGTTTAACGTTTTATACGGGATGAAATGCGTTTCTCGCCACAAAACGTTCTCGGAACACATTTTTCTATTATCAATACTACTGTGTACACAAAACTGGCGAATGACGAGCTGTGCGCCGACGTTGTGTGGCTCCACGCTAACGATAATGCGTTTTGATACTTTGACGGACATATAGGGACTGCAGTGGTTGATCACGCTGGTTTTGGTTTCCGAAACGTTGCGGGTTTTGGAACTCAAGATTGACGTACCGTCGGACGGTGTGGCGGCCGCTTTTGGATCTTGCGGCAACGTCACCAGTCACGTGGCTGAAACGTGGAAGACGTTCGAAAAGTACCGTGCCCTCAATGGTGTCCGTCAGATAAAAATTGAATACGTGCCTTCCTACTTGGCTATTGCCGGCTGCAGGGCTGTCGTCAAATACGTAGGCCAGCCGCGCACTTGTTCAGATTGTGGCCATGGCTCTTCCGAATGCCTCCGACGTAGACTGGTTCAGACGCCGATCGGAGACATCACTCCTCCTGCGGCGCCCACTGTGTTACTCTATCTTACGTGTCTGGCGGTGCTGCCTGCTACGCCCCCTGTGAATCAGTCGGTACTCGCGTCGGCTCCTCTCGACAACGCGATGGACGTTTCGCCTGTCTCTCCTACACCCCTGCCGGAGGTAGTACAAATGAACGACGACCGTCAGCAGCCACAAGCTGTCTGTCCCGACCCCGTGATTGTTGATCATAGGGCTGTACCGACCTCTGTCTTTCTGCCATCTGGCCACATGTCGGACGATAGCCGCCCGCCATCCGACACGGAACATCATGTTAGGAAGCAACGGTCGCCGAGGAAACGTACGAGACAACGCCGTATCCTTTCTGATGACTGCGTCCATCGGACGTCTACGCAGGATGACGACTCTGCTACTGACGGTGCACTGTCCTATGACGCTCTGACACGTAACGAAACGACGTTCTTCCCTGTCTCCATCTCCAGTCAGCGTCCACCTCAGGACACCGTCCTTCCCCCTCCTGCGTCTGATGCGGTTGCCTCCCTGTCTGTATCTGACGCTACCTGTGGGCGCACATCTAATAATGTTCCACTGAACCGGCTCGGTGACACGTCTGTCTCCGCGGTGGACGACGCCGATGCTGAGGATGGACATTCTGGAGGTGTACAGAACGGTGGATATCCCTTGGCAGGGTCGGCTCGCTCCCCGTCACAGTGATGTGCCCTTCCATGGGGGCCTAACATGCAGTTTTCTGTGTTTCCTTCATGTCTGAATCACCTGTCCTCCTGGTGATGATAACTTTCCAGACTTATCGCATAGCCACGGTCAGTGTCAACAGTATTTGCGTGTGCCACAAGCTGGCTTTACTCCATGACATGCTTGCTGTGTGCCACGGACGTTGGCGTAGCTGTTCTTCAGGAGGTGCATGTTGCAACTTTCTGTGCTCTCCATGGTTTCACAGCACATGTCTCTCATGCTTCCCCTACTGGTAATGGGGTGGCGATCCTCTTACGTGACGGTATCCTCGCTGATGCAGTTACCTGTCTCCCTGATGCCAGAGGTATGGCTCTCACGTTTAGTGGCGTCAGGATCGTCAGTGTCTATGCGCCATCTGGTTCGGCTCGCCGCCGTGAACGTTCCATCTTCTTCTCAGGGGCAGTCACGCCTCTCTTCCTGGGTCGGCAGGATGCATTGATCATGGGAAGTGATTTCAACTGCACACAGTCACCCAAAGACCAACTACCACGTCACACTCTGTACTCGGCGCTAACGACAATTCTCCAGCACGTCAGTCTAGTGGATTCTTGGGAGCATGTTCATGGCGATTGTTCGGGATTTACACATTTTACTAGCAATTCTTTAGTCCACTCGATCGTGTTTACATCTTCCGCGATATTGTCAATGGGGTGTAAGCTGCTGAGGTCAGGCCCACTGCGTTTTCTGACCATGAAGCATTCATCTGCGCTATCAATCTCTGCCATCAAAGGGTGTGGCGCGGCCATGGACCATGAAAGCTGAGCACGGTCCATCTCACTCACCCGACTGTCCGCCCCCATTAGCTGACTGGTCAGCACGACAGAATGTCAATCCTAAGGGCCCGGGTTCGATTCCCGGCTGGATCGGAGATTTTCTCCGCCCAGGGACTGGGTGTTGTGTTGTACCAATCATCATTATTTCATTCCCATCGACGCGCAAGTCGCCGAAGTGGCGTCAAATCGAAAGACTTGCACCCGGCGAACGGTCTGGCCGAGGGGGAGGTCCTAGTCACGACTTCACCCGACTGCCGGCACCTCATCGAGACCACGTGGACAGCTCTCATGAACGCCATGATGCCTAACAGTCCGCTCTGTCATGGTGGGTGCGCTGTGTAAAGCCTGCTCTCCACGAGGTCTTAATTAGCTACGGAATGGAGGTTGCGACGTGGCGTCGACGGACTCAGGAATTCTATTTCAGCATCCTCTGGGAACGTACGATGATGTATTCGCCATAGGGCCAGAAGATGGCGAATCGTGCCGATGCACAGTTCACGTCCCTCTCTCGCCGCCACCTTGAAGGAGCTGTGGTCAGGGCGCGCACCCATGATGGTTTAGTGCAAGAGCATTTATCTAAGTGTCATGTCATGGCGGACAACGCCACCGTCCGAGGAATTTGATTAATGTTCTTACGACTGATGACGGGGAGCGTTCTGATACCCAACGAGATATCGGGTCTGCCCTCCATTCAAATTATGTTACGCTATTCTCTGAACAACGTCACCGCCCTGCAAACATTACGGCCGTCTCCAGACTCTCCCTTGGCTCGGTTCCCGCGGATGCAACGATGGATCTGACTGCTAACGTCACTGAAGACCAAGTCCATGACGATATCCAGGCGGGTTCTACGAACAGGTCGCCTGGCACTGACGGCCTCCCGCTGGAGTTTTATGGACATTTCGCCCCCTATGGCGCCAATGTAGATGGATATTTGTCAGGGCCTTATTTCACCTTTCGTGCCGATTCCAGATGGTTTCCTCAATGGTTTACTCATTCCCATCCACAGGCCTCGGGATACCTCATGCGATTACCGCCCCTTGACGTTTCTCAACAGTGATACAAATATCTTTAACCGGCTCTGGCTGCGGCGCTTAAACGGACAGTTCGTTACGTAGTTCCCTCAGATCAAACTTCGTTTGGAGGTACCAACAACATCCGTACTGCCCTCTGCCGCTATCCGGACATAATCGCTCTTGCTTACGCAAGTCTTATGCCTGGACTTTTGGCAGCTCTTGACTTCAGCTACGCGTTCGATCGCGTTGGTCACGACCTTCTGAAAGGGGTGCTCCGCAGTATGGGCTACCCTGATACTACCGTCGACGTCGTAATGCGTCTCCTTCGTGGAGCTCCGTGTAGTGTACTCTACAACGGCCGTCTTACTCCTCCCATCTCGATCCGTCGATCTGTGTGTCAAGGCTGCCCGTTCTCTGCACTGTTGTATGCATTCTCCAAGGAACCGTTGTTGTGCGGCCTCCGCAAAGACCTCTCGGGGTTGTCTCTCAGTGATCATGTATTCAGCTGTACTGCATACGCAGACGATCTCGTCATAGTTCTTCGTAGTGGCGCTGAGTTCAGGGAGTAACAGGCATGGGCTACCACCTACGGCAAAGCTTCTGGTAGCTGCCTTAACGTCTGCAAATCCAGCGCCATGCCTGTAGCTCCGGGTTTCCTGCAGACAGTGTTGTCCTTTGCGTGTAGCTGATACTCTCCGATGCTTAGTACTTGTTTTCGCAAGTGATCTACGGCGGACAATTGCCGTCAACTGCAGACCTTTCCCAACTATGAGCTGGGCTCTTAGATCACCGTTTATGCTCATTCTATCTTCTGCAACGCACACAATACGTAACGGCTTGCTAATCAAGATAAGGTGTGAAACCCTCACCCTCCCGCGGGGCAGGGGCGGTTTAAGTCTATATCAAGTGCCTGACAGGGCGGTAACCTTTTCATTGACTCTCACATGACGTTGTGGCGCCGCAGTCTTACGTGCCTCACCAGCCTATTGCTGGAGTCCCTTGTACCACACTCTCTCGTGGCACCTATCCTACTTTCTGAAGTCATGCCACCCTTCTTTTACTTCTGCAGGTTTTTCCTTGAACTGAGCTACGTCCGTCCGGTGATACTTCCGGCGCAATTGACATCCATGAAAGCGATCTATGGTTTCCTTCAGCACAGGTAACCGAATGTGGTTTAGGGGAAGCTTCTCTGGCGTGCCATTTGGCCATCGGAGTGCGCTCCTTATCTTGACACTGACGTCCAGTCTACATGGTACCTTACTGTTAACGGGAAAGAACTATGCCGGTCTCGCCTTCACAGGATTCGTTTCGCAGACACCCCGTTGTGTGTCGACTGTGATGTTATGGACACAGACGAGCACCGCCTGATTTGCAGATCGGAGTGAGATGTCTGCTTCTTGGTGCAACAGATGTTGTCCCTACTTACCCGTACGACTCTTCATCAGATATCTACTCAACTGCTACCCTTTCCGGACGCGGGATACTTCCTGCAAGCAAAGACGAACTCTGTGAGGTGCCCACAGAACATTAATTGTTTGCTGATGGCGAGAAAAGTGTCTTTCACTTTTCGCAGTTCCTTAATAAACGACACTATGCAGTTGTCCGCAATCCAAAATACAGACAATTTTTCCACAATTTCTTCTGCAGTGTTTTCCTTAATCCACCCCAGAGCTGTGGTGTTCCTGTCATGAAGAGTTGATCCTCGTCTCTTCCACGCTTAGAACCGATATATTCAATGGTAATCGGAAAGTTCTTCTTAGTCTGACGTCTTGCTACGCCCTCCTCCTGGCGGGACGCCGGTTTCCTGATATTCTCGGTGGTATTAAGGCCAAAACTAAATAAATGAATAAAAAATAAAAAAGGACGAAAAGCAAAATAAATAAAGAAGCGATGTTCTTTGTACCTCTGCTCCCCATTCCCTACACTTTCCTTGGTTTCTGGAGGGTGGGTATGGGACATCGTACCAGGTCTCGGGTTGCGACGCCTGCCCACTTTGCCCCCACACCTCCCTTTCTCCCTTTGGGCACAGGGAGGGTTCCTTAAAAAAACCGATAGTTTTTTTTGAAACATAATGAAAACTTCCTAGTCTCGGGTTCGAAACCCGCCACCGCTTAAATTTTGATCAGCATTAGCGTCCGACATAAGAAGTCACCCTCATTCTGCCAACGGCCTTGTCAAAGAAGGCAGAGGAGAGGACAAAGGTTCACGACACTCTCTTGTCCTTGGTATGGGAAACTGCCCCTAAAGGCCGAAGAATCAGCAACGATCAACAGCACGAGAATGCAGGAGGCAATGGCAACCACTGCATTAAAGACACATAACGTGTATCCACAGGACATGTAGCCTGTAATTGAAAAAGGTGTCATGATGATTTCTCCGCTAGCAAAAGATAATGGAATAGTCACCCACTCGGATATCGGGGAGGGAACTGCCAAGGAGGAAGTGACCATGAGAAAAAGACTGAATAATCAACGAAAGGATAACATTCTACTAGTTGGGGCGTGGAATGTCAGAATCTTGAATAAGGTAAGGAAGCTACAAAATCTGAAAACAGAAATGCAAACGCCCAATCTAGGTTTGGTAGGGATCAGTGAAGTGAAATGGAAAGAAGACAAAGATTTCTGGTCACATCAGTATAGGGTAATATCAACAGCAGCAGAAAGTGGCGCAACGGGAGTAGGATTAGTTATGAATAGGAAGGTGGGGCAGAGAGTGTGTTACTCTGAACAGTTCAGTGATAGGGTCTTTCTTATCAGAAACGACAGCAAACCAACACCGACAACGATAGTTCAGGTCCACATGCCGAATTCGCAAACTGAAGACGAAGAGATAGAGAAAGTGTGTGACGATATTGAAAGGGCAATACAGTATGTAGAGGGGTATGAAAGTCTAATATTCATGGGGACTGGAATGCAGTTGTAAGGGAAGGAATAGAAGAAAAGGTTACAGGAGAACATGGACTTGCGACAAGAAGTGATAGAGGAGAAAGACTAATCGAGTTCTGAAATAAATATCAGCTAGTAATAGCGAATAATCTGTTCAAGAATGACAAGATGAGCAGGTATACTTGGTAAAGGCCAGATGATATGGGAAGATTTCAGTTAGATTACATCGTGGTCAGACAGAGTTTCCGAAATCAGATACTGGACTGCAAGGCGTTCCCAGGAGCAGATATAGACTCAGATCACAATGTAGTAGTGATGAAGACTAGGCTGACGTTTAAGAGATTAGTCAGGAAGAATCAATACACAAATAAATGGGGTATGGAAGTACTACGGAATAACGAGACACGCTTGAAGGTCTCTAAAGCTACAGATATAGCAATAAGGGATAGCTCAGTAGGCAGTACAGGTGAAGAGGACTGGACATCTTTAAAAAGTGCACTCACATAATATGGAAAGAAAAATATAGGTACAAAGAACGTAACTGTGAATAAAACATGGGTAACAGAAGAAATATTTCAGTTAATCGGTGAAAGAAGAAAGTAAAAAAATGTTCTGGGAAATTGAGGAATAGAGAAATACAAGTCGCTGAGGAATAAAGTAAACAGGAAGTGCAGGGAAGCTAAGAGGACATGGCTGCACGAGAAATGTGAAGATATCGAAAAAGAAATGATAGTCGAAGGACTGATTCAGCATACAGAAAAGTCAAACAACCTTCGTTCATATTAAAAGCAACTGTGGTAACATTAAAAGTGCAACGGTAATTCCGCTTTTAAATGCAGAGGAGAGAGCGGATAGGTGGAAAGAGAACATTGTTGGCCTCTTATAGGGAGGAAGTTTTATGTGATGTGTTAGAAGAAGAAACACGAGCCGATTTAGAACAGATACGGGATCCAGTGTTAGATCCGCAATTCAAGAGAGTCTTAGAGGTCTTGCTATCAAATAAGGCAGAAGGGATCGATAATATTCCATCAGAAATTCTAAAATCAATAGGGGAAGTGGCAACAAAACAACTATTCTTGTTGGTGTGTAGAATACATGAGTCTAGCAATATACCGCCTGACGTTCGGAAAAATATCAGCCACACAATTCCGAAGACTCCAAGAGCTTACAAGTGCCAGAATAATCGCACAAATAGCTAAACATCTCATGCATCCAAGTTGCTGACAAGAATAATATGCAGAAGAATGAAAAAGAAAATTGAGGATGTGTTAGTTGACGATCATTTTGGCTTTAGGAAAAGTAAAGGCACGAGACAGGTAATTGTGACATTGCGGTTGATAATGGAAGCAAGACTAAAGAAAAATCAAGACACGTTCATAAGTTTTATCGACCAAGAATAAGCGTTCGACAATGTAAAATGTCAAATTCGAAATTATGCGTAAAATAGGGGTAAGCTATGAGGAGAGAAAATAAGAGTGGACGGGCAAGGACGAAGTGCTCGTATTAAAAAGGGTTTAAGACAGGGATGTAGTCTTTCTCCCCTAATGTTCAATTTGCCGGCCGCGGTGATCTCGCGGTTCTAGGCGCGCAGTCCGGAACCGCGCGACTGCTACGGTCGCAGGTTCGAATCCTGCCTCGGGCATGGATGTGTGTGATGTCCTTAGGTTAGTTAGGTTTAAGTAGTTCTAAGTTCTAGGGGACTGATGACCACAGCTGTTAAGTCCCATAGTGCTCAGAGCCATTTCCATTCCTAATGTTCAATATGTACATCGGTGAAGCGATTATGGAAATAAAAGAAAGGTCCGGGAGTGAAATTAAAATTCAAGGTGAAAGGGCATCAATGATGTGATTCTCTGATGACGTTGCTATCCTGAACAAATGTGAAGAAGAATTACATAATTTGCTTATGTAATGGACAGTCTAATGAGTACAGAATATGGATTGACAGTAAATTGAAGAAAGTCGAAAGTAATGAGAAGTAGCAGAAATGACAACAGCGAGTCACGAAGTAGATGGAGTTAAGGGATCTGCTACCTAGGCAACAAAATAACCAATGACGGATGCAGCAAGGAGGACATCAAAAGCAGAGTAGCATTGGCCGTAACGGCATTCCTGGCCAAGAGATGTCTACTAGTATCAAATATAGGCCTTAATTTGAGGATGAGTTGTCTGAGAATATACTTTTCGAGCACAGGATTGTATGGAAGTGAAACATGGACTGTGGGAAAATGTGAAGAGAATCGAATCATTTGAGATGCCATGCTACAGACGAATGTTGAAAATTACGTGGACTGATAAGGTAAGGTATGAGGAGGTTCCGCGCAGAATCGGAGAGGAAGTGAATATGTGGAAAACACTGTCAAACAGGAGGAACAGGATACTAGGGCATATTTTAAGATATCAGGGACTCACTTCCACGGTACCGTAAATGGTAAAAACTGTAGAGGAAGACAGAGATTGGAGTGTGTTGTTGTGGTCTTCAGTCCAGAGACTGGTTTGATGAAGCTCTTCACGCTACTCTACCCTCTTACAAGCTTCTTCATCTCTAAGTAACTACTGCATCCTACATCCTTCTGAACGTGCTTAGTGTGTTCATTTCTTGGTCTCCCTCTACGATTTGTACCCTCCACGCTTCCTTCCAGTACTAAGTTGGTGATCTCTTGATGTCTCAGAACATGTCCTACCAACCAATCCCTTCTTCTAGTCAAGTTGTGCCACAAATTCCTCTTTTCCCAATTTTTATTCAGTACCCCCTCATTAATCACGTGATCTACCCACCTAATCTTCACCATTTTCCTGTATCACCACATTTATATTCTCTTGTTATCTAAACTATTTATCGTCCATGTTTCACTTCCATACATGGCTACACGCCTACAAATTTTCATAAAAGACTTCCTGACACTTAAACTATACTCTTCTTCAGAAAAACTTTCCTTGCCATTGCCAGTTTGCATTTTATATCCTCTCTACTTCTACCATCATCAGTTATTCTTCTTCCCAAATAGCAAAACTCATTTACCACTTTAAGTGCCTCATTTCCTAATCCAATTCCCTCACCATCACCTGATTTAATTCGACTACATTTCATTATCCCCGTTTTGCTTTTGTTGATGTTCATCTTATATCTGCCGTTCAACTGCTCTTCCAGGTCTTTTGCTAACTCTGGCAGAATTATAATGTCATCAGCAAACTTCAAAGTATTTATTTCTTCTCTCTGGATTTTAATTTTTACTACAAATTTTTCTTTTGTTTCCTGTACTGCTTTCTCAGTATACTAATTGAATTACATTGGGGGTACGCTACTGTCTCAATCCCTTCCCAATCACGGCTTCCCTTTCATGCCCTCGACTCTTATAACTGCCATCTTGTTTCTGTACAAATTGTAAATAGCCTTTCGCTCCCTATATTTGACCTCAATTTTGTAAAATAATTCGTTGGGTCAGTATCGCCTCATGTGTTCCAACATTTCTACGGAATCCAAACTGATCTTCCCCAAGGTCGGCCTCTACCAGTTTATCCATTCGTTTATAAAGGACTCGTGTTAGTATTTTGCAGTCGTGGCTTATTAAACTGATAGTTCGATAATTTTGACACCTGCCAACATTTGCTTTCTTTGAAACTGAAATTTTGATAATCTTATTGAAATCTGACGGTATTTCACCTGTCTCACACAAATTTTTTCAGGGCTAGCTCTCCCAAGGCTATCAGTAGTTCTAATGGAATTTTGGCTAGTCCCGGGGCCTTGTTTCGACTTTGGTCTTTCAGTGCTCTATCAAACTCTTCACCCAGTATCATATCTCCCACTTCATCTTCATCTACGTCCTCTTCCATTTCCAGAATATTGCCCTCAATTACATTACACTTGTATAGACCCCCTATATATCCTTCCATATTTCTGCTTTCCCTTCTCTGCTTAGAACTGGTTTCCTATCTGAGCTCTTGATATTCATACAAGTGGTTCTCTTTTCTCCAAAGGTCTCTTTAATTTTTCTGTAGGTAGTATCTATCTTACACCTAGTGATATACGCTTCTACATCCTTACATTTGTCCTCTGGTCATTCCTGCTCAGCCATTTTGCACTTCCTGTCGATCTTATTTTAGAGACGTTTGTATTCCTTTTTTCCTGCTTCATTTACTGGGTTTTTATATTTTCTCCTTTCACCAATTAAATTCAATACCTGTTCTATTACCCAAGGATTTCTATTAGCCCTCGTAATTTTACCTACTTGAAACTCTGCTGCCTTCAATATTTCATTTCTCAAAGCTACCCATTCTTCTTTTACTGTATTTCTTTCCCCTGTTCTTGTCAATCGTTCCCTCATACCCTCTCTGAAACATTCTACAACCTCTGGTTCTTTCAGGTTATCCAGGTCCCATTTCCTTAAATTCCCACCTTTTCACAGTTCCTTCAGTTTTAACCTACAGTTCATAACCAATAGATTGTGCTCAGAGTCCATATCTGCCCCTGGAAATTTAAAACCTGGTTCATAAATCTCTGTCTTACTATTACATAATCTGTCTGAAGCCTCCAGTGTCTCCAATCATTTCCCACGTATACAGCCTTCCTTCTTCATTCTTAAACCAAGTGTTACCTATGATTAGGTTATGCTCTGTGACAAATTCTACTAGGCGGCTTCCTCTTTCATTCCTTACCCCCATTCCATTTTCACCTACTACTTTTCCTTCTCTTCGTTTTCCTACTATCGGATTCCAGTACCCAATGACTATTAAATTTTCATCTCCCTTCACTATCTGAATAATTTCTTTCATCTCGTCATACATTTCTTCAATTCTAGTAGCCTGCGGCGCTACTTGGCATATAATCTTTTACTACTGTGGTAGGCGTGGGCTTCGTGTCTGTCTTGGCTATGCTGTTCGTAGTAACTTACCCGTGCTCCTATTTTTAATTCATTATTAAACCTACTCCTGCATTATCGCTATGGTTTTTGTATTTACAACCTTGTTCACCTGACCAGAAGTCTTGTTCCTCCTGCCACCGAATTTCAGTAATTCCCACTATATCTAACTTTAACCTAGCCATTTCTGTTTTTAAACTGTCTAACCTACCTACCCGATTGAGGGATGCCCCGATCCGTAGAACCCCACTTTTCTTTCTCCTGCTAACGACGTCCTCTTGAGTAGTCCCCATCAGAAAATCCGAATGGGGGACTATTTTACCTCCGGAATATTTTACCCAAGAGGGCGCTATCACCATTTAACCATACAGTAAAACTGCATGCCCTCAGGAAAAGTTACAGCTATACTTTTCTCTCGCTTTCAACTGTTTGCAGTACCATCACAGCAAGGCCGTTTTGGTTAACGCTACAAACCCAGATGAGTCACTCATCCAAACTGTTGCCCCTGCAACTACTGAAAAGGCTGCTGCCCCTCCCCAGGAACCACACGTTTGTCTGGCCTCCCAAGAGATGCCCCTCCTTTGTGGCTGCACCTGCAGTGCGGCTATCTGTATCGTTGAGGCACGCAAGCCTCCCCACCAACGGCACGGTCCATTGTTCATCAGGGAGGGAGGAAGGGGGGAGGGGGGGAGAGGGAGATTGGAATACATCTAGCAAATAATTGAGGACATATGTTGCAACTGCTACTCTGAGATTATGGGTTGGCACAGGAGAGAAATTCGTGTCGGGCCGCATAAAACTATTCAAAAGACACGAATCAAAGTAAAATCCCTTATTTTGCTTTGTATTTGTGTCTTTTGGCAGCTACCCTATGAATCAGCTGAGTTAGTTTATGCCATTCTAATTCGAAGTTGTGCACATAAGTTCTTTACCATATATTACATTATACGTGATTGGCAGAGATTTCTGTTGCTAGGATCTTCTAATAATTTAGTTTTCCATCCTCCTTTCTTTCATATCTCCTCCGATGACAACACAGTCGTTCTTTCTATCTAATCAAGGAAATTCTGCAATTTTTTGTACAATTCATCAGATTTTCTCTTTATTCAGTGGTCTTCACTGACCTAAGGCTTATACATCCTGTAGCTGTTTTGATCTACATGTTACAATTCTTTATTGTACCCAACTGTGATATGTTACCCCACTCCTCCGTTTTGTCATTTACTCGAAAAGCTGCTCTGCTGCTGATCTGTTCCCAGTAGATATACAACTATATATTAAGATACAGTTTCCCAGATCGCATGTTCCCTTCTCCTCCTTTTTAGTCTCCGACAACATAACCAAATCTAGCTTAGCCTTCTACCTTCTCTTACTAACTTGTGTTAATTTCCCTCTGGCTGAGCTACAAGCACTGTGCAGGGGTAGCTCCTTAGAGGGGCTGCCACGTTACTACTTCTGGTCCATCAGGATTTTGTTCTGGGATTCATTTTGTAAGGGAAACTGGCTTTACAACACTACTAGCGCCCTCCCTGCCCAATGCTGTGGTACACAATTTGTTTGGCTCCTCTGTCAATGCCATTCCGACTTAGATGGCCCTGCCGGTAGCTGGGCATAGTTCTCGACTTCATGAAAGCGCGCAAATCTTGCGGCATAACAATAGATGTGCTTTCCATAAGGCGGAGTCCCATGACAAGGTGAAAGTCCTGAATGCTGAAATAATTTCGTGGAGCTCGCGAAAATGAGGAATTGTGAGGCCTGTTGAGTTCAGGTTTTAAAAGATTTGCATGTGCGTAGTCAGAAGTTAGTGATCCTAAGTGGTCAATAAAGATATTCTTCAGCTAGTTATTGTAAATTGAATGAGTTGGCAATTGCGTTCCCTGTACTTGAGTGTGAAGGTATCAGCTTTTTCCCGGTTTGTGTGACGAAGTTAGAGATTTAATGAGGGAACAGTCGCTTGGTTGCCAGAGGTCTCATACCAGCTAACTGGACATAATGTTTGGTAACAACGAGGTTGACTTAGCTACATCTTCCACAAGACATTTATACCAGGGAAACTTATGATGTTTCTGTATATGTCTTTCTCCACTTAGCTATAAACTGTGAATGTAATCTGTCACTGTGGTGAAAACAGTAGGAGTTGTGATGCTGGGTTGAGAGATGTGCACAACTCATATGTGACATCTTCATTACAATAAAAGAACATCTGAGAATCCAAATACGAGGGGTATGGTCCCACATCCCATTCACAACTGTCACTTGCAACATAACCGAGTCACAGCCTTAAAACAATCTTTAACAAACTTTACATCTTCTAAAAGATTCCTTTAAACGGTTACCTGTCATAATTTATGTAAATACACTACTGCCTTCAATGCGAAAGTAACGATTGAAAGAAACTTTCCCTACTGCACAGGAACCGCATTTAATTACAATGGGAAAGCAAAGCACGTAGTGATTAACATGGATCTTGTAACGCGCCGACTGGCGGTACCCAAGATCGAACTTACAACGGCAATGGATCGTACTGTACCAACGTCGCTATGCCGTTAATGTGTGGCTTCCTGCCGCACAAAATACTTGGGCGAACCAATCGATCACTACTGCTTTAATTAGGTACAGTTTTTCATTTCACAGTCGATGTTATGACTGCGGATCGCTACCTGGTTTTAAAAGATTCCAGTCGTAGTGGAGCGCTTGGCGACTGCTCGAAGTCTAGCTCGTACCGTAAACGCACTCTCAAGGAACAAATTGAAGACAGATCACCCTTAGTATAATTACTACTGCCGCCTCGAATATCGAATAATGAAAGACAGCACCCTTACTTTACACAACGTCGAGATCTAACAATGACACGATTACGCTACGAAGAGACACATCCAAACATTCTAATGACAATGATTACCAATATCAAGCAGTAATTACGAGATAGGCCGATTTAGATAACAACTCTCGTTATCTAAGCTACTGGTCGAGTCCAAGCATCAAATCTCTTTAAATACAGTACCTGTTCGTATTATGTCGAGATAAATGCCCAAACTAGCTTGCAATTGTTCTCCCACACAACGAAATTCTCACAGCGCAGTGCATTATCTCTGGAAAAGACTCGTAACTTTTTAATTCCTATTCCATACACCGTCGTGTTATGACCAGTTTGTATTAAGACGCTTCCACCATTATCGATAAGAATTGAAATAGTTTATGCTACCACTAAACCTCTTTCCACTTAGCCCAGCGTTGCTATGTAAATAATACGACGTCACGTACTTCACATATTTAATAATCTTTGTCCTTGGTGCAATCGTTGACCTTTCCGTAATAAATTACGAAAACTTCAGTTCTACTTGCATTTACTTAGACACTCTCTCTATCAATGAAATCGTTTTAACTTTTTAGAATATCTACCCTCTGTAGGTTTATCATGGTTCCACTCAATGAATGCACTTTTGATTAGGCAAACTTACAAATACCAGCGTATACTTGTGTCCTGCAACGCGGTATTAAGATATTTGGAATTCACCCTTTTCTTTTCCCGTAAAATATATATACACACACCAGATACTAATTAAATACGCGTAAGGTTTATGTTAACCTAAGAAAACTAGAATTTATTTTCCCTAGGTATTTCAATACAATTTCATTCGCGTAAGTGAGCGAGTGTCATCAAAGACTACACCCTACAATACGGAAATTGAGTAATAAAAAAATTAAACAAAACCCCTAAGTGCCAGCGCCACTTTAAATCAAACCTTAAGTGACAATTTAAAACAATTCTGAACCTCTTCAGGCGTTGACAGTGGGCGACCCGCTAAGTTCCCTATTTGAATTCGGCCACACGTCACTTTGGCTAATCAAGTTTTTGTTTCGTTGCGAGCTGCTTGTAAAATGGTTCCTTTACTTTTTCGTCGCTTATCCACTCAACTGCTGGTGCACTGTATCAATAAAGTGAAACAGTTCGTATTTATTCCAGCCAATTCTCGGTCCGCTGTAAGATAGTGGTATTTAAACAACTACCAACATGTGTTCGAGGCTTTCCCTTCTCGACACACACACACACACACACACACACCAACCACTACCAAACCACTTGAACAAAACGACTCACAACCCAATTACGTCTGGGAGAGCCGCGACCACTAATCGTACTACACGGACAGGATATCGGTTCCAGCGATTCCCAAAAACTCAGCACCTACAAATCTACTTCTCTCTCTAACCAGGCTCACGCTGGATTTACCACAACAAACTTTACGACCGAAACTGCCCATAGGACGACAATCAATTGATAGCTCGTGCACCTAAATTCACCAAAACCGGTGTATCACCAGCGACTGTTCAGAAAATCCCACAGAATCTCTGTATATGTCGTTGCTCAGCTTTGAGAGGAAACAACAGTCAGAGCCACGTATATGGGCAGGGGCCTAACACACTAAATAGCCACGCTGCCTCCACGAGGTGTACCGAAATTAGAGTACTGGTACTACCAATCCAAACTCCTTTCCAAGCCCTAACCGCCAGCTGCGGTGCCTCACTGCACCACGCAGTGGATCGCTCTACTATCGGACCTAGACGCACACCGATATATCCACTTAGTCGGTGAGTGGTCTACATGGGAACTAACTAACTCTTTATGTCATACCATAGGAACCATTTAAAACGAATAAAGACGCAGCCCGACGCCAACTTTTGACAATTAATTAATTATGCATTGCTGCTGTCGGTTCTTTACGACAGCGGCTGGCTACTATACGTCGCTCAGGTAGCATCTCTGGGCCCAGTGAAGGCGAGTTGTTGCATCGCAGAAGTCGCGCGTGCTCACCTGTTTTTTCGTCGACGTTCGCGGGTCATCTACAACATAATTTTTTCTTAATACATCGTACACGTATATTTACCGCAACCAACAGGTGTTATTATTAAGTTATCGTGTAGGATGCTCAGCTCTAGTAAGGGCGAATGTAACTAGTAACAAAGCACAGTCTTACGACAAATTTACAGAATTACAAGAAAACAAGCACAACTGCAATCAACTTTATTCCAAACAGAAGTCCTTCACAATAATCATTATAGCTTTGGAGAAAGCCTTTTTAAGCACGAGGTAGACAAATACAAAAAATAAAACTTAATAAATCACTACTGGATTTAACTTAGTAACATTAATCTCATGAACAACTCCCAAGTCTCCAGAGAGCCAAAACACACAACAGCTCTTTATTCTACCGTCTCTGCCCTCGTACAGACTCAGGAAGATGACCGCCCACATACTGGCAAAGTTGATTCAAATTTCGCTGGGTAGCCTTTACAAATCCCTACGCGATTTCCATATTTTTGGAGCCATCAAGAAAGACATTCGTGGCAGTCTATGAAGTTCAGGAGAAGAGGTGCACGCCTGGGTACAGCCATGGTTTATAGGCAACCGCACTATTTCCGTGGTTTCACTGACTGTCTTCTCTGACAGCATTATGTATTAAATGTACTAATAATTATGTTTATATTCATTTATATATAATTTAATTAAGTAGGAAATATATTAACAGTTATGGCTATTACTTTTGAAATAATAGCCACTTTGCTTTCTTCTTTTTCCATCTGTCTCTTTGTCATTTGACTGCCTTTATAAGTAGAAATGTAGATATGTAAATCCACAAATTTACTAGTCGACACGCAACTGATACATTTATTTTGCTCGGTCTGGAATTGAAATGAGCGCCAAGATAACATCTACAAATTTAATTATAACTAAATCGATACAACCGGAAAATATCAGATACTCGAGAACACAGAAAAAGGCTGCAATATTGATGCTCGGGCATACGGCAGTATATATAAAACATCACCCAGCAGGAACACAGTAAAACTATCATATATGAGGTAGAACGCAGAAATAAGGAAAAGTCTTGGTCGCACAAATCTTATTAAGCGTTACACGTTTCGGAATTTCATCATGAGACAGATGCTGTGGGACAAAGAGTAGAAAGAAAATAATGATGTCAAATATATACCTACTAACATAAGCATGCACAGTAGTGATCAATTTACAGAATTTACAATTTTTGCAGTTGATATGATAGTTACATTTAAACCAAACTTCAGTAAAATGGTCCCGAAAGTGAGCATACGAGCTGAAAACAATACAGATTTCATCTTATATAGGCCTGTTTGACTATTCGAAGAGAACCATGGCCAAACTGACGAATAAGCTATCTGTGGCGAATAAGCTATCTGTGAAGCAAACGAACCATTTATGTAGCCTAACTGAATGGCAACAAGTTCAAATAAAGGAGAAGCTAATAATACAGCTAAAAGTTTTTAAGCGTAATGACATAATACTGGACCATATAACAACCTAGCTTGAAGTAGACGCTATATTTTGATTGAAGATGCAGAGTTAGGATCATGAGTTGTCACAAGATTGATGCCTTAAGATGCGTAAAACAGAAATAGTGGTTATACTATTTCGGAAGTATTAGATTCCGTTTGCATAATACTAAACGTGTGTAACAGTAGGGAAGCACAGAATTATAAAAATTCTTCCGTTTTATCGTGACAGGCTATCACAGCAACCGGTTTAAAAGTTGTTTCACACCAGCCGGCTCCACCGTGGCAGTACAAAATAGAGCCACGCCTAAAAAACCGCTGTGCAAGCTGCATACTTTACTGTCTGCATTGGAGCGCATTTCAAGTGATAGAGCACAGCAATCAGTCATTCTTTTCTTTCACGTTTTATTAGGCAAATCTAGATTTCGGCTAGTGCCTAGTCACTATCAATGCACTATTTCATTGTATCAATGCATGTCCTAGTACATCGTCCCCTGTTGTTCTGGATTCTGTTACAGTTCTTTCAAGACTGTCTGCAAAGTCATTTGATCGTTCAGTAACCTGTCCTCTTTAGCATCGAGATCTTTAACAATGTACAGCTCCTCCAGTAGATTCAATTTCTTCCCGTTCCGAGCAGGGTGTAGCAACCTCAGGTTCTCTAGTGTGGGAGACTGGTGCCCACTGGATTTCAGACGCTCAAAAAAGGCAAAATTTTTTTTTTAATCAGGCCATTCTTAGTTAACAAGTGCTCCATGAACCTGGTTTTCAACCTTCTGCCTGTGTGGCCTATATATTACTTCACCTTTTTGTGCAAGGCATTAAATTCCTTCCTCAACTAGAAACGTAATATCAGAAACGGGGCAGTTGAAGACAATAATAATGTCATCCACATACCGACCATAAGACAGTACCCGTTGAGAAAGACCAGTATTTTGTCTAAAATATTTAGATTCCATATGATTATCAAATCAAACATCTGCTAGACACCCCGCTAAACAATTACCCATCGCCAAACCATCAGTCTGTTTGTAATACTGGCCATTAAAAGCGAAGTAATTGCAGGACGTAAGCAACTTAAGTAAAGTCATTGGCTTTGCTACTTCGTCTGAGCTCAGTCGCCGATGTCTGAAGAAATTTTCTTTTGTGATGAGAACCGCTTCATCCAGAGGTACATTAATACACAGATTTTTAATATCTAAGGAGAGCGGTGTCAGATGGGGAAGTTTTACCATCGAGAAGACGAACCAAATCTTTTCTATAGAAGACTGCAAAATTTTCTTCATAGACAAAATTTTTTCGCAATAACTATAGCAGGTATTTAGAAGGTTGCTCACCTTTGTTTCCATCGCCGTTAATTATCGGGCGTATCGTGAATCCAAGTTTATGAATCTTCACATTAAATAATTTCTGTTACGTCGTTTATGATGCTACATAACGACGTACATTTCATGGTGCATAAATTTTTTCTAAGATCAACATATGAGTTTCTTCTCTGTATCTATGTCAAGTTGGCTACGACATTATCCATTGTCAACAAAACAATTTTTCTTTTAAAAATACACTCTAAGACAGAGAGAAACGAAGGAATTCTCCGAATGGGACAGAAATCGGCAGATGTGGTGTACATGTACAGACAACAGTTTCAGAAAACTGAATGACTCATTCAAGAGAAAGAGCTTTCACAAACTGAGCAAATCAATAGCGCGCAGGTCTAATTTTGCCGCACATGCAAACAGTTATTCGGCTTGGCGTTGATTGACAGAGTTGTTGCGTGTCCACCTGAGGGATATCGTACCAGTTTCAGTCCGAATTCTGTGCTGACCAAATTGACCATTTTTCTCTTCACTTGGAGATGATGCCAGTGTTGGACCAGAGGACAACTGAATTCGTGCAGACAATGGTTAATAGATGGATATTGAAGTATCAGGTCCAGAGACAATAATTACAGGTTAAGGGACGAATTTTATGTCAGTCCTGATGAAAAAGATGTGTAGCCTCCTAAAAGAATAAAAAAGACCTGAGAACTAGTCAGTTTCATCCACAAGGCAAAGGCAGGACAGAACGAGTTCATCGGACGATTGAAGAGATATTTAGTTATTACGTGAATGCACACCATTCAGACTGTGACAAATATCTACCCTTCGCAGTGAGGGTATGCAACTCCAAAGTACACACTAGCACAGAGTTGTCACCATTCGAGGTGGTGTATGGGAAAATATGTCGTCGTCGTTCAGGGTGGTGTATGGGAAATGGTACCGTCGTCATTCGATGGTATTAGCCAAAAAGGAGGCAGGAAAAGAGAGACGTCCATGAGTTTGCAAGAACGGTAAGAAAAGCTCCAGTGAGAAGATTCTAAGGCACTGGAGAAGAAGGAAGAGGCAGTAAAACGAGTTGGAACATTCCCTCAATGCAAATTAGGCCAATACGTGATGTTTTCAAGCCTGTATACTGAAAAGGGAAAAACGAAGAAATTTGTAACATGGTACCAGGACTCATACAATTCACTAAAGCTACATCACCAGTACATGTGAAGCTGTAGCTGCCAACGAGGACAACGACTGTGCATGTCGGGCATCTACCATCATTGAAGCGCGTGCCAGGGGCAATTTCACGAGCGGTGTTACTGATGGCGAGGAAAAATACCAGCAGGAGGAAGCAGAAGGATGAGTTACAGGACAGAGAAGCTCAGATACCTCATATTCCATATACTCTGAGGCCAATTAAGTGATTGATTTACTGTGATTTTTTTCAGTCATTAGACCAAATATGTATCTGTTAATCTCAGTCTTGAATTACTATGTTAGATCCTTTACATTTTCCTGCAACTTCTTCAAGGTAGGCGACCCACCAGTAATAAAGCTTCTTGTTCTGATTGTGATTTGCTCAGCCGTCAAATTCAACAATTAGTTATATTGAGACTCGAAGAAAAAGACGAGGATTGCAATTTTATATATATATTTGTGGTAAGTTCTTATGCGACCAAACTGCTGAGGTTATCGGTCTCTAGGCTTACACACTACTGAACCTACCTTACGCTAAGGACAACACACATCCATGCCCGAGGGAGGACACGCTAAGGACAACACACATCCATGCCCGAGGGAGGACTCGAACCTCCAACGGGAGTAGCCGCACGAACCGTGGCAAGGCGTCTCAAACCTCTCGGCTACCACACGCGTTCACTCATTTTGTTGGGAATAAGCATTTGTGGCATAACGACCATTACACTTGCAAACGTCGACCCTGACCTAGAATGGAACGTAACTTTCAGTTCTAATACGTGGACTGGAGAGCTTTTAATGGTTCATGGAACAGTTGACAAGGACAGCACGTTTGACATGTTTTAGCAGTGAGAGACTGTTTGCTGAGTTTCGTTGTACTGTGCTACACTTTAATGTGGTAACGGTAGAACTTGTAATGTTTCGTGGACGTGAGACAAAGATATGATGTCGGATATATTTTATTAGGGGGACGGGGGGGGGGGGGGGGGAGGTCGGGGTGACTCTTACGGTACTCCGTTCCACTTAAACTTGAGACGGTAACTCGTTCTCTTGAAACTCGTCGCTCAACAAGCGGAATATCATTTAGTTGAAGTCAGTTATTTCAGGATATTAGTAATGACTAAGAACCAATGCCTCACATCTGTGAAGTTGGGAGCTCCAACGTCAGGCGCGTAATGGGGCCCCTTAGGGAAATGGCAGCAAGAGAGGGGAAGAAAACCAATGTGCACTCCGTGTGCATACCGGGGGGAGTCATTCCAGATGTGGAAAGGGTCCTTCCGGATGCCATGAAGGGTACAGGGTGCACCCATCTGCAGGTGGTCGTTCATGTCGGCACCAATGATGTGTGTCGCTATGGATCGGAGGAAATCCTCTCTGGCTTCCGGCGGCTATCTGATTTGGTGAAGACTGCCAGTCTCGCCAGCGGGATGAAAGCAGAGCTCACCATCTGCAGCATCGTCGACAGGACTGACTGCGGACCTTTGGTACAGAGCCGAGTGGAGGGTCTGAATCAGAGGCTGAGACGGTTCTGCGACCGTGTGGGCTGCAGATTCCTCGACTTGCGCCATAGGGTGGTGGGGTTTCGGGTTCCGCTGGATGGGTCAGGAGTCCACTACACGCAACATGCGGCTACACGGGTAGCAGGGGTTGTGTGGCGTGGGCTGGGTGGTTTTTTAGGTTAGATGGCCTTGGGCAAGTACAGAAAGGGCAACAGCCTCAACGGGTGCGGGGCAAAGTCAGGACATGCGGGGACCAAGCAGCAATCGGTATTGTAATTGTCAACTGTCGAAGCTGCGTTGGTAAAGTACCGGAACTTCAAGCGCTGATAGAAAGCACCGAAGCAGAAATCGTTATAGGTACAGAAAGCTGGCTTAAGCCAGAGATAAATTCTGCCGAAATTTTTATAAAGGTACAGACGGTGTTTAGAAAGGATAGATTGCATGCAACCGGTGGTGGAGTGTTCGTCGCTGTTAGTAGTAGTTTATCCTGTAGTGAAGTAGAAGTGGATAGTTCCTGTGAATTATTATGGGTGGAGGTTACACTAAACAACCGAACTAGGTTAATAATTGGCTCCTTTTACCGACCTCCCGACTCAGCAGCATTAGTGGCAGAACAACTGAGAGAAAATTTGGAATACATTTCACATAAATTTTCTCAGCATGTTATAGTCTTAGGTGGAGATTTCAATTTACCAGATATAGACTGGGACACTCAGATGTTTAGGACGGGTGGTAGGGACAGAGCATCGAGTGACATTATACTGAGTGCACTATCCGAAAATTACCTCGAGCAATTAAACAGAGAACCGACTCGTGGAGATAACATCTTGGACCTACTGAAAACAAACAGACCCGAACTTTTCGACTCTGTATGTACAGAACAGGGAATCAGTGATCATAAGGCCGTTGCAGCATCCCTGAATATGGAAGTTAATAGGAATATAAAAAAAGGGAGGAAGGTTTATCTGTTTAGCAAGAGTAATAGAAGGCAGATTTCAGACTACCTAACAGATCAAAACGAAAATTTCTGTTCCGACACTGACAATGTTGAGTGTTTATGGAAAAAGTTCAAGGCAATCGTAAAATGCGTTTTAGACAGGTACGTGCCGAGTAAAACTGTGAGGGACGGGAAAAACCCACCGTGGTACAACAACAAAGTTAGGAAACTACTGCGAAAGCAAAGAGAGCTCCACTCCAAGTATAAACGCAGCCAAAACCTCTCAGACAAACAGAAGCTAAACGATGTCAAAGTTAGCGTAAGGAGGGCTATGCGTGAAGCGTTCATTGAATTCGAAAGTGAAATTCTATGTACCGACTTGACAGAAAATCCTAGGAAGTTCTGGTCTTACGTTAAATCAGTAAGTGGCTCGAAACAGCATATCCAGACACTACGGGATGATGATGGCATTGATACAGAGGATGACACGCGTAAAGCTGAAATACTAGACACCTTTTTCCAAAGCTGTTTCACAGAGGAAGACCGCACTGCAGTTCCTTCTCTAAATCCTCGCACAAACGAAAAAATGGTTGACATCGAAATAAGTGTCCAAGGAATAGAAAAGCAACTGGAATCACTCAATAGAGGAAAGTCCACTGGACCTGACGGGATACCAATTCGATTCTACACAGAGTGCGCGAAAGAACTTGCCCCCCTTCTAACAGCCGTGTACCGCAAGTGTCTAGAGGAACGGAGGGTTCCAAATGATTGGAAAAGAGCACAGATAGTCCCAGTCTTCAAGAAGGGTCGTCGAGCAGATGCGCAAAACTATAGACCTATATCTCTTACGTCGATCTCTTGTAGAATTTTAGAACATGTTTTTTGCTCGCGTATCATGTCATTTCTGGAAACCCAGAATCTACAATGTATGAATCAACATGGATTCCGGAAACAGCGATCGTGTGAGACCCAACTCGCCTTATTTGTTCATGAGACCCAGAAAATATTAGATACAGGCTCCCAGGTAGATGCTATTTTTCTTGACTTCCGGAAGGCGTTCGATACAGTTCCGCACTGTCGCCTGATAAACAAAGTAAGAGCCTACGGAATATCAGACCAGCTGTGTGGCTGGATTGAAGAGTTTTTAGCAAACAGAACACAGCATGTTGTTATCAATGGAGAGACGTCTACAGACGTTAAAGTAACCTCTGGCGTGCCACAGGGAAGTGTTATGGGACCATTGCTTTTCACAATTTATATAAATGACTTAGTAGATAGTGTCGGAAGTTCCATGCGGCTTTTCGCGGATGATGCTGTAGTATACAGAGAAGTTGCAGCATTAGAAAATTGTAGCGAAATGCAGGAAGATCTGCAGCGGATAGACACTTGGTGCAGGGAGTGGCAACTGACCCTTAACATAGACAAATGTAATGTATTGCGAATACATAGAAAGAAGGATCCTTTATTGTATGATTATATGATAGCGGAACAAACACTGGTAGCAGGTACTTCTGTAAAATATCTGGGAGTAGGCGTGCGGAACGATTTGAAGTGGAATGATCATATAAAATTAATTGTTGGTAAGGCGGGTACCAGGTTGAGATTCATTGGGAGAGTGCTTAGAAAATGTAGTCCATCAACAAAGGAGGTGGCTTACAAAACACTCGTTCGACCTATACTTGAGTATTGCTCATCAGTGTGGGATCCGTACCAGATCGGTCTGACGGAGGAGATAGAGAAGATCCAAAGAAGAGCGGCGCGTTTCGTCACAGGGTTATTTGGTAACCGTGATAGCGTTACGGAGATGTTTAAAAAACTCAAGTGGCAGACTCTGCAAGAGAGGCGCTCTGCATCGCGGTGTAGCTTGCTCGCCAGGTTTCGAGAGGGTGCGTTTCTGGATGAGGTATCGAATATATTGCTTCCCCCTACTTATACCTCCCGAGGAGATCACGAATGTAAAATTAGAGAGATTAGAGCGCGCACGGAGGCTTTCAGACAGTCGTTCTTCCCGCGAACCATACGCGACTGGAACAGGAAAGGGAGGTAATGACAGTGGCACGTAAAGTGCCCTCCGCCACACACCGTTGGGTGGCTTGCGGAGTATCAATGTAGATGTAGATGTAGATTGTTAAAGTGGTCAAGATGTTGTTGCTCAAACTTGTCCTCCACCTCGACAATGGCCCCCCTTACGTCATCCAGAACGTGGGGAGTGTTCCTACGACGGCGCACTGCAGATTACAACTGGTCCTAAGAATGATGAGTCCTGTTCATGTTAGCGGATGCTGCAGGCCGTTCCATTTGGTTGAGTCCTATCTCGTGAGGAAATGTGTTCACCAGGTCGTCGCGGTGTTTCAACGCCGAACCAATCGCTGAAGTGTTAACTGTAGGTCCCAACATTAGATTGGACGGTCTTGTCTCGATACGGGCAGGCTTTAAGTAGCTCTCGATACCGATGAGAGACGTCCGATATCCTTAAGAGACAACGTCCTGAGACATTACTGACCTGTCACGGTACTGATATGGGATGCGCATTTGCACTTGACCGCCTTTTGAAAGGGGCGTGTTAATTGTGTTTAGTTGCTTTTCCTTTCTTTGCAATTCATATGCGCATTCGGTCCAACAATGAAGATAATTGATTTCTAATAACAATGGATAACGCAAAACAAAGCTGGGACGTCAAGGAATTGTATCGATATCATATCGATCTATCTCACGCCCACCATTCGTTTTACATTACGTCAGAGAATTGTGTCGATATTGTCTCGACTTATATCACATCCCCCATTCGTATTACATACATTTCTCTAACCTTCATATTAATTATCGCGTGGTCTGCATGTTTCTCACAAGTAAGTAATCGCATGTGGGAGGATAGAAGAAGACTGGGTGATAGTAAATAAGCTCTTTTTATAACAGATTGTGATTATTCATTTACAGAAACAACTGAAACACATGGGAATTACAATTACAAAAAAGTTTTACTTTGAGCCCCTATCGAACGCTATTGTAATAGAGCTACAAGCGTATGCGGAACGTGAGTTGGTTTCACACTGGCGTCAGGGACACTAGGATTCCGAAGAGAATCACCACGAAGAGTCACGAAGGTTATATACATCTGCATCACGCAGAAGATAGACAACAAGATATTTTAGCTACAGTTACTACTAGAAAGGGAGGAAACTTAATTACTGGTCAGTGGCCGGCGTCGTACTCGAATAGAGTAATTTGTGTGACGAAAATCAGAACAACAGGCAAGCTAGGTGTTTCGTAAATTCGATTGTGACTGAAATGTCTCAGCTTCCACGGAGTTTGTCAGGTGTCAGACAAATCCTCAGTGAAGAGAACCTAACGCCATTGATCGATGTGTTCCGTTCGACGTTCTGGGGATTTGTACTGCTGTTCGTAATGGACACGTATGGGACAAACTGATCCTGTGGAGACGACTGCGTACTGCCTGTGTCGACACAGCCCTCCCACTTGCCTCTAAAAAAGCAGCACGCAGTATCGTTGCATAATCCTTGGAGTACCCACGACCCATAATTTGTGCGCAGCGATCGTCACTTTGTGTTACTGGCCAAAGGTGACCTGTAAAAATTAGATATTAAATCTTTTTGTGTTACCCGGTAGTTGCTGAATGTTCGTCAAAGTCGTGGACACCAACTCTGTGGAAAATTTGATTTGTTGTGTAGCGACAGTGCATGAGAACGCCAGCTACTCGCCATGCTCATCATGCCCTCGAGACATACTGCCGTACCAAACAAATTTGTATCCGCACTGTCACATTCACGACTGGAAAGCAGGGTGCGCTACAACTCTGCATTGAAAACGCAGATTTACAGCGAGAGGTTCCTTCTCGTCATGTCCACAGAGAATCCATAGTGTTGGGCCTCCAACCAAAGTTCACGCACTCTGACATTACGTTTACATGTGACTCAACTTCGGCAAAATGAAAACCGAATCTTGGTAACCGTTTTTCGCTTTCTTAGTTACAGGTTAAGGCTTCGAGCGGTCTTGGTAGGTTGGTCAAATGTGGCGTCTGAAAATTAGCAGTTCCTATTTCTGATTTAGTAAGCACAGTGGCTGTTTCTCTTCTGTTGAGTGTTAAAAGTAGACAACTTCACGCTCACTAAAATATTTCTGCTTCCCGTTAACTACATAAGAAGTATGAACATATTAACAGAAAAGTTTTAAAAACAAGGCGTAGCCTGACAACCTAAGCACATCCAAAAAACGGTTGTGTGTTAACATGGGAGCGAAATGCGAATGTGGAAGTGGAACTCTGGCAGCTGGCATCGTATTTCCGCAGTCGATATTGGAGTGTTTACGTGACCAGTCATACGCTGTATTGGTAAATCGGTTTACGTAATCCGGTTTAGAGAGCCCCTGTGAACACAGTCTCATTGCTGTATAGTGCGTGAGACAAAATACGTGAAATATTGCCCCCACAAATTTCTCGCAAACGTTTGTTGACGGACCTGGATTAATTCTCTGCGGTACTATAAATCAGTCTAACAAATGCACTACACCTACTCCTCATGATCGATTTCATTCAGATTTAGGGTACACCAATGGATTGACCAGAAATGAAAATGATGGACATGGGGTGCTGGTCGGACGAGGCAGCGGTTGGTGAAGCGGAAAGAGCGCAGAACGGTAACCCAAGGGTCGTCGGATTGAATCCCTATATGGAATGCATTACTTTCAATTGTTACGTTACTTACACAGCAAGTCAACCGCGACGATGTTTAACATATTGTATTTGATGTGATAGAAACCTGTGTGCTGTAGAACAAATTTTTCTTTTAATTGGCTCGTGGGAATACAAAAAAATCCACAATTAAACGAAGAGATTTTTCAAGATGAAGAAGAACTATCATAGTGCAGTATTAAGGTGAATATGGGAGTTGCGTCAAACCGCATCGTCTGTCTGTTATTCCGAAAATCTTGCATAGGAAAACAGCATTTAATGTTCACCGAGAGTGGCTGAAGGTTTTAAATTAAATGTAGAATTTGTTTACAACAATACTACTCTTGCTGATGGCAAAGGAGTGGACACTGCATCCAGTGATAATGTATTAACTGCTAAATGCAGCTCAGCGTAAGGTCATCTCAATAGGAAAGTGGCGACAAGGATAATTAAAGATCAGAAAGTATTTGAGTAGAAAAGTGTATAATTATTATCGAAAAGTTCGTTAAGCCACGAGATCTAATACAACACTATTGCTCAGAAACTGGCCGTACCAGCATATGAGAACATGAAATAAAAGAAAATACGAGGGATGTCCAGA
Source organism: Schistocerca americana (assembly GCF_021461395.2). Taxonomy (NCBI): domain Eukaryota; kingdom Metazoa; phylum Arthropoda; class Insecta; order Orthoptera; family Acrididae; genus Schistocerca; species Schistocerca americana. The sequence goes on along the minus strand of NC_060119.1, from coordinate 278,854,691 downwards.
AAGTAAGTTCCGATCGGCCGCGAAATAGAAACCACTGGGAAAATCCGGTAAAGCTTTGCACAGATGTGTTGGGCAGTGTCTCTAGCATGTCCGTCGATCGTGTCGCGTCGATCTTTTCAGTTTTGAGTGAACAGTGAGCACGTAAATAGCGTAGGGAATACTGTCTGCCGCCAAGTATGAGGACTTGGTTAGAGATTTCGCCTGTGTCATGCAGCCCACATAACACACCCGTCGAGGAATTCCTTCTTCATGCCAATTCTCAACCGCACACTGAAGGGGCAATGAAGACGCTCCTGCAGCGTTTCCAATGAGAAGTGTGTGATCACCCACAGTGCAGTCCGTAATTGGCTCCCCCTGAGTCTCATCTCTGCTCACAAGAACCGCTGGCTGTAAAGACAAAATTTTTCCGTAGACAACGAGCTGCAGACCAGTGCAGATAACTCGCCAAGAGCACAGGCGGCTCCTTTCTGTGACGAGGATACTGGAAAGTTGATACAACAATACGACAACACTCGACGTTGGAGCGGCGACTATGTAGAGAAGTAGGTGGAAGGTGTACATAACTGTTGCAAATAAAATGTTTGTGGTTTTCGTTGTGGTTTCCATTTCGCGACCGTTCGGAACTTACTTTCTGGACAACCCATGTATGTGCAAGTTTCAAAACATTGTATAAAACTTATTCGTAAGGACTGTGACGAATTTAAATTTTTTACACGCCGATGGATTAATAACCGTGCATCGTTTTTTTATCCAAAAATTATTTACTGGTAGCAGCTGCACAATTTTTCTGCATAATACAGACATACTCTCATCGAGTAACGCACAAAAAAAGTCTTTGTTATTCGGCTCATCAAAAACATTTCCGGTTTTTGTACGATAATAAGCATATCTTTCAGAGTAAAGAGCTACAGGATCGGCTCTAACAGTCGCCTCTCCTTCTTCTTCTTCTATTAGGTTGGTGCATACGTTCGCAGCGTTTTTGTTTCGTATGTTGTTATAAGGAGGGACGCTTTAACATTAGTGACTCTCCAAGTTTAGCAAGAGACATCCAGGGTTTGATGAAGATCGTTTAAACGCATTAATCAATAATGACAAGAATTTGCAAAGGCGATGAACTGTGATCATTGCACCAGCGTGCAAAATTTCAATGCAATGGGAATGGCTCAAAAACCGAGTGTGTCGGTACACTCTAATGGAAAATCAAAGAATTCGGCATGTAGCTATATGTGCATCTTGCTTGCTCGTCATCAATTGGCTCGTGAACAACGTCGACCACTCCTGTCCTCAGTAAGGAAGAAAAAGGAATGGTTGAGCCCAAACTAAGCAGCAACCTCCGCGTACAAAGACCTATGCTCATCTACAAAAGATAATTTCACGTAGCTGGTGGAACAGCAACGATGCGGCGCACTACGAACTGCTTCCCGACGAGTAATAATCACTGCTGACATTTATGGTCAACAATTGAGACGTCTTGTGCAGGCAGTCCAAGAATAACGATCAGGAAGACTGCATAAAGCGATGCTACTCCACGATAACGCATGTCAGCATGCTGCTAAACTAACAAAAAACACTATAGAGGAGTTGGGTTGGGACGCCACCTGATGTAGCGCCCCCAGCTTTCCACCTTTTCCGCTCTCTATCACATAACCTGCAAGGAACTTCCTTTCCGGATAGCACTGCACTCGACGCGTTCTTTACCTCAGAACTGCGTGAATTCCAGAGTCGTGGAGTCGAAAAGGTACCCCAAAGTTGGCAGGTTTTTATAAAAAGTGAAGCAGAATATATTAATGATGACCAAAGTCTCTGATATGAGTTTCTGTTGTGTTTATTAAACTTATGAAAAACACTACGAACTCATGTGCCAACCCAATATTGATAGCGGCATTATTATTTTTAGCGTGTTCCAAGAAGCAGTCTGAATTCAAGAGTTAGGCCCAGCCGCCAACCTACCAAAATACCTTAAATTTTGAAGTTAATCATTGGACCCAATGAACAAAATACTTTAAAATTCGAATTTTATTGAGACACCACAGGCAGCACCGTAGCAAGAATAACGACCGGAATTTAGTGATTAGGCCTGACAGCTACTATACAAAAAAACGTTTTAAAATTGAATTTAACTAAGCAGGCACACGAGCCATCAAAAGAGAAGCACATTATCTAATTCCAGCAATCATAATCTTCCCAGGATGAATTTTAATTCATACATTTACAAACCTAGAGGTTTCTTTCTTTGAAAGGTAAAGTGTATTTTTCTTTAGATTCGTTCTGCGTTGTTGATAGTTTCCTCAGGAGCTGTGTTGTCCCACGCAGTGGGACCCCGCCACACTCGGTAAGACTTACAAGTGTTGGCAGAGGTGAAGCCGTTGTTCTCTGCCAGCAGCGCTCGCAATGGACCGGCTGTGCAGTGCTGAGTACCTCACTCGGTGCCGAGAAACGTTCTTCTATCCCTGAATACCTCGCAGCTCCACAGTGTACGGTCGTCGCGCGACCTCTATCGCTGAGGCGCCACTCGGTACCACCGGCGTGAAATTGAAAATTGCGCAGCTGGCAGCCGCGGAACGGTGCCGTGTCCAAAATGGCACAGATCAGATACCACTACATCCGTCGTAGAGGTAGGTGACAACTCACATTTGGCGCAACTTGGATATATGGAAAAGCCTTGATCGCACAATTCTTTACTAAGCGTTGCGCATTTCGAAATTTCGTCCCCAGGTAGAAGCTGTAAGATAATTATAGAAAATATATACATACTAACGTCAATATGAACAGTAGTGATTATCTATAGTATTTCACATTTTTACAATTAACTTCATACTTACATTTAAATCAAAGTTTAAGTAAAGGCTCGATCAAGTGGGCACATAGACTGAAGGTAAAACAGATATGATCTCATTTAGGCGTATCTAACGGTGCCATTGTCTACTCCAAGAGAACCAGTGTCAAACTGACTGTGGCGAATAAGGTATTTGAGAAGTAAGCGAACGCTGGTAGGTGGCATCAAGATTGATCATAGGAATGAAATGAAAGGACAACTAACGAAGAAACCTTTCTGCGCGATGTCACTGTACCATGTAATACATTAAAAGGCATCTGTATCTGCACAACACACAAGAAAAAAAATTTTAAAAAATTTTAAAAAAATAAAATAAAAAGAAAAGAAAAGAAACGACGCACTACGAAGGAATTATCCGAATGGGACAGAAATCAGTAGCTGTGATGCACAAGTACAAACAAATGATTACAATTTCAGACACATCTGGAATCTCACTAACTGGAGAAGAACTGACTTGAGTGATGAGTTCCGATTCGAACTGAGCTCCGATGACCAGTGAGGACGTGTCTGGAGACGTCCCGGTAGGCGATGGGATACCAGCCTGACTGTCGACCGCCATACGGCCCGACAACTAGGAGTGATGGTCTAAGGTGTCATTTCTTTTCATAGCAGGACCCCTTTGGTTGTCATGCGCGCCGCCCTTTCAGAACAGCGGTAAGTCGATGCTATACTACGCCCCGTTTCGTTGCTCTTCATGGCTGGCTATCATGGACTTACGGCGAGAGCTTCTACCGATCCTCCTCGTGCTAACCAAGCGCTACCTCGGTCATTAAGCTTCCCGAAAGTCTCCCAGCTGAAACGTCTGGGGCGTTCTAGGCAGCGCCCTTGGTCAGCACAAAACGATTACCTGCTAGTGTTTGGTTGAATGGGCCTAACACGTCCATCCCAATGAAACTAAACGGTTCCACTGCTTCTGGCAATCTCTATAATAATACCTATTTAAGATTTAAATCCGCCCACTGACCATAATCCACACAATTTCTCTCTTACCGATCAACATCAATCTTCCTTGCCTCCCAGCAGTACTTTTCTGCCACTCTCTGATTCCTGCATCCACTAAGGGCCACGTACCACTTGGCTGGTACCACCACCCATGGTCCTAATGTTTCTGCTCCACTTAATAATTCGTCATACATGCTACATCGCTGTTGCTTGCACATACTGCCTACACTCCTTATCGGCGCTATGTGCTGATTGCCATTCGCCAAAGTCCTGACCTAGTGCCTAGTGCCTGGTACCATGTTACAAACTTGTACACTATGTTCCTGCTCAGACCATCTGCATTACCGTGTTTCTTCCCAGGTTTGTGGATTACTTCGCACTCAATGTCATTACTTTGAATTTTATGACCTGCAGATAACACGAGAAGTTTGTTACTCTATACTCGCCGGCCGTTGTGGCCGAGGGGTTCTAGGCGCTTCAGTCTGGAACCACGCGACCGCTACTGTCGCAGGTTCGAATCCTGCTTTAGGCATGGATGTGTTTGATGTCCTTAGGTTAGTTAGGTTTAAGTAGTTCTAAGTTCTAGGGGACTGATGACTTCAGATGTTAAGTCCCATAGTACTCAGAGCCATTTGAACCATTTGAACTCCATACTCTAAGTTAAGCATCCCTCTCTCCGCTATGGATAATTCTTCTCCACTGTCTTGATGCAAAGGATGACTTAAAGCACAGTCAGTAGTGTGATTTAATGCATCACATGAGAATGTGAACTCGATTTGACAGTCTGAAAACACCATCAACAGACTATAAACTGCGACAGTTGCTCTGTGAAATTTCTACAACCGTATATTCTTCTTCAGCAACTGCGTAAGTAATTTTGCAATATCTCCAAATCTCTTCACGAACTTCCTGTAATAATTCTTGTGACCCAGAAAGGATTGGAACTCCTTGGTCGCACATGATACCGAAAAATCTTCCGTTACTTGCGATAACGTAGGATCAGTTCCTACACCAACCTTACTGTTGATACGGCCCAAACAGTTCACTTTCTCCAGCACAATGTGACATTGGCCACACTAAGTCTCAAATGGGCTGCTAGACATCTCTTGAATACTTCGCTCAGACGTTTTCTATGCTCTTGCATACCCCTTGATAAGACGATTACGTCATCAAAGTACACTAGACAGTGATGCGATTTCAATATTATCAGCACTCGGTCCAGCAACCGTTGGAATGTTGCTGGTGCATTCTTCAACCCAAAAGACTTTTTTTATATTTTTATCGCCCCGAGGGTGTAGAAAACGCCGTTTCGGTCTATCCTTCGGAGCCAATTCTGAATTTTATATACAGACTAAAGCGACAAATGTTAATATGTACCAAGGCTGGGATTCGAACTCAGGTCTCCATCTACCTTGGCAAATACGCTAACCACTACGCCACCCTGACACAGTGGAATTGCACAACCGCATGGACTATCCTGGCGAGTCTCCCTCCTCAGTCGAAATTCCCATTAACGTCTCAGTCCACTTGGTATTTCGTCTAAACCCAAACAGCGTTCTCCAATTGTATTTAAACAGCATCTTAGCGTCGAACGAAGTGGGGGATCCTACCTGGAACCTAAGCATAGATGCAACACCTGCAAACCTATTCACGAATTTCCTATAATAATTCTTGTGGCCCAGAAAAGATTGCAACTCCTTGGTCGTACCTGATACCGAAAAATCTTCCACTAGTTAAAGTAGTGAAACTATGTGGTTCTAGAGACCTTTTCAGTCCTCAGATACCTATTATGTATGCATGCAGACTGAAGCGATGAATGAAATTTGTACCAAGGCCGGAATTTTAACCAGGATCTACTGCTCAATAGCGCCGTGCTGGCACAGTGGCTTTGTGCAACTGCATGGACTACCCTAGCATGCTTCTCTCCTCAGTCCAAATTTGTGGGCAATACTAAGTGGTATTTGAGGGAGGGTCTATGGCAGGGCAGTCCGTGCATCTGTGCAAAGCCACTCTGCGAGAGCGGCGTAGTGGTTAGGGCATCTGCGTAGTGAGCAGGAGACCCGGGTTTGAATCCTGGCTCAATTGCCGCTTCAATCTAAATAATACATCATGGGTATTTTAGGTAAAGTAAGGCAAGGAAAGAGGTGGTTCTCCGCAGAATCGGCGAGGAAAAGAATATATGGAAAATACTGACAAAAAGAAGTGACAGGACGATAGAAAATTTATGAAGATGTTCTTCATTGCGTATGTAATTCCAGTCGTATTTAACTCTGGTTCTACTTGTGCTACGTAAAACGTAGCGAACTTTGTACTATTTTATCCCGGTTGAAGCTCATTTATAAATGTAACTCAATAATTTGTAAAATTAATTTTTGTTTGAAGCTATATTGGCTATATGTATGATTTACTTCAGAAAATGTGTAATATACAAAATTGTTTTGCTCACGTTACTAGTGGCCCGCTTGTGGCGCGCCCGACATTACGTTTACTTGGCAGCGTGGCTAGTTGCCACATAGTCAGTCTTCTCACACCACACCGGTGTTACTTACGTTTTAATGTATGACTTTTTGAAGAACATTATGTCTTATATTTTAATGTATGACTTGAGCAATTCAGCTCTTAAATCACGGTATATCTTTGACGATATGTTCTTCATGTAAGTACTATTTGTTTTACACTCGTTTACATTAATGTAAGCTTTTATTAGATAAAGATGTTTAATCTGACATATTCGTTTTAGGTAATTTCCTTACCTTCTGATGAAGTCACCCTTAGAGGAGACGAAACGTGGTCAAGGTACATAGAAAACCTATGTAACCGGTTGGCAGATTTTTACATATTTTTCAAATTTGTGTATACTGTTGCTGCAAACGTCAGACATGTTCAAAGTTGTACGCTTCTTACCCACCCATGTATCAAAGGCTGTCTCAAAGTACAAAGACATCAGAAAGAAGATCCTAAACACAGGAATGGCCATCTCGTTTAATAAAAAGTGTGAGGAAATGGGACTGCTACCGAGCTACATAAAATCCTTTCTTAACATCAAGCAATGTGCAAAGGAACCCAAGATATCAAAACTTTAGTACTGAAAATCATTTCAGGCAGAATTAATGCTTTACATAAAAAGAAAGAAAGTTTGAATGAAGAAGCGTATTATCTGTTTTTAGAGTTAACTAAAGTGTTCCGTTTACAATTTAATTTTCAAATAGATGAATTCTGGATCTTTATCACTGAATGGCTAAACGATTGTAAAAATGTAATATCTGCTAGACACGAAAAGAAACTAGGTAAATTAAAAAGTTTTGTACCAAAAGTAGAAAAACGTGTGTTATAGTGTGTAAAATGTCTGACCATAAATTTTTTACTAAAGTGATAAACAAAATGGAAATACAGTTTACCAGGGAAGAAAGTACTTTCCTTGAGAAAGGGCTTAAATATAATGTAATGCCTAATGTCTCAGAGCCAGATGTAATTGAAAGCCTTGTTATAGATCTTAAGATTGGAGTAGATAGTATAAAAATGGAAAGTGCTCAACAAGTCAGAGCAGCTCACGATGTTTTTAGTATTATCGGTAAAAACAATTTTTCTTGTCAGTCCTCTAAAAATTCAGATCTTAAATTAATCAAAAGTATCAATGCAAATTTAAAGCACAATGACACCTTAGTTACTAAATCTGATAAAGGCTGTGCTATAATTGTCTCTAGTAAGAATGAACATATCTGTAAAACCTTAGAATTTTTCGAGGCTAATAATGTATCTGAAATAGAGGAGGACCCTACTCCCGGTCTACAAAAAGAAATTAGATGTGCTGTAAATGAGACTAAACATTTGCTAAAGCCCTTTCAAAAGAAACAGCTGATAATCATGATCCCCCAGACTCCCAAACTTCGTCCTCAATTCAAAGTACATAAAATAAACCACCCTATCCGTCCAATAGTAAACAGTATTAGTAGCGGATATCATGATTTAGCCAGGTTCCTTCACGGCAAGATTAAAAAATCATATGTATTTCAGAATAATTATTCAATAACGAATAGCCAATCACCGATTAATAAAATAAATAATTTGGAATGTAATCAGGAGACAAAGTGAAAATCGGTCGACATTACTAACCTTTACACTAATGTACCGGTGCTGCATACAGTAGAAATTGTGGAGTATAACCTTCGTAACTATAAAAAATATATGACAGACGAACATATTACTGATCTCATACGTTTGTTGTCATTCGTAGTAAAATATAGCTACTTCGAGTTTAATGGCAAACTGTACAAACAACTTGACGGCCTAGCAATGGGTAATCCGCTAGCGGGAATTTTAGCTGACATTTTCATCAATTCTCTCGAAGACAAAGTCTTCAGTAGGTACAACTCTACAGAATTAGGTATTTTATCCTATTCACGATACGTAGATGACATTTTGATTATAAACAATGGTACTAATGAAGGAGTATATCTACTGTTCAATTTGTTCAATAACCTTCATGAAAAAATTAATTTCACGTGTGAGTTACAAAATGAACGCCGCGAATTAAATTTCCTAGACCTGAAGTTGGCGATAATAGAGAATAAAATAATTTTTGACATTTTTCGAAAACCCACGAGTACTGATCATACCGTACCTACAGACTCGACACACCCTCAATCTCATAAGAAAGCTTTCTTTCATTCAGCAATTCACCGTGCTGTGGTTACTCCCTTATCACCAGAAAAACTGCCGAAAGAAATTGATGTAATTAAGACATTAGCATTTAATAACGGCTATGAACCTTCACTAGTGCAAATATGCTTAAAGAAAAAACTAAAGAAAGAGTCACCACTTTAGGTACTGGTCAAACTAATAATAATGATAAAAATTACATGTCAATACCCTTTCTAGGTAACATATCGTATAGGATTCAGCGTCTGTTGACTAAAAAATACGGCTACAAGGTTGCTTTCTCCATACATAATAAATTACAAAAAAATTTAATTCCTAACCGAAAAGCTTCAAACGAACCTTTACGTGGCTCTGGGGTTTATAAAATTTCCTGTAATACATTTCCAGCATTTTATATTGGACACACAGGCAGAGCTTTCAATGTAAGATACAAAGAACATCTTTTAGACAAAAAAAGGCACTAATGTGCACAATTCAACATTTGCAGAACATCTTTTCATAACAGGGCATATCCCCAAAGAATTAAACGAAATGACAATTTGCATAGAGAAAAGAAAGGGAGAAAACTTGATGTCTTAGAAGAACTAGAAATTTTCAGGCACACACCAAATAAAGATAACATGTTGAATAAACAAGTACAGTTGAAAAATAGAAATTTCTTTAATACTTTTAAACCAGTGCTCTCAGTTTTATGATACTTATAATTCAGGTTCTCTCCTCCTTTTCAGAAACATTATTTTACCTCTGTTAAGTTACACTCATTACTAACACACCACATGACCACTGTGCCCTAGTTATGCAAGCTTTCTTTTCAAGTTATGTGTCATATAATTAACTGATGTTCTTCATTACGTATGTAATTCCAGTCGTATTTAACTCTGGTCCTACCTGTGCTACGTAAAACGTAGCGAACTTTGTACTATTTTATCCCGGTTGAAACTCATTTATAAATGTAACTCAATAATTTGTAAAAATTAATTTTTGTTAAGAGCTATATTGGCTATAGATATACGTTACTAGTGGCCCGCTTGTGGCGCGCCCGACATCACGTTAACTAGGCAGCGTGACTAGTTGCCACACAGTCAGTCTCCTCACACCACACCGGTGATACTTATGTTTTAATGTTCGACTTTTTGAAGAACATTATGTCTTATATTTTAATGTATGACTTGAGAAACTCAGCTCTTAAATCACTGACAGCAGGAACACATTCTTTATGACAGTCTGCTGGTTAAACTAAGGAATGTAGCTTATATCCTGGTATGCAGTGATAGTTATCGCCAAACAAGAAACTCAGCTCTTAAATCACTGACAGCAGGAACACATTCTTTATGACAGTCTGCTGGTTAAACTAAGGAATGTAGCTTATATCCTGGTATGCAGTGATAGTTATCGCCAAACAATGTGTTCTACAGTACATGTCAGTCGGCCTGTGTAGCTTATGTTTGAGGCAGGTCTGGCTTGGAGAAATTGCGACCCACCGTCTCAACAACCCGCCCCCCTCCCCCCGCCCTTCAAGTTCCCGGGAGAGATACGGCTCTTGTTCTTCTTCTGCTGCTACGCTACTGCAATGGACGAATGAGAACCACCTCCATGCTGGCCTCCGTGTTGCCACATCTCGGTTCAAACTCCTTAGGTTCTGGTTGTGAGGCGAACTCCTTAGGTTCTGGTTGTGAGGCGGAGCCAGTACTGGATGACGACTGCGATAATGCACCGCTTCTTCCCTCTCCGAGGTCGACCTGTGGTCCCAATCTGAAAAAGCTTTGCTACTTCTGGAAATGAAAGAGTTATTATGTCGAGCTGGTCTGCTCGCTTACTGTAGGCACCGTCATCTTTTTTCAGTGAAATATGTGCTGCAGATGAAGCGGTACCCAAACAAACCACCTGAAAAAAACAAAGGTGTGATAATTTGGAATGACGAAATAGTAGGTCTTCATGGATAGTCAAATATTGTGTAAAATATACTACAGCTGAAAACAGAGCAAGTTAGCCAACATTATATGGTCTCTAGAAATATTGGAAAATCTCTACGATGAAGAGCACGTAGTTGAAAAGGATGCTTAAGTGACGTGGAACACTATGTGTATGGGAGCCACGACTTTGCATGTAAATTATTAAAGAATTTAAATAAACCAGAAACAGACACGCACGAATAGACGAGATATCACATGAAGAATGGATTGAACATTATAAAAACATTTTTATAAACCTGAGGCAAACGTCTCGACTTATCCTGAAGGCAGGACCTAAGAATTGTAAAAATAAAAATATCGACTTACTTTAGGAGAGTCAGAGGCAGTAATAAAAAGATAAAAGGTTAAAAAAGTCATCAGGACTAGAGGGCATGAATACAGATCCAATAAGAATGGAAGACTTTTACTCAAACTCCACTTTCTTCGTGTATTAAACGCCTGTTGGGTTATAGTGTGGATGCTTGATTGTTGTTAACGGCGCCTGTTTCTTCTATATTTAAGAAAGGGGAAACTACTCAACTATATCAAATTCAACAAGTAAACAGTACGCTGGTAAGTTAAATAACCGAATAAAGGCAATAGTAGATTCGTTCCTGCAAAAAGAACGGAATGGATGTCTAAAAGGGAGAGCTTGTATTTAAAATATATTTACTATGAAACATATGATGAGAAAAGAATGGGATGCTACCTGCCCAACTGTATGACGTTTGCAGATCTAGGGAAGACCTTCTTTAAGGTAAGCAGTCCGGAACTATGGAATATAATTGCTAGATGTGGCTACTTTGAGCACATGCACTGTTCATAGAATGGCAGCTGCTACACAATCAATTTACCTAGTTACGATGGAAGAAATATTGCTATTAATCACGGAAGAACACAAGGGTGTGTATTATAACCCACGCTTTTTAACACTTGTATGGAGGATATCTTGCACAGACGTAGGGAACAGGCACTGTCTGGATTGGAAATACAAAGGGTCATTTTAAATGTGCAAGCATACACTGAAGACTTAGTGATAATGCAAAACACTGAAGACAATCTTCAAAGAGCTATTGTTTATTACATAAGATGAATGAAGAATGTAACTTCAAAATTTCTGTCTCATAGTCAGTAAGCGTGGCACTCCAGGGCAAACAGACAATAAGAGCAAAAATTGTTTAGGATCATATTTAGACTTTGATATCTCATGTAATTATGTTAGAGATATAAATAATAAATTAGGAAGATACTAGGCAATATAAGGAACTATTGGAAGAACACTGAAAACAGCGTGGACTGAAACACAGAAAGCTGAACAAGGTAATGGCAGTGTCGGGTATTTTAAATGGGAGTGAAACGTGGACATTAAGAGGACAACAACCATATACAAGCCACGGAAATGAAATTTCTTAGGACACTACAGGAAAAATATGAAAACAGGCTATAAGGAATCAGTTAAAAATACTTCCTGTACGGAAAAGTGGACGAATATAGAAGAGACTGGTAAGAGAATTTAGAAGAATTCGGAAAATGGCAATGTCGTACAGACCTGTTGAACAAAGATACAGAGGCAAACATGGACTGAGGCCAGAACTGGCCTAAGGTCCTAATCAAGAAACGACGATGATGATGATCACGATCGTGATGTTTATAAAGCACTTAGATATATCGGATACATTGTTTAACATTTTATGTTATTATGTAGACTAAAAGTGATGGGGGGACAAAGTAAAGGAAGGGGGAAGAGAGTATCGATGTCAGTTGCATCCACAAATTCATATAATTGATTCGCCTCGATGGGGATGCACAATTACGTCCGACCTTCTGCGAAAATCTCAAAGTAGCGAGCATGGGGCACATGAACAGAGACTTCGGATAGGTGGTTCTGGGTGGGAATGAGGGCAGAGGGGCATAATGGGAGACTCCGCGCAGGTGTGATAAACACTGTGTTCGGGTGGCACTGTGGGTAACACAATTTCCCAGGAAGCGGGAGATCCTGGGTACGAAATCTGGCCCGGCCCACATTTTCACTTGTCCCCGCAGATTCCGTGTAAATTTTCTATGCAGCTAACGTCAGTAGTCCCTTCAAAAAAATTGTTCAAATGGCTCTGAGCGCTACTGGACTTAACATCTTAGGTCATCAGTACCCTAGAACTTAGAACTACTTAAACCTAACTAACCTAAGGACATCACACACATCCATGCCCGAGGCAGGATTTGAACCTGCGACCGTAGCAGTCCCGCGGTTCCAGAGTGCAGCGCCCAGAACCGCTCGGCCACCGCGGCCGGCTCAGTAGTCCCTTCCCCTTCCCCTTCTTTTCCTTTCTCTCTCTTTCACCGCGTTGCTGCCTCTGGATCATGGGGTTTGGGTTCGATTCCCGGCCGGGTAGGGGATTTTATCCGCCCGGGGACTGGGTGTTCGTGTTGTCCTCATCATCTCTTCATCATTCCGGAAGTACCAAGACCAGAAATGGAAAGATTTGAAACTTGTAAGGGCGCTGATAACCACGATGTTGAGCACCCCACAAACCAGCATCATCATAATCATCCCTTCCACCTTCAGTTTACATTATATGTATCACAGCTGCGGATTCTGTGCGCTGTCTGTTCTTTCGTACGTCTCCACACTACACATTTACATAATTTTTGTGTTATCATACGTATATGAAATATAAATATGCAGTGTCTTTTCTTTACAGGCTTCCTTTATGTTGCCAGGCGTCTTCACTGCCTTCCAATGTCAGATTTATAACTGATGAAAAAACAGAACCAAAATCGTGAGGTAATTTCTTTACATTTACGATCTTAATTCGAACGTAATTATAGGAAAATGACAATTCTTAAATTTCAGTGATTACGTTCTTATGCTCGAAGTTTCTCCTTTTATTTACATACGAGTCTTAGAAACACGTGAATTCATGTTGAATGGTCCTCCACATTATCTCACATAGAACACAACAGTGTGTAATAGCTATGTTAACAGTCGGACTGATAGAAGGAAGTATAGCAGATGCGTATTTAAAAAGCTAAGCCATATGGAGCTGCTTACTCGATCGCGATGCAGAATGAATGCCATAGGCGACATATCATTTGACACAGAAAGTATTCGCATGCTACCTGCAAGAGTAGTAGTGATATGACGTGGGAGAACATCTTGTGTGTATTGCCTAAGCAAAGGCGTTGTCTGTGGCAGGGTCTGCTGTATGTAACATGCATGCGTTACTTGAGCTGCTGTCAGCTTTCCTTTGAAGCCGCCGCTAGTGAACAGCGCCTGCCTGCATGCAAATGCTCTCCGTGAGAGCAAAATGTAGAGGTTTCTGTTGTCAAAGGAGAGCCATCATTCGTCCCCTGACACAACGTTAGAAAACTGTCTGAAATACCTAGCTGCGTCATGAGAGAAGGGAACCCGATAGACAGACCTACGTTAGGAGCCTATGTAACAACGCAGCACGCTGCAAGCAGTTTGAAAGAGAGCTGTCTGCAGAATGCGCTGCAAGGTGATTTAAAAACAGGCAACTTCCTGCGTAGTAGTAACTCAGGATAAATTGACAATAATGACAAATGTGTAAAACTGCACTAATCAAGTTGTATAAATGACTGGTTATGACTTACCTGTGGTAAGTTTACAGTGTGTCCGCCATTACCATCCGGACGCGTGATGGTTATACTAAGGAAGGAAATGATGGTCACATTATTTGTTACGACTGTATAAAACCACCTTACAGGATGCGTCAATAATGATTAATTGACTAGTTAAATGGTGCTCTAAGCACTATGGGACTTAACATCGGAGGTCATCAGTCCCCTAGAACTTAGAACTAGCCGAGCGGGATTAGCCGCGCGGTCCAAGGCGCTGCAGTCATGGACTGTACGGATGGTCCCGGCGGAGTTTCGATTCATCCCTCAGGCATGGGTGTGTGTGTGTTTGTCCTTAGGATAATTTAGGTTAAGTAGTGTGTAAGCTTAGGGACTCATGACCTTAGAAGTTAAGTCCCATAAGATTTCACACACATTTGAACATTAGAACTACTTAAACCTAACTAACCAAAGTACATCACACACATCCATGCCCGCGGCAGGATTCGAACATGCGACCGGAGCGGTCTCGCGGTTCCAGACTGAAGCGCCTAGAACTGCTCGGCCACAACGGCCGGCTTGACTAGTTAATACATAAATGTGTAGTATGTGAACAACTGAACAGCTTACTAGTTTTCACCAATTGAAAATATTTCAACGTGTAATAAAATCACAAATTTGCTGCATATCATAGTTCCAACTTCAATTTCGAGAACACTTTCCCTTTGACAGAGTAGAGAGGGTCATTTCGCAGTGTGACCACAGCAGAATATACTGATATGGAGAAGCGACAATAAATAAACTTAGTACAACAGCCGAAAACTCTCTTTTCTTACCCTGTAACATAAAAAATAGCGGCATCTGGGCTGTGACACTTGCCACAAACAAGAGAAATGCCCTTTCGTTTATTGCTTCGAAGTTTTTTTACGTGCAGGGTCAACTGCATTTTGCTATAGCAAAAATATACTAATAGTACCAGTATTGGTGGCCCCTGCTTTAATCACAACCAAAGTAGAATCTTGCTACACGTCGGTCAGGGGCCTGAAGATGGCATAGTATAACGCTGAAATTGGTTGCCAAATAAAATAAGGTTTGGAACTAGACTGCTGAAAGGAGTTTCGTTTGGCATGCTAAATTAGCGAACTATCTGTTCAGTGCGTTTAACAGTTTCTCCAGGCGTATTTGTTGATCGAACAGTCTACTGGTGTACTGCCAGTTCATAGTTCAAGGGTTCAAGGGGCACAATGTTCCGCCGACCAAACATCTCGCCATAGTCAGATGCACTGTCGAACTGACCTCCAGGATGAGAAAGGCCGACTTATATTCCCTCCCTCTCATAACCACTCTCTTCTCTGTCGGCACCGGACCCCGCTTATCGGCTGCCGAGGACGTGACCGTGTGGGATTCTGTGTTTGGCGCCACGCAGCTATCTGTCTTCCATGGTGTGCTCTGTTTGTCGAATATATATCTTGCCACATTGACACGGAATCTGATATACCATGGCCTTCTACGAAATGACGTTATATTTGACACTCCTCAGTAACGTCGGTATTTCATTGGGTGGGCAATAGACAATTCTTACTTGGCCTTTTTGTCAGTATGAGGTCGGTTTTTCCTGATATGGGATGGGTTGCTGTTGAGTCTGCATTTATAAGTCGAATACGTATAGGCGTGATATCTAATAGGGTTGCGTATAATCCTTTCCAACCCAATGGGTCCATTTGGATCTAATAGAGTTTTTATTTCTGCGGTATCCATGAAACCCCACTGGATCCACATGCCACCATCGCGTTCAGGTGTGTACACTAGATCACTAGACGGCAACATTAACCGAATCATGGGTGTTGGATCCGTATGGACCCATTAGAAAAAAAACTGTCCTACTTAAAGAAATTGAAATCTTGTTTAATGTATAGCTAGAATGATTTACATGTCAATAATAATATTTTAATTTTTGATATAGTTCAACATAAACTTTGGGCTGGAAAGGGTTCAAGAGCCTAGGCATTTCCTAGATACCTGTTGTCACATTTTTGAGAAGTGTGTTCGTCTAAATAATCAACATCATAAAATCAGTTTTTCGTTAGTCTATCATTTTCTCCAGTCAACTTCAGACGAGAAAAACAACTGTAGTTAAATAGAAAGAATCCCAGTTTAATGTCACTCAAAATAAGTGACGACATGTACTCAACTAATGTTACTGTCAACCCGTTAAGGATGTTTAGAGAGCGACGTTCTAGTTGGTGAAATGTTGCTTTCTGAATAATTAGTATAATATCACACAAACCTTTAATTAGCACTCAAAGACAAATTTTCTCTGGGTAAATAAATTTGCAAAGTAAGGAGCAAAGGCCTATATTTAATATAGGGGATGTGCTTTTGTTGTTCCGATAAATGACGTTTCCGAGGAATGTTTATATATCCAAACTTTGCGCTCTTTAAAAGAAGTTGTAGGCAGTCGCCGTAATTTGTGTTGGACTGTGCAAAAGTACGAGCTGTGAGCTCCCTCTCTCTCTCTCTCTCTCTCTCTCTCTCTCTCTCTCTCTCTCGCTTTTTGATTGCTTTCTCACAAAATGTGTCGCTCTCGTATAAGAACTTTTGGTTAAATAATTATGTTAATTTAATGATAACAGCCGTGTTTAAGTCAAGAAGTTTTCTTTCCTCTTTCATTAATACCACATCTCAGTTTATTATGTTGCGTTTTAGAACATTTCCAGGCTACATCGAAGGTGAACAATCGGCATTTACTTTATCAAACTTTTATTTCAGCCTCCTTGAGATCTCTCTTACCGATCTTTTCTGTCAGTATCCGGACAATGTAATTACGCAAAATGCATAATTTTGAGATCGGTCACTGGCCTCTAAATTACATTGTCGGTCAACGTTCTCGTCGGTCTAATGGGAATCTGTTGCTGGATGGCGGAATGAAATTTCATTATTAACAAGTGAAAATTTTCTATCACCATTCTACCGTTTCAGTAGCTTTGCCACCAGCAGAGGTGATTAGCAAAGTTTTATAATACTACTATTTTGTTTTTATAAATATCACTAATATCGAATTGGGCCTCAAAGTAAAAAGTTCAACTACGTGTTAATGTTAATGAAAATAAGAATTCTTATATACGATTATACACAAAGCAGTGACAGCAGGAAACATACGGCAATAATTGTTTGCTCAAAGGACAGTGCATGTTTCAAGTGGGCAGTTCTAACCATATCGTATGCTGTCATTGAGGATGTGCAACATTTGTATAATCATTTGCCATATGAAAACAAACTTAGCCAACATACTAATCTCTGAGATGAGATGATATATGTACGGATATCCGAGAAACAGAAGGATGGCATTTCTGTTAACGTCTGTGGCACCCAATCTTCTGATTATTATGAGTGGATGATTGTGGAACACAAGAAGCATGAGAAGGAATTTTGGGTTGTATCAGTACATATCGCAAATCAAGACAATGTATACTATTTTTATTGCATAAAAAACATATTGAGGTTAGCACATAGTAGAATTACTGTTCGTCACAGTGGCCGTTGTCTTATGTCAGTGTTTTCTGTGTTATTTTTAGTCCAAAGGAAAGTTTGATGCTCAGACGGCTTATGCACACAGTTTAAGCCAGTTAGCAGTATCATACCCACAGGAGAGAAAAGTGTATAACAACTGACTTTTACTACAGAAAATTAAAATTACCATTTATCATTTATGCAGATATCGAAAGGTAGCTGCAACCGGGTGTTGGTAATGATAATCGTGCACATAAGCTGCGTAGTGTTGCATTCTATGTGTACTGCTATTACACTGACGAACCTTCAGTCTACATCTACATCTACATTGATACTCCGCAAGCCACCCAACGGTGTGTCTCAGCTATACTGACGTGCTGAGAGCTCGGAAAGTTTTAGCAAACAACTGCATCTGACTGCTCAATGCTTAAAAATTTCTTATTGAAAACCAAGCAGATGATTATTAGTGCAGAACAGGTAAAACTGGCCGGCTGCGGTGGCCGAGCGGCTCTAGGCGCTTCAGTCTGGAACCGCGCGACTTCTACGGTCGCAGGTTCGAATCCTGCCTCGGACATGGATGTGTGATGTCCTTAGGTTAGTTAGGTTTAAGTAGTTCTAAGTTCTAGGGGACTGATGACCTCAGATGTTAAGTCCCATATTGCTCAGAGCCATTTGAACCATTTGAACCAGGAAAAACGGAATACGTGAAACACCGAGATCATTGTCAATTTACAGGCAGATTTTGTGTACTGTACATGATAGCTACATTTTTACTATATAGGATGAGTCACTAACTATTGCCAACGAGAATAATTCCGAAAGTATGATAGTAGCTGCAAAGTTTTTGGGACAAATGTTGCATGGGGCAACGGGGGTCATAATATGGCGTTGGTTCTTTGTTGCTAGGTGGGGTCGAGTCAGAGATATGAAGGTCAACTTCGTTTTCTTTTTTAAATGGAATGCTATAGTTCGGTGCTTGTTTTCTTATAGCGGCTATCAAGACGAATCAAATGACGTTTAACAATAAGGTTTTTGAAGGTCAACGAAGGTCACAAAGGTGGCATTAACGTCCATTTACAGAAGGTGTTAGAAGTGATTACCATTGGTATCAATGTAGTGCTGCAATCTTCTTATCATGGATTGGGTGGCATTCCTCATCGCTTCGACACTTATCGAATCACCTGCTCTGACAATTCTCTCTCGTATATCGTGTAAACAGTAAGTATTCGCCGAATACGGCGAATCTATCTGACGTACAATGGACATGTAAACACCATTCGAACGGATTCGCAATACAACACTAATAGCAACGGTAAGACTATTGTCGTCGAATCAAGCAAATTTGAATGATATATTCCTTTAAAGAGCAAGTCGATATGCTTCTCATTTACGGATAATGCCAGCGAAATTCAGTGAGAGCTAGAGACTTATACGCTGAAAGATACCCTCAACATACTCACCCTACACGCCGTGCATTTAAATATGTGTATGATAAATTGAGAACAATTGGATCTTTAATGTATCGGAAACATATCCGGCAAAGGAAAGTTACTAACGAGGAAACGAAAATTGGTACTCTTGCCACTGTGGTTCGAGATCCTTGTGCTAGTTTGCGTCAAATCGCAAGGGAATCTGGAATGAGCCAGAGTAGTGTTGTTCGTGTTTTGCATCGTCATAAATATCATCCTTACCATATCAGTCTCCACCAAGAATTAATTGGTACGGATTGTATGCGTTGCATTGAATTCCGCCGATGAATCAACTTCATATTCAGAGGGATGACACATTTATTAATTTGATTTTATTTACTGACGAGGCTACATTCATGAACTATGGAAATTTTAATTTGCATAATATGCATTACGGGGCAACTGAAAATCCATGTTGGCTGCGGCAAGTTGTACACCAAAAACCGTGGTCGGTGAATGTATGGTGTGTGATTCTGGAGGACAGAATCATAGGCCCCTATTTCATCAAAGGAAATCTTAATGGGAGGAAGTACAAGACATTCCTGCGAGAAACATTAGGTCTGTTATTGGAAGAAATACCTTTAGAAACAAGGAACAGAAGGTGGTATCAACACGATGGCTGCCAGGCACATTTTTTGCTGATGGCTAGAAATTCCCAAATCATTGGATTGGACGCGGAGGATAAGTGTCATGGCCGGCTCGTTCGCCAGCCTCGACACCTCTGGACTTTTTCTTGTGGGTAATCGTAAACGAAATTGTTTATAAAGACGTTCTAACTAAACCTGAAGATAGGCTCTGGCGGTGTTACTGAGATTGGAATGTTTCAAGTTTTACCTTGGGCACAAATTGTTTCTCATGGAGACAAAATCGAGAGTTGTCGTGCGCTCCTTTGGCCTGACCAAGCAAGGCGGGATGAGCAGTCAGTTAGGCGGTAAGAATTTCGGTGTTCCGTTTTCGGGTGCGTCACTTTCTTTTAGTCATCACTCTTCTGACTGGTTTGATGCGTTACATTAAGGGGACGGACAATCAAGTGGCCGATGCCCTAATTCGGATTACAAGGAATGAAATGAATGAACACAGGGACATGCTTCCGTGGGAGCAGTGTTAGGGGAGATTCCGGGATTGTTTGAAGATCGGAGGAGCAACAGGATGGGGATTCTCAGCTAGCCCCGATAAAGCAGCAGTTGCGCAAAAGTGGAGAGGTCACAGATAACTTTTTTTTCTTTTTTGTGAGTCTGGCCGGTTTGATGCGACCTGCCACGAATTTCCTCCTGTGCCAATCTCTTCGTCCCAGAGTTGAACTTGCAACCTGCAACCTCAATTATTTGCTAGATGTGTTCCAATCTCTGTCTTCCTCCAGTTTTTACAGCTCTCCATGGTACCATGGAAGTTATTTCCAGATGTCTTAACAGATGTCCTATCATCCTGTCCCTTCTTCTTGTCAGTGTTCCCCACATATTCCTTTCCTCTCCGATTCTGCGTAGAATGTCCTCATTCCTTACCTTATCAGTCCACCTAATTTTCAGCATTCGTCTGTAGCACCACATCTCAAATGCTTCAGTTCTCTTCTGTTTCGGTTTTCCCGCAATCCATGTTTCCCTACCATATAATTCTATGCTCCAAACGTACATTGTCAGAAATTTCTTTTTCAAATTAAGGCCATGTTTGATACTTGTCTTGGCCAAGAACGCCCATTTTGCCAGTGCTAGTCAGCTGTTTGCGTCCTCCTTACTCCATCCGTCATGGATTATTTTACTGCCTATGTAGCAGAATTCCGTAACCTCATCTTCTTCGTGACCATTAATCCCGATAAGTTTCTCATCTCATTTCTGTTACTTCTCATTGCTTTCGTCTCTCTTCAATTTGCTCTCAATCCATGTACCGTACTCATTATACCACGTCATTCAAAAATGGTTCAAATGGCTCTAAGCGCTATGGGGCTTAACATCTGAGGTCATCAGTCGCCTAGAACTTAGAACTACTTAAACCTAACTAACCTAAGGACATTACACACACCCATGCCCGAGGCAGTAATCGAACCTGCTACCGTATCAGCAGGGCGGTTCCGGACTGAAACCCCTAGAACCGCTCGGCCACAGTGGTCGGCTCCATTTCATTTAGCAGATCCTATAATTCTTCGTCAGTTTCACTGAGAATAGTACTGTCACTACCGAATTTTATCATTGATATCCTTTCGACTTGAATTTTAATTACACTATTGAACCTTTCTTCTATTTCCAACATTTCTTCTTCGATGTGTAGATTGGACAGTAGGAGCGAAAGATTACATCCCTGTCTTACAACCTTTTTAATCCGAGTACTTCGTTCTTCTTCAAATTTTGTTATTCCCTCTTGGTTCTTGTACGTGTTGCATATTACCCATCTCTCCCTATAGCTTATGCCTATTTTCCTCTAGTAGCAAGTGGACTCTCTGCTTTCGAAATTCTTTTGATGGCAAGGCAAGTTGTGCCCTCTCAAGGCGTTAGTTCCTACCGCATCACAGTATTCTCACAAGTCTTTGTGTGTTGGTCATTTTGGGGTATATAAGAGTATCATGAAGATAAAACAACGCCTGAACTGGCCTACACTAAACAGAGATGTTGGGAAGTTAGTTAGGGCAGCGTGAAGAATGTTGTAAAGCTAAACCTAACCAGAACACGCATAAAATGGAACTGGCGTCAACTCGGTAGGAAAACAGTATGGATAAATTTTCTTTTCATTTCTGGGCCTCTTACCTAGGGAATAGTTATATTTTCGTGTTCTTTGGCACCTTGTCTATCTAATGCCAAGCAATTTGGGAAACTAGTGAACTACGTCTGAGCACCTGACTAGGATATTTGCTATGTTTGGGCCATCCTGGATATTAACGGTTGATAGTGCGCCAGCCTTTGTCTCTAAAGAATTCAAGACGTTCTGCTTTAGTAGCGAGATATCTCACGTCACCACAACCGCCTGATGCCCTCACCATTCTTTGCCGAGTGGATGAACGGAAATTTAAGTCCTTACAATCTTTCACGCACGGTCACAAACCAGTTAGCTAGTTCGTTAAATTTTCCATTGAACGCTGCTGTTCGTGAGGCCCACAAGACGCCTCTTGCCAAGTGGATATTTACTTAAGGGGTCGTTAAGGCCAGTTTCCGTGTCAGTTTCGTGATTCAGAATCCATCTTCACAAAATAAAAAAATTGGCCCCTATGTAAGACGACATAAAATAGGCTAAAGAGAATATAACAGTTTCTTAAATTTCTTTTCTTAAAATTTTTTCTTTAATGTTATTTAACAGGATATCTTAATTCCGTCACCTGTTGTTTTGGGTCCAAAAGAAAAAGTCACTAGTAAATTAAATTCTGGTGGTAGTCGTTGAGATGTTTTGGATCTTTTGCTATGCGAATGAAATGGTTTGTTGTTTATTAACTTTGTTAGCAAAATTATGGCCAGTATCCTACCACTCAATACCTGCTCCTTAATGGATTTCACAGCTGTTTCAAGACATTAGTTTGAAGCACGTAGTAAACTAGATGCCAAGGAAGAACCAACTACTTGAAGCAGTTTTAAGACTAAATTCAATAGTCGCCTCACCTCAGGAAGGTCCATGGTTCCCGATTCTCCATAACTACGACAATCTATATCCTTCATTTGAACCTTCTTATTCAACCCTTGGTCTTTCTCTACAGTTTTACCCTCCCTCAGCCCCCCCCCCCCCCCCCCCAGCCCGCCAACTCTTCTACTGCCAAATTGCCGATTCCTTATTGCTTCAGAAAGTGTCCTACCGACTAGTCCATTCTTTTAGTCAGGTTATCAGTTTATTTTCCTCCCATTCGATTCAGTACTTACTGATTAGTTATTCGATCTACTTATCTAATCTTCAACATTATTCTGTAGCACCACAAACGAAATGCTTCGATTCTCTTCCTGTCTGAATCTTTTATCGTCCCGTCCCAATTCAGTAAATGGCTATACTACAGACCAACAGCTTCAGAGTAGTCTTTCTAACAGGTTTTTATTTGATGTTAACGAATTCCTCTTTTTATGAAATGTTTTCTATCTATTGCCAGTCTGAAATTTAAATTATCTGTATTGTGGATATAATCAGTCATTTTGCTGGTTGCGTAGCAAAACTATTCAACTCCTTTTAGTGTTTCATTTCATAGTTTAATTTCGTCATCATCACCCGATTTAACTCCACTACATTCCGTTACTCCTACTTTCAGTACTTATGAAGAGATGAAGAGATGTCACCTACTCTTGGGCCCTGACCTTTTTTTTGTGCAGGTAGAATATACCGAGATACATAACGTTAAAAATTTACCTACTAAGGCACACTGCTAGTATTCTTTAAAAAATGTCGAAATTTTGCCAAATTCGTAGCCCTCCTAGTCAGCTGGAGAAATGTAAACCCCTGCCGTAGCTGTAGCAGACAACTCGTGTTCAACATGGCGAGCACATATCCTTGGTTGCCAGCACATCGGTAAACAATGTGATTTTAATGCGATCTTAATTTGTAAAGCGAATTTCAGTATCCGTTCATAGCTACTCTGATGTTGTTGATACCAGTAGTATTTTTCGAAATTTGGACAGGTCATTGTTATCTCAGTCGCATTCCTGAAAACTTTCATATAATGTTATACACAGTATATTAAATTTCAAGCTAAAATTTTTGAAAAGGAAAAATATTTTGCTCTTGATGTTACAATCGGTAAGTACTAGCTCTGAATGCACAGTTAAAATAATTTTTGTTTAGAAGCATTTGAAATTATGAAATATTAGCACACTTACAATTTATATTATTAATTACGCAATCCTGTACTATTTTATATATTTATATCGGGATTCATTTATGAGACAATAATCGAAAGCAGTGATGTAAGAGAAAACTAGTAGAAATTCATTGGAATATGGCTATTTCCGCAGACTGTGAGAGTCGTAAGTATGCCTCTGATGTGATTGGACGTATTACTGTATTTTGTGCGAACAATGTAATTTCGGCTTTGTTAATGTTAAAGATCCAAGACCGTATGATATGCTAAAATTTGAAAAAATACATTAACGTAAAAACAATAATTCTGCAACAACAATCTTCAAATTTATTTAGATCAATCCAATCGTGAGGACCCAAAATGTGACATTTTCAGCTTCAAGAACCAGACCCCAAGACAAGAAGAACTGGAATCAACTGTACATGAAAAGCTAAGTAAACTAGAAAGTTTAGGTTTTCTTCGCTCCTAAAATCTTCATAAAAGACGATGTGGACAGTAGATGGAATTAGGAATAAGGAAAGAGATTACAATTTGCTGTTTCCACTACTATATCTCTCAATTCTATCTTTTAATTTTCCTTTGTTTTCCGGTATCCTGTTTCAGTCAATTGCCTCCTAATGCTTCTTTTGAAACTCTCAAAAACATCTTGTTTTTTCATTTCTTCCTGATGTTGTTCCTAAGTCCTAAACTTTCTACAGTTTCTGCATTTTTACAGTTTGCAACCAATAAAGTACGGTCAGTGTCCACATTTGCCCCCGGAAATTACATTATATATCTGAAATCTTCTGCTGTCTCCATCTTTGGTGATTCAGAAAACAAGTGTCGGCAATTTGGTATGGACTAAGGAGGAACACTACGTATCTTGTGAAGTGCATTAAGGACACACAATGTACGTGAACACAAGCTCAGCGAACTGCGTCTCTTATCTCAGAACACTGGATTGGCTAGAACATATATAGTTTACTTGTAACTTCTACGTTACATGCAGAACAGGATGTCGACACTATAACGTTAGATATCTTGCTGTGAGATTTGACGTCGCTGGTAGGTTGCAGTTGTGTGTGGCTGAGATACTCCATTCACACTAAAGCGGCTGGTGTAGAGTTTAACACCGTAAGCTGCTCTTGACATCTCGTTAGCGATGAAGGACGGCTGATAGGATGCCGCTCTGAGCCTTTACCTCACCAACGTTCAGCGAGGAGGTTTCCTAATGTTCGACTGACCGTCGCACTTTGCAGCTGCTTGCAGTCTCTCATCTCCCTCACCAGTAACTTTTACATCTTTCTACATAATTTTAAAAGGATCAGTCTTCTTTAGCGTGGAACTATTAAACTTCAAACGAATCCCTATAATGAATTTGGAGTCTGAAACACTCAAGGGAAGGCAGGATTCGGTTACGATTGTCGACGGGGCCGTAATCAGTTACTACATCTACATCTACATCTACATTGATACTCCGCAAGCCACCCAACGGTGTGTGGCGGAGGGCACTTTACGTGCCACTGTCATTACCTCCCTTTCCTGTTCCAGTCGCGTATGGTTCGCGGGAAGAACGACTGTCTGAAAGCCTCCGTGCGCGCTCTAATCTCTCTAATTTTACATTCGTGATCTCCTCTGGAAGTATAAGTAGGGCGAAGCAATATATTCGATACCTCATCCAGAAACGCACCCTCTCGAAACCTGGCGAGCAAGCTACACCGCGATGCAGAGCGCCTCTCTTGCAGAGTCTGCCACTTGAGTTTATTAAACATCTCCGTAACGCTATCACGGTTACCAAATAACCCAGTGACGAAACGCGCCGCTCTTCTTTGGATCTTCTCTATCTCCTCCGTCAACCCGACCTGGTACGGATCCCACACTGATGAGCAATACTCAAGTATAGGTCGAACGAGTGTTTTGTAAGCCACCTCCTTTGTTGATGGACTCTCCCAATGAATCTCAACCTGGTACCCGCCTTACCAACAATTAGTTTTATATGATCATTCCACTTCAAATCGTTCCGTACGCATACTCCCAGATATTTTACAGAAGTAACTGCTACCAGTGTTTGTTCCGCTATCATATAATCATACAATAAAGGATCCTTCTTTCTATGTATTCGCAATACATTACATTTGTCTATGTTAAGGGTCAGTTGCCACTCCCTGCACCAAGTGCCTATCCGCTGCAGATCTTCCTGTATTTCGCTACAATTTTCTAATGCAGCAACTTCTCTGTATACTACAGCATCATCCGCGAAAAGCCGCATGGAACTTCCGACACTATCTACTAAGTCATTTATATATATTGTGAAAAGCAATGGTCCCATAACACTCCCCTGTGGCACGCCAGAGGTTACTTTAACGTCTGTAGACGTCTCTCCATTGATAACAACATGCTGTGTTCTGTTTGCCAAAAACTCCTCAATCCAGCCACACAGCTGGTCTGATATTCCGTAGGCTCTTACTTTGCTTATCAGGCGACAGTGCGGAACTGTATCGAACGCCTTCCGGAAGTCAAGAAAAATAGCATCTACCTGGGAGCCTGTATCTAATATTTTCTGGGTCTCATGAACAAATAAGGCGAGTTGGGTCTCACACGATCGCTGTTTCCGGAATCCATGTTGATTCCTACATAGTAGATTCTGGGTTTCCAGAAATGACATGATACGCGAGCAAAAAACATGTTCTAAAATTCTACAAGAGATCGACGTAAGAGATATAGGTCTATAGTTTTGCGCATCTGCTCGACGACCCTTCTTGAAGACTGGGACTATCTGTGCTCTTTTCCAATCATTTGGAACCCTCCGTTCCTCTAGAGACTTGCGGTACACGGCTGTTAGAAGGGGGGCAAGTTCTTTCGCGTACTCTGTGTAGAATCGAATTGCTATCCCGTCAGGTCCAGTGGACTTTCCTCTATTGAGTGATTCCAGTTGCTTTTCTATTCCTTGGACACTTATTTCGATGTCAGCCATTTTTTCGTTTGTGCGAGGATTTAGAGAAGGAACTGCAGTGCGGTCTTCCTCTGTGAAACAGCTTTGGAAAAAGGTGTTTAGTATTTCAGCTTTACGCGTGTCATCCTCTGTTTCAATGCCATCATCATCCCGTAGTGTCTGGATATGCCGTTTCGAGCCACTTACTGATTTAACGTAAGACCAGAACTTCCTAGGATTTTCTGTCAAGTCGGTACATAGAATTTTACTTTCGAATTCAATGAACGCTTCACGCATAGCCCTCCTTACGCTAACTTTGACATCGTTTAGCTTCTGTTTGTCTGAGAGGTTTTGGCTGCGTTTAAACTTGGAGTGGAGCTCTCTTTGCTTTCGCAGTAGTTTCCTAACTTTGTTGTTGTACCACGGTGGGTTTTTCCCGTCCCTCACCGTTTTACTCGGCACGTACCTGTCTAAAACGCATTTTACGATTGCCTTGAACTTTTTCCATAAACACTCAACATTGTCAGTGTCGGAACAGAAATTTTCGTTTTGATCTGTTAGGTAGTCTGAAATCTGCCTTCTATTACTCTTGCTAAACAGATAAACCTTCCTCCCTTTTTTTATATTCCTATTAACTTCCATATTCAGGGATGCTGCAACGGCCTTATGATCACTGATTCCCTGTTCTGTACATACAGATTCGAAAAGTTCGGGTCTGTTTGTTATCAGTAGGTCCAATATGTTATCTCCACGAGTCGGTTCTCTGTTTAATTGCTCGAGGTAATTTTCGGATAGTGCACTCAGTATAATGTCACTCGATGCTCTGTCCCTACCACCCGTCCTAAACATCTGAGTGTCCCAGTCTATATCTGGTAAATTGAAATCTCCACCTAAGACTATAACATGCTGAGAAAATTTATGTGAAATGTATTCCAAATTTTCTCTCAGTTGTTCTGCCACTACTGCTGCTGAGTCGGGAGGTCGGTAAAAGGAGCCAATTATTAACCTAGTTCGGTTGTTTAGTGTAACCTCCACCCATAATAATTCACAGGAACTATCCACTTCTACTTCACTACAGGATAAACTACTACTAACAGCGATGAACAGTCCACCACCGGTTGCATGCAATCTATCCTTTCTAAACACCGTCTGTACCTTTGTAAAAATTTCGGCAGAATTTATCTCTGGCTTAAGCCAGCTTTCTGTACCTATAACGATTTCAGCTTCGGTGCTTTCTATCAGCGCTTGAAGTTCCGGTACTTTACCAACGCAGCTTCGACAGTTGACAATTACAATACCGATTGCTGCTTGGTCCCCGCATGTCCTGACTTTGCCCCGCACCCGTTGAGGCTGTTGCCCTTTCTGTACTTGCCCAAGGCCATCTAACCTAAAAAACCGCCCAGCCCACGCCACACAACCCCTGCTACCCGTGTAGCCGCTTGTTGCGTGTAGTGGACTCCTGACCTATCCAGCGGAACCCGAAACCCCACCACCCTATGGCGCAAGTCGAGGAATCTGCAGCCCACACGGTCGCAGAACCGTCTCAGCCTCTGATTCAGACCCTCCACTCGGCTCTGTACCAAAGGTCCGCAGTCAGTCCTGTCGACGATGCTGCAGATGGTGAGCTCTGCTTTCATCCCGCTAGCGAGACTGGCAGTCTTCACCAAATCAGATAGCCGCCGGAAGCCAGAGAGGATTTCCTCCGATCCATAGCGACACACATCATTGGTGCCGACATGAGCGACCACCTGCAGATGGGTGCACCCTGTACCCTTCATGGCATCCGGAAGGACCCTTTCCACATCTGGAATGACTCCCCCCGGTATGCACACGGAGTGCACATTGGTTTTCTTCCCCTCTCTTGCTGCCATTTCCCTAAGGGGCCCCATTACGCGCCTGACGTTGGAGCTCCCAACTACCAGTAAGCCCACCCTCTGCGACTGCCCGGATCTTGCAGACTGAGGGGCAACCTCTGGAACAGGACAAGCAGCCATGTCAGGCCGAAGATCAGTATCAGCCTGAGACAGAGCCTGAAACCGGTTCGTCAGACAAACTGGAGAGGCTTTCCGTTCAGCCCTCCGGAATGTCTTTCGCCCCCTGCCACACCTTGAAACGACCTCCCACTCTACCACAGGTGAGGGATCAGCCTCAATGCGGGCAGTATCCCGGGCAACCACAGTCGTAGTCCGATCAGGGGATGCGTGGGACGAGCTGGCCGTCCCCGACAAACCCCCATCCCGACCCCCACAGTGATGCCCATTGGCAACAGCCTCAAGCTGTGTGACCGAAGCCAACACTGCCTGAAGCTGGGAGCGAAGGGATGCCAACTCAGCCTGCATCCGAACACAGCAGTTGCAGTCCCTATCCATGCTAAAAACTGTTTTGCTAAGAACGTCTGAACTAATCTACAGAGAGCGCAAACAAATCGACAAAATTTAAACGGTTATTAAAATACAAGATTGCCTAGTAAATGCAGTAATGCTGCTACTTGCGCACTGCTGACACTGCTCGGCGGCGGAAGGAGACTAAGCGAAATTACACTATTCAGGTACTAAAACACGATGCTACACTCTCAAATACTATAATACGCCCGAAATTTATGAATTAAACAATGCAAGAACCAAAAACACGCAAAGAAATTAAGAATTAAACTATGTAACAAATGAGTGAGCTAGGAGTATACGACTTGCTGCTCAGCTGCTTATCCAACGGCGGCAGGGAGCACACTGACTGCGACCAACCGACACTGGCCGTTCAAAACAAAACAGTAGACAAACGACTACGCGAATTTACACTATTCAAGTACTAAAACGCGATGCTACAACTCTCAAATACTATAATACGCTCGAAATTTATGAATTAAACAATGCAAGTACCAAAAACACGCAAAGAAATTAAGAATTAAACTATGTAACAAATGAGTGAGCTAGGAGTATACGACTTGCTGCTGCAGCTGCTTATCCAACGGCGGCAGGGGGCACACTGACTGCGACCAACCGACACTGGCCGTTCAAAACAAAACAGTAGACAAACGACTACGCGAATTTACACTATTCAGGTACTAAAACGCGATGCTACAACTCTCAAATACTATAATACGCCCGAAATTTATGAATTACACAATGCAAGTACGAAAAACACGCAAAGAAATTAAGAATTAAACTATGTAACAAATGAGTGAGCTAGGAGTATACGACTTGCTGCTGCAGCTGCTTATCCAACGGCAGTTACAGTTACACACATTTATTTTTAAAACAGTAATTCCAGACTCAACGATAAACAAAAAAATACCCCACGTTATTAGCGAAGGAATAAACAACTGTGTAAATAACAGTGTTTTCAGGGCGTTACAACTTAGCAAATCATCATAAAATACAGATATAGATAATGTTTAAAAAAAACAAGCCACTGTGATCACGGCTGAAGGCCTTACACGCCAAGAATGGCATTAAATTAAGAATGTTTAAGAACTCGCTGCAATTACAACTTACAGGTATTGAATTATTAAAAAGGAAGTGGCCAGAAACACAGCAGAAGGTATCAGACGCCAGGAATGACGGTAAATAAGGTTGTAAGGCTTACTGCTAAAATACAAATACCGGATTGCTTTTTTTCAAAGCAAATGACCACAATCAGAGCTGAAGGCCTTACATGCCAGGAACGGCAATTATATAAATAAAATGTAGAAACGTGCTGTAAAACAGCAAATACAAGCAAAGGTTAATTAGAAGAAAAAAGCAACAGACCACCAAACGGGTGAAGTAAGATTATGGTAACCTTGTAACACAACCCTTACACTGCTAGATTTATTCCAGAAGGTGACCGGAACTAATAACTAGACATACATAACCTTTAATGTAGGCATTACAAGGTATGGTAATAAATAATAAAACACAAGTACCAGTCACAGACAGTGCTCGAGGAATAGACCTCTGAAAAGGTCTGGCAACAAACACTTTCGCGAGTGATGAGATAGGCAGCCAAGACTTGCATTCACTTCACAAGATGGTAACTCAGTAGTGGCAGTCTAACGAATGACTGATCATAATCTTACTGAAGCTACTTGACGTCCAATAAACCAAATGCAAGAATGGAACAACACGCCAAATCCGGAACCGGCGGACTGCACTACGCCCCCAGAATACTGCGCTTCGAGCGCCCGGAACGAGAAAGGAATCACTACC
Source organism: Schistocerca americana (assembly GCF_021461395.2). NCBI lineage: Eukaryota > Metazoa > Arthropoda > Insecta > Orthoptera > Acrididae > Schistocerca > Schistocerca americana. The sequence continues at coordinate 278,823,896 of NC_060119.1, read as the reverse complement.
ACCAGAATAGAAGAATCACAGACGGCCCACAATCAAGAAAGCTGTCGAAACTACACGCCTTACTGGACAGCAGCGGCATGGCAAGGAAACGTACACTGCCGTTACACACACTAACCCCAAGGGCAGGTAACTGGGGCGTTAGCGGCCACCAGGCAAGAAAAATACCCCTGGTTGAATTTAACAAATTATAACAAGCTGAACGCAGTAAATAGTAACAAGAAGTCGAGGAAAGCTAATCAGATCCGCTTTCGCCAAGCACCCCACTCACTGCTCTTCGCCTTGGCGACACTACGAGCAGCAACACGAACCCAAGACACTGGAGAATCGCAAGATGTCACAATGGTGGAGGTTTCTCTACTTGAATTGAAATGCACTCATATTGAAGCCTGCAGGATCTGGTTTACTACGAGGTCGTGCACCCTCGTGACCACAGCCCTTCTATCCGGCAGTCCACGCGCGCTGCCAGCGGTCCCGGTGTGTTCTGTCACTGCGCGGACCTTGCTCCTCCTGAGTCCCCAACCGAACTGCCACACTCACACGACACGGAAAAACAACGACATCGCCCCAAAGACAGGGCAACAGTTACTACATATCGATAACCACCGCTGCTGCCAGTAGCGGACAGGAAACGCTTGTGTAATGAGTGGCGCCTGTCAAGACGAGAAGAAGACAAACAACCGCAACTATGCCAACTAAAGGATACGGTCTGGCCTTCAACAGCAGGCGGGAACCTGCAAACAGCACCAACGCGAGCCACAGCATGGCTAAGGGACAGATCCATATTGCCATTTAGTGAACAAAACACTACTTTTCGCTAAATAGGTTAAAATTTGTGACGGAATTCAGAGACAGGTGGCAGACAGAACTCAGCACGTTGCTCTTAACGAAACGAAATCGACCGCGCAAAGGTAATTCCGGAAGTGAACCGAGGTAGTGATAGAGGGCCGCCACTGTTTACATACATACTGTCCAGTAACGTTAATGCGACCACCTATCAAAAAGCCGGCCGCGGCCGCCGAGCGGTTCTAGGCGCTTCAGTCCGGAACCGCGCAACTGCTAAGGTCGCAGGTTCGAATCCTGCCTCGGGCATGGATGTGTGTGATGTCCTTAGGTTAGTTAGGTTTAAGTAGTTCTAAGTTCTAGGGGACTGATGACCTCAGGTGTTAAGTCCCATAGTGCTCAGAGCCATTTGAACCATCTGAATCTATCAAAAGCCTGAATATCAACCTTTTGCAGGACGGACGCTGAGAGACGTGCAAGAAGAGAGCTAGTGATATTCAGGAAGTTACGGTAAATTCATCCGGGTGCTCTTCGAAATACGCACTTACACTGCGTGCTGTCTGGCGTGTTGCATTCTCCTACTGATAGATGTCATGTAGCGGTGGACATGCTTCCTAAGGATAGATGTATAGTTGTGTTGATCCACTGCGCCTTTGAGAATGACGAGATACCCACGGCATGCGCTCCGACCTGGGCCCTTCCAATAACTGTCGCTGATGAATAGCGTGGGTGGGTAATCGAGCCCTTATGCAGCAACTTTCGCTGAACCGTCCATGAGGCGACACTGTTGACAGCCCCTTGATTCATCTGGGCGTTCGATTGCCCAACATTTACATGGCTGTTCTCCTGCGTACATCTCTGCAGCCGACATTCGACCCTGTATGGCCAGTGGTGCATCACAGTTGCCTCGCTGTCGGTTTTGGATAGCGCTAGTTTGTTGTCCAGGGTATACTTCAACTAAAGTTAACAATCTTAACCGTTTCGCAAATGCTTCCACCCTTGGCGCGAAAGCCAATGATCGTGCCCTTTTGGGCGACAGATACATCAATTCATTTCCGGGTTACGACAACGACTGCACTGTTTTCCGCGTCCCCCATCCCGAAATGCTTTATATACCTTCTACTTTTAGTACCCCACTTGAGCCTGTGAGGAGGTATTAGACATTGATGTCTAACTCAGATGGTGGTTAAATTAATGTGAGTGGACCATACATAATGAACTAGTAGATAAAGCATGAATCTCGACCAGACAGTGCATTTTAGACACTTTTCTCCTTCTTCTCGTGTATAGTCCCTCTGACGCACATATAAACAGGAGATTTATGATCAACTTTATATTCAAATGGGTCAAGAACTTTTAATATAACAGAAGGCCGTCACCTAGACAACTTTATTTGATTTTACCACTATTTTTGTTCCATCAGTCGGATTTGGATGCGTCCACTGAATTGTGCGAAATCCACGCCTTCAGAAAAACGGTTAGTAATATGTTTTGGAGAGACAGTTCACTGTGAGGATAACCAAAAAGGCAACTAACCCAAAACAAATAACTTTCAGGCAACACTACTGCGTATGAAGATCTAAAATAGACGTGTATTGGTTGAACTCTTTATAATAACGGTGTATCGGAGGAGAATAGGCGAAATTTTTCGACAGTACAGCAACTCGACTTGGGACAGGTAGCCTTCCCCAACGAGTAACGATGTCTGCTTTATAGATTGGATGGACGTTAACGTCAATGTTTTTGTATGTACGTCCTTGGGACTGGAGGTCTGGGGGACTTCGGCCGTTCACTTATATAATGAAAGCCGTACTTCTGATATCATTTATTGTATGGCTACCGGTTTCGGTGCTTCAGTGCACCATATTCAGGCCTAAGCCGATGCTGAGGGGTTAGCACCATCGGTATACAAGATGCATGAGTGGCCAACATCTGTAACTGGTTTTCACAGTCTACCTGCAACCGCGATGTTGTCTCTCCAACCATCAACTATCAAGTTTGAGAAACAACATTCTGGTCTTAATCTGCTTGTCCAGTACTCTTTCATTCTTATACGTTGCTAATTTCTTCGCTCTTCTGTCCATGATATGTTTCCTCTAGGCCTAATACAGTCCTGGAGAAGTGTGATTGCTGAAGTTTTGATTTGAAACTCACCCTGTTGCACACTTCTGTATCCTGTATTCCCGTTACTTTCATATCTCTTTGTACCTCTTTGATCCAGCACACTTTCGTTCTCTTCCTCACAAAAAATTGCATTATCTGATGTGTCAACATCCCATGAGCAGTAGGCAATTACCTATACTGCCCAAGCCTGCAGTGAAATTTCTTCTGATGACATCATGCAATACTGTCAGATTTCGACATTCGTTCCTCAGACATCACAATCCAAGGCAGCGGAACTACGCCGATTGACCTATGTTTAAAATGGAGGAATATAAAATGATAAAAGAAATAAACAAAATAATCACTTGCACTAAATTTAACCCTAGATTTACTGTAACTGTAAAAAAATATAGAACCATCATCCAAAATTTTTACTTTAATACTTGATGAACCGTTATTGAATAAATAACAAATTATTTTATTTCAAAACTGATATGAAAGTGTTCAGAGAACCAGTAAGTCCTGAAATGATTATCCAGGTGAAAAACATTAAGGTAGAGATAAGTCTGAAAAGAATCATACAGCTAGGATTATTGCTGCGATAGTAACAAAAATTTCTTTTTCATTAACATACAAAAGATATTATTCTCCGCTTTTTTGAATGGCGTCTATATTCCGCCTTTGCAGCTGAACAAAGTTTACATTTGTCTCATTAAATGACAAATGTTGGGCCTTAATCCCTAGATTTCTAAAAATGTACGTCATATGGTACCAAAAATGCTGTCTGTTCCTCGTTGGAGTAGAAAGGTGAGAATTTTGAACCTTTTTCGGCCTTCCCCAATTTTTCGATAGTTGACGAAGTGTAGTTCTACATTTGAAATCAGTCAATGGAAGTCTCCTTTCTACAGTTCAGTATGAAATGTAGGAATTCACAAGGATCATTTTCACCATTGCTGAAACAGTCTATAAGATTTATTTATTTATTTATTTATTTTACTTCCTGTCTTCATTATAATCTCGTACAGCTGTCAATGCTTCCACATCAAACTTTGGTCCACTTTTATGGATTCTAGAAAGTGAACTGCATTTCTGTGAAGTGCCAGCACATACCTGAAAAGATATATTTTGAACATTTTCTTCGCTACCTTCCTCTTCCTCATTAGGGCTTAGCTGAGGTTCTGTCGCATTTTGTGAAGTACGAGCATATACCCGAAGAATTTTTTGCGTTATTAGTCTGTAGAGTATCAATCATCACTAATATTCATTGTCATCACTGCAGTCGGGTATCAATATCACCTGGAAAATTTTCTAGTTTAATACGAATTCCTTCAACTGTAAAACATCCTCTGTAATATGCAGGCATAGCCTGAAGCAAAACAAAATCTAACTAAGTTCATTGACGTTTTACAAGCTGTGCATTCTTGCTATTGTTCTCTATAAAATGAAATACCATATTGTTGTCAGCAAGGATGTGCATTTAATAATGTCCTGAAAGCAGAAAAAGATATAAAAATTAAAGCAAACCAACCAAAATCAGTTTAACCGCAACTTCTGAAGTCACCGCCCTCGACCAGACGGGGCTTATAAGTTCCAATCATATTTTACATTGTAACTGAACATTACAAAGGTACGGTATGTATGTTTCGTAAAAATTATGATCAGTATGCGTAAAGGTAACTACACAGGAATTGTCAGTCACCTCAGGTCACACGTAAAACTTACTTAGATTTACGTAACCTTGTAACATTTTTCCACACAGCCGGCGGCCCTTTTCAATACAACTGTTCACATTCCAGGGTGATACAGGATTTGGATGGTGAGCAGGCTGTGCTGACATCCAGTATAGAAAGCACAAATTGCATGGAATGAAACATTTCGAGCCATACATGTCTTATGGGTTGCTGAGTTACTAATTCCACATACATCTGCCAGGACTTCTAAGTTTCGCCTGTAAATGAAGGGTTAAAATGATAAAATATTACGAAATGGTGCGAACTTTTAAAAAAATCGACATGGGCGCTTGTCATTTGCTCTAAAATGCAGGGGAATTCAAAAATCAAAGAAGGTACGTTTAGACAACCTAACTTAAAATGACACGAAATTTTAATAAATTCACAGTGATTTAAAAGCCCTCATACCCAAAATTACAGTTCACTTACTATGTTTAAACATTATTCTTGAATAATGCTCATAGATATGTAATGGAACGTATTCCCTTCGTATAAGTATATGTTTGAAACATAAATGTCAAAGTAAAAAGACGAAGGAAGGATACGTCAAATAGTCGGTAAGAAATGGAAAACATATTGTTATAAAATGTAGTAATGGTGATTAGAACTTTGAGTAATCTTTTTGTTGCATGAAGTAAATTTTATTGTCATAAGATTCCTTCTCTTACCATGCAAATGATAACACCAGAACCAGAAGTCTTTGCTGATATGTAAAAACAGACCACTCCGTACAAATTTAACAGGCTGAAGAACATACAGAAGACTTCATTATTAGAGGAGAACAAGAATTTGCATACGACTGTAAAATAAAGATGTAAATATGCTAATACTGGCTGTTTTTGCACAACATCATTTAATGTACAGAAAAGGTACAACCTCCTAGCAGCGAAGCTCAAAGAAGAAAAGAAAGAATGGCTACTACTAACAGCTGTTCCTATTTTTTAACAGCATAAAAACAAAATGTCACAGCTATCAAAGTATTAACAGGAAGTTAAGATTCTGCTACACAATCATGTCTCTATTATCGTTGAATTAAAGTGTTTTGCTTCAGGTAGTATATTGCAATCTCTTCATAACACTGTGTACCAAAGAAGTATTAGGCACTGCTGTGCTACTATATTCCTTAGCATGGTTTCGTTATGTTGAATTTCTGTAGATTTAATTATGAATCTACTTATGATATATGAAGTTTATTTTCGGTTCCCTGAATCCTGATTTATGACATCTTCAACTTCAGTAAAGGAAAACATGGATACATGTCGAAGGACGTTGTAATGTGGAGATAGAGACACTGTACAAACACAAACATTGATACTGTCATTGACGTATCGATGCATCGACTGGCTAAAATGACGATAAAAGATTTCTCTCTCCCTGTACAGCAATCACGAAAGTGCGAGTATAAGGGTTGTGGACTCCATGACATATAGAATTTTGTGTTAGTGTTGGAGGCGTGCTCGGATAGCCAAAGTGGTTAAAGTGACAGTTCGCGATCAGCAGGAAAACCGGCTTGGACTTCCGGTCCGGCACAAATTTTCATTTGTAGCCAACAGCTGACATCAATCCGGATTCGCGAAATACGAATCCGTTTCGTAACACAGGGGGACTTATCCGTTTAATTTCCTCATACTTTTGGTTGGTCTTGGCGTCTTGTACATCACTGTAGAAAACTGTGAGAATTGTATTATACATCATTATTCTTTCTCTGTTCATATATTATTAGACACTAATTTTTAATGACGAAACGGAATCTTGAACCTGTTTACTGCATTTCCCATTCATCTGGACAGCAATTAAGATAATTTTATTATATATATTTGCCACAAAGGGCATCTTTAGATATCTGACCACACTGCTGAAATGTAACTCTTTGATTAAGAGAGATTGTATTAGGAGTAGATGACGTTACTGTTGTTCTGCCCGAGCAGGAGTGTGTTGTCGGTGTTTGGTGAGAGAGTAGGTCTGTTTAATCAGCACACTGGATTTTCCATCCAAACTCATCTCCTCCAATATTTGTAACAGTGTTGGTCTATCTACCAAATCATAGGCGTTCTTAAAGACTAAGAATCTTAACATGAAATTCTTGCCCCTCTGTATTTGATACACAATTATTACTTTCAGGTTCATGAATTATTCCACGCATGCTCTACCCTTTCTGGAGCCTCCTTGGTAGCCACAAATTTGTGGATTTAATTGCTTTTCCTCTCTGTTCAGTAATGCTTCCGAAGATATCTTATACGACACTGTAGTATTAACGATATTGCTCTGTAGTTCTCAAACTACTGTTTACCTCCTTTTTTTGTGTATATCATGCATTAGTGCCGATGTCCATCTTTCTGGGTGCTGCTCTTTCCCAAATTTTACTTACATGAGTCAGTTCAATGTTCGTTTAACAAACTTCAAGAGTTCTACAATGATCCCGTCTTCCGCAGAGGCATTATTATTCTTCAGCTATCAGTTTAATAAGACATGATAGCAAATTACTGACACAAATTATATACAGAGATATGGAAATTGGTAAAAATCGACCTTGGAAAAGATCAATTTGGGTTCCTGAGAAATGTAGGAACAAGGCAGGGAATAATTATTGAATTCTGTTTGTTACATAACGTTTTTAGATTTAGAGACGCTTTCGGCAGTGTGGACTGGAATACACTCTTTGTGATTCCGTAGATAGCTTGAATGAAATAAAGAAGAAAAAAGTTATATACAGCTTGTACAGGAACCATACTGCAGTCTTGAGAACAGAAGGACATGATTGTGAAACACTAGTTGCGCAGGAAGTGAGACAGGTTTGTATCTTTCCCCCATTTTGTTCAACCTGCACGTTGAACAAGCAATTGAGGAAACTAAGAATCAATCTGGGAAATAGATTGAAGTTCACCGAGAAGAAATAAAAACTATTAGGATTACCGCTGATACCGTAATTCTGTTATAGTCAACAAAAGACTTAGATCAATTGAACAGACTCGATAATACTTTGAAAAGAGATTATAAGATTTACATCAACAAAATTAAAACACATGTAATGGAATGTAGTCGGATTAAATCAGGCAAAATGACGGAAATCGACAGTAGTATAGAGGACACAAAATGCAGACTGGCAATATCAAGTAAAGTATTTTCGAAAAAGAGAAATTTATCAACAAGGAATATTAATTTAACTGTTACGAAGTCTTTCCTGAGCGTAATTGTCTGGAGTGTAGCGCTGTACGGAAATGAAACGTGGACGACAAACAGTTCAGTCACGAAGAAGAATACAGAAAAGTACTGAAATGTAAATGGGGAAGACTCTGTGGGACAACTAGCCAGACGCTCCTTCAGGAACTGTGAATGCCCTATGGGATTTGGTTCATTCTTCATGGGAGAGGATTGCCATGGATGAGAACTTTTTCCGCAGACTAGTCACTTGTTGCCTCGAATGATCTGAGCTGTTATTGATGCCAATGGCACGTGGACAAATAACTAATACTATACGTAGCCTGTTCTCAATTTTATTGTATTTGATTTTTCTGTAAAAGGCCTAATAGTCCAACAAAATTTCAATATACAAATCTATTTGCTACTGTATTATTTGTATTTTTATGGGAGGTCTGATGAATATCATTCTCCAAGGATGATTATTTTTATTGTTATGGGAGGTCAGAGAAATAGTAGCTTCCAAGGAAGATTATTTTTAGACATAAAATTCACGATCCATAATCAGTTTATTTACCAATTTTTGAAAAACGTAAAGAAAAGAAAACATAATTTAATATAAAAATAAAGCAAGAAACGTCTGCGACGTGACAAAAAAACATTAAAATAAAATAAAGACTCCTGTGAGATTCGATCCGACACATATTGCAGCTACCAGTACAGTAAGCGGACACGCTACCAAGGAACTACCGTAGTTGAAGAACGATATGGAACTGGAAATAGATACTGGAAGGCACATCCACTCGCTCGTGTAAACCGCACGTAAGGACTTCGAAAAATATGCCAATCATCTGATACGTTTCTCTTAGCTGAAAACTGTAGGGACACTAGGCGGCAGATGAAGTAATTACAAATTATTTTTCTATGGCCATTTGCCTGTTTGTGTAAAGATTAGACTATTATAAAATGGAATCTGGAAAGAAAGTGGAACCTACAAAAGCCTACTACTGCACACAGTTTGTAGCAAATTGAGGTTTAAAATATTACCTACACGGGTCTAATTTTAAAAAAAGGCTTCACATACATTCAAACGTTCATCCTTTACGTTCGCAAGCCGTCAGCCTATCCATGCAGCCACTGAAACAGAGGCCGGCCGGTGTGGCAGAGCGGTTCTGGGCGCTTGAGTCTGGAACCAAGCGACCGCTACGGTCGCAGGTTCGAATCCTGCCTCGGGCATGGATGTATCTGATGTCCTTAGGTTAGTTAGGTTTAAGTAGTTCTAAGTTCTAGGGGACTGATGACCTCAGCTGTTAAGTCCCATAGTGCTCAGAGCCATTTGAACCATTTGAACCGCAACCTGCAACATATTCTGGGAAGGCCAAAGCCCGTTTCCTGCACAAACTTCCCTGTCCCCTCACCAGTTCGTAGTGTGCGTGGCTTTCTCCCAGCGTTCAGTACTACAGCTGACCTCTGACTGGTAAGTAGTGTTCCGTGTTTTAGCGCTCAGTTAACGTAATTCACTGATTTACTGATTTACAGTAGGGATCGGTATATAGTGGGGTAAACAAACAAACAAGAGGTGACTTACTGGCGTTGTCTGAACTTTAAAACCAATAGATGCAAAGGAAGGTTATTCACGAAAATAACACAGTTTTAGGGAAAGATAGCTATGTTTGTGTTCCAGGTGAAGCAGCAAATGAAGTCCAGAATTTTGTCAGCGTACAGAAACGAGCAAAGAAACGGACGCTACAGTTTCATCAGTTTACGTTGAAGAAATATGACAGCTCTTCAATCGAGGCTACGACTTATTAACATCATTAACATCACATAGAAGTGCGAAACAGTCGTTACATCGCATTAGGCGAAATTTTATGGGAGCTACACAAGATCCCACCAATTCTGGAGGCATATTCTTCCAAGAAAATAATTTACTCGTCAGTGCTGGTAGCGATTTTTTACTTGCAGATGACAACAGAGAAACGAATGACGAAATACTGATGTTTGCCAGTGAAAAGGGAAAGGTGCGTTTATCAAATTGGGAATTATTCTTTGTTGATGGAACGTCCAAGAGTTCGAGCAAGCAGCCTGGACAGTTGTTTATACTCCCCGCCGACCCTAATAATTCTTGGGAGTTCTTCTGCATCCAGCAAAGAAGTACAGTACCGCCAAAACTAGCATTTTTCTTCCCCTCCACCCGACAACTTGAGGACACGGATCCATATCACCTATCCTCCCCCAAGAAGCCTGCTGCCTCTGAACAGCAATCATCTTATTGTTTTACTGATAAAACTATCACAAATAAATATATAAGTCTGCCTGTAATACTATCAACATTACGTCCTACACTACACACAAATAAAATGCTCAAAATCGATACACATAACTACTCTTATGACCTTAATGTTTAACGAGTCTGAGATATTTGGACTTCCCTCTCCCATTGTACGTTGTTTCGCTTTTACCTCTTAATATCCTTCCATGCCTTTATTAACACTTGTCGTGGAATCGCCTCTGGCGCACACTTGAATGGTTGCAGATGTCCCACATCCACAGTCATCGTCCTTGTTGGCAACTGTAGCTTCACATTCGTCGGTGACGTAGTTTCGGCTACTTGGTACAGACCCTGCTCCCATGTTAAAAACTTCTTTGTCTTTCCTTTCGGTGTATATGGACTAGACAACATCACCCATTGGTCCACCTTATATTGCAGTACGGTCCCACGCGCTTCACTGTCGCTTTCAGTTCCTCAAAGCCTTCGTATTTGCTCTTTGTACCTTGTCGCACACCTCTTTTACTTTTCTTGCAAACTCGCAGACTGCGTCTCCTTTCTGCCATTCTTCTGGTCAATCATGTCGAAGAGTGACGGTATTTTTTGCCCTACACTACTTTGAATGGTGATAGTGCAGTCCTAGTACGTACTTTAGAGTTATATGCGTTCACGACAAAAGTTAGGTATGTATCCCCCTTTTGAACGATTTTAACCCATGCAGTAACTAAGCATTTTCCCAACTGTTCTATGAACTCTCTCTGTCCTTCCATTAGCTTGTGGATATAGTGAGATAGTCCTCAACTTCTTCACAGTCAGCGACCAACGCAATCCCTTCATCAGTTCTGACATGAAGTTCGTCTCTTGGTCCATCGTCTGTGGTACACTGAAATTCAATATCCAACTATTAACTAACGCCTGCGTGACTGCGACTGTCTGTTCGTCCGTTATTGTCACCATCTCGACGTACCGAGAAAATGATCCATTATGGTCAGCACTAAACAATCACCCACTGCCGCGAGGGGTAGCCGTGCGGTCTCGGGCGTCTTGTCACGGTTCGCACGGCTACCCCCGTCGGAGGTTCGAGTCCTCCCTCGGGCATGGGTGTGTGTGTTGTCCTTAGCGTAAGTTAGTTTAAGTTGGATTAAGTAGTGCGCAAGCCTAGGGACCGATGTCCTCAGCAGTTTGGCCTCATAGTCCTTACCACAAATTTCTAAAAATTACCCACTGGCGTTCGGCTGGATGGTCCAAATGCGTCCACCACAACGAAACTAAGAAGTTCTGCTGCTTCTTCGACTCAAATTGGCCCTCTGTGCACAATCCACAAATTCATGAAGTATCGATTCTTGCCATCCTATTTCCTTTTCATCAATACTTCTCTGCCACTCTTCTATTCGTCGCCCTGCATTCATCATGGCCTGACAAAATGTGATCGTGCATCTCACGTAATGCTGCCAATTTTAACTTGGCCAGCACCACCACCCGTATTCCTAATTTTTCCTCTCTGCACAATACTGTGTCATGCATAGCAAGCCTCTGGTCTTCCCTATATTGCCGACATTTCTCACAGTTGTTCTGCGATACTTGCCATACTGTAAGATCGTGACCCTGTGTATTTCAGCTATCTTTCTGCTTAGCCCTTCCGCATTTGCCGACCAGAGTGGCCGAGCGGTTCTAGGCGCTAGTCTGGAACCACTCGACCGCTACGGTCGCAGATTCGAATCCTGCCTCGGGCATGGATGTGTGTGATATGCTTAGGTTAGTTAGGTTTAAGTAGTTCTAAGTTCTAAGGGACTGATGACCTCAGAAGTTAAGTTCCATAGTGCTCAGAGCCATTTGAACCATTTGAACCTTCCGCATTTCTGTGTTTCCTTCCTGGCAGGTGGATTACTTCATACTCAAATTCAGTGAGTTTTAATCGTTATCTCGTCAGTCTAAGGGTTCTTCAAGCCTAGTAACCTCTTTAAAGCTGCATGGTCTGTTATCATCTTAATCTTCCTCTCATACAGATAACACTGAAAGTACGTCATTCCGTATACCAAACTGAGCCCCTCTCTCTCTCTCTCTCTCTCTTTCTCTCTCTCTCTCTCTCTCTCTCTCATTTTTAAAAGCTTTCTGCATCGTTCAATTGTTTTGATGCAAAAGCAACAGAATGGCCTTGAACATCAAATCACAGCCAAGACAATATAAATTCTTTCCGAAAGTATGGAAATACCAAAACTGGACTGATTGTCAACACCTTCTTTAATTCGTCAACTGACATTCCTCCGACCACACAAACTTAACAATTGCATAAGCGGTCTAACAATATCCTCAGATCCCTTCAAGAACATTTTAGAACTATTTGCGAGACCGAGGAAAGACTATAACTCTCTAGCAGTTTGTGGTACTGGAAAATCTTGCTCTCTCACTTATAACACGGCCCAATAGTTAACTTCCTCCAGCGCAAAGTGACATTTTTCAGCGTTGAGTTTGACACGAGCTGCCCATAACCTGCTGAATATTTCTTTTGGACGTTGTCTATGTTCCTGCATATCCCTTGAATGTACAATTGTGTCATCAAAATATACTAAGCACTGGCATGGTTTCAATGCTCTCAGTACTCGACCCAGCAACCTTTGGAATGTCACCAGATCATTTTTCAGCCCAAAGGCATCCTCCTATATTGGTACTGTCCCGCATTTGCTTAAAAAGCTGGTTTGGGTCTATATTTACAGTCACTTCTGACTGATGGTATCTGCTCTTTAAGTCCAACGTCGAGAAATACTTCTTTTTGCCTAGGTTATCTATATGGTCTCTATGATACTCGGTATAGGGTATGCATCTGTTGTAGTCTTCTATTCAGTCGCAACAAAACCGGTACTTCTGCGAACCGCCCATAGAGTTCTTATATACGATTAAATTGCTATCCCCGTGCACTATTACTTTCCTTTGTTATTCCGTCAGCTAATTATTGATCTATGAACTCTTGTAAAACTGGCTGCAAACACCGTGGTACTCTATATGGTCTTCAGTATGCCAGTGATTCATTTGCTTTTGGAATCCTGTGTTGTACTACTGGCGTAGCAGGCAACGGCCTTCTCGGAGGAACACAGATCCGGGAATTCTAGCAACAGGTCTTCCAGCTGTAGTCTTTCTGCTCCTTTCAGATGCTTCAGTTTCTCACGAAATTCAGTCCTAGCAGCGTCCTGTGCGCCCTTATACCTCACACATCCGGTGTGCCATCTTCCTTATTCGGAATTTCTAGTGTAGCTAATAACGTTTCCTTCAGCAACTTTACATCTTTGGAGCCATAATTATCCCCATTGATGAGTATCATTTTCCGTCCCTTATTAGTTTAACGGACCCTTCATATTCCACAGGCAACCTTACCATTACCTCTATATCCTTGCCGTTGACGAAAACTCTGTACCGCTATTCTACCAAATTGTTGGCGACCCTTATTACTTCATTTTGCTAGGGGTTCCGTGATTAGTAACACTGTCTTTTTACGTGTCCCGGTCGACCCCAATTAAAACATTTAATATTTGATATAGCCGTGCATAGTGGCCGCGCGGTCTCAGGCGCCGTGTCATGGATTACGCTCCCCCTCCCGCCAGAGGTTCGAGTCCTCCCTGGGGCATGGATGTGTGTGTGTGTGTCTGTTGTTCTTAGCATAAGTTAGTTTAAGTAGTGTGCAAGTCTAGGGATCGATGACCTCAGCGGTTTGGTCCCTTAGGAATTCACACACATTTGAACATTTCTATTTGATATAAATACCTGTTTCCGCTCACTCTCCCAAACGCTTCTCATGTCAAACCACGTAAAGAAGCATGGAGCGCTCGTTGCGCGGCCTCTTGCAGCACCACTTTATTTGCCTCCTCGTTTAATGGGAGCTCGTACATGTTAACGTTCATTTTCCTAATTATATCCGCAAAGCCTTCTACTGCCTCATTATGTCTCCTGGGAACCACGACTAATTGTTCGCGAAAAAACCGCACACTGTTATGCCTCCTGTATCGCTGTTCCAAGCCGTGTCTCAATGGTCAAAAGTTTCTCCATTTCTCAATGCTTTTGTGCACCTTAGGAATAATTTTGCTTCTCCTGACAAATGTAAGCTTGCGATCTGCAACAATTGTCATCTGACCAACCCCCTATATCAGCTGATGACTTAAGATCCTTTTTAAACGCCAGCACATCCTGAGACGCTGTATTAGGGGAAGGAGGAAGAAGATTCGCCACAGTCGGATCCACTCCTAGAGTTTGCGACTTCAACATTTCTATCTCGCGATTCTTTCCTGCTAGCTCATTAAGCGTAACCACATTATCTGCTCTCAATGGAGCCACCTCATCTACTAATGACAGTACCGCTTCACTGGTGACACTTAGTGCCGCTGTGACCATTACCCACGATAAAAGCTACATTACACTAAAACAATACGCACATAACAGTTAGTTACTTCTCACTATCATGAGCCACCTGAACTATCTACAACGCCTAGTTGTGTGTCCAAAACGGTTACAGGTAAAGCAGCTCCGCTACTGATTTAGCATAAGATGCAGAATGCCCGGATAAATTACACTGTGCGCAACGTAAAGGTACAGTTCACGCCCTCTAAACTTTGAGCCCATAATTACCACCACACAAGAACCAAATATGCTCACTCACCCAAATGACGACACTGCAGGCTATGGATCGAACGTCGAGCTGCAGAGGTGGCACACACTCCGCTGTTGATTGCTGCGACATCGGCCACCTGACTCCACTCACGGCCAACGCTGTTAGCACAATACTACGCGGCAGCTACCATGCTACCCTCAGTCACTTAACACTAAAGATTTAATATCTTTACTTAAAATACTGGGTAGTGCCACTACAGATGAAACGGAGCGACTTTTCTGACGTCCAAAAGGGTATTATAATTGGCTTTCGGGCCAAGGGAGTTAGCATTTCCGAAGCGGCTAAATTTGTAAACAGTTCGCATGCCGCCGTGGCTAAAGTATAACGTGAATGGCAAAATGGCGCTGTCCGATCCAGGCGCCGAAGCATAGTGCATCATAGGTCGCAGATGATAGGCTTGCACAACGGACGACTTGACATGCAACTGTTGAGCAGCTGACCGCCCAGATGAACCAAGGGGCTACCAACAGTGTCTCCTCAACGATCATTTAGCGAAAGTTGCTGCGTATGAACCTCCACAGTAGGCGCCTGATTCATGCAACCATGCTGACTGCTTCAACTTTAGTAGTCCTGTGTCCCTCAGTTGCGTGTAATACTACGGTATATTGATAATTTTAACTTTTTGGACCGTCTGACTACAACCGAATGAAACACAAATTTCATGCCATACGCGTTTCGCCTTTATTCTGCGCAAGGCATCTTCAGTGGCAAGTTGCGTCGACGATTTTCTACATATTACGCTTCTGTTCCATTTTTCGTACCGTTCCTCTTCTTATGAATGCCACTTGCGGGTGTTTTCGCACATTTCACAGCACTAGAAACTGAACACTTGTTTTGATGGACTGTTTTCGTCTGTATAGTGGAATTTATAAGAAGAGGAACGGAACGAAAAAGCGTAATGTGTAGAAGTGTAATATGTAGACAATCGTCCTCACAAGCTGCCACTGAAGATGCCTTGCACAGAATAAAGGCGAAACGCTTATGGCATGACAATTTTGTTTCATTCAGGTGTAGTCAGACGGTCCAAAAAGTACACTACTGGCATTTAAATTGCTACACCAAGAAGAAATACAGATGATAAAAGGTTATTCATTGGACAAATATACTAGAACTGACATGTGATTACATTTTCACGCAATTTGGGTGCATAGATCCTAAGAAATCAGTACCCAGAACAACCACCTCTGGCCGTAGTAACGGCCGTCATACGCCTGGGTATTGAGTCAAACAGAGCATGGATGGCGTGTACAGGTACAGCTGCCCATGCAGCTTCAACACGGTATCACAGTTCATCAAGAGTAGTGACTGGCGTATTGTGACGAGCCAGTTGCTCGGCCACCATTGACCAGACGTTTTCAGTTGGGAGAGATCTGGAGAATGTGCTGGCCAGGACAGCAGTCGAACACTTTCTGTATCCAGAAAAGTAATCTGTATCCATCCTGCTGCAAACGTTGTCGAACTGTTCGTGCAGATGGTTATTGTCTTACGAACGTCTCCATCTGCAACATGCGGTACCATCACGCCGGGTGATACCCCAGTATGGCGATGACGAATACACGCTTCCAATGTGCGTTCACCGCGATGTCGTCAAACACTGATGCGACCATCATGTTGCTGTAAACAGAAAACGGGTTCATACGAAAAAATTACGTTTTGCCATTTGTGCACCCAGGTTCATCGTTGAGTATACCATCGCAGGCGCTCCTGTGTGTGATGCAGCGTCAAGGGTAACCGCAGCCATGGTTTCCGAGCTGATAGTCCATGCTGCTGCAAACGTCGTAGAACTGTTCGTGCAGATGGTTATTGTCTTACGAACGTCCCCATCTGTTGACTCAGGGATCGAGACGTGGCTGCACGATCCGTTACAGCCATGCGGATGAGATCCCTGTCATCTCAACTGCTAGTGATACGAGGCCTATGGGATCCAGCATGGCGTTCCGTATTACCCTCCTGAACCCACTGATACCATATTCTGCTAACAGTCATTGGATCTCGACTAACGCGAGCAGCAACGTCGCGATACCATAAACCGCAATCGTGATAGGCTACAATCCGTTTATCAAAGTCGGAAACGCGACGGTACGCATTTCTCCTCCTTACACGAGGCATCACAACAACGTTTCACCAGGCAACGCCGGTCAACTGCTGTTTGTGTATGAGAAGTCGGTTGGAAACGTTCCTCATGTCAGCACGTTGTAGGTGTCACCACCGCGCGAACCTTGTGTGAATGCTCTGAAAAGCTAATCATTTGCATATCACAGCATCTTCTTCCTGTCGATTAAATTTCGCTTCTGTAGCACGTCATCTTCGTGGTGTAGCAATTTTAATGGCCACTAGTGTAAAAATTATTAATATACCGTAATGCTGACTGCTGTTCATGTGCTTTGAATGCTCGAATTTGGACGTCCACTGATTGGCGACAGGTGATACTTTCACATTAGTCATGTTTTATGTTCCACCAGCGCGAACATCCTGCGTGTTTTATGTTCCATCGGCGCAAAGACCCTGCAACAATCACAACACGATGGATCAACAGGAGTATGCATCTATCCTTGGGAAGAATGTTTACCCTACATGCAGTTTGTTTTTCCTCGGCACGATGGCATCTTCTTGCAGGACAATGCAATGTGCTACACAGCTCACAGTGTACCTGTGTGGTTCGAGGAACACCAGGATGAGTTTACCGTACTCTTCTGGCCAACAGACTCCTCGTATTTGAGCCCAAGAGAGAACCTGTGGGACTACTTCGATCGGACTGTTCGCGCCATGGATCATGAGCCGAGAAACCTAGCGCTGCTGCCGCGGCGTGCCTCCACATCCCCGTCGCTACCTTCCAGGACCTCGCTGACCCTCTTCCTGCACGTCTAGCAGTGGTCTGCGGGGGGAAGGCTGTTGTTCAGGCTTCTCTCAGGTGGTCACATTAATTTCACTGGACAGTGTAAGTTCAACAATATTTTTTTGTGTCAGTTTTCTGATGGGTTGTGTGCATATTGCCACGAATAACTTTCTTGTGCGGACCTGTTCATCTGAGAGTAACACTTGCACCTTAAATATTCAGTTATTGGTACGAAGTATTCCGGTCTCCATCTTCACCTAGAGTTTTTACCCTCTACAGCTCCTTCCAGCAAGAGGGAAGTTTTAACACTGCTGTCTTAACAGATGTCCTATCATCCCGTTTCTGCTTCCTGTCGGTGTTTTCCATATGTTCCTCCTTTCGCCGATTTTGTGGAGAGCCTCCTCATTCCTTATCTTTTCAGTTAAGCTAACTTCAACGTTCTTCTGTACCATCACATATATACGCTTCGATTTTCTTGTTTTCCTTTTTTTCCCACAGTACATGTTTCACTATCGTACAATATTGGGCTCCAAACATACGTTCCTAGAAATTTCTTCCTCATATTACAGCCGATGTTTAGCACTGAAACGTCCCTTAGAAAAATTTCTGAATGACTGTGCTGATAAACCTCTTACATTATTTGATTTTCAAACAGCTGAGCAGAACTGAACGTACTCAGACATTTCGCTCTTTACTTATTCTGATCAACACTAAACTGACACAATATTTTTTTAGCGCAACGCAATCTGACTTTCAATAATCCCTGCAGAAGAATGGTCCTGACTAACAATAACCTATATCTTTCATGAATCACTTACCTCACAAAAATATTAGTTACTCGAACTACTGCAATACAGCGAGCGCCAATACTGCCAGCTAAATAAAAGATTTTAACTACTGAAGTCACTAACAACTGGTAGGCATAGTTAGCAAATGAAAGATTTTGATAGAGAACAAACAATGTATTTACCTTAATAGCATTCAAAAGTCCTTATATATATACACTCCTGGAAATTGAAATAAGAACACCGTGAATTCATTGCCCCAGGAAGGGGAAACTTTATTGACACATTCCTGGGGTCAGATACATCACATGATCACACTGACAGAACCACAGGCACATAGACACAGGCAACAGAGCATGCACAATGTCGGCACTAGTACAGTGTATATCCACCTTTCGCAGCAATGCAGGCTGCTATTCTCCCATGGAGACGATCGTAGAGATGCTGGATGTAGTCCTGTGGAACGGCTTGCCATGCCATTTCCACCTGGCGCCTCAGTTGGACCAGCGTTCGTGCTGGACGTGCAGACCGCGTGAGACGACGCTTCATCCAGTCCCAAACATGCTCAATGGGGGACAGATCCGGAGATCTTGCTGGCCAGGGTAGTTGACTTACACCTTCTAGAGCACGTTGGGTGGCACGGGATACATGCGGACGTGCGTTGTCCTGTTGGAACGGCAAGTTCCCTTGCCGGTCTAGGAATGGTCGAACGATGGGTTCGATGACGGTTTGGATGTACCGTGCACTATTCAGTGTCCCCTCGACGATCACCAGTGGTGTACGGCCAGTGTAGGAGATCGCTCCCCACACCATGATGCCGGGTGTTGGCCCTGTGTGCCTCGGTCGTATGCAGTCCTGATTGTGGCGCTCACCTGCACGGCGCCAAACACGCATACGACCATCATTGGCACCAAGGCAGAAGCGACTCTCATCGCTGAAGACGACACGTCTCCATTCGTCCCTCCATTCACGCCTGTCGCGACACCACTGGAGGCGGGCTGCACGATGTTGGGGCGTGAGCGGAAGACGGCCTAACGGTGTGCGGGACCGTAGCCCAGCTTCATGGAGACGGTTGCGAATGGTCCTCGCCGATACCCCAGGAGCAACAGTGTCCCTAATTTGCTGGGAAGTGGCGGTGCGGTCCCCTACGGCACTGCGTAGGATCCTACGGTCTTGGCGTGCATCCGTGCGTCGCTGCGGTCCGGTCCCAGGTCGACGGGCACGTGCACCTTCCGCCGACCACTGGCGACAACATCGATGTACTGTGGAGACCTCACGCCCCACGTGTTGAGCAATTCGGCGGTACGTCCACCCGGCCTCCCGCATGCCCACTATACGCCCTCGCTCAAAGTCCGTCAACTGCACATACGGTTCACGTCCACGCTGTCGCGGCATGCTACCAGTGTTAAAGACTGCGATGGAGCTCCGTATGCCACGGCAAACTGGCTGACACTGACGGCGGCGGTGCACAAATGCTGCGCAGCTAGCGCCATTCGACGGCCAACACCGCGGTTCCTGGTGTGTCCGCTGTGCCGTGCGTGTGATCATTGCTTGTACAGCCCTCTCGCAGTGTCCGGAGCAAGTATGGTGGGTCTGACACACCGGTGTCAATGTGTTCTTTTTTCCATTTCCAGGAGTGTATATATATATATATATATATATATATATATATATATATATATATTAAAAAAATCAGTTCATGACATCCAGTCTTACAAATTTACTGTCTCTGATGGACACACTTCCAGATCATCCGCTCTTAAAACTCCGCCATCTCTCTCTCCACATCCACCACTGCTGACGGCTCACCTCCAATTGCGCAACGCTACGCGCTGTTCACATCCAACTGCCCAACACTACAATAGCAAATATTCCAACAATGCAAACCAGCCACAGACTGCACACAGCACAGTCAGTGATTTTCATACAGAGCACTACGTGACGTTACCAACATAAAAACCTAAACAGCCTTCTTACAGTACTAGCAGACTTCTGGTTGGCTTCATTCACTGTTCTAATCTGCTTTTTATGTTCTACTTGTCTCGTCCGTCACGTGTTACTTTGCTTCCAAAGTAGCAGAATTCTTTCGTCTACTTTTGGTAGCCAATTTTTATTTTAAGTTTATCGCTAATCTCATTTCTCCTACTCTTTATTACTTTTCACTTTTTCTTCGGTTTTTTTCACAGTTGATATTTTGTAATCATTACACTGTTCATGCCATTTAGCGCGTCCTGTGATTCTTCATTTTCACCGCTGATAGCAATGTCACCAACGAATCTTACCATTGACACCCTTTCACTCTGGATTTTAGACCCACTTTTGACGCTTTCTTTTATTTCCGTATTCATTCAATGATGTATAGACTGAACAAATATATCGAAAGACCATATCCCTGTTGCGCCGCGTTTTATACAGCCCCATTTCCCGGATGCCAGGCGCGCCAATTTGAATTTCACCGCCTCGGTCATGTAGGACGCACGCGACGACCTCGGTGTATGGGGCAGTGAGGCTTTCGCTCAGGCAGAACGCCTCTTGAAACGGAATAAGCTGGTCAACACTGCGTGGGCGGCCAACTGTGACCGTTGCCGGCGGAGTGCCACAGCTTCGCCTCTGCTAACACTAGGAGACTCCACCGTGTGGTGCTAATGCGCGGCATGTCAACTGGGCTCCTGAGACAACTGTTAACAACACAGAAGTCTCCTACGGAAGACTACATTTTCCTTTAAATCAGGTTCTGAAGAAAACGTCCGTGTTTGTAATTTAGCCCACGAAGGTTAAGTTTATCGGAGCTGGATATTGTATCTCAAATCCTCCGGTGGCTGGAGTGCCTGAATAGCTATATTCAATCTCTTTAAATGTTTTTTTTTTTCGTTAAGTGGCCATTTTGCCTAATCAATGTGTTCAATCTCTTGCTTCAATCAGATTCACATCTAAACTCATTCTTTTCAAAACCCAGTTTTAAAATTGTTGGTCTTGTTAAATTCAGTATTAAAATTCTTTGGTGAAGTGGCCATTGGGACCAAGTATTTATTTGTTTTAATAGAAGTTGTTATTAAAAATGACCCACTTCATCACCCAGGCGTCCACTCAGCTACGTCTCTGTTACATCTGCCTTATCTGAGCACTTCGTTCTTGGTCTTCCATCAACTTAAAAGTCTATACCTTTTCAGAAGTTATTAACTGTATATCTGAAAATTTTTACAACAAACATTCTTACTAGTCTGTCACCCAGACTTGTCAGTTATTATATATCTATAACTGATACAAGCGGAAACGCCCAAATCTGATACTGTCACCAAGCCGGCTATGTTAAATATGAGAGCTATGAACGGTATTATAAATATCTAATTTAATGACTTATACATGTATGCAGACAGGTCACAAGGCATTGTAGCCTTTTTTTTATATAGTAATAGTGAAGCATGTTACCAATAATTAGCTCTCATGCGCTTATGATTGAAATGTGATTATGATCTAGTCAAACTGTACCACTGTTAATTCAATCAATGGCTATGTATTCGTCTGTATTTTATGATGTTCTAATAATATGTTATGTAAATAGTGGGTATTTTGTCACTGCAGTTATTATGTATTACGTTATGTAGTTTACTGTTGTTAATGTAGTTTACTGTGAGGACCAATGGCTCGGAACCAAACAAAATAAAATAACAAAACTTCGCATGGTATCAGGTATATCTAGATAAACACTCTAGTTCGTGTCATTTCCACCTCATACCTTCCGTCGCCATATGAGAATGCTACTGTGGAATCTCTGCCTCCATAGCTACGTCATTAATGATCTGGGAGCTGAAAATATAAATGAATTCCATATGTGTAAGAAGTACTAGTTACTTAAAATTATTAAGTGCTCAGACCACAAAAATAAGTATGGAAACATGCTTAAAACTTTTTCTGAAAGAATGGATAACACAGGGTAACAACAGTACCCACTTTAAAAAAATATACAAGTTCTGTGGCATTTTTCAAATTATCTCCTTGATTAACATCGACAAGTACTTCAAGAAACGCGTCAACATAACATAGTCAATATGTCTTAGAAAAAGGAGTTAAAATCAGTTCATGCACTTAATATGAATATTGACCCATACTGCCCCTTGTTTTGTTTATTTTTTTACAATAATTAATTTTTTGATTGATGTAACAATCTGAGGGATGGTTTGATAGTAATTTTGTGTGTATCAGCATTATAATTCATTATGTTTTACTATAATAAAAGATTTTGAAAACGTCATTGGCGGCGATGACATGGAGGTCGCTCGGGACCATGGACAGCCTGTGGAAGGACTTTACGCTTTAATTTGCAAGCTGTCCAGTGCTCATAATAGCTCATTTGCTCGTGCAGATGTCACCTGAATCTCCTCGTTGCTTTTCATGGATTCATCTTCGTCGTACAGGTATAGTGGTCTCGCAAGGAATATAGCTTAATCTCGGTAAAACACAAAGTATAAATTGGGGATGGAAAAGAACTCCCACGGTTATTTCCGTATCGAAACAAACGAACTCACAACAGAGTATTAAGAGATCAGAACGGCGTGGGCAGAAGTACATTAGGAAGTTCCAGGGTAAGTTTAGATACTTTCTATTAATTACAAACGTCAGCAGCGATCCTTCGCAGACACACAATTCCGCGTCCAGACAGTTGAATTTCAGAGAAGCGCCATAGAAAAGTCAGACAGCAGCGTAATCCCCAGGGGCGCAATGAAAGTTGCGAAAACGTTTTGCTATAAGCTGCCGTCTTTCTAGAATCAGTTAAGGAACTTCGTTTACTCGTATTCTTTAAATCTTCCCACAATTTACGTGATAAAATCTGAGATAATTAGACTGAGAAAATGTTAACTTTCCCCGACGAAACTAACAAATCCGTTTAGACGCGTGGAAGAAGGAAAAAATCGAACTCGTAATGATGAGATAACAGCGGAGGTGATGAAAGGGAGTATGTTGGTAATAGGGATGTGCAGAAAATCACCTGGCGCAATTCCCAAATAGCATTTTCATTTCGACTTTCCCATTTCTGAGCTTGCTGTATATTATTTTATTATTGTTATTCATTCAACAGTCGCTATTTGATATTTATATACCAAAAGCACTAACTTGTTAAAAAAATTTTCCCGCATATGTGAAGTGTAGGCACAGCTATTAACGAATCTGGCGTGGTTGATACAAGGGATGGCCATGTAATGTTGCCTTGTTGCGATCGGTGTGGCTTTTTTAAATCTTTTAGAATCAAAAATGCAATGTTCACAAAACAAAATCACACCACTATGACGACATCAAGAGAATTATAAAATCATGAACATGTAGACTATAGAGTTAATGAGTTGAAGTAAAATTCTCCTGCTTCGCCTAGTATTTTTAAATGATTAAGTACCTGTTACCTTTATGAAACTGAATCACCAGACGCAAAAGTCATCACTGGAGAGCGGAAAAGTCTGGTGACACAAAATCGAGTTTTATGTTAGGTTTCAACGCAAAAACTTATTTTCATAATAATAGTAATAATGATAGGACTTAGATAACATGATACACTGCAGGCTCGAATGATGTTCGTTGAAGTTTGGATATGATCATGCACTTACAGCGCCCCAATCGTTACGTCACCAAAGCGATCTCTTTCAGCTAATTGACAGTCTGACACTATATAAATGTTTGTGAGTTAGTGGAGGATGGTGCTCATTACACCACTTAAAATACACCACTGGCCATTAAAATTGCTACACCAAGAAGAAATGCAGATGATAAACGGGTATTCATTTGACATGTGATTACATTTTCACGCAATTTGGGTGCATAGATCCTGAGAAATCAGTGCACAGAACAACCACCTCTGGCCGTAATAACGGCCTTGATACGACTGGGCATTGAGTCAAACAGAGCTTGGATGGCGTGTACACGTACAGCTGCCCGTGCAGCTTTACACGATACCACAGTTCATCAAGAGTAGTGACTGGCGTATTGTGACGAGCCAGTTGCTAGGCCACCATTGACCAGACGTTTTCAGCTGCATCACAGTCAGGAGCGCCTGCGATGGTGTACTCAACGACTAACCTGGGTGCACGAATGGCAAAACGTCATTTTTTCGGATGAATCCAGGTTCTGGTTACGGCATCATGATGGTCGCATCCGTGTTTGGCGGCATCGTGGTGAACGCACATTGGAAGCATGTATTCGTCATTGCCATACTGGCGTATCACCCGGCGTGATGGTATGGGTGCCATTGGTTACACGTCTCGGTCACCTCTTTTTCGCATTGACGACACTTTCAACAGTGGAGGTTACGTTTCAGATGTGTTACGACCCGTGGCTCTACCCTTCATTCGATCCCTGCAAAACCCTACATTTCAGCAGAATAATGCACGACCACATGTTGCAGGTCCTGTATGGGCCCTTCTGGATACATAAAATGTTCGACTGCTGCCCTGGCCAACACATTCTCCAGATCTCTCATCAGCTGAAAACGTCTGGTCAATGGTGGCCTAGCAACTGGCTCGTCACAATACGCCAGTCACTACTCTTGATGGACTGTGGTATCGTGTTGAAGCTGCATGGGCAGCTGTACCTGTACACGCCATCCAAGCTCTGTTTGACTCAATGCCCAGTCGTATCAAGGCCGTTATTACGGCCAGAGGTGGTTGTTCTGGGTAGTGATTTCTCAGGATCTATGCACCCAAATTGCGTGTAAATGTAATCACATGTCAGTTCTAGTATAATATATTTGTCCAATGAATACCCGTTTATCATCTGCATTTCTTCTTGGTGTAGCTATTTTAATGGCCAGTTGTGTAGTTAGCCTACGAGGTTTAGTATAGTAATTGCCTTGTAAGCCGAAAATCTCTTTAATGAATATACATTTATATGTGTAGTGTCGGTTTCTTCGGACCTGTCAGAAAGAACAGACCCTATTCATGATCCGGTAGACGTATGTACACCTCACGCTCATTCCCGCAAGGCATCGGACGAAGAGTGCATCTACACTGAATGATCATTAATTGCCGTCAAGGGGCATATTTTTATATGTGTGGTGTCTGTTCGTCCGGTCACCATCCGTATAAATATATCTGACTTGAAGGCAATTAATGATCATTTAGTTCAAATGCACTCTTCTTCCATCCTCTTGCTAGAATCAGCGTGAAGCTGATGGTCAGACGACGATACGTATGTAGTGTGCGACAAGTTGGGAATTTGGGATTGACGTGAAGCATGCTCGGATACCAGAAGCATTATGCGACCGCCCTTGTATAGCGGTAAGTGCGAGTTCGAGTCCCGGTATGGCACAAGTTTTCATTTGCCGCCATTGAATTTATTTCATTGCCTGACTGTTGTTAAGGCCAGAATTTCAATTTCCTCGTCAGATTTAACATTGCAGAACGTACACAATTCGGTGCTTTTCCTTTATAAATAAAATTGTTTTGTCACGTTTATACCTGCATTTTCTGAACTTTCGTCAGTGTTTTAGCTTTGTTTTCTCTTGCATTGGCCATTATTTATTGTATTCCAGGTGCAAAGTCTTCGGCACCTTTCCTACAAACCATTGCCAAATGGCCACTCGTTCCTTTCTACCGCCCACTGTGATACATTTATCTCTCGCTACTTCACACTCTCCGTATTACACCCCAGTTTTTTAGAATATCTGTTTCGTCATTTCCGCTGATATACGAGATCCGACGCCTATTTTCAGAGACGTAAGGTTTTCTTCCCAGCATCGTGCCCGTGTAACATGATGCTTCCCCACATGTGTTATACCGAGCCACGGTACATGACGCCATAACATTCTAGCTATAACCGTAAATCTTATTCTACCAAGAGGAACAAATGTTAAGGTTGAACGTCCCGTCAGCGATGAAGACATTAGGATCGGAGCACCGAGTCGCATAGGACAAGGATGGTAAAGAAAACGAGCCGTGTCCTTTTCAAAGGAACTAACCCGGAATTTTCCATAAGTGAAGGAACAAAGGACCTAAGTCTGCGTGGTCGAACTGGGTTTTGAGCCCTACTCCGTCAGAATGCGACTTCAGTTCCTCACTCTTCTGCCATTTTAATCTGTGTTCCACAATAACTGCATCATCTCTGAAGTTCACTGTGGCAGTTATAAGGTGCTAATAGTGTAATGAAAATCCATAATCAAGGCAATGATTAAGTTTAAAATACTGCAATTTTTAGAAGACTTGTAGACGTGTTAACACCCTGATAAAAAAAAAGCGAAGCAGCAAGAACACATGGCCATATTTCAATATAACTTTGTACACGTGCACATCATTGACTGGTTTGTAAATAATTAGAGATACAATTCTCTGTGACAGGTGGAACACCCTCCAGAGTGCATAAGCGTTGTTCGTGTTTAGTGTTCCCACCAGGACTGGTAGGGTATAAAGGGTGGACCAGAATTCCACCAACAAACACCCAGAGATTGTCCAAGGGTATCTTCTCACTATTTTGATATAAGGGTACCACAGTCTCCGGCGGCTCGTACAGAGAAATAATATAATAATGATTTATTCGCTTTGTTACTGAGGTCACCATTGTTTCTGTGAAAATACAGTAGTGAAGAAGCCTGTAATATGCACTGACCAAAATGTACAATACCAGCACAACTTAATACAACAACCCTCCGACGTAACACGTATACTTTCATAACAGTGTATTCATCCTGTTCTTTCAGTGCACAGTGCAGTACTTAACTAGCACAGAACCGTTCCCCTACATGGGTTGTTCAAAATATTGACGACGATGATGACTGCAGGGCGTACATCGTCCCACCATCGACGGTCTTATATACTCAAGAAATCTAGGAGTTCAGCGTACTAATTCCCCAGTTGCCATAATCCGAGAAGTCAGGTCTGTGAAAGTATCGACCTATCTCTCCTGAACCAGGTTCTACACGAGCTCCCAGAAGAAAAAGTTCATTGGTGTCATATCTGGTGAGGCGAGATGGACGTGGGACATAAACAGCGTGAATAATCCATCGTCGTCCAAACGAACTGGGAATACTCAGTAATAAGCTTTTATACCAGAACACACAGAATTTATTCCTGAACAAACCCTGAAAAATTGTCGGTGGAGTTCTGGTTCACTCTGTATATGAACAGCGTCAGATGCTGAGTGATCGCTGTGAAGGATGCAAAGATGCCGCGTACTCATGATATTCGTCGTCAAGGATCCAGCTGACCACGTCTGATCACCAGAAGGGAGGATGGCCCTATTGTGCACCAAGGACACCTAACCCATTAATATCTGCGAGTGACATCTAAAAACAAGTAATGGACTCGCAGCAACAATCTGCTGCGCCACGACCTAGGCAAGTGCCTTGAACTGCCTGGCGCCTGTGCAGCAAAAAATCTTCACAGGCAAAAGGTTATGCGGCTCACTGCGACATTCAGGGCCAATAGCTTCCACTCCATGGGCGACCAATCCTCTGCACCTAACATGGATAAAAGTATACTTCCTCTAGGGATGGCTGACTAGCGTTCCACCGCTCGAATCAACTCACCACCACTGTTATTAACCCACGTCCAAATGAAGGTAGTAGTGCTCCCAATTCCTCTACAGCAATTGGGATCACTTCCTTCACATCGCACCGTTGGTCAGACACTAGCAGTAGTGGGAATATGGAATTACTATCTCATGCGTAGGCTACCATTAACACCCAACACATACGGCTGAATTTGGAGTGGTGCCATGACTAGGTACCATGTAATGCTGACGAATGGCGTCGCATTGTATTCTGTGACGAATCGCGGTTCCCAGCTACTCTGGATGGCAATCTTTGACGTGTATGGTGACTGTGAAGATGTACCATTCTTCCAATATTCAGAGAGGCATAGCCGTCTTACTCCATTCGTCGTTGTTATATCCGCCTAGTAGTCGTTTCCTCCACAGGTCATACGGGCAGCCGCCCCGCCAGGAGGACATGAATCCTCATACCGCTGTTATGACGCTGTTCAAGAAGTCGAATTCAGTGTGCTATGTACACGAGGATGTCCAATTTCCAGAGGAGATATCACTGTGTCATTTAAACGTAAACAGCTCTAGTGTTCCTCCGGCTTTGTGCCACAGTGCGCAGTCTACTCTTGATGTAATAACTTGCACTCTCGCACGGGTTCTTATTTACATCAGTGTTCTGAGATCCACAATTTACAGGAGGCGTCAGGTTTTGAAGACCCATTCGAAAAAAAACTAATCAAAAACTTTTAACCACCTCTGCCCTTTCTGTGTGGGCTTAGATTCAAGAAGAGCAGGGACCGAAATAATAATTCCAATGAAATTTGAACAGAATTTTTCATATGCAATAAAAAAACAAAAATGATTCTTTTCGACAGTATACAACTTTGCACAACTGCGAAATCAAGATCTGCTGCTGGATAACATTCACTATCGTACTGTTGCACCTCGTGTCGTATGACATTCTTAGAGCCTCCTTGGCACGCTATCCACATGCTGCTGGAGACTTTGCCGCTAAAGCTAGTCACACTCTTCGACGGCGGCACTGCAGAGGTCCAACAGTGTGTGAAAGCTCACAACAGTTTTTCACTGGTCCAAACCTTGCTCAGGCCTACTGCAGGCATTTCCATTCGGTTGATACCCGCCTGCTGTAGCAAAGTGTTAGCAAGGTGAGCTTGTTCAAATGTGTGTGAAATCTTATTGGACTTGGCTGCTAAGGTCATCAGTCCCTAAGCTTACACACTACTTAACCTAAATTATCCTAAGGACAAACACACGCACCCACGCCCGAGGGAGGACTCGAACTTCCGCCGGGACCAGCCGCACAGTCCCTGACTGCAGAGCCTTAGACCGCTCGCCTAATCCCGCGCGGCCAAGGTGAGCTTGCTGTGCTCACTATCTCATAAGACGAAACCATCGCCGGCCACGGTGGCCGAGCGGTCCTAGGCGCTTCAGTCCGGAACCGGGCAGGTTCGAATCCTGCCTCGGGCATGGATGTGTGTGACGTCCTTAGGTTATTTAGGTTTAAGTAGTTTAAGTTCTAGGGGACTGATGACCTCAGATGTTAAGTCCCATAGTGCTCAGAGCCATTTTAAACGAAACCGTCATGTTGAATGCAGGGCTATAAAATGGGTAGAATTATTTTGCTCCGATACTGGACAATTCTCGAAAAACCCTCAAAGTGATGAGAAGCGTCCGGCATCTGTTTCATTCTGGACTAAAACATACCTGACACACCTACTTGCTGGACACATGCAACTGCTTGCCTGGGACGGGCAGTGATTTGTTCGACAAACATGAGGCATCAGGCAAATCTTGCATTCGTTTCTGACAAGAACCGGACCCAGAACCAACTTACTGTCGGAAACGGATACTCGAACAGATTTCTTTAAATGATACCGTTGCGACAGCCTTTTCTTACATTTTCCAACTAATGAATTTGCTTCTGAGGAGACTTTAAAACAAATCTAGTATGAACTGGAGGCTATTCGCGTATATCTCGCTTATACCATTCTGTTAGATTTTATTTATTTATACCTCTACTGTGCCAACCTCTTCGCCTCACAGTAGCACTTGCAATTTACGTCGTCAATTATTTGTTGGATGCATTCAAATCTCTGTCTTCCTCTACAGGTTTTGCCCTCTACAGCTCCTTCTAATACCATGGAAGTCATTTCCTCATATCTCAACAGCTGTTCTATCATTCTGTCTCTTTTCCGTGTCAGTGTTTTCCACGTATTCCTTTCCTCTCCGATCCTGCGCAGAACCTCCTCATTCCTTACCTTACCAGTCCACCTAATTTTCAACATTCGTCTGTAACACCTCATCTCAAATGCTTCGATTTTCTTCTGTTCCAGTTTCCCCACAGTCCATGTTCCTCTACCATACAATGCTGTACTCCAGACGTAAATTCTCAGAAATTTGTTCCTCAAGTTAAGGCTTATGTTTGATACTAGTAGACTTCTCTTGGCCAGGAATGAATTTTTTGCCATTTCTAGTCTGTTTTTGATATCCTCCTTGCTCCGCCCGTCATTGCTTATTTTGCTGGCTAGATAGAGAACTCCTTAACTTCGTCTACTTCGTGACCATCAATCACGATATTAAATTCCTCGCTGTTCTCATTTCTGCTACTTCTCATTACTTTCGTCTTTCTTCGATTTATTCTTAATCCATGTTCTGTACTCATTAGATTGTTCATTTCATTCAGCAGATCGTGTATTTCGGGTGCATCACTGTTTTATTTTGAGTCATCGCTCTTGTGACTGGTTTGATACGTCACATTAAGTGGACGGATAACCAAGTGGCCGATGGCCAAATTCGGATTACAATAAATGTAATGAATGAACAGAGGGACATGTTTCCGTGGGAGCGGTGTCAAGTGAGATTCCGGGATTGTTTGGAGATCGGAGGAGCAACATGGTGGGGATTCTCAGCTAGCCCCGATAAAGCAGCAGTTGCGTAAAAGTGGAGAAGTCGCAGAATAATTTTTTTCTTTTTTTGTGAGTCATAGGTCTTCTGACTTGTTTGATGCGAGCCGCCACGAATTTCCCTCCTCTGCCAGTCTCTTCGTCCCACAGAAGCACTTGCAACCTATATCCGCTGTTATTTGCTGGCTGTGTTCCAATCTCTGTCTTCCTCCAGTTTTTACCCTCTATAGCTATTTGTGGTACCATGGAAGTTATTTCGAGATCTCTTAACAGATGTCCTATCATCCTGTCCCTTCTCCTTGTCAGTGTTCCCCATATATTCCTTTCCTCTCCTTTTTCTCATAGTCCATGTTTCACTACCATACAGTGCTGTGCTCAAAACGTTCATTGTCAGAAGTTTCTTCTTCAAATTAAGGCTATATTTGATACTATTAGACTTCTCTTGGCCAAGAATGCGCCTTTTGCCAGTGCTAGTCGGCTACTTTTGTCCTCCTTACTCCATCCGTCACGGATTATTTTACTGCCTATGTAGCAGAATTTCTTAACCTCATCTACTTCGTGACCCATCGATCCTGATACGTTTCTCATCTCATTTCTGCTGCTGCTCATTACTTGCGTCTTTCTTCCATTTACTCTCAATCCACATACTGTACTCATCATGTAATTCTTCTTCACTTTCATTCAGGATAACAACGTCATCAGTGAATAATATCATTGATATCCTCTCACCTTGAATTTTTATTCCACTCCTGAAGCTTTCCTTTATTTCTCCCATTGCTTCTTCGAAGTACAGATTGAATAGTAGGGGTGATACACTACATCCCTGTCTTACACTTTTTTTAATCCTATCACTCGTCCACTCCTATTATTCCCTCTTGGTTCTTCTACATATTGTATATTAGCCGTCTCTCTCTATAGCTTACCCCTATTCTTCTCAGAATTTCGAAGATCTTGCACCATTTTACATTGTCGAACGCTTTTTCCAGGTAGACAGATCGTATTCTGTATACAGTATTATTCTTGTCAGCAATTTGGATGCATGGTCTGTTAAGCTAATTGTGCGATAATTCTTCTACTAGTCAGCTCTTGCAGTCTTCGAAATACTGTGGATGATATTTTTCCGAAAGTTGGATGGTATGTCGCCAGACTCATACATTCTACACTCCAAAGTGAATAGTTTTTTTGCCACTTGCCACAGTGGCTTTAGAATTTCTGATGGAATGTTATCTATCCCCTCTGCCTTATTTTATCTTAAGTCCTCCTAAGCTCATAGAGGCCCTCAATGTACTCTTTCCATCTATCCGCTCTCTCCTCTGCATTTAACAGTGGGATTTCAGTTGCAATCTTAATGTTACCACCCTTGCTTTTACTGTCACCGAAGATTGTTTTGACTTTCCTTCAGCTGAGTCTGTCCTTCCGACAGTCACATATTTTTCGATTTCTTCATATTTTTCATGCAGTCTTTTCCTCTTAGCTTCCCTGCACTTCCTACTTATTTCATTCCTCCTGAGTTTCCCGGAACATTTTTGTACTTCCTTCTTTCATTGATCAACTGAAATATTTCTTCTGTTACTCATGGTTTCCTTACAGTTACGTTCTTTGTACCAATGTTTTTCTTTCCAACTGATATGTGTGTCCGTTTTAGAGATGTCCATTCATCTTCAACTGTACTGCCTACTGAGCTATTCGTTGTTGCTGTGTCTAGAGCCTTAGACAACTTCAAGCGTAGCTAGTCATTTCTTAATATTTCCGTATCCCACTTCTTTCCGTTCTGATTCTTCCTGACTAATGTCTTAAACTTCATACCATTCATCATCACTACTACATTGCGATCTCTTTCTCTATCTGCTCCTGCGTATGCCTTACAATCCAGGATCTGATTTCGGAATCTGTGTCTGGCCATGATGGAATCTAATTGATAACTTCCCGTATTACCCACCTTTTTCGAAGTATACCTCCTCCTATTGTGATCCTTGAACAGAGTATTAGTCTCCTCTCTCACTTCTTGTCCCAATCCCGTATTCTCATGTAACCGTTTCTTCTACACCTTCCCCTACAACTGCATTCCAGTCCCCCATGAGTATTAGATTTTCATCTGCCTTTACGTACTGTAATACCCATTCTCTATCTCTTCGTCTTCAGCTTCCGACGTCGGCTTCTCAGAACTGCTGTCGATTCTGATAAGAACAACCCTATCACTGAACTGTTCACAGTAACACAATCTCTGCCATACCTTCCTATTCATAACAACTCCTACTCCAGTTATACCATTTTTTGCTGCTGTTGACATTACCCTATACTCATGTGATCAGAAATCCTTGTCTTCACTTCACTGACCCCTACTACATCTAGATTGAGCCTTTGCATTTCCCTTCTCAGATTTTCTAGTTTCCCTACCACGTTCAAGCTTCTGACATTCCGCGCCCCGACTCGTAGAACGTTATCCTTTCGTTGATTATTCAATCTTTTTCTCAATGTAACCTCGCCCTTGGCAGTCCCCTCCCGGAGATCCGAATGGGGGACTATTCCGGAATCTTTTGCCAATGTAGAGATCACCATGACACTTCTTCAATTACAGGCCACATGTCCTGTCGATACACGTTGCGTGTCTTTAATGCAGTGGTTTCCATTGCCTTCTGCAGCCTCATTCCCTTGATTATTGGTAACTATTCCGCTTTTAGGGGCAGTTTCCCACCCCTAAGACAAGAGAGTGCCCTGATCCTCTGGCCGCCCCCCTCCCCCCGCCCTCTTTGTCAAGGCCAGGCCATTGGCAGAATGCCGGAAGTCTTTGGCCGCCAGTGCTGATTATTAATCAAAATTTAAGTAGTGGCGGGATTCGGACGTGGGACCGAGTACTTTTTGATTACTAATCAGAGACGCTACCCCTAAACAACATCTCCGAAAAAGAATGACGATTGTTGAGAAAGATAACAATACCGGAAAAAAAGTCTTTCTCTAGAAATAGTACTGCTTCAGTTCGCTCAGAGTAGTTTTTCATACCTTACTGTACTTCGTTACCGACATACATTATGCTTTAAAATGTCTCACAGGTACAATGTTGCCATTTTTAACTTTTTTATATTCTAAGAACGACGTTGTCCCAGAAAAATGCAACCAAGCGTCTAATTCGACGCCCCTTTCCCTCGCCGTCTAGATAAATTGTCGGTTGTGTACATCAGCCACGCACAAATTGGTGTTACGTTGCTCTATTCAAAAAGGTACGCCATCGGTTTCCAATTAATACAGTTCATTGTAAGATATCTTTCGCGCTTTTGTCAAAACATGTAATGACTTGGTTTACTGGTGAGTTGACGTAGGATAAATACTGATTGACTGTTACAAACGTGTAATAAAACTGCTCATTAAGGATATCCACACACAAAAGACCTCGTAAGAATATCCTTAATGAGCTGACTGAATTGCTAACAGTCCTTTTACTTTAAACACTCCAATATAAATAATGTTTCTACAACTATCTGCAAATCAAGTAATAAATCTTGTAACACTGCATGTACCACTAATAATTTGGCACTAAATATGAAGATGTTTAAATGTTCTATCATCATCAGTGTTGAAATAGTACATAAGGACTCACACATACTTTCTTATCAGTATTTATTCCTCTACCATTTTGTAAAATAGGTTTATAACGCTGTAATTCATGAACTCCCATTTATCTCTCTGTACGCAATGTCCTAAAATACATTTTCATTTAACACAGAAGTAGTGTACGCTTCCTTTCTCAAAATGTTATATCTTTGTAGAACATAGCTGCATCGCACCATCTTTGGTACACACGTACTTCGTAAATACTCTATCTGCTTTCATACATTGTAAGAGAGTCAAATCCTGTAGTGCGCATAGGAAATTGGCTTCTTGATCAAACCAAAAGTGTTTTAATGATTCTAACATACGTATGTGACTGTGAAAATACAGCCAACATTACGAATATGATGTGCCGGATGTAAGCCGTGAAAACAAGTGCTCGTGAGAGAAATTTCACGTAAGTTGGAGTCTAACACAAGTCGGTAGCCCAATGTTCTTCATAACACGTATCTAACAAGGAATTTTCTTTCATCCTACGTGCAACTCAGCAGTAAACCAACGCAAAAAACGTTTAGACGAAATCATGAAGGCCGTCTAACGATGAACAGTGTAAATTCTAAACTGGTAACGGAACTTTTTGAATAAAGTAACCTAAAACTAATTTGTGATTAGTTGTTGTACATCAGAATCAATTTATTTTATTTGTCTACATCAAAGATGGAGCAGGAGTTAACGTTCAGAGAGACAGAAACAAAAGCTTTGATATTTACCGATGACGCAATTCTGGCAGAGATAGCAAAGGTCTTGAAACAGCAACTGAAAGGAATGGGCAGCGTCTTGAAGGGAGGCTATAGGGTGAACATCGACAAAAGCTAAACAATGATAATGGACTGTACTGGAATTAAGTCAGATGCTGAGGGAATTAGATTTGGAAACCAGACACTAAAAGTAGCAGATGCGTTTTGCTACTTGGGCAACAAAATAACTGATGATCTCCGAAATAGAAAGGGTATAAGATATAGACTGGTAATGACAAGAAAAGACTTTGTGAAGGAGATAAATTTATTAATATCGAATACAGATGTAAGTGTTACAAGTCTTTCCTGAACGAATTAGTCTGGAGTTTAGCCAT
Source organism: Schistocerca americana (assembly GCF_021461395.2). Taxonomy (NCBI): domain Eukaryota; kingdom Metazoa; phylum Arthropoda; class Insecta; order Orthoptera; family Acrididae; genus Schistocerca; species Schistocerca americana. Next base: position 278,788,537 of record NC_060119.1, on the reverse strand, counting down.
GTATGGAAGTAAAATATGGACGATAATCGGCCGGCCTTAGTGGCCGTGCGGTTCTAGGCGCTCAGTCCGGAACAGCGAGACTGCTACGGTCGCAGGTTCGAATCCTGCCTCGGGCATGGATGTGTGTGATGTCCTTAGGTTAGTTAGGTTTAAGTAGTTCTAAGTTCTAGGGGACTGATGACCTCAGATGTTAAGTCCCATAGTGCTCAGAGACATCTGAACCATGGACGATAATCAGTTTAGACAAGAAGAAAATAGAGGCTTCTGGAAAAAAATAGACTTTTGATATGTGGGTAGATCGTGTAACAGGACACGTACTGAACAGAACTGAAGGGACAAATTTGCGGCACAACTTAACTAAAAGAAGGGAGCGGATGAAAGGACACATTCTGAGACATCGAGGGATCATCTGTATTGATTGGCGACTCCATGCAATTTTCTGTGCACCACGACCAGATAATGGATACAATTGGAAGGAGACACAGCATTGGTCGTATTTTTTTTTTGTTTTATTATCCGCAAAATCGATTTTCGGTCACTTAGTGACCATCCTCAGTGCTAGAAGTTAAAAATTTCACATAACGATCAGAGAGTATAAATCATAAAATCACAACTATACCTGCGTATGAACATAGCAGTTGGTAGGAACATACCTAAAATTGGTAGGCACTGGTATCAAGCTTAGAACGATCACATAAACTGAGGCCGCTGTTTACATGCACCTGTTCAGCATACCTCGCTGTGACAGGGCTTGGAACGCCCTCTATGTGACATGTGTCACGCGAAGACTTAATATTACTGGTTTTGCGAGATATTAACACAAAATAACTCTTGTGTATTTGTGAATCATGAAGTAATTCAAATTTAAAATGTACATAAAACACATAGCAGACGAAGGGGGAAGGAAACATCTCAAATATATTGGCGTATTGTTTAAAAAAAATAAAAAATAAAAAATTACTATACATAAAACAGATCGATAATAAGTTGTCACAGTGCAGGACAGGTAAAAGAGAAAAAGGCAATGAAAAAGAATAATAAGAATAACATGAAATGAGGCATAACACAGATTTTTAAAAAACTTAATACCCACCATCTGGCGTGGGAAGTTAGAAGTACAACGTTCATGATTTACGTTAAATGTTACGTTAAGACTAAGGAGTCAAATATATAAAAAATAGTAATAGTACGAAACTGCCATTACGTAATAATTAAAATGCCGTGAAACACAATGTTCGTTACAAAAAATGTTTGTAGGTGTGGATAAACAATTTTGTTATCATATTTAACCGACATGATGATGTACATCTCGTTTGTCCCTTTGGACAAGTTAGCATTATTATAACAGTGGTTACACGCTTCCGCATAAGCACTGGGTCAGAACCCATACATACATGACATCAAATATACACGATTGCTTACCGTAAAACATAGCACCCACCATTTGGCGTGGGAGGTTTGAAGTATATCGTTCTTGATTTACGTAAATATTGCGTTAAAACTGAGAAGTCAAATATATAAAAATAGTAATAGCACGAAAATGCCACTAAGTAACAATTCAAACGCCAGTAAACAATATTCATTACAACATCAAAAAAGGTTTGAGGGTGTAGACTAACAATTTTGTTATCATATTTAACGACATGATAATGTACATATCATTCGTCCCATTTGGACAGGCTATAAGTTTTTTTTTAAATATATAACACTGGTTGTACGTTTCCACATAAGTACTGGATCAGAACCCATACATACATTCACAGGTTGATAAAACAGTAATAAAATTGCCAAGCAACCGGTTTTGAATACTAATAAAAATAATTTGATTTTACATAACTTGTAAAAGCATACTTAAGAAGTACCTATAATTCTAATTGTGTTATTGCAATAAATTTAAAATACAAGGTGTGAACAAGTATTATACATCATACGTCGAGAAACCATCATGAGGAAGGACTGGTAATAGTGCCACTTATACCAGAAATATACGTCGTACTGTAGAGAAATTAAAAATAATCTATGCACGGTATCCAGCACTTATTCAAACAGAAAAGGAATTGTTAACATACATTAAAAATAATTACGTAAAAGTAAAAACCGGTTCAAATCACTTTGTGTCAACGCCTAAGAGATGTCGACTGTATTCGGTTTCCCTCGAATAAATTAATGATCATCTCTTGATGCTCAGAACGTGTCCAACCAACCGATCCCTTCTTCTAGTCGAGTAGTACCACAAATTCCTCTTCTCTCCAATTCTGTTCGCTAGCTCCTCAATAGTTACGTTATCTACCCACCTAGTCTTCAGCATTCTTCTGTAGCACCACATTTCAAAAACTTCTATTATTGTCATATCTCAACTATTTATCGTCCGTGTTTCACTTCCATACATGGCTACACTCCACACAAATACTTTCAGAAACGACTTCCTGACATTTAAATCTATACTCGATGTTAACAAATTTTTCTTCTTCAGAAACAGTCTATGTTTTATATCCTCTCTACTTCGACCATCATCAGTTATTTTGCTGCTCAAATAGTAAACCTCATCTTCTACTTTAAGTGTCTCATTTTCTAATTCCCTAGCATCACCTAATTTAATTCGACTATATTCCATTGTCCTCGGTTTACGTTTGTTGATATTGATCTGACATCCTCCTTTCAAGACACTATCCATTCCGTTCAACTTCTCTTCCAGGTCCTTTGTTGTCTCTGACAGAATTACAATGTCATCAGCAAACATCAAAGTATTTGTTTCTTCTCCTTGGATTTTAATTCCTACTCCAAATTTTTCTTTTATTTCCTTTACTGATTGCTCAATATACAGATTGAACAACATCGGGGATAGGCTACAACCCTGTGTCACTCCCTTCCCAACCACTGGTTCCCTGTCATGCCCCTCGACTCTTATAACTGCCATCTGGTTTGTGTTCATATTGTAGATAGGCTCTCGCTCCCTGCATTTTACCTCTTCCACTTTCAGAATTTGAAAGAGAGTATTCAACATTGTCTAAAAGCTTTCTCTAAGTCTACAAGTGCTAGAAATGTAGGATTGCCTTTCCTTAATCTATCTTCTAAGATAAGTCGTAGGATAAGTACTGCGTCGCGTTATACAGCATTTCTACAGAATCCAAACTGATCTTCCCCGAGGTCGGCTTCTACCAATAATTCCGTTCATCTGTAAAGATTTCGTATTAGTACTTTGCAGCCGTGACTTATTAAACTGATAGTTGAGTAACTTTCACACCTGCCAACACCTGTTTTCTTTGGGAATGTAATTATTATACTCTTCTTGAAGTAAGCGGGTATTCGCCTGTCTCATACATCTTGCTCACCACATGGCAGAGTTTTGTCGTGGCTGGCTCTCTCGAGGCTATCAGTAGTTCTAGTGGAATGTTGTCTACTCCCAGGGCCTTACTTCAACTTAGGTCTTTCAGTGCTCCGGCAATTTCTTCACACAGTATCATATCTCCCGTTTCATCTTCACCTACCTCCTCTTCCATTTTCATATACATCACCCTTGTACAGACCCTCTATATAGTCCTTCCACCCTTCTAATTTCCGTTATTTGCTTACAACTGACTGGACTACCGCTCTATCTTCAATTGTTCTCCACTTGATCGCTTTTACCGTCCTCATTCATCGGTCGTCCCGTTGAATCCTCGAGTCCTCGTCTCGTCTATCGCTCATTCATGAGCCTCACTCACTATCTCACGCTCGGATGTTTTGTTCATTTTCACGCACTCTTTTCCTCGGAACGCTGAATTTCCAATCGTGTCATCTTATCACTGGCGCACTCAATTTGCAATGTGACCTAATCAACGGTCGGCAATGGGTAACCACACCTACTTGTCTTTCTGCAGTGCTCAAAAGTAATCTTTAACATTGGTGTAAGCTGTGGTGCTCAACGTGATCAATATTCTTTCCAAAATTTCTTCTCTTGCGATTTGAAAAGTCACTGGACGGAGGCTGGTGTTTGATATTGGAGTTTCCACGTCTCTCTCAGCGAAGCGTTTTTTAATGTTAACTATGCTTGTAAAACTACAGCTCTTTAAATTTTTCTATCTTTTAGTGAACAGAAAAACATCACATGGAGCTATGAATAGCAAATATGGGGGATTTGATCAAAAATTCCGCACCAAACAACATTTTATGACCAGGTGCATTGTGTTGGTGCAAAAGCTAGACGTGTTTTTCGGTTTCCTTCACGCAAACGGCGCTCTACATCCACATCTACATGATTACTCAGCTATTCACAATAAAGTGCCTGGCAAAGGGTTCAATGAACCACTTCAAACGGTCTCTCTACCGTTCCACTCTCAAACAGCGTGCGGGAAAAACGAGCACTTAAATTTTACTGTGAGAGCCCTGATTTCTCTTTTTTTTATCGTGATGATCATTTCTCCCTATGTAGGTAGATGCCAACAGTGTTTTCGCAGTCGGGGGAGAAAACAGGTGATTGAAATTTCACAAGAAGATCCCGTCGCAACGAAAAACGCCTTTGTTATAATGATTGCCACTCCAATTCACGTATCATGTCTGTGGCACTATCTCCCCTATTTCACGATAATACAAAACGGTCTGCCCTTCTTTGACCTTTTTCGATGTCATCTGTCAGTCCCACCTGATGGGGCTCCCACATCGCACAACAGTACTCCAGAATCGGATGGACAAGCGTCGTGTAAACAGTCTCTTTAGTAGACCTGTTGCACCTTTTAAATGTTCTGCCAATGAAACGCAGTCTTCGGTTTGCTCTACCCACAACGCTATCTATGTGATCGTTCCAATTTAGGTTACTTGTAAATGTAATCCCTAAGTATTTAGTTGAATAAAATTGATCTATCGACCTTGTAACCAAAAATCATGGTGAACTGCGCCGTTAAAACCGAAGAATAAGTGGGCATAACCTTCACATTTGACCTAGATTTTTTCGGTCTTGGCGATGCAGAATGGTTCGACACGAACGAATGAGCCTCAGTTTCGACCTTCTAGACGTAAACACATCTTTCATCGCCTGTTATGACAGTATCCTGCTATGGCGACTACTATTAGCGCCGCGCGGGGTAGCCGAGATTAAGTAGCGCGTAAGCTAAGGGACCGATGACCTCAGCAGTTTGGTCCCATAAGACCTTACCACCAATTTCCAACTATTAGCCTGCAGATACAAGAGCGTGTGAATTGGCTTCCTATAAACAGCATTTCCCAACATACCATCAACCTTCCAACATCAAACACGGGAAGCCAACCATCATTTTCCACCTCCCCTGCACACTCGGCACTCGTTTTTTTTTTTTTTTCCCCGAAGTTCAAGAAATTTGGAATAAATTTTGATCTACGCATATCAACTTCTAAAAAATTTATGAAATGAAGGCATATGCTAACATCATCAAAGACGTCTCTAATTGTGATCCAGCATTCTTTATAATCTTTTATTTCATTCATTTCCTCAGTTATTGGTGTGATGAAATGGAATAAATTCTCGTGGCATATCCGAAAGAACAGACGGCACATAAATATAAATTACCTCTGTTTTGCTGCGACGTCCAGAGCGCTTGTCATCTGCAGTGTCTTCACTACCCTGTTCGAAACGGTTATTTCACTCGCAAAGCGTGGTTTTACTCATATCAGAGTCACCAAAAGCAATATTTAACATCGGTAGAACTTTTCTGCCTTTTATTCCGTTCCTGTAGCACAATTTAATACAAACTCTCTTACCCATTTTAGACCAAAATAAATTATCTCTGCTATTACCAAAACACACGTCAACTTTTTGACGTGGACAGCATATTAAACATCCAATATTGCTAACATTGTTTGTACACTTTCCAAATATATTTACCAATACAACAGTACAAAGATCACACGAATATGACTATTAAAACATGTCAAAACACAAAATAGACCACTTTGTCAATATCGGATCAGGAATTTAACGTGAAGGCCATTTTTCTTGCTTTAATCACATGTTACATTTAAAGAGGGACCAAAAGGTTCCGCTCGAAGACCGTAAAGACCAGAATCGGTATGCCAGCCAGGCAAGATCGCCGTGAACAGTAAGGAAATCGTCCTATCTGCGCACCACGCTGAAGATATCCGTTTCGTAAAGCACCGTGTTCTGCTGCGTAAAGAAGTCCGTAACTGCCTGCCGCAGCCTCGTCCGACAGTAGCCATCGACCCTTCAACACCTTTTCTAGGTGACTGAAGGCATGAAAATAACACGGGAACCATAGGGCAGACCCTCGAGAGTCTCTCACTTGAAACGTTTGCGTTACGAAATTTGCGACGGGAGGACGAGCGTTATCATGAAGCAGCAGAACTTCTTCGAGCACCATTACACAAAAGTGGTATTCGACGGACATGCTGCCCTACACACATTCTTCGTACTCCAATGGATGTCTACCGGTGTTTCTCGTTCGGCAGCTAAGAAAAGAATAACAGCATCTCGATCATGTTTGGGAGCATTTGGTAATAACATCGCCATAGTTCACGTCACAGCATTTACCGCACGCACGCTGGAAAGATAAGAATGCCTTACTAATCCGTTGCCTATATGTCAGTGTTTATTGGAACCGCTCTAGATTGTATATGCGCTGAAGCAAGGCCTTAAACCGGAAAATTTTTCATCGCCATTTATATTTACTTTTACATTTACATTTGTGTTCCTTACAGCAGCTAAGCAATCTAATCAAATAATGTTACATGCGCCGCTGGAAGTGAAATTTCATTTCAAATAAAAATTGAAGGTTTAAATGTGTCTTCCAGAAGCTTCATCATTAAGAACAATAACATGAACCTATTATGAAATATCTAATGAGAAGCCTACCTGTTGAGGAAACCAAAGCTAGAATAAAACTGTCCTGTAGGTGGTCCATTATTACATTTTATTTTTAGCAAGTCTTTTACACTGCTCGCAATTTAACAATAGACACATATTCCAAGCTGTGTATTACGTATACCAACAGGCCAGCTCGATTTGGCATAATCCTGGAAACGATGTAAGAAACGGTTATTCCCTTGAATCCGAAATGAGTCTTCAGTCAACACGACAACAGGAAGAAGAAAAAGAAGGCGTTCAATCTGCATGAGTACTCGAACTACGAAGGAAGTCCGAGTTTGTAGAACCAACTGCACCAGCCCAACTTCGTGATTACAAATTACAAGAAAAGATTAGTGTACCTGGAAGGGTTGGAACGTACGGTGATTTTGATGCGACGACGACATATGCCACCGGGGGGATAGCAGATGTATTAATAGTGGTTTCAGGCTCGTCGGCGAACCGACAGCGTAATGGTATTGCTATCAGAGCGCTGCCTGTGTCTGTTCTTTAATAGGGAATATTCACAGCCAAAATGTTCAGTGTGGTGCAAATGCGTGTGGGAAGCAGGCACCCAGACCACGGACACGCAGTAGTTTTTCCTAAAGCCAAATTTGCGAGCCTGAAAGGGGTCAAGTTGTGGGCTTCGTCGTTTCTGGGAATTGCCACATAAGCTGAACGTGTTGCTTTAGTTATGCAACGATTCTGGTATCAGTCGTAACGTGAACTTACTCACACCCGTAGACAAGGTTCTGGAAGTCCACATTTGGTGTTTCTGAATGGGACGCTAACATGCACTTGGTACATGCAGAACGTTCTTAGACCCTTTCTTTTGCAGGGAGGTGATACGTTGTTTGAACAGGATAGTTAATGCTCGCCCACAAAATGCCTGGGAAACCCATTGTGGACTAGAATACGTGTTGCAACTTGTAAGGGGTTCATTACTATTCGTTAGCGCACTTGAGCAGATGTAATTTGGATGAATTACTAACGCGCTGCCTGCGATATGGAATATCTATGCAACAATAGAATGGCCGGTCAGAGTAGTGTTGGCAGTAAGTCGAGTTTAGTAGCTCGCAGAGAGCAGTCGTGTTTTGTAGCTTGCACAGAGCACTTGAGTTATGGAGTTCGGACAGGGCAGTGCAGCGGTTGACTTGTGTTGGGCCGGTCGTGCAGAACGATAGCAGTGCCTGAGAGATGTAGTATAAGGTAATAAAAAATTGTTATAGTTCTTTGTTGCTGCGCGCATATGTTTATTGCCACAACTGATTTAACCACAATTGTAATGTTAAAGCCCCATGTAGTTCCTTGCAGAAATGTTTCAATAATAACTTCTGAAGAAAACTTTTGCCAGTCATTTATCTGAGTTTAAAGATTTTACTAGTTTCTCCTGTGCATACTCATGTTGATTAAGGAAAAGAAAATCAGTTGTTTTCCTACAAATGAAAATCTAGTGGCCAGCATTGCACTGGGCTGTGCTGAAAATTTCTTATAGGAGCATATATATAGATAGCGCAATCCAGCGATATCATTGTGACGTAAGAAGTTTTCAGTTTATTCAGGATGATTTCACAGGGCCATGACGCAGCACTGCTGACGTCAAAACTTGTTAATGTCGATATTCAGTCAGTCTTTAATGGAAGCTCGCATTAAAACTTGAAATTTTATTATTGGAAAGAAATTTTTCTATTGGGAACTAAAAGAGATTTTTCTGTTGGGAAGTTACACTAAATGTGAATATTATAATTATTTTTCTGCTGGGAGGTTACAAACTTTCCTGGCCAGCACGATCTCTGAGCATGTGTGAGATGTTATGGGGAGAGAAGTGATTCGTGCGACTCATCAACCAACAATTCTTGCAGAACTGCGTGAACAGGAAGAGCAGGCTTCACATTGCATATCCCAGGGCAGTATTGGCCTTCTGTGTGATCGAATGGATGCGAGAGTCAGTGCCTGCATTGCTGCTAATGGAGTCTACAACACTCACTAATATGGTTGTTGCACCACGGGTGGACACTTGGTACCTCAGAATCGCTTGTGCTATTGATCTGAAAATGTAATCATTTCGTGTACTCCACATGCACTATGGCGACAGTAAATTCTGAGTGAACTGGAAACCTCTGAAAGAGTGTACCAATTTTTTTCCGGCGGTGTAGTTAACCAAAAAGTGATGGAACGTCTTTATAAAAGCTTTTCAGCAGATTCTTTCATATATCTGCTCAATTACTCGGTTCCAATTTAGTTCACAGCCACATATCGGTACAGCTTGAGTTACTACGTCACGCGTCACTACGTATAAGAATTTCCTAATTACAACCTTCCACAAAATTGTGTAACTCATTCTATGCATTGATTGCTCTGCCACTTCTGCGAACGCGCCCTGCCACGGCAGCTTTAATGCGTACGAGCTCCCTCATCAATATTCCCCCGACATCACCGCCAAACGTTGCATAGTTTGTTACTGCTCCGCGGTCCAATTAATGCCTTTGTTCTACTGGGCAGTATTAGATTCCGGGTAACCTCTGGTCGCAGAAGGGAGAAAGAGAGCCGGAAAACTACACCGGAAGACTGTGGGAGATGAAATGGTAGTTATGCACTACGATGGTCGAAAAGATAGAGACTGACATAGAACCAGTATAGATGTAACACAAAACATGGCAACATCTGGCCTCATCATCTTAAAATTAGCGTTAAGTGACTTTCCATATATGTTAGAGCTCACAACTTTCAGCAAACTTGCCAGTAATAACCCTCCATATAGCGTTCCTCGTGCTTAAATTGTAAACTTGAAACAATCTGTCCATTACAACATTGTTCGTGGCAGAGTGTGAGGCTCTCTGGCTGTTGTCATAGACCAGACAAGGTCTGACGAGAACGATGGCGATCCGTGAACCTAACTTCCACACTGTTGGCGTAGAAAATATTTTATTGGTGGACCTAGATGAATATCCTCGACCAATACATTAATAAAATTTACAAATAGTAGAGCACAGCAACCGGTCGTCCTTTTTTGCAGGTTTTATTCGGCAGATCTGGATTTCAGCTAGGGCCTAGCCATTATCAATGCACTATTTCATAGTATCAATGCACGTCAGCCCCTGTTGTTCGGGAGTGTGTCACAAATCTTTCAACACTACTATGAAATAATGCATTGATAATGGCTAGGCACCAGCCGAAGTCTAGATTTGCCGAATAAAACCTGCAGAAAAGGAAGACTGATTTCTGTGCTTTATCATCCGTAAAACATATCACATTCGTTGAGTGCACACAAGTTCCTAGTGGAAGGTAGCCTGATGATTCATAAAACTGTTTCTGTGAGATTCTCCATCTTCGCTTTGACCTACGTGACAATTTTGTTGGGTTACTGCTCCCACACCACTGACAACTACTTAGGCTCAACATACTCTTTATATCAGTAACAGACTGAGAATACGTCGCTTGAGTCTGAATGGCTCTGAGCACTATGGGACTCAACTGCTGAGGTCATTAGTCCCCTAGAACTTAGAACTAGTTAAACCTAACTAACCTAAGGACAGCACAAACATCCATGCCCGAGGCAGGATTCGAACCTGCGACCGTAGCGGTCTCGCGGTTCCAGACGGCAGTGCCTTTAACCGCACGGCCACTTCGGCCGGCATCGCCGCTTGAGTCTGCATCTAGTCGTCCATTAATTGCAAGTTACACTGTATCTCTGGAGATGTACTCCATCTCTCAGTCTTAGTGTGGCACAGAAAGGAGTGAGATACTGACCCATAAAAATCGTTGACCACCTACCCAATTATACAACGAATTTAATAATAACAAAATTAAGTTCAAACACAGACTGAATGGTTCAAATGGCTCTGAGCACTATGGGACTCAACTGCTGTGGTCATAAGTCCCCTAGAACTTAGAACTACTTAAACCTAACTAACCTAAGGACATCACACACATCCATGCCCGAGGCAGGATTCGAACCTGCGGCCGTAGCGGTCGTGCACACAAACTGAAATCATGTCTACATCACAACTCCTTCATCACCGAAGAAGAATTTTTTGAATGTGGAGTAGTATGTGTTGTAATTACATTGTGGAGATAGCTATCATAATGGTGGCACAAGTCGCTTAACTCATTGGAATGACAACCGGATATCTCTTATACGTATCGACAATATCTAGCCATCGTGTGTTCAAAAAAGACCAGGAAAATCAGTATAGATGCGTAGCCAAAGAACGATTGCTCGAAGTCAAATGAAAAATACTTGGCGCGTTGTTGCCAGGTTGTCCGCACATGCATGTCAGCGAGAAGCCGATCTACGTCCATGCTTAGTTTTAACGATTACCCAACTTCTTACACGTAAAGCTTGGCGTGTCCCAGTTGCTCTTTAAGTGTTCTAATTAATTAATGTGATTGACGCACAATTCGCAGTTAGATCTTTGAATATATATATATATATATATATATATATATATATATATATATATATATAGCAACAACTACGTGCAGCAATAGGGCAAATTACCAAAAATCCTCAGTTAATACCGAAGATACCCCCAGCGCTATTATCACGGTCATAGCAGGCTGCGATTTTATCTGTCGAGCGGCTCTCTCCACCGCAGGCTGCTTCCGACGTCCTCCGATCCCTCCTATCAACTGTTCGCACGCTGCTTCTTGCGATGATAATATCTCTGACTCAGAGTTTGTGTATGCACACGACAGCACAGCATCGTGGAGGTGAAAAAAGGTGGTATCATTGCTTCACAGACTTGAAGCCGATGTCCGCCATCTCAGCTAGTCGAAAACATTATGTTAGCCGCGGTGGTATTTTCCCGTAGCGTCACTCTGACGTGCCCGTGCCCAGTTTCGACAATATTGGTGTTTTGATCTTGAGGAGAAGTAGTTGTTTCTTCAAAAATGCCAGCTTACGTTGTTTACGGGTGCACTCGTAATCTAAAGTTTAAAGGAATTACATTTCATTCGTATGTGGAGCAGTTCAAGCAATATTTTTCTTCCAGAATGAGATTTTCACTCTGCAGCGGAGTGTACGCTGATATGAAACTTCGTGGCAGATTAAAACTGTGTGCCCGACCGAGACTCGAACTCGGGACCTTTGCCTATTCCCGAGGTCCCGAGTTCGAGTCTCGGTCGGGCACACAGTTTTAATCTGCCACGAAGTTTAATATTTTTCTTTGTAAATATGAGTTATTGTTGCCCTGTTTACTTGTGTTATAATGGTTTTGTTTCTGTCATTTGACTTCAGCTTTGCTTACTTTACTCAGTGTCCGTTCTTTCTCTTCTTTCCTGTGATTTTCATTGCCTTCGAAGTCGCAGACGCTCCGACATCCGAGCCACACTGTGTCAACTGTCTCGTCCCCGAGAAACACACGGCTACGTAATTACTTTACTCAGTGAACGTTCTTTCTCTTCTTTCCTGTGATTTTCATTGCCTTCGAAGTCGCAGACGCTCCGACATCCGAGCCACACTGTGTCAACTGTCTCGTCCCCGAGAAACACACGGCTACGTAATTACTTTACTCAGTGAACGTTCTTTCTCTTCTTTCCTGTGATTTTCATTGCCTTCGAAGTCGCAGACGCTCCGACATCCGAGCCACACTGTGTCAACTGTCTCGTCCCCGAGAAACACACGGCTACGTAACCGCGGTGATTGCTGGGGCAGCATCTGAAGTCTTAAATTCATCTCGACGATAATACTATTCACCATTCACATTTCCTGCCCCTTTAAAAAAATTCTGGCTAGAACAGCTGGAGACAGCGGTCATGTGCGCGTGAGTTTTGTGTGTATGGTTGTATGATCGTGAATGTGTGCTGTACTTCCTTTCTGAAGAAGACTTAGGCTGAAAAATTCTGTGCACACTCCTTTCATCGCGCCTGCCTTGTATCTGCGTGTGAGTAGCAATCTATCCGTTTCACTGTTATTCCTTCCTGAAGTTTGTTGTAAATAATCCACTGCACTTCAACAGGAACAATGGTGCACTTAATTACAATACCAGAAAAAATTTCATTAAGCCTCATTTAGGTTGTTTGTAGCACAAACAGCGGTTCGAAGTGCCGCAACGAAGTTTTGATCAGTTACCCACTGACATAAAATGCCTGACACACAGCAAAGGAAAATTTAAAACTAAACTGAAAACGTTCCTCGCTGATGATTGCTGCTATTCTAAGGAAGATTATCTATTACTGTCATGTGTAAATGGTGTTGGTAAGGATTACTGACTACAATCTGTCTGTCTTTAGTTAAAAACGTAAAAACTAATAAATGATCAGCATGGAGGTATATCTACAAAAAAATTTATGTCAATGTATAATGACTCGTTCCATATCATTACGATTTATCGTGCGAATGATACACAGAACATGAAACTTAGTAATTAACTACTGGTATATCACAAGGCGTGGTATATACATACATTGAAAACCTCAAAATGACATTCAAAATTAAAATCAAGCACAAAATAAAAGTAGACGTACATTCCTTTTATGCTATGTTTGGTTATTGCTGAAAACTGACAGAATTGCTGCCTAGAAATATTCTGGGAACAAAAGGAAACAGGCTACTGATGGAGGGGTAGACTACATCTTACAGACGTCAGGCTATCAATAGTAAAAAGTTACTCACACACCTGTTAAAGCGTTTGAGACCTTTCCCTTAATCACATCTACAACATTCCATAAGGATGGAAGATGTTTAAAAAAATATGTCGTTTTTTTTCTCTTAGTATTGTTGGCCACACACGAAATGACTTAAGTAAGGTTTCAAAGTGAGAAAATGGATTAACTACAGTAAGACTAGTGCACTGACACGTAATAAAACGAGTACTCTATTCTGCTTGGAGTTATGCAGCTCTGTTTCTTTGACATTTCAATAATCATTCGCTTTGCTGATATCCACTAGATAGAATGCCTTGCTTCTTTCCTCATTGCACAAGTTTATGGACTAGCAAAGAAGTATATATATTTTTTGCAAACGTGAACTCTAAAAATGTTGTGCATATGATTAGAAAGTTGAAAATGTAAGATACAAGAAGCAGTTTCGACACTAGTAAGAGAACAACCATTGGTTTCAGAGTTCCAGTTTCGTTTGCTATCTGTAGAAATACAGTAAAAGAGGAATTAAATGGATTACGAAAGCATGTTTCTCACATCACTTACTTCTGTTGCTGGTTATCCGAAATACAGCAGCGAAAAGCAAGTTATAATAAAGAGGCCAAACGTGTCGCATTACTTGAGCAAATATGCATAAAAGAATAGAAAAACGTTCGAAATTGCCTTCCTGACACTATTTTATTCGCATAAGCTCTACAATTTTTAGTATTTAAAACAGTTGTTGCGCGCACACGACTGAAATAGTGAACAAGCATCAACTGTAAACGGTGGTCTGCTAATGTTTTGGGCTACTTAGAATGGCGGCAGGCCCCGCCCACTTCGGCTCTAAAACAACGTACAGAGTAAGTCTGTAGTGCCACCTCCCTTCTTTTTTTACCTCCATGGAGAGCGTAGTCCGTGGAGACTTGCCACATAAATATTAAACTCAAACTTTCAAGGATCAGTATTAATTGAATAGAGTATGTCACCAAGTGCTGTAGTGACAAAGAAAGTATTTAACCGAATTTCAGTAGAAGTGGAACCTTCTGTAAACCTGTCGATAAAAGGTGTACATAAATTTGTCAATGTTCAAATATACTGCGAAAATTATGATGGAGACGTTTGTCTTTGTCATGAATGAATACCAGATACCACTTCTTTTGTGAGCAAGTAAAGAATAGTTAAATCATTGAACACTGCGCACAACTGTATGTCTGTAGCAGAGCAACTAATGTTAAGAAATCGTATGTAATGGTTATTTTGCGAAATGTTTGGCAGCATACACGACACGTCCTGAATTGGTGGCCAACGAACCGTCTGGCGAGGGATTTGAAGATCCCACGACACATGTGTAGTTCGGTGCTTCTGGCATCTCCAGACGTGGTTGCCAGCTGTTAAGGCCGACGCGAAATGAAGTGCTAAAGTACTGTAAACATAGGTGTGTCACGTCTAGAGGGGTAGTAAGCACAACTTGTAAACAGTAATGTTGTCCTGGGACGCTGATAAACAAACCTTATAATTATTGCTCTGCTACTGGGATGGTCTTTCCTCTCTCACTAATTAGCTTAACTGAGGGATATTATTTTGATAACTATATGAAGTAAATTCATTAAATAAGTAGTCAGAAGGTTCAAAAACATTTGCGTGCCGCTTGGGCAGAGAAAGTAAATAATTCGTAGTTACAAACAATATGGATAACATAAAAGATTATTACTATGTCGCATCTGGAATGTTATGATAAAGAGGCCAAACGTGTCGCATTACTTGAGCAAATATGCATAAAAGAACAGAAAAACGTTCGAAATTGCCTTCCTGACACTATTTTATTCTCATACACCAGCCTAATATCGCGTAGGGCCCCCGCGATCAAGAAGAAGTGCCACAATACGACGTTGCGTCGACTCGAGTAATGTCTGAAATAGTGCTGGAGGGAACTGACACCATGAACCCTGCAGGGCTGTCCATAAATCCGTGAGTACGAGGGGTTGGAGATCTCTTCTGGACAGAATGTTGAAAGGCATCCCAGATTTGCTCAAATAATGTTCATGTCTTGGGAGTTTGGTGGCCAGCGGAAGTTTTTAAACTCAGAAGAGTGTTCCTAGAGCCACTCTGTAGCAATTCTGGATGTGTTGGGCGTCGCATTGTCCTAACGGAATTGCGGAAGTCCGTCGGAGAACACAATGGGCCTGAATAGATGCAGGTGATCAGACAGGATGTTTAAGAAAGTGTCACCTGTCAGCGTCGTATCTAGAAGTATCAAGGGTCCCATATCACTCCAACTGCACACGCCCCACAGCATTACAGAGCCTCCACCAGCTTGAGCTGATATGCAGGGTCTACGGATTCATGAGGTTGTGTCCATACCCGTACACGTCCATCAGCTCGATACAATCTGAAACGAGACTCGTCCGACCAGGTAACGTGTATCCAGTTATCAGCAGTCCAATGTAGGTGTTGACGGACCCAGGCGAGGCGTAAAGCTTTGTGACGCGCGGTCATCAAGAGTACAAGAGTGGGCCTTCGGCTCCGAAAGCACTTATCGATGATGTTCGTTAATGGTTCACATGCTGGCGCAACATTGAAACCATCCACAGCAATTTGGGGAAGGGTTGCACTCCTATCATGTTGGACAATTCAGTCGTCGTTGGTCCCGTTCTTCCTGGACCTTTTTCCGGTCGCAACGGTGTTTGAGATTTTTATGTTTTACCTGATATTCACGGTACATTCGTGAAATGATCGTACTTGAAAATCCCCACTTCATCGCTATCTCGGAAATGCTGTGTTCCGGCGCTCGTGCACCAACTATAACACAACCCTCAAACTCACTTGAATATTTGTAACCTGACATTGTGGCAACAGTAACCGATCTAACAGCTGCACCAGACACAGACGTTGCCGAGCGCAGCGCAGTTTTCTTCCTGGTTACAAATCTCCTTATTGAAATATGCATGCCAATACCAGTTTCCTTGGCACTTCAGTGTATAGTAAAATTAATGGTGTCCAGAGCTTCGAAAAATTCGGCCCCTTGATAACGAGATGACCGGAGCTGCAACCCAAAACAAGATTCCCAGTCAGTAAAGAAAAGGACGCAATTGGAAATTGCATAATGGTAGCTGCCAACGATGAAACATGAAGAGACTACACCAACCAGGATACGCTGATTCGATAAACGAGTGAAGATCGGTTGATGGGACTGGGAAGTACTGTACCATTCACCATACTCCCTGGACTTAAGTCCTTGTGATTTTGATTTGATTCCGAAGATGAAGGAACCACTTTGTGGCATTCGCTTTAGAGCTGTTTCAGAGATTCGACGGGCAATATACACTCCATTCGCACTATCAACAGAACAGGCACTGATAACGGTATACTACGCCTTCCACATCACCGGCAGCGGGTTCTACACAACGCTGGTGACTACCTTGAAGGACAGTAACAGGTGCAAGCATGTAAGTCTTTTGTATCGGTTGTGAATAAACAGTTGCCACTCTTTAAGTTCCAACCCTCGTATTAATGTGAGGAGTCGTGTAACTACAAAAGGAAGCTAGTGGTCACTATAATAATTCGTCTTATCATAATACATCAATTACAGTGATTTACCAGCTGAACCAAGCGTGAGAACATTTAATAAGTGGACATAAGGTTGTACGTATGTACTATAGCCTTGGCGCAGGTGGGTACGAAACTACATTACGGATACGGCCAATGACGGGGCCAACTATGAATGTTAAAAATGCGCAATTAAACCCAGGTGTAAATTAACTAGCTTCACATTCCCCTTACCTCGGTGACTGCAATGCTGGTACTTGCTTACCACTCTTAAACAATGTGTGTGGAAGACGATGGCAGTAAAGGCCGGAAATTCTGAGTCCTGCTCATACTCATTTCTCTGCTCTAAGTCCAAAACACCTCTGCCTCAGTCACATTGATTAAACATCTAAGGGTAACGCTGTAAAACAATATGAAATGGAATGAGCATGTAAGGATTGTAGTATGGAAGGCAAATGGCCGACTTCGGTTTATTGGGAGTATTTTTAGGAAAGTGTGGTTCATCTGTAAAGGAAACAGCATATAGGACACTAGTGTGACCCATTGTTGAGTACTGTTCGACTGTCTGGGATCTGCACCATATCATACTAAAGGAAGATATTGAAGCAATTCAGAGGTGGGCTGCTAAATTTGTTACCAGTAGGTTCCAATAACATGGAAGTGCTATGGAGTTGCTTCAGGAACTCAAATGGGAATTCACCAGGACGAAGGCGATGTACTTTTCGAGGAGCACTATTGAGAAAATTTAGAGCAACTGCATTTTAGGCTGACGGTATAACGGTTCTACTGCTGCCAACATATATTTCGTGTAAGGGCCATGAACATAAGATTAGAGGGATTAGTACTTGTAAGGAGGCATATAGATTGTCGTTTTTCGCTCGGTCTACTGGCGAGTGGAACAGGAAAGGAAATGACCAGTAGTGTTACAGGGTACCCTCCGCCAGGCACCGTACGGTGGCTTGCTGAGTATGTATATAAGAGTAGATGTAAGGCTTCAGCATCTGTGAAGGAAGCACACTTTTCAAAGTCCCAGCAGCAAGTGTATTTTCAATGATCTCTCTTAAGCAAGAGTGTTGTGGCTTTCCTCTCTGAAACATAGCTGGTTCTGCTATCACAGAAACCTCGCCGTCCAATTACAGCAGATCTTGCGATTTCGAACCAATAATAATTTTATAAACAAGTTGTACAAATTCCTACTCTTGCAGATTTTGTCATACTTAACCAATAATGGGGTGACGGGGAAGGCAGAAGATCTGTATCATTATATGACAAGTTTCCAACCTAGGCCAAGCAAAGACCTTGCACGTAGACACGCTTGCGAAAACGCGTTTCTGTTCGAAATAATTAGTGAGAGCCAATCACAGACCCACGTACTCGGATCTAAACGAACATTTCCGTGTCGCGTGGCTTTGGCCAATGGCCATTTCCACGGTCTCAAGCTCTGGGTGTTTCACCTGGCTTTCTGATCTTTATCTTGACAAAAAGGATTCCTTCTAGCGTTTCACACAATGCAGTTTTCATGGCACACAGGCTGCCCGCCTATTTGCCTGCTGTGGAAAGACAGGTCACTGCGACTCTCCCGTTGTGTGTCTACGCGGAGGCTGCTTCGAGTGCCAAACAACTTTATGACAGTCAGATCCTTCTGAGTTAACTTCCCTGCCCTGATCCAGGCAAGAAATTCTCCCAAAGGTGCAGAAAATGACAGCTACCCCTCATAAAAGGAACTGAGAGGAAGTAGTTAGCTTCGCAATCATTGGGAATAGTGAATACGATCTGCAGTTTTCAAGCAGCGCTAAAGTACCAATTATATTGACTATTGAGATGTGTGTATTAAATTGTAAAATAGGTTGCGTGACAGTTTGGGCATGGAATTTACTTTCTGCTCAAGGTTTCGTAAAAAAATCTGTAATTTTTCATCATTTCTTTCAAAATAGTGAGTTGTACAGCAAAATTGCCGTCCTGCATTAGGATCTATCATCAAAATGCCTAGTTTTGCACGATCCTGTTTCCCTTGCGTTCAAAATTCACGCAGGAACTCCCATTTAAATTACTCGTAAATTAGGCACATCGCTCCGATCGCTTACATTGTGGCACCTGTCTCTTCCCGAAGATGGGGGCAGATGAAACTGATTTTGTATCCAGCAAACCATAGAGCTGTTCGATCCAAATTATTGGATGCAAACCGTTCGATCTGTCAGGGAACAACGCGTACTTCTATAATGAAACAAAATGTTTCTGGTTTCATCCTCTTGAACATGCTGATAACCTATTAACACAACTATGACAGATTGTACAATCACACATAGCGACACAGGATCGCTGCGTATACGGCAGAGTCTGTCTCTTAATTGGCGTAATTCTTCTTCAAACTTCCTCCTATCTTCTCCACTCATTTAAGGTCTCACTCATTCTCATGTTGCTCCCTGTTACACTACTACGTTCTCCATCTTTAAATAGTTCTCTCAGTTCTTAATTACAACAGCTGATGTCTGTCTGTATATCCTTATATTTTAACAACATCCAAATTTCCTCCTGATCTTTTAACTCTACAGGAACGGTCATATCCGAACCCCCATCTCTACATGACAACTCCTCTTCTTGTCCATTGACTTGTCTTACGTCGTCAGTGGCTCCATCTGTCCACCCTTTAGTGACATCAACGGCCGTACGTAATTCATCAGTCGTCCCTCTCATTTCTTGAGTTACCGTCCCTAATTTAACGCCGCGAGTACTGACTTGTATCTCAGTTAATGTTTTGTGTTGTCTTCGGATTTCTTAGTTTCTTCCTCGGTCATTTTAACCAATTCTATCATCTTTTCGTCACACTCTTTTACATGACCCATTAACTGCTGTTCTAATTTCTTGAAACATTCGCTATGTTCCTTGAATTGTTCGTCAGTCTTTGTAATCATGCATCATTCTTCTTGTTTTGCTGTTTATTAATTAGCGTGAAGTTCTTTTCCGTTTAAAATTTTTTTTTTTTTTTTTTTTTTTTGCAATGCTCGTCCAATATTTAAAAAAAAATAATCTCTGCTCTTTTCTCCTGCTCTACATACGTTCATGACGCTCTTCCGTGTCTTATGTCGTTCATCCGCCTTTTTGTGTTGTTTCTCCCCTCTTTTACGCTGTTTCTTGTTCTCTAACGACATTTCTATTAAGAATGACTGGAGATCAAAAGGTGATGGGTGACCCAGCTTCGGACGACTCCCCATTAATCTGCATGTTATTTATTTTCACTGCTCGTCCGTAAAGACCCATCCAAATTACTCTCACGACTTTTCTCTGTCCTCAATACTCAATGAACTGTCCGCATCAAGTTCATAGTTCAGTGTTACTGACGGATTATCACTGTACTTATTTCTCATAAACTAAGAGCACGAGCACAGGTAAACCTTAGTAAAACCAAACATTGATTCAAAACAAGCACTTCTTCCTGTCTTCCTGGTTTCTAAACTAGACGCGCCACTAAACGCAATGAAACCCTACCAAAAATACAAACACATTGAAATACATTCTCCAAAAGTGCGACGCTGAAACTCGGCACAAGACGTAAGCTACACATCAAACAATTCTGTAAGAGAAGCATAAATCAGCACAGCACAAGCGACTTATAATTAATTTAAGTTTTATTATTGTGCTGTCCGTCTAAACATTTCCCGTTAAAATGCAGCCAGTAAGCAAATGATTCTAATAGTTCCTGTGCCGTTCGGTGTTACGTAAAAGTCTCACAATAAATCCGTGATTTCACAGTAGTCTCATATGTTACTCTCATGAAAACTGTGGCGAAATTTTCTTTGCGATCCCAGAAAGCCTAACCACTTCTTTATGATTTGACAGCGTTTGCTTTAATTTTTCAATGAGAGTATTGTTTGAACTGCTCCTTAGTTTCAGTGTTTACGTGGTGCAGTCATGTTCATTCTTCAGTCACAGTTCTGTACAAAAATGCCTCCCTCTCTCTTCATGGGAGCGCCAACAGAATGTCAAGGCCGAATCCATTCTTTCAGTAATGTGAATATCGATTAGACATTTTCACACTCACAGTGCACGAACCTAACCTCTCTGTGATAGTGTTACAGAGGTTTATCCTTGATATCTGAGGCATATCTTCAGGAAGTTTGGAGATTGCGAACATGCTGCACGAATTTATCAGTTCACATCTTAATTTCATTCTCAGTCACTTTTATTATGCATATCTGTGCAATCAGCCTTGAATTTTCTGCAGAACTCTGTCATAACACCACCACACATAATCAGACCCCATACACACAACACAATCAACGGTGAATTTCACCGGCAGTGACGTCTTCCGTTTGCAGGAAGCAAATGGCAGACCTTTCCTCGCAACTGGCAAGAGATGGAATAACAAACACCATCCACTTCAGACACCTGTTACTTACATACCGATGAAAGCAATGTGATGTTAAAAATATCATTTGCAATTAAGCAAGCAACATGAATGTATAAGCATTTATTGATTTATAATAGTCAATCAGAAGTTAATTTATGAAAAGTGCTCGTATGTTCAGTTATACGGCGTCTCTAAAAAGCGATTAACGCATTATTGTGACAGGGAAACTAATTTTATTGAATGCGGCACAACACTTCAAAGTGTCATAGTCAACACGTCTCTGTAAATAATGGTCGGAACGTCCTAGCAACACACTGAGTGTTCACGCAGCCTTTCGGAAACGCTATATGAACTTCTTCATCGTTGAAAATTCTCTTCCTCCTTAGAAATTCTTTCACCTTGCTGAAAAGATGGAAATCACATGGTGGAAGACCTGGACTTTACATTTACATCAACACTCCGCAAGTCAGCTGACGATGTGTGACGAGGGCACTTCTGGTACCACTAACTGATCCCGCCTTCGCTGTTCCATTCACGAATGGCGCGAGGGAAGAATGATGACCGGTAAGCCTCTGTGTTAACTCTGATTTCTGGAATTTTCTCTTCGTGGTCATTTCGCGAGATGTACCGGGTGATCAAAAAGTCAGTATATACACTCCTGGAAATTGAAATAAGAACACCGTGAATTCATTGTCCCAGGAAGGGGAAACTTTACTGACACATTCCTGGGGTCAGATACATCACATGATCACACTGACAGAACCACAGGCACATAGACACAGGCAACAGAGCATGCACAATGTCGGCACTAGTACAGTGTATATCCACCTTTCGCAGCAATGCAGGCTGCTATTCTCCCATGGAGACGATCGTAGAGATGCTGGATGTAGTCCTGTGGAACGGCTTGCCATGCCATTTCCACCTGGCGCCTCAGTTGGACCAGCGTTCGTGCTGGACGTGCAGACCGCGTGAGACGACGCTTCATCCAGTCCCAAACATGCTCAATGGGGGACAGATCCGGAGATCTTGCTGGCCAGGGTAGTTGACTTACACCTTCTAGAGCACGTTGGGTGGCACGGGATACATGCGGACGTGCATTGTCCTGTTGGAACAGCAAGTTCCCTTGCTAGTCTAGGAATGGTAGAACGATGGGTTCGATGACGGTTTGGATGCACCGTGAACTATTCAGTGTCCCCTCGACGATCACCAGTGGTGTACGGCCAGTGTAGGAGATCGCTGCCCACACCATGATGCCGGGTGTTGGCCCTGTGTGCCTCGGTCGTATGCAGTCCTGATTGTGGCGCTCACCTGCACGGCGCCAAACACGCATACGACCATCATTGGCACCAAGGCAGAAGCGACTCTCATCGCTGAAGACGACACGTCTCCATTCGTTCCTCCATTCACGCCTGTCGCGACACCACTGGAGGCGGGCTGCACGATGTTGGGGCGTGAGCGGAAGACGGCCTAACGGTGTGCGGGACCGTAGCCCAGCTTCATGGAGACGGTTGCGAATGGTCCTCGCCGATACCCCAGGAGCAACAGTGTCACTAATTTGCTGGGAAGTGGCGGTGCGGTCCCCTACGGCACTGCGTAGGATCCTACGGTCTTGGCGTGCATCCGTGCGTCGCTGCTGTCCGGTCCCAGGTCGACGGGCACGTGCACCTTCCGCCGACCACTGGCGACAACATCGATGTACTGTGGAGACCTCACGCCCCACGTGTTGAGCAATTCGGCGGTCCGTCCACCCGGCCTCCCGCATGCCCACTATACGCCCTCGCTCAAAGTCCGTCAACTGCACATACGGTTCACGTCCGCGCTGTCGCGGCATGCTACCAGTGTTAAAGACAGCGATGGAGCTCCGTATGCCACGGCAAACTGGCTGACACTGACGGCGGCGGTGCACAAATGCTGCGCAGGTAGCGCCATTCGACGGCCAACACCGCGGTTCCTGTGTGTCCGCTGTGCCGTGCGTGTGATCATTGCTTGTACAGCCCTCTCGCAGTGTCCGGAGCAAGTATGGTGGGTCTGACACACCGGTGTCAATGTGTTCTTTTTTCCATTTCCAGGAGTGTATTTGAAAACTGATAAATCAAGGAATAATGCAGATAGCGAGGTACAAATTGACACACATGCTTGGAATGACATGGGGTTTTATTAGAACAAAAAAAATACAAAAGTTCAAAAAATGTCCGACAGATAGCGCTTCATCTGATCAGAATAGCAATAATTAGCATAACAAAGTAAGAAAAAGCAAAGGTGATGTTCCTTACAGGAAATGCTCAATATGTCCACCATCATTCCTCAACAATAGCTGTAGTCGAGGAATAATGTTGCGAACAGCACTGTAAAGAATGTCCGAAGTTATGGTGAGGCATTGGCGTCGGATGTGGTCTTTCAGCATCCCTAGAGATGTCGGTCGATCACGATACACTTGCGACTTCAGGTAACCCCAAAGCCAATAATCGCTCGGACTGAGGTCCGGGGACCTGGGAGGCCAATCATGACGAAAGTGGCGGCTGAGCACACGATCGTCACCAAACGAAGCACGCAAGAGATCTTTCACGCGCCATCTGGCGGACATTTTGTGAACTTTGTTTTTTTGGTTCTAATAAAACCCCATGTCATTCCAAACATGTGTGTCAAGTTTTACCTCTCTATCTACATTATTCCGCCGTTTATTAAGCCTTCAAATGTATACTGACTTTTTTATCACCTGTATGTGTTGTTGTTGTTGTTGTTGTTGTGGTCTTCAGTCCTGAGACTGGTTTGATGCAGCTCTCCATGCTAATCTATCCTGTGCAAGCTCCTTCATCTCCCAGTACCTACTGCAACCTACATCCTTCTGAATCTGCTTAGTGTATTCATCTCTTGGTCTCCCTCTACGATTTTTACCCTCCACGCTGCCCTCCAGTACTAAATTTGTGGTCCCTTGACGCCTCAGAACATGTCCTACCAACCGATCCCTTCTTCTAGTCACGTTGTGCCACAAATTTCTCTTCTCCCCAATCCTATTCAATACCTCCTCATTAGTTACGTGATGTACCCACCTAATCTTCAACATTCTTCTGTAGCACCACATTTCCAAAGCTTCTGTTCTCTTCTTGTCCAAACTACTTATTGTCCATGTTTCACTTCGATACATGGCTACACTCCATACAAATACTTTCAGAAACGACTTCTTGACACTTACATCTATACTCGATGCTAACAAAATGGTTCAAATGGCTATGAGCACTATGGGACTCACCGAGCGAGGTGGCGCAGTGGTTAGACACTGGACTCGCATTCGGAAGGACGACGGTTCAATCCCGCGTCCGGCCATCCTGATTTAGGTTTTCCGTGATTTCCCTAAATCACTCCAGGCAAATGCCGGGATGGTTCCTCTGAAAGGGCACGGCCGACTTCCTTCCCCATCCTTCCCTAATCCGATGAGACCGATGACCAAGCTGTCTGGTCTTCCCCCAACCAACCAACCAACTATGGGACTCAACTGCTGAGGTCATTAGTCCCCTAGAACTGAGAACTAGTTAAACCTAACTAACCGAAGGACATCACAAACATCCATGCCCGAGGCAGGATTCGAACCTGCGACCGTAGCGGTCTTGCGGTTCCAGACTGCAGCGCCTTTAACCGCACGGCCACTTCGGCCGGCGATGTTAACAAATTTCTCTTCTTCAGAAACGCTTTCCTTGCCATTGCCAGTCTACATTTTATATCCTCTCTACTTCGATCATCATCAGTTATTTTGCTCCCCAAATAGCAAAACTCCTTTACTACTTTAAGTGTCTCATTTCCTAATTTAATTCCCTCAGCATCACCCGACTTAATTCGACTACATTCCATTATATTCGTTTTACTTTTGTTGATGTTCATCTTATATCATCCTTTCAAGACACTGTCCATTCCGTTCAACTGCTCTTCCAAGTCCTTTGCTGTCTCTGACAGAATTACAATGTCATCGGCGAACCTCAAAGTTTTTAATTCGTCTCCCTGGATTTTAATACCTACTCCGAATTTTTCTTTTGCTTCCTGTACTGCTTGCTCAATATACGGATTGAATAACATCGGGGAGAGGCTACAACCCTGTCTCACTCCCTTCCCAACCACTGCTTCTCTTTCGTGTCCCTCGACTCTTATAACTGCCATCTGGTTTCTGCACAAATTGTAAATAGCTTTTCGCTCCCTGTATTTTAGCCCTGCCACCTTTAGAATTTGAAAGAGAGTATTCCAGTCAACATTGTCAAAAGCGTTCTCTAAGTCTACAAATGCTAGAAACGTAGGTTTGCCTTTCCTTAATCTTTCTTCTAAGATAAGTCGTAGGGTCAGTATTGCCTCACGTGTTCCAACATTTCTACGGAATCCAAACTGATCTTCCCCGAGGTCGGCTTCTACCAGTTTTCCCATTCGTCTGTAAATAATTCGCGTTAGTATTTTGCAGCTGTGGCTTATTAAACTGATAGTTCGGTAATTTTCACATCTCTCAACACCTGCTTTCTTTGGGATTGGAATTATTATATTCTTCTTGAAGTCTGAGGGTATTTCGCCTGTCTCGTACATCTTGCTCACCAGATGGCACAGTTTTGTCAGGACTGGCTCTCCCAAAGCCGTCAGTAGTTCCAATGGAATGTTGTCTACTCCTGGGGCCTTGTTTCGACTCAGGTCTTTCAGTGCTCTGTCAAACTCTTCACGCAGTATCGTATCTCCCATTTCATCTTCATCTACATCCTCTTCCATTTCCTCAAGTACATCGCCCTTGTATAGACCCTCTATATACTCCTTCCACCTTTCTGCTTTCCCTTCTTTGCTTAGAACTGGGATTCCATCAGCGCTCTTGATATTCATACAAGTCGTTCTCTTATCTCCAAAGGTCTCATTAATTTTCCTGTAGGCAGTATCTATCTTACCCCTAGTAAGATAGGGGTTTATAACCCTGTAGTCACCTGACCAGAAGTCTTGTTCCTCCTGCCACCGAACTTCACTAATTCCCACTATATCTAACTTCAACCTATCCATTTCCCTTTTTAAATTTTCTAACCTACCTGCCCGATTAAGGAATCTGACATTCCACGCTCCGATCCGTTTTATTTCTCCTGATAACGACGTCCTCTTGAGTAGTCCCCGCCCGGAGATCCGAATGGGGGACTATTTTACCTCCGGAATATTTTACCCAAGAGGACACCATCATCATTTAACCATACAGTAAAGCTGCATGTCCTCGGGAAAAATTACGGCTGTAGTTTCCCCTTGCTTTCAGCCGTTCGCGGTACCACAACAGCAAGGCCGTTTTGGTTAGTGTTACAAGGCCAGATCAGTCAGTCATCCAGACTGTTGCCCCTGCAACTACTGAAAAGACTGCTGCCCCTCTTCAGGAGCCACACGATTGTCCGGCCTCTCAACAGATACCCCTCAGTTGTGGTTGCACCTACGGTACAGCTATCTGTATCGTTGAGGCACGCAAGCCTCCCCACCAACGGCAAGGTCCATGGTTCATGGGGGGGGGGAGGGGGGGGGGAGTTTAAGGAATTAATATGTTATCCGACTGTTCCCAAGAAGTGTGTAGCATTTCTGGCTTTGCAGTCATCATACTCATGTACAAGAGGCTCTTCTCAGAGCAGTTGAGAAGGCAGCAGTTGCAAGATGACGTAATGTGGTGTGAGGTACCGATGGTATATGGTTTGTTCACTGCTGGTATCATGAGAAAGACTGCCTAAATTGTCGTCCTCATCGATTGGCTCCTGAATTCTGAAGTTTTGCGCCAAAATGACAATCTTATGATATCAATATTAGACAAGCTAAACAGCGCATTTACTTGCATGTCATATTTAAAGCATCTCTCAATATTGTGCTGTCATCCCATTATTTTACAAGTATTAATAACCCGCAGAATAATACACAACTGCGAAACGAAAAGGCAGACGAATCACTTTGTTGATCTTGGATCCCGCCTAACTTGGATGGCGGGCGAAGTGATACGGCTGGTTTGGCAGCGTCGAAAGACAGACACTCCGCGGTATCAGTTAACTCTTCACTTGCAATGCCTAGTTTGTAAGTGTGAGAGCTGTAATCACGGAAATATGCAGCTCATTAATTTGTTGAAGAATAGGAATTATTTGTGACTCTAAAGTGGAATGAATTTGTGCAGTTTCTCGTGCCAATAAAAATCGAGTGGCATCCCTTATAAACGAACTGATTGGAAATTTAATCATTCCTAAAACAGTTCCTCGCTAAGAGTTTCTTACAGCCTCAAGATTACGAATTCACGACCTTTGTGCTGTCTTCTGCACAGGGGACAACAACTATAGAAGACTGCAGGTTGGTGAACATTCATTAGAACTTACGCATCCCACTCAGGGCGGTGGAAGTAAATAGGCACCTCGCTTGTCATGCAATCTTAGTACAAATGACATCAGTGATATGTCAACTGTGGTAACACAGAGGAGGTATGAAGAAGATAAATACTTTTTAGGGAAATGATTTATCACACGCACACGTGCATATCACTTCTCTCTCTCTCTCGTTCTCTCTTTCTCTCTCTCTCTACTTCAATTTGCCGTAAGTGCGCAGCCGGCCGCGGTGGTCTAGCGGTTCAGGCGCTCAGTCCGGAACCGCGGGACTGCTACGGTCGCAGGTTCGAATCCTGCCTCGGGCATGGATGTGTGTGATGTCCTTAGGTTAGTTAGGTTTAAGTAGTTCTAAGTTCTAGGGGACTGATGACCACAGATGTTAAGTCCCATAGTACTCAGAGCCATTTGAACCATTTGTAAGTGCGCACTCGAAAGTTCAGTAGTAAACCTCTCCGTAACGCACAGCGCTTCTCTTGTAGCGTCTGCCCCTAGTGTTTGTTGAGCATCTCTGTAACGCTATCACGCCTGCTAAACCATCACGTGACGAAACGCGCCGCTCTTCGCTGGATTTTCTTTAATCCTCTATCAGTCCTACGTGGTAAGGGTCCCAGACTGACGAACATGGCTCAAGAATCTGTGGATGAATTAAGTTTCCTTAAGTTTCTGCTATGAATCTCAGTCTCGCATCTGCTTTTCCTACCGTTTCTTTTTGTGGTCATACCACATAAATTTCTTAGATTTTTACGGTCGTTACTGTTCCCAGCTTTTTGTGATCAGTAGTCTCGTTGTACAACAGTGGATCTTTTACCGATGTACGCGCAGTATGTTCCGGGTCAAATGCCAGAGCCTATATCATTCATCAATCACGTGCAGATCGCTGTGCAAATCGATACTGTCTTTTCGCGTTGCTACTTTCTTATAGAGAACCGCATCATCTGCGAACAACCTCAAAGAGCTTCCGACGCATTCTACTAGATAATTTATGTACACTGTAAATAGTAACTGTCTTATCACGTTTCCTTGGGGTACCCCCGAAATTAGCTTGACATCTGTCGATTTTCTTCCGTTAAGAGCGACGTGTTGAATTCTATCTACCAGTCTCGTCCGATACTCGGTAAGCTTCCTTTTTCACACTATGCGGTAGTGCGAGACACTGCTAGATGCCTTACTGAAGTCGAAGGACACGGCATCAACACGAGCGCCGATGTCAACAGCGCTGTGAATCTCAAGGGAGCCGGCCGGTGTGGCCGGGAGGTTCCAGGCACTTCAGTCTGGAGCCGCGCAACCACTATGGCCGCAGGTTCGAATCCTGCCTCGGGCATGGATGTGTGTGACGTCCTTAGCTTAGTTTGATTTGACCTCAGAAGTTAAGTCCCATAGTGCTCAGGGCCATTTGAACAATTTTGAAAACTGCTGTGAAAATACGATGAAGCTTTGCTCAGATGTGTGTTGGGAAGTGTCTGTAGCACACTCGTTGATTCTGTCACATCGTTCTTTTTAGTTGTGAGAACGTAAAGATGGCTGGAAAACAGTGTCTCCCGCCAAGCACGAGGGCCTAATGAGAAATTTCGCCTGAAGCTATGCAGTCCACATAACGTAACTGTCATGTGTTTCCCTCTTCAAGACAATTCTCAGCCGCATTCTGCAAGGGCAACAAAGATGCTCCTGCAGCGTTTTCAATGATAAGTATTTTATCACCCACAATACAGCCGGGAAATGGCTTCCTCTCAGTTTCATCTCTGCTCACATGAAGCGCTGGCTATGAAGACAGTATTTTGCACAGACAACCAGCTGTAGACCAGCGTAGAGAATTGGCGGAAAGCAATGGCGGCTGTCTTGTATGTCGAGGGTATTGAAAAGTTGGTACAACGCACCGACAGATGTCTAATTCGGAGTGGCAACAATGTAGAAAAGTAGCTGGAAGATGTAGCTAACTGCAGCAAATAAAATTTTCTTGATTTTCACAGTGGTTTCCATTTCGCAGTCAATCGGAGCTTACTTTTCAAATACCCTTATTATTTCATTTTAAAACATGATTCACTTTTCCTCTCCATATTAAATACACAGACTGACTGCTTACGCTACATCTGGATAATTAAATTCCGCAAGGAATATTATGACTGAAAAGTGGCATAGCAAACAGCTTAGACTTTGTCGTGTGACTATACTCCCCAGGCAGAATAAGTTGCATTTTCCATGCCATTCCAGCACCTTATAGCTCCAGAACCCCATTGACCACTTTACATGCCATACCAACTTTACCAGGCTCTCCCCTACATGTTAGAGGATTCCTGCAAGCGGTGGGTATAAAGGGAGCATCACAATGTGGGAGTGAAATTGCACAACAACTAGAAACGTACCGAGCGAGGTGGCGCAGTGGTTAGCACACTGGACTCGCATTCGGGAGGACGACAGTTCAATCCCATCTCCAGCCATCCTGATTTAGGTTTTCCGTGATTTCCCTAAATCGTTTCAGGCAAATGCCGGGATGGTTCCTTTGAAAGGGCACGGCCGATTTCCTTCCCAATCCTTCCCTAACCCGAGCTTGCGCTCCGTCTCTAATGACCTCGTTGTCGACGGGACGTTAAACACTAACCACCACCACCACCAACTAGAAACGTACTCCGAAGGTGAGATGAGCGAGACAGTGCGGTCATTGTGGGCAGAACGTCTAAATTGCATACAGATTTAGCGTGAAACTCCACGACGTATGGATCAAATGCTATTACACGTCAAACAATAACGAAATGGTGCCAACAATTTGATAAAGAACGCGTAGACTTTGGTAATTAAAAGGTCAGTCTGGTGTAGAATTATGTTTTACGTTCATATATTACGACGTTTCCTCGAAAAGAAAAATCTCCTTTATAAAAATCAGCATGGATGCCTTCAACAGAGGTCTCGCGAAACTCAACTCGCTCTGATCCTCCATGAGATCAAATGGTTCAGATGGCTCTGAGCACTATGGGACTTAACATCTGAGGTCATCAATCCCCTAGAACCTAGAAATACTTAAACCTAACTAACCTAAGGACATCACACACATCCATGCCCGAGGCAGGATTCGAACCTGCGGCCGTAGTGGTCGCGCCGTTCCAGACTGTAGCACCTAGAACCGCTCGGCCACATCGGCCGGCAGCAGATTTCAGTTCGCGACCAATCCGAAGCTACTTACCGAGTACCCCTCGTATATTTAATCCTTTTTAAAATTTTTGTCTTCCATAGATCCTGAGAAATCAGTACCCAGAACAACCACCTCTGGCCGTAATAACGGCCTTGATACGCCTGGGCATTGAGTCAAACAGAGCTTGAATACAGGTGTGTACAGGTACATCTGACCGTGCAGCCTCAACACGATACCACAGTACATCAAGAGTAATGATTGGCGTACTGTGACGAGCCAGTTGCTCACCCACCATTGACCAGACGATTTCAATTGGTGAGAGATCTGGAGAATGAGCTGGCCAGGGCAGTAGTCGAACATTTTCTGTATCCAGAAAAGCCCGTACAGGACCCGCAACATGCGGTCGTGCATTATCCTGCTTAAATGTAGGGTTTCGCAGGGATCGAATGAAGGGTAGAGCAACAGGTCGTAATATATGTGAAATGTAACGTCCACTGTTCAAAGTGACGTCAGTGCGAACAAGAGGTGATCGAGACGTGTAACCAATGGCACCTCCATACCATGACGCCGGGTGATACGCCAATATGGCGATAACGAATACACGCTTCCAATGTGCGTTCACCTCGATGTCACCAAACACGGATGCGACCATCATGATGCTGTAAACAGAACCTGGATTCATCTGCAAAAATGACGTTTTGCCATTCGTGCACACAGGTTCGTCGTTGAGTACACCATCGCAGGCGCTCCTGTCTGTGATGCAGCGTCAGGGGTAACCGCAGCCATGGTCTCCGAGCTGATAGTCCATGCTGCTGCAAACGTCGTCGAACTGTTCGTGCAGATGGTTGTTGTCTTGCAAACGTCCCCATCTGTTGACTCAGGGAACGAGACGTGGCTGCACGATCCGCTACAGCCATGCGGATAAGATTCCTGTCATCTCGACTGCTAGTGATACGAGGCCGTTGAGATCCAGCACGGCGTTCCGTATTACCCTCCTGAACCCACCGATTCCATATTCTGCTAACAGTCACTGGATCTCGATCAACGCGAGCAGCAATGTCGCGATACGATAAACCGCAATCGCGATAGGCTACAATCCGACCTTTATCAAAGTCGGAAACGTGGTGGTACGCATTTCTCCTCCTTACACGAGGCATCACAACAACGTTTCACCCGGCAACGCCGGTCAACTGCTGTTTGTGAATGAGAAATTGGTTGGAAACTTTCCTCATGTCAGCACGTTGTAGGTGTCGCCACCGGCGCCAACCTTGTGTGAATGCTCTGGAAAGCTAATCATTTGCATATCACAGCATCGTCTTCCTGTCGGTTAAATTTCGCGTCTGTAGCACGTCATCTTCGTGGTGTAGCAATTTTAATGGCCAGTAGTGTAGCTACGACCATCGAATATGGCCACACAGGCATAAGTTCTTTACTTAGTGTTGGCAGTCGTTAATTTCACCTCGGGCCCCGTAAAATACGTTCTTATACGGCGGTCGAAGGGCGACAGGACGGTCTACGATCGCAAGTTGGTGCGGCTGATTTCCCGCGGGAAGCGGCTGAGAAGCCCCAGAGGGCCTCCAGATTACTCCCCGAGAGCGTCGGCCGGGATAAGCGGCGCTGATAAGCCCCGGCTTAAAGTTGGCGCCGGCCGCCGACCGCCGACCACCGCTGGTCGAGTACACGACGAGGCGGGCCAGGCGGGGCGAGACGAGGGCCGATGGATGCGCCAGGGGCCATCTGCTAACGACCAGCCCCGAGGAGCGAGGCTGGCTGCAGACCTCACCGCCAAGTTGTTACAGCGGCTCACGCACTCAGCAGTGCAACGACAGGTTGAAATTAGACGCATGCACAACGCGTCCAAGGAGACCCTTAAGAGGAGGTACCTGTGAAACTTCAACCCTATAGTATATAAATTACAGGGGGCTGAGAATGTGTTTCATAACATACCTTGGCATGCAGAACTAAATGGGTAAAACCAATTTCTTAAAAAAATTTTTTCGTACTTTTATTATTTGTGAATTTTGAAAAAATCCTTATTTTTTCAAACTCATACGTGAAGATGTTGGTTATCACGGAATGTACTGGCAAAAAAAATATAAGCCAAAAATGTTTAAAATTGACAGAGGAGTAGCATTTTCTTATGGTGGCCATTTTGATTTTTTTTTAAATTGAAGTATAATGTGACAGGGCGGTATAAATAAAGAACTAATGCGGTTGCAGAGTATCCACACGAATCATGCATATACAGATGTTGGTTAAAAAATTTCATTGCAAATTTTGGCTCTCACGTAAGTCTCAGGGGATGATTTGCACACTTGGTGCATCAGTACTTTACAACACCCGCGCATTTGTTACAGTTTTTTAATTAATTATTCACTCAGACATAAGTACAGTTTATGCTAGGGAACAAGAACTAGTGAAAGCTTTTGACAATGTTGATTGGAATACTCTCTTTCAAATTCTGAAGGTGGCAGGGGTAAAATACAGGGAGCGAAAGGCTATTTACAATTTGTACAGAAAGCAGATGGCAGTTATAAAAGTCGAGGGGCACGAAAGGGAAGCAATGGTTGGGAAGGGAGTGAGACAGGGTTCGGGCCGATCCCAGATGTTATTCAATCAGTATATTGAGCAAGCAATACTGGAAACAAAAGAAAAGTTCGGAGTAGGTATTAAAATCCATGGAGAAGAAATAAAAATTTTGAGGTTCGCCGATGACATTCTAATTCTGTCAGAGACAGCAAAGGACTTGGAAGAGCAGTTGAACGGAATGGACAGTATCTTAAAAGGAGGGTATAAGATAAACATCAACAAAAGCAAAACGAGGGTAATGGAATGTAGTCGAATTAAGTCAGGTGATACTGAAGGTATTAAATTAGGAAATGAGACACATAAAGTAGTAAAGGAGTTTTGCTATTTGGGGAGCAAAATAACTGATGATGGTCGAAGTAGAGAGGATATAAAATGTAGTCTGGCAATGGCAAGGAAAGCGTTTCTGAAGAAGAGAAATTTGTTAACATCGAGTATAGATTTAAATGTCAGGAAGTCGTTTCTGAAAGTATTTGTATGGAGTGCAGCCATGTATGGAAGTGAAACATAGACGATAAATAGTTTAGACAAGAAGAGAATAGAAGCTTTGGAAATGTGGTGCTACAAAAGAATGCTGAAGATTAGATGGGTACATCACACAACTAATGAGGAAGTATTGAACAGAATTGGGGAGAAGAGGAGTTTGTGGCACAACTTGACTAGAAGAAGGGATCGGTTGGTAGGACATGTTCTGAGGCATCAATTTAGTACTGGAGGGCAGCGTGGAGGGTAAATATCGTAGAGGGAGACCAAGAGATTAATACACTAAGCAGATTCAGAAGGATGTAGGCTGCAGTACGTACTGGGAGATGAAGAGGCTTGCACAGGGTAGAGTAGCATGGAGAGCTGCATCAAACCCGTCTCGGGACTGAAGACCACAACAACAACATTATACTAAAATCAGTTTTTCACGACACAGTTCAATCACTATTTATTGGCGTTGTCCTTTTTTTCACACAATGAAATTAGCACTGGTGAGATGGTTTAGAGTTTTACTTTAATAATAATTTGACTCCGAGCCCCCAATAGCAGTAATGTAGGTTGCTATGAACTATAATTACTCAGTCAATTCGAACAGAACCACAAGTCCCACTGTCCTCTTTTATCTACCAGTTTCGGCGCGAAATCACAATTCGCCACATGTTCACTTACGACGATGTATAACTCGTAAATCATACTCACGCAAATAATCGTAGCACTTCCAGTTCACCAAATATATGCTTGCACACTTGCACTATTAAACAATACTCTTTGTCGAAATAAATCGGCGCGAAAAAGAATTCTCAAACGACCACATGGGCCACCCTCAATTGGGGCTCGCTCGCCACCCACCCTCCAAAACGACTGACCAACGACTGACCCCTGGCCA
Organism: Schistocerca americana; assembly: GCF_021461395.2. Taxonomy (NCBI): domain Eukaryota; kingdom Metazoa; phylum Arthropoda; class Insecta; order Orthoptera; family Acrididae; genus Schistocerca; species Schistocerca americana. Next base: position 278,753,821 of record NC_060119.1, on the reverse strand, counting down.
AGATGGCCGCTCGCTTATATAGGCTCAGACGCCAATCCCCTGGTTATGTGAGTAACGATCTCACCAGTTAAGGTTACAAATTTTGATACATACATCCCTCGACAGAAATACGTCCACCATCGGAACCTTGCTAAAAGGTACATCTTATTTACTATGTTGACTTAATTTCTATAGATTATTCTATCGCCCGTAAATCAAGTTTTAGTTTTTGCAAAATTTCGCCACTTAGCGCAAATTTGTTTATTTACATTTGTGCTGCAAGGTTCAACGTAGACCTGCATATAACACCGTTTTTAGACGTAATCTATAGCGATCTACACATTTCCCTGCTCAAAATCTTCATATCTATAATAATTAATTAATTATGGGCGATAAATGTTAATAATAATTTTCAGACAATGAAAACCTTTGCAAGTTAAGTGCATAGCAAAACTTAAATAGTTTAAAATACGTGTGATGCCACCCAAAATATTATATAGTGCCGTTCTTTACGTCATGAATTTTCTATTGAATTTTATAAACAATTTTCTCTCAAACTTTGTTTATTGCTCTTTAAGCGCTTAATTATTTTTTAATCTTAACATATGACTACGGCACTCGATCTGCTATGTCGAAACGTTTTTAATGAGTCCTTACTCATCCCTGTAAGTTGCTATTTGCTATTTTTATTCATCTTTCAGTATTCGTGATATTAACCGATTTTGAAGTTATTATAACGTTTGCGTCTCGTGACTTGAAATAAAGATCGATCTTTCAGAAGGTGCATATTGCTGACCACAATCCACTGCCGCATCGCTCTTCACCGTAAGTTACATAATTTTCGCGTAATGCGGGAAAAAACGAGCAATGCCCCAAGCTGAGGGCCACGTGGCCGCGCGGCGACACAGGCGTCCCACCGACCGTTGCAAATCTTGCGCGGGCGCGCCGCGTGCTTCCGCGAATCGCGCACCATGTAGCGAGCTCGCTCTCCACAAAGCAATGCTTGCATACTAGACCTATTCATCTAGTAACGGGGGTTTGTACCCACACAATTGTCAGTTTTCTGTCAGCTGATAGATATGGACAACGCAGAAATTTAACTAAAACTTTGATTTTGTATGAATATGTCTACATAATCAGTAGTACATCTGTAATGGTGCATGTACATGTGCCTAGTATATACGTACAACTGAAATCAACGCAGTTTTCTGACATTCGGATTTACGTTCGCAGCATACTCAACTGTGAGCAAGAAAGTAAATATTTATGAAGTTCCAGGATGGATGGCGGCGGGGTGTGAGGTTTTTAAGGCGAGCAGGTGACCAGCATTCCAACGCAATTACTTTACATAGCTTTGTCCATACCAGGATACATACACACACTCTAACAGTCAACGCCCCTCGAGTCTATCAACTCAGGGCGATTTCTGGCGGCCAGAAAAGACCCACTTTGACTCCGCGTCTCTAGCTATTCCCGCGGCCGACGACCCGCAGCAAAGACAGGAATGTGCTTTCCGAAGTGGACGAGTTCGCGTGCACAAGTTCGAGGCGTTTACAGATTCCTTGATAAGAATAACTAACCTCGGCTTAAGAGATACTCGGTAATTGTAGTGAGGTAGTGAAGGAGAGACAGAAAAAAGGAGAGACAGAAAAATAGAAAGTGTCAGTGACAGTAGGGAAAGTGTCAATGAAAATATATCGTATGAGAAAAACATAACGAACACTAAGGAAATTTGATAGTAATGCCAGGAATAGCGTTGACAAACTCAATGTTGCTAACACTAGCAATAAATATAAAATAAAAAGCTGAACGAAAGACAGAATACTCTGAATATATACTACATGATTTTTCAAAAATGGCTCTGAGCACTATGGGACTCAACTGCTGAGGTCATTAGTCCCCTGGAACTTAGAACTAGTTAAACCTAACTAATCTAAGGACATCACAAACATCCACGCCCGAGGCAGGATTCGAACCTGCGACCGTAGCGGTCTTGCGGTTCCAGACTGCTGCGCCTTTAACCGCACGGCCACTTCGGCCGGCCATGATTTTTCACTGTTGTCTTCAGTATTATCAAAAATGAAATGCGTTGATTGCGACCAAAGTACCTTGAATTTGGAGTTTGAGCCAACATGTTGGGTTTTTCGCGTAGAAACACGCTAAAATGTTCTTACAGCGAACTGCATGGAAATGAATCTTCTAAATCACATACTTTACGTCGGGACAATGTTTGAAACAAAATACAACAGAGCTCCTTTTGATGTAAATACGCGTCTGTGCCTGGCATTTATATATGCGGGAAGAAAATGTTCGAGCATTCAACATTTCGCGAGGCCTATGGGTATGCGATCTTTCTCCTGTATCTCCTTTTCAAAAACATAGAAACTGCTGTTGATGAATCTACGGGTATGAATGTCGGGTAACAGTAAAAAATACACATGAATGTTAAAAACTGGATTGCGAGCTTATTGAAATTGACTTTGATGAAAATTCAAAATTTGATTTTCAGAATGAGCTTATTCACAAAGATTTTGAGGAAAACGCCAAATCGGATTCTGATAATGAATTTATTGATAATGATTGTGAGGACAATTCCCACGTGGATTCTGATTATGAGGTTAGTGATGATATTGTTGCCAAAAAAGGTATAATACTGCAAAGTTCAGAAGACAAAGTAGATTTAGACATGAGTTACGATGGTTCATGGCCAACTAGAGGTTTCTATCAAAAGTTGGTTTTGGCAGCGTTATTGATTTGCCGACAGTATACATTGTCGATGCGTATTGTAACAAAGTTTTGTTGGACTGGCGTGGCAACAGCAACTCAATTACGCGAAGCTTCACCGGAATATAATTTTTGTTGTAATGTTGTGCCAATCAATGTTCTATCAATCATTCGGGGTCCTTTGGTGCGTTGGAACCTATGATTGCTACAAATATATGGAAAATATCCAAAAGTTATGAATTTCTAGGGAGATATTCATAAAATACAGAAAGAAGAATCTGTTAATTATGTTGCAAAAAGGATTTTGTTGTATATACTTAGATTTGTACTCATATCTACTTCACAACTATTTTATTTTCATTATTTATGTCGCAAAACTCGGATAGGATATACTTACAGTGTGCTGGGTCTCTGCAGATATAACACATATTGTGAAAGAAGAAGGAAGCAGAAAAGTTACGTTAGGTGTAAAGGGTCATTGACAACTGAAGAACACTGCAATACAAAAACTGGCAGTAAGTTACAAAAAAGCAGTGTCTAGAAATAAAGATGATAAAAGGTACACATAAACATACTTGTCAATATGATTGACACTTTACAGCTACAGTAGTGTCAACTAATTTATTAATTGCAGAATATGAAAGTACAATACCCGCAACATTATATCATTGCGCTTCCACTTAAATTAGTCCTCAGCACTCCCCCTGCCCGTAAGGAAAGTCATCGCGGTGTTTTTATCCGTCGAAATTGGCAAAAGAAATCGAGCGTGGATCTCAAATGGTTCAAATGGCTCTGAGCACTATGGGACTTAACATCTATGGTGTTCAGTCCCCTAGAACTGAGAACTACTTACACCTAACTAACCTAAGGACATCACACAACACCCAGTCATCACGAGGCAGAGAAAATCCCTGATCCCGCCGGGAATCGAACCCGGGGAACCCGGGCGTGCGAAGCGAGAACGTGGATCTCACACTTCGAATATAACGACACGAATAAATCAACTTTGTTTCGACAACATACTGCCGTTTTGCATTCGCTTGACTGATGAATTAGTACTGTCAAGATGTGCTCGATATCCAGCACAAGATGCCAAGGCAGTTTACACAGCATTATATGGAATGGATGTCTCAAAGAGATGTATATTTCTGCAATGAGAGTAAAAGTAGCGACTCCTGTCAGTGTTTGTGAATACAACGTAGGCTCTCACAGAGTTATTTCAGAAAATTAGAACTCAAGTATGCTTATCGAACAGCACAATCATTAGTACGAAAGGACAAAGTAACTTTGCAGCAAGGTGAAGCGAAAAATTTGAAAAGGTACGAAGACGTTCGCCGAAAAATTGATTTTGCCAAACATCAAAGAGAAGAAGCTGTATTTGAAGGTGGTAGTGTAATCTACGGTGCTGCTTTGTTTTGATGTAACTCCGTATTATTCACACAAGTACGATGCGCATGTAAAACGTGAACTGAAAATAATGAATATAATTTTCGAACTTATCTTTAATACTGGGTCAAACATAGTATAGTTTAGGAGAAATTCTACTGTACGCTAAATTCTTGTCACGTATTTTAAAAACAGAATTTTTATAAAGTATCTACACTTTTCATGCGTGAACAGTGTTAAAGAGGTCACAACAGTTCAATTTCTTCGTAAAAAGCAAAATGGCCGAAACGTAAAATACTACTCCTCCGTCAATTTTAAACATCTTTGGCTCAAACTTTTTTAATAGATTCCATGATAATCAACAACTCCACATACGGGTTTGAAAAATCCAAAACTATGAAAACATTTTGTTTAGCAGATTTGATATACCGGCGTAATTCAGCGTGCGAAGAGATGTTATGAAACAAATTGTCAGCACCCTGTGACTTTTTTTTATGATCGAGATGAAATTTTACGGGTACCTCCCCTCAACTGCCGCACACCGGAGAGACAGATTGCAGCGATCCGTCGCATGCGATGCCGTCGTAATCGGTCGCTCGCCTCGATCCTGCCGCCCACGAGCGATTTGCAAGCAATTTCAGTCTTAATTACAAAAGCCACTGCGTCGAGAGGTCCTAGCATGGAAAATGAAAAGTACTATGTCTAGCACCAGTTGCAGCTGATCTCAGAATCCCCACATGTATCTGCAAAAAATAAATTTAAAAAGTTTAATTTATTAAAATTATTTTAAAACGTTATCCTTTGGAGCTGCATGACGAAACATTACATTTTTAACTACTACATAGACGACTCTGTGTGAAACCAATTAATTAATTTTTCTCTTCATAATCACAGTAAATAGTCGTCAACCATCTGCAATTTCACAGAATCACGACTCTATGCTGTTTGTAACAATTAAATGGGCAAGTTAATTTGTGTTGTAAGCGTTTCTGTAACGTTTTCCTGTGTGAGCTCGAAGAGATCAGACGTAAGTGAAACGTATTTTCTGTTTGCTGGAAATAATTGACCAATTTATTGCACTAAGTCGTGTGTAATTACACTCCTGGAAATTGAAATAAGAACACCGTGAATTCATTGTCCCAGGAAGGGGAAACTTTATTGACACATTCCTGGGGTCAGACACATCACATGATCACACTGACAGAACCACAGGCACATAGACACAGGCAACAGAGCATGCACAATGTCGGCACTAGTACAGTGTATATCCACCTTCCGCAGCAATGCAGGCTGCTATTCTCCCATGGAGACGATCGTAGAGATGCTGGATGTAGTCCTGTGGAACGGCTTGACATGCCATTTCCACCTGGCGCCTCAGTTGGACCAGCGTTCGTGCTAGACGTGCAGACCGCGTGAGACGACGCTTCATCCAGTCCCGAACATGCTCAATGGGGGACAGATCCGGAGATCTTGCTGGCCAGGGTAGTTGACTTACACCTTCTAGAGCACGTTGGGTGGCACGGGATACATGCGGACGTGCATTGTCCTGTTGGAACAGCAAGTTCCCTTGCCGGTCTAGGAATGGTAGAACGATGGGTTCGATGACGGTTTGGATGTACCGTGCACTATTCAGTGTCTCCTCGACGATCACCAGTGGTGTACGGCCAGTGTAGGACATCGCTCCCCACACCATGATGCCGGGTGTTGGCCCTGTGTGCCTCGGTCGTATGCAGTCCTGATTGGGCGCTCACCTGCACGGCGCCAAACACGCATACGACCATCATTGGCACCAAGGCAGAAGCGACTCTCATCGCTGAAGACGACACGTCTCCATTCGTCCCTCCATTCACGCCTGTCGCGACACCACTGGAGGCGGGCTGCACGATGTTGGGGTGTGAGCGGAAGACGGCCTAACGGTGTGCGGGACCGTAGCTCAGCTTCATGGAGACGGTTGCGAATGGTCCTCGCCGATACCCCAGGAGCAACAGTGTCCCTAATTTGCTGGGAAGTGGCGGTGCGGTCCCCTACGGCACTGCGTAGGATCCTACGGTCTTGGCGTGCATCCGTGCGTCGCTGCGGTCCGGTCCCAGGTCGACGGGCACGTGCACCTTCCGCCGACCACTGGCGACAACATCGATGTACTGTGGAGACCTCACGCCCCACGTGTTGAGCAATTCGGCGGTACGTCCACCCGGCCTCCCGCATGCCCACTATACGCCCTCGCTCAAAGTCCGTCAACTGCACATACGGTTCACGTCCACGCTGTCGCGGCATGCTACCAGTGTTAAAGACTGCGATGGAGCTCCGTATGCCACGGTAAACTGGCTGACACTGACAGCGGCGGTGCACAAATGCTGCGCAGCTAGCGCCATTCGACGGCCAACACCGCGGTTCCTGGTGTGTCCGCTGTGCCGTGCGTGTGATCATTGCTTGTACAGCCCTCTCGCAGTGTCCGGAGCAAGTATGGTGGGTCTGACACACCGGTGTCAATGTGTTCTTTTTTCCATTTCCAGGAGTGTATTTAAGAATCATCTGCCTTCTTCATTTCTTTTGTCATGACCGTAACTTCCACTGCATTTTTGTAATTTACAACGGCGGAAGGCGTCAATTTGGGAGGGGATTTTTAGATGACGAAACTCTTCGGTAACAGAAGACACAGCCATTCTGAGATTAATTTGCTGATCATTTTCGTTTGTGAAACTTCCTGACAGATTAGAACTGTGTGCCGGACCGAGACTCGAGCTCGGGGGCTTTGCCTTTCGCGGGCAAGTGCTCTACCATCTGATACCGAAGCACGACTCACGCCCCGTCCTCACAGCTTTACTTCTGCCAGTACCTCGTCTCCTACCGTCCAAACTTTACAGAAGCTCTCCTGCGAACCCTGCAGCACTAGCACTCCTGAAAGAAAGGATATGGCGGAGACATGGCTTAGCCACAGCCTAGGGGATGTTTCCAGAATGAGATTTTCACTCTGCAGCGGAGTGTGCGCTGATATGAAACTTCCTGGCAGATTAAAACTGTTTGCCGGACAGACTCCCGAGTTCGAGACTCGGTCCGGCACACAGTTTTAACCTGTCAGCAAGTTTCATATCAGCGCACACTCCGCTGCAGAGTGAAAATCTCATTCTGGATTTTTCTTTGTCTTACGTAATTTCTTGCGTAAGATTTTCTCTCATTTGATCGGCCCCATATCATCAAACATACTCACTGATTTTACGCGCCCCCCCCTCCCCCCTCCCCCCCCCTCCCCATCTTTTTCACTGACAGCGGTATATCTGAATATTAATAATTCTCATTTCTCAGATTTATCAGTTTATTTGCGCTTTACGGTTAAAAGTCCCATCCTCATTAGAACGTACTTCATTGGCGCAACAGTTAACACATGCGAAGTATTGCATCATTTGCAAATATCATGTATTGTCGGTTATTTGAGATATTTTTCAGAAAAATATCTCAGTATCCAAGAAAGGAACATTTCAAAGTTATTTTACAGGATATGTGACCTTCTTCATTGGCACAAAGTGGGTTGTGTACATCTTTCCAATATTCTAATACAATTTGTTTCTTGCTTATTACCCTTCAATTCATTTTTCATTAGTCTCGTAACTTAACTTCAAGTATTCACACAATTTGTTTTCCAATGTGGATGTGTCTGTAGTAGCACTGCTGGTTATCATGACTCTTGCATGATGGAGAGTTAGATTATGCGAAACGACAAGTAACTTGAGTATAGCTGTATAAGGGATTTGCACTGAATATGTATCACAGAAATGTCATCTTAATATTACGATACGTCACGCTGTTTAGATGTTATAAACTATAATAATGCGCATGATTGTTTCATAAATAACTGAAAATCAGTAAATCGTTACTACTACTATGAACATCCCATCAGTTTTGCTTCTACGGCACAAGATTCGAAAATACTAATCGCTGAAAAACCGGAAGCTGTATTTTGTATTACTTCTCAAACTCAGTAATACCAACGCATTTTCCATAGCGTGTAACACCAAAGGGGCCCGGGGACAGGTACTTTGCACCCACCGCGAAAATAACTGAAAAAGCAAATTTCATTGAATGTGTTTACTTTTGTTAACAATATGCTTTTTAAATGGGTGGTGATGTATAAGTAGGGTACAGAACCTGAAAATATCTTTTAGCACACACTTCCGTAATGCTTACACCGATTGGAGGGGTACTTTATGACCATCACAAAAATATTTAAAAAATACAAAAATTTTACATAGATTTATAAGGAAGGTCCTAAACCTGAAAATATGAATATGACACTTATTGCTGAAACCCACACTACTACTAAGTCTTAAATTTTTATGTTACGTTTTATTGAAAAATTTAAAACAGTTGCGGAATCTGATATAAGAAATAATTAAAAACAATAAATATGTTACTCAGAAATTTAAAACATAAAGTATATGCCTAGATTACGATACTTCTAAAAACTGGGCACGAAGTAATCGCTTCAGGCCCCCCCCCCCCCCCCCCACATAGCCCACCCCATCCCCCTTTGGTATTGCGAAGGTAATATGAACGGCAACTCTGGCCTCCATTCAATTTCAGCATAGTTCATGGTCGCCAAATAATCATAAATTGTAACGCAAAAGTTGTTATTCACACGTGGGCGAAGAGAAACGAGACAAAGCTGCACAAACACGCCTCATAACTGGAGACCACACATCGCTGCTAACCAGCCAAGTAGCCACGTCGTAAGTACGAATCGCATGCGATCCATCAAACTGCCTGGGATTTGCGTGTGATAGGGACCGATCAGTGCGATTAGCCCACACACGTGCGATCTACGAAGCGATCTGTCATGCAGATGAGAATATTTTTCACAATATGGGGTGCTAGTGTCGTTTGTTCACATTTTTCTTTTCTCAAAATTTTACTGTTGTGCCTCAAATATCTATGCTGATGAGCTATGGCCCCCACAAGGAACGTTTGAAACAATTTGGTTGTATGTTTTGTAGCAGTAACTATTGCAGCTGCGGATGCTCCGTCGTTTGTAATTTGGCTATAAGTTCATATTTATTTATTCTTATCGCGCGTCAGAAATCGGACGAGACAACTTTCTGATACATGGCTAATTTCTAATTTACACACTGCCTCAAAAGAAAAAGCGAAGCACCAAGAAGGGGTGGATTAAACGAAATGAAACTTTACGGGTTGAGGGGGTATGTGATGTTATTGCTGTGATTATACAATCGAATCCAATTTAAGGAGAACTTGGCAGTATGAGCCCACTTATCAGTTTGACATTGCACACCCTCTGACCTGGATGCACGCACTGATTCGCTTTGGAAGAGTGGCTCAGAGCCACTGTATTCTCTCCTCAGCTAAGATACCCCACAACAGTTGTAACTGCTCCTTGATATACTGGACGCTGCCACCGGGACAGCGTTCTATCCGAGCTGTTACCACACGTTACAGATTTGGGTATCATGCTGGCCATAGGAGTACCTCAAGAGCACACAGCTAGTTCATAGAGACAAATGCTGTATGTGGATGAGCATTTTCTTGTTCAAAGTGCAGTGGGTACTGTCACGTGAGACGTAACACATGAGGATGCATGATGTCCGTGAAGTACCGTCGTGCCATGAGAGTTCACCCGCCCCCCCCCCCCCCCAAATCGCTACCAGACGTGACCTGAATTCGTACTCGATGGCTTCCCACCCCATCGCGCCAGGAGTAACAGCGCTGCACTTCTCCAGAGTATTGGAAGAATGGGCTTCTCCCAGGTCGACAACATACTCGCCAATAATGGCCATACGGGGTAGTGTACCAGGTGTAGGAAGTATGAACCCGAAATTTGGTTGTTGCTTGAAACTGATGAACAATATTGTATTCAAAATAATCTCCATTGCTATTTATACAATTCTCACATCTCTCAAGCAGGCTATGAATGCCACGACAAAAAACCAGACAGCGAGACATTTTCGTACATCTTCATTCGAATTGTTCAGCGAGCGCGTGTACCAGTGATGCAAATAGATACAATCGGAAGGAGCCAAGTTTGGAGAATAAGCCGCATGCCTTAGTATTGCCCAACTGAACGCCTCTATCGTTTCCCTGACCCGTTTTGATGTGTGTGATGGGGCGTTATCAAGGAGCAATACGACTTTGTGTTGCCTTTTTCCATATACCGGTCGATTAAAATCGATCATTTTCTGTTGTTAGCGACCAGTGTTAATGGTTTCACCAAGTCATAGCAGCTCATAATAGATGACACCCTTCTGATCCCACCAAACACAAAGCATTGTCTTCTTTCCAAAGCGATTTGGTCTTGCAGTGGACAACGATGGTTTGCCTGGATTCACCCATGATTTACGACGCGTAGGATCCATTTTTTCATCACCAGTCACTATTCGATGGAGAAACGACTTTCTTTTGTATATGGCGAACAGAATTTCACAAGTGGTCTTTCGATTTGCTTGCTGCTTTTCGTTCAGTTCATGCAGAACCCATTTTACCACTTTCTCCACATTTCCCATAGCTTTCAACCCAAGACAAAAGGCTTTCTGCGTCATATTCAATTGTTCCGCGAGTTCCTGCTGAGTTGGAGTATCATCTTCATCCAATAAGGCCAATAAATCGTTGTCTTCGAAGTTTTTCGGTGGTTTCCCGCACTCGCCGCTCCTCACGCCAAAATCATCACTTCTGAATTTTTTTAACCACTCGGAACACTGTGTTTTCCCAAAGGCATGTCCGCCGAAAGCTTCGACAAGCATTCGATGCGATTCTGCAGCAGTTTCCTTCAAATGATAACATAAAACCAATGCTGTCCGAAAATGGTAGTTCGTAGGCACAAAACTCGACCTCTTTACGGGTTTGAAACAGCTACCGATGTGTGGAACTTGGGTTACTGTGTGTTAGCATTCGTCGTCAGGCGTTACAGGAAGCAGATGGCGCTGCAGACGCGGTCTCACGGGCCCTAAACTGACGGCTAGCACCATCTACAGAGAAATTCCGGTTTCACACTTCTACACCTGATTGAACCGCAATTCATCACTGAACACATTGTGACGCCATTTATCAGCAATCCATCCTTCTCGATCATGGCACCACTCCAAACGCAGCCGTTTGTGTTGTGGAGCCAACGTAGTCTACGTATGGGACGTTCATTTCGTAGTCCGGTTGCTGGTAGTTTCCAACCAATGGTAGAGGGAGACAGAGAATCTTGCAAGGAGACTATTATTTGTTCTAAGAAGGCAGGCGCAGATGTGAATGGCTTACGATGCATGTGGTGCACAATACACTGGTCTGCCATGTGGCGACAAAGTTGAGCGGAAACTTGATGACGTGTAGTCCACTCTAAAGTTCCCTTGTAGTACAACATTGTGCCATTGTTCACATCCGAATGGCCCACGAAACTCGAAACTGCACAATTCGAGTAGCTGGCCAAATGGAGACTTGTAAGAGAGATCTCTTTCAAACTCTGTTAGGTGATGATAACTCTGTCTCGCATGAGTGCCTGACGCCTGATACTGATCACGCGACCCAAATATACCCTACCAGGACCGGTAACAGAGCTGTACGTTAACGACACTGATGTACTCTCCTGCGCGTTCTAGCTATCACAGAGAATTGCAACTGTAATTATTTACACACACTTCTGGTGCTGTGTACATATATGAAGTTACATGGACTATGTCTTCTGGGTGTTTCAATTTCTTTCCCAGGCAGTGTAGATGAAAGCACATGACCATTAACTAAGCATGTCTTGTCCTTGCAAATATTTATGAGCATGAGATGGGTTAGGTCTGGCGCAGTCGCCATGTCAGTACATTCTTATTATATGTCGCAGTCATATTTCTTTTCTCTTCTGTACATTTCCTTGCAGTGTCCCGTAATGTGTGTGAAAAGAAACCACGTCTCAAGAAACGTTTATTTTCATGAACACTTCGAGTCTTGGGTCTGGCCAAGCGATTTGGTAAGGAAGACTCTTGCGGCACCTCGCATCGGTCAAAATGGGAATTTACAGTGAATACAGAGCTAAAAGAGTAGTATTAAAGACCAACAGATGGCAGTGTTTTAGAAAATTGCAACTCAACAGAATAAATATTATGAGTTTAAAAATATTAACTGATGTACAAAGAATAATACATTTAATGAGCACATGATAGCGAAAATTAACACAGATAGCCAAGGGCATTAATGCACTGCTTCCAGGATCCAGGAAGGTGAGCTAGCCCCAGAACGACTCTGCCTCAAGGATTAATGATGGCTGGTGGCCAGCCAGTCTGGATAAGGTTTTTACCTGGTTTCTCACAGCCACCTACATATATGTCAGGCCACAGCTCACATAAATGATATGTAAACTTTCCGAAAATTTAAAAATATGATGCACTGTAGAAGGGCTACACAGATTCCCTCCCAGAGGGTTTGGTGTCGTCTGGACGGATATCTGGCCACCAGCTATCACTAACATTGTCAAATACATATTACAGTGTCGACTCCACTCAGAAGTGGAAAATGACTAAAGTAATACACTGACAATGCAAACAGCCTGGTACACCTGCCTAATATCGTGTAGGGCTCCAGCGAGCACGGAGAAATGCCGCAACACGGCGTGGCATGGACTCGAATAATGTCTGGAGTAGTGACGGAGAGAACTGACACCATTAATCATGCAGGACTGTCTATAAATCTGTAAGAGTACGAGGGGTGGAGATCTCTTCTGAACAGCACCTTCGAAGGCACCTCAGATATGCTCATTAATGTTCATATCTGCGAAGTTTGGTGGGCAGAGGAAGTGTGAAACCAGAAGAGTGTTCCTGGAGCCACACTGTAGCAATTCTTGAAGTGTGGGGTGTCGCATTGTCCTGCCGGAATTGCCCAAGTCCATCGGAATGTACAGTGGAACTGAACGGATACAGGTTATCAGGCAGGATTCTTACGTACGTGTCACCTGCCAGAGTCGTATGTAAACGTATGAGGGGTCCCAAACCACTCCAACTGCATACGCTCCACACCATTACAGAGCCTTCACCAACCTGGTCTCCTGCTGACATGCAGGGTCCTTGGATTAATGAGCTGGTCTCCATACACGTACACTTCCATCCGCTCGATACCATTCGAAACTCCTCCGATCAGGCAACATGTTTCCAGTCATGAACAGGCCAATGTCGGCGTTGATGGGTTCACGCGAGGCGTAAAGCTTTCTGTCGTGCAGCCATCAAGGGTACACGAGTGGGCCTTGCTGATACCTGCTGATGGTCCACCACTGAAATCTGCAGCAATTTGCGGAAGTATTGCACTTCTGTCACGTCGAACGATTCTCTTCAGTCGTCTTTGGTCCCGTTCTTCCAGGATCTGTTTCCGGCCGCAGCGATGTCGAAGATTTGATATTTTACCGGATTTCTGATATTCAGAGTCGTCAAATTGTCGTATGGGAAAATCCCCATATCATCGCTACCTCGGAGATGTTGTGTGCCATCCCTCAAGCGCCGACCATAACACGACGTTCAGACCCACTTAAATCTTGATAATCTGCCATTGTAGCAGCAGTAACCGATCTAACAGCTGCGCCAGACACTTGTTGTCTTTTATTGGCGTTGCCGAATCCAGCGCCGTATTCTGCCTATTTACATGTGTCTTTATTTGAATACGCATGCCTATACCAGATTCTTTGGCGCTTCAGTGTACATCTGTACCAAACCTGTGCATAGTTCAATTTCCAGAGTGCTGCTGTCATGGCGCTGCAGTCACTGGTTGTGACGGGAAATTTAAAAAAAAAGCCAACATGGAAGCAATATTCCCGTTACCTATCACATGAAAGCGACACTCTCCTCATCTATCACGTGACAAGCTATGAACTCCTCCTACCCTGCCTCTCTCGCTCTCCTCTCACGCTGCCCACCGGCCTGAACAGCCAGTATCAGCAAAGTATTAAAATGAAACGATCACTGTGTAGTATTTTAGTGGCCATGAAAGTGAAATCACAGTGTAGCCCCAGAGCAGGTGTATTGACTGCGCTCAGAAGTATCCAAACAATCTGAGTTTTTGCACTATTTGCAAAACTACAGAAATGATGTATTTGGCAGGATTTCCAAAACTAAAATACAAATAGGAGCTCTCACTCACTCAAACACACACACACACACACACACACACACACACACACACATACACACACACACAAACACACACACACACATTATTTATACCATGAACTTACAGTTAAGCAGCACAACTGAATGTTTAAAGTTCTATCACTCTACCATGAAAGGTGTCTAAAAAGCGCCAAAGACACTGATACAGACAGGCATGTGTATTCAAATACAGAGGTATGTCAACAGGCAGAATACGGCGCTGCGGTCGGCAACGCCAGTATAAGACAACAAGTGTCTGCCGCAGTTGTTAGATCGGTTACTGCTGCTACAATGGCAGGTTATCAAGACTTAAGTGAGAATGAGATTTTCGCTCTGCAGCGTAGTGTGCGCTTATATGAAACTTTCTGGCAGATTAAAACTGTGTGCCGGACCGAGACTCGAACTCGGGACCTTTGCCTTTCGCGGGCAAGTGCTCTACCAAATGAGCTACCCAAGCACGACCCACGCCCCGTCCTCACAGCTTTACTTCTGCCAGTACCTCATCTCCTACCTTCCAAACTTAACAGAAGCTCTCCTGCGAACCTTGCAGAACTAGCACTCCTGAAAGAAAGGATATTGCGGAGACATGGCTTAGCCACAGCCTGGGGGATGTTTCCAGAATGAGATTTACACTCTGCTGCGGAGTGTGCGCTGATATGAAACTTCCTGGCAGATTAAAACTGTTTGCCGGACAGACTCCCGAGTTCGAGACTCGGTCCGGCACACAGTTTTAATCTGCCAAGAAGTTTCAAGATTTAAGTGAGTTTGAACGTCGTGTTACAGTCGGCACATGAGCGATGGGACACAGCATCTCCGAGGTGGTGATGAAGTGGTGATTTTCCTGTACGACCATTTCACGAGCGTACCGTGAATATCAAGAATACAGTAAAACATCAAACTCTCCAGACATGAACATTATGGAGAATATCTGGGATCCCTTGCAATGTGCTGTGCAGAAGATATGTCCACCCCGTCGTACTCTTACGGATTCATGGATGGTCCTGCAGGATTGATGGTGTCAATTTCCTCCAGCCCTACCTCAGACATTAGTCGAGCGCATGCCAAGTCGTGCTTCGGCACTTCGTGCTCGTGGGAGCCCCACATGATATTAGGCAGGTGTGCCAGTTTTTTTGGCTCTTAAGTGTAGATCGTTTCGTCGCTTTAGACGGCCAATGTGTCCGAGCGGTTCTAGGCGCTTCAGTCTGGAACCGTGCGACCGCTTCGGTCGCAGGTTCGAATCATGCCTCTGGCATGGATGTGTCCTTAGGTTAGTCAGGTTTAAGTAGTTCGAAGTTCTAGGGGACTGATGACCTCAGATGTTAAGTCGCATAGTGCTCAGAGCCATTTTCTCTTCGCTTTACTTGTTTCTGTGCTTGTTTTCTCCTTCATACATATATCATCTTCTCCAGTTATTTTGTATTTCAGTTGGTTATTTCAGGGTTGTGCTTATGGTGTAAGTCCGATTGGCAAAATCAAAATCATGGAATAGTTAATTCAAGAAGTTATTAATAAATAATATAATTATACGACGTATAGAGTGGAAATTCGTTATGGTGTTCTTTAGGTATGTTACAGTGGATGTTTCCGTTCGTTCTATCAAATGATTACGGCAAATTTACTTATAGGGTCTTGTCCTTTATTCTCATTCTGTTTTTAATCTGTCTTTCTGTTACATGGTTGATAAGTTGATAATGTTATTGTTAGGCATACATGCATGAAGACAGCGCACTGAAGTGCCGAAACTGTTAGGTATACAATAAATAAGGACGGGTGTAGGTGTTCCATTTTTTTGCATTTTTTTTAATCGGCTTCTGGTTCAAAACAAAATGCGGGTAAATTAGATGTAACATCTGTTGAGTGCAGATTGGCAAACTTAATTCTCTTTGCACTAAAAGGTATAGTTTCAATTTCAGTTTGTTAATTTAAAAACTCGCGTAATGGACAGACAATACTACGTCAAATATTATCTGTTTGGGATTTTTACAGATCCCAACGATGTTTAACAGAGCGTCGGGTTTTCAACACTGAAACCGGGGGAAATCAGGATAAGTCGGGATACATGGTCATCATGTTGTGTTTCAGTCACTGTAGATATTTCTTTGAATTATTGATACACTGCTCCATAAAATTTTAAACGAACTGCCGGATGTGTGCCACTTGCTACCACTCGTCTACTGGCCACCTTTAGGTGAGTGCTGATGCCCTGTCAACACTCCGAAAGAAGCTTAAACAGCACTGTCTCATCTTTCGACATTACGTTTCAAATCACTAATTGTGACGGATCTCACAAACCTCTGCCCAGGCAAAGAGGGTCTCAGAACGTACTCAATAAAAACGTTTGCTACTCAAAGACGGCAGGCGCACCGAGGCGGAAAGTTCTGCTGAATGCGGCGCAGTTTGAATGGGAGGCGACGTACGCAACTTGCCGCCTGTTTCCGAGCAGAGCCAGACGTCTTCTTTAAGGCTCCTCATTATATGGTCTCGAGAGAAATTATCCCACCGGCGCCGATAATTGTTTGTTCCTTGACGGCATAACGAGGGTGAGCCTTCTATTGCTTTCTAATGAAGCCCTGCATCGCCTGCCTCGTCGCCGCTCGCAGGCTTCTCTGTGGCCAGGCAGGAAGCCTGCCACGTCGGCTAACGACTGCTGCACAGCTACCGTTCTTAATTGTCCATTAGTCAATAGTCAGCACTGCTCTCGCCGTTCCGTGCGTAGCACGTTTCATCTGCAGACGTCAGGAAGTTAGTCTGATGCAAATTTTCTCCTTCCGTCGGGAACAGAGTATGCCGGCTCTTGTTCGTCTGGTCGTGGTAACAAGTGACGGTATAACCCACGTCGCGGATCATGGGCCCGCTGTACTGGGTTGGAAAGGTTCTTTGCCTCAGATACACGGTCATTTTCTTATAATAAACTCGCTGCTATTGATGTGATGGAATTACATTTTTCTGAGTCTCAATTTAACTTCGCTAAGGATAGAAGTTGAAGTAACGAATTAAAATTTGTGCCACAGCCAGGACTTTTCTTCGTTTTGAACGTTATTGTTCTCGACATTGATCTGGGCAGGTGCCTCATGACACCTGTGCAAGTTGATCGTTCAGTACTTCACACAGTTTTTTTTTTTTCTTTTTTAGCTACTCTGACTTGAACCCCAGTCTCTCGCTTACTAGGCAGCTGTGCCAGCCACTATATTACATCTACATCTAGATCTACATTTACACTCCGCAAGCCACCCAACGGTGTGCGGTGGAGGGCACTTTGCGTGCCACTGTCATTACCTCCCTTTCCTGTTCCAGTCGCGTATGGTTCACGGGAAAAACGACTGCCGCAGAGCCTCCGTGCGCGCTCGAATCTCTCTGATTTTACATTCGTGATCTCCTCAGGAGGTATAAGTAGGGGGAAGCAATACGTTCGATACCTCACCCAGAAACGCACCCTCTCGAAACCTGGACAGCAAGCTACACCGCGATGCAGAGCGCCTCTCTTGCAGAGTCTGCCACTTGAGTTTGCTAAACATCTCCGTAACGCTATCACGCTTACCAAATAACCCTGTGATGAAATGCGCCGCTATTCTTTGGATCTTCTCTATTTCCCCTGTCAAACCGACCTGGTATGGATCCCACATTGATGACCAATGCTCAAGTATAGGTCGAACGAGTGTTTTGTAAGCCACCTCCTTTGTTGATGGACTACATTTTCTAAGGACTCTCCCAATGAATTTCAACCTGGTACCCGCCTTAACAACAATCAATTTTATATGATCATTCCACTTCAAATCGTCCCGTACGCATACTCCCAGATATTTTACAGAAGTAACTGTTACCAGTGTTTGTTCCGCTATCATATATAATCATACAATAAAGGATCATTCTTTCTGTGTATTCGCAATACATTACATTTGTCTATGTTAAGGGTCAGTTGCCACTCCCTGCACCAAGTGCCTATCCGCTGCAGATCTTCCTGCATTTCGCTGCAACTTTCTAATGCTGCAACTTCTCTGTATACTACAGCATCATCCGCGAAAAGCCGCATGGAACTTCCAACACTATCTACTAGTTCATTTATATATATTGTGAAAAGCAATGGTCCCATAACACACCCTGTAGCACGGCAGAGGTTACTTTAACGTCTGTAGACCTCTCTCCATTGAGAACAACATGCTGTGTTCTGTTTGCTAAAAACTCTTCAATCCAGCCACACAGCTGGTCTGATATTCCGTAGGCTCTTACTTTGTTTATCAGGCGACAGTGCGGAACTGTATCGAACGCCTTCCAAAAGTCAAGGAAAATGGCATCTACCTGGGAGCCTGTATCTAATATTTTCTGGGTCTCATGAACAAATAAAGCGATTTGGGTAGTGTGTTGCGGCTGTTCCAACTACACCGACTACCCTAGTCCAATTCCCTGTCCAACACAAACTTCAACTCACGTCTTCAGCCCATTTTCGCCTTCTTATATCGTTAGGTATTGCCGAGGCTCTCCTATAGTATGGAAGGCTTTTGTTTACGGTAGTTTATGCAAGTGTTACAGCCACAGTAACGCGGTGGTGTAGTGGTTGGTGTACCTACGTAATAAGCAGAAAATCCAGGTTCAAGTCCCAGCCATGTAATTAATTTTACTTTATTACTTCAGTTTATATGCTTATCGAAAACTCTCTCCTGTGATCCTAGTCATTTTGTTCACAGTATCACACTTAACACTTAGGATTTGTTTTGGTACTATAGTTACGATTTGTGGGCTCGTTGTTTAGTACGTGTCCATCCACGTTAACAGTAAATTAAAGTTTCAGCAATGCTATTTCTACAGTAAAATACTGTGTCCACAGTAGGTTTATACATGGTGAGTCGCGAGGAAAGATACATGCTTTGAGGGGTGATAGTATTAGTAATATTAAAAAGCTTTATATGGACTTATGCCCTACTCCGAATGGTTTCCGAGACAGAACACATTTAATATTCATTGTTATTTATTTTCTGCACTATCAAACTCTGTCACTGTTTACGATGTACCACAGTAGCGTAGAGCAAGTTGACACGAACCGTTTGGTGCGAGACACTTGCGGTCTATCAAGTTGGAAACTACACTATGTGAACAAAAATATCCAGAAACCCCCCAAAACAGACGTTTTTCATATTAGGTGCATTGTGCTGCCACCTACTGCCAGCAGTCATTAGACATCGTGAAAGAGGAAACTGGGGCGCTCCGCGGATATCACGGACTTCGAACGCGGTCAGGTGATTGGGTGTCACTTGTGTCATACGTCTGTACGCGAGATTTCCGCACTCCTAAATATCCCTAGGCCTACTGTTTCCGGTGTGATAGCGATATGGAAACGTGAAGGGACACGTACAGCACAAAAGCGTACAGGCCGACCTCATCTGTTGACTGACAGAGACTGCCGACAGTTGAAGAGGGTTCGTAATGTGTAACAGACCATCAAACAGGAATTCCAAACTGCGTCGGGATCCACTGCATGTACTATGACTATTAGGCGGGAGGTGAGTAAACTTGGATTTGATGGTCGAGCGGCTGCTCATAAGCCACACATCACGCCGTTAAGTGCCTAGCGGCGCCTCGCTCGCTCTAAAGAGCGTAAAAGCTGAACGATTGAACAGTGGAAAAGCGTTGTGTGGAGTGACAAATCACGGTACACAGCGTAGCCGAACATCAGAGTAGCTTTGTGGAGATACGCACTAGCCGTCGGTGCGTCGATAATAATAGTGCCCGTGTTGTTGTTGTTGTTGTGGTCTTCAGTCCTGAGACTGGTTTGATGCAGCCCCCCATGCTATTCTATCCTGTGCAAGCTTCATCTCCCAGTACCTACTGCAACCTACGTCCTTCTGAATCTGCTTAGTATATTCATCTCTTGGTCTCCCTACACGATTTTTACCCTCCACGCTGCCCTCCAATACTAAATTGGTGAGCCCTTGATGCCTCAGAACATGTCCTACCAACCGATCCCTTCTTCTAGCCAAGTTGAGTGACAAACTCCTCTTCTCCCCAATTCTATTCAATACCTCCTCATTAGTTATGTGATCTACCCATCTAATCTTCAACATTCTTCTATAGCACCACATTTCGGAAGCTTCTATTCTCTTCTTGACCAAACTATTTAACGTCCATGATTAACTTCCATACATGGCTACACTCCATACAAATACTTTCAGAAACGACTTCCTGACACTTACATCTATACTCGATGTTAACAAATTTCTCTTCCTCAGAAACGCTTTCCTTGCCATTACCAGTCTACATTTGATATCCTCTCTACTTCGACCATCATCAGTTATTTTGCTCTCCAAATAGCAAAACTCTTTTACTGCTTTAAGTGTCTCATTTCCTAATTGAATACCTTCAGCATCACCCGACTTAAATTGACTACATTCCATTATCCTCGTTTTGCTTTTGTTGATGTTCATCTTATATCATCCTTTCAAAACACTGTCCATTCCGTTCAGCTGCTCTTCCAAGTCCTTTGCTGTCTCTGACAGTATTTCAATGTCATCGGCGATCCTCAAAGATTTTATTTCTTCTCCATGGATTTTAATACCTACTCCGAATTTTTCTTTTGTTTCCTTTACTGCTTGCTCAATATACAGATTGAATAACATCGGGGACAGGCTACAACCCTGTCTCACTCCCATCCCAACCAGTGCTTCCCTTTCGTGCCCCTCCACTCTTATAACTGCCATCTGGTTTCTGTACAAGTTGTAAATAGCCTTTCGCTCCCTGTATTTTACCCCTGCCGCCTTCAGAATTTGAAAGAGATTAATCCAGTCAACATTGTCAAAAGCTTTCTCTAAGTCTACAAATGCTAGAAACGTAGGTTATCCTTTGTTTTGCTTTTCTTGATGTTCATTTTATATCCAACTTTCAAGACACTGTCCATTCCGTTCAGCTGCTCTTTCCTCTAAGATAAATCGTAGGGTCAGTATTGCCTCATGTGTTCCAATATTTCCACGGAATCCAAACTGATCATCCCCGAGGTCGGCTTCTACCAGTTTTCCCATTCGTCTGTAAATAATTCGCGTTAGTATGTTGCAGCTGTGACTTATTAAACTGATAGTTCAGTAATATTCACATCTGTCAACACCTGCTTTCTTTGGGATTAGAATTATGATATTCTTCTTGAAGTCTGAGGCTTTGGGATTGGAATTATGATATTCTTGTTGAAGTCTGAGGGTATTTCGCCTGTCTCAGACATTTTGATCACCACATGATAATAGTTTTGTCAGGACTGGCTCTCCCAAGGCAGTCAAGTTGTTCCGATGGAGTGTTGTCTACTCCCGGGACCTTGTTTCGATTCAGGTCTTTGAGCACCCATATCTCAAAATTAAATAATAAAATAAAATAAGAAACAATCTCTAATTTGTGACTGCGAGAGAGAAACTATGTGTTCTGTGGCGTGTAAAGCATCTCTCTGGAATTGGCAAATAAGCAATGAATGAAATGAAATAACTCACTCTGGTGTCACTTATACGACGAAGTAGAAATGTACTGAATTTTGTTCGAAGCCATCTTCTGTAGCATCAGCCATCTTGTGAAGTTTTGTATTGATAAATGCGAAAAAAGCTAAATACTACTCCTGCTCGATAAGAAGAGTATAGAAAAATACACCATTGTTTAACTAGAAAAGTAACTAAGATTTCATTTCAAGTGATGCAGTATAATTAATCCCGGCGTGTTGTATACCGGAATAGACGTTCAGACAGATGGAGTGTGGTAGCACTGTCAGAACTTTCCTGGGAGAATTTTTATTCCTTGGACGGATAATACTACCAGATGCTAGCCTATGGCGGTGTCATGGCATAGACAATTTCCGAGCGCTCTATTACGAGAAGTCTAATTTCTTTTGGAGTTACACCCGTCGAAGAACTTAGCAGCAGGATTCCGGTCAGCACAAGACTAAAAAGCAAACATCGGAAGGAAGTGTCAAAAATAAATGGTTCAAATGGCTCTGAGCACTATGGGACTTAACATCTGAGGTCATCAGTCCCCTAGAACTTAGAACTAATTAAACCTAACTAACCTAAGGACATCACACACAGCCATGCCCGAGGCATGATTCGAAATTGCGACTGTAGCGGTCGCGTGGTTCCAGGCTGAAGGGCTTAGAACCGCTCGGCCACAGCGGCTGGCAAGTATATGTCACTTAATAAGCGTACTGATAATTATACAGACATTATATAAATACTTAGGACACTATCTCTGATATTGTAATAATATAACGGAAAGTTTTAAACAGATTAAAATATTTTTTCATGTGATCTGACTAATGTTACCGCGAATGTTAGGTTATATAAGGTGCTCGAATATGTCATTAGAACGTAACAGAGATTGAAAGGTGCCTCATTGTGGGTCTCTGGCCTTCTGTCGAATCGCGCAATATCCAGACTTGTTGGGCATTTGGACGCGACAGTCGCCCGACGTTGGGCTGCACAAGGAAGTGAGAGTGGATAAACTCGTCAAGATTCGGGTCGACCACAAGGGAGGTCGCCAGCTTATGCACCAAACACATCGTCACACTTTCACATCCGTGCCTGCCATCCGAGTTAAAGTAATGGACTCTCTCCAACATTTGCGCGATCCATTGGTTGGCAACTAGCATCAGAGGGACTAAGTGGTGTTAGTGTCACAACACAAACGGCTGCATTTCGAGTGGTGCGGTGGCTGGGAAGCATGGATTGCTGAAGGACGGCATTGCATTTCGTTCATAATGAATCGTGATACGCTGGGAGACCATCGGCAGCGAAGATGTCGGCGTCCTGGGGAGAGATCCCATTCTTCCAACGTTTTGGAGAAGCACTGCGGAGTCACTTCTGGCATCAAGGGTGGGAAGCCACAGGGTGTGACATCAGATCAAGGCTGCTAGCGATTCAGGGAATTCTAATAGCACACTGGTACGTCACAGACACTCTGCGTGCTCCTGTGTTACCTGACGTGCGACAGTATCGTGGTGTCATTTCACAACGGAACAACGTTCGTTCACACGTGTCGCGTGTCTCTATGGACTGTCTGCGTGATGTTGAGGTAGTTCCGTGGCAAGCAAGAGCCTGATCTGTCCCCAACGGAATTTCTGAGAGACCAGCTCGACGTCAACTACGTTCCAACGATAGTATCCAGATTATCAAGGACCAATTACAACAGCCATGTCCAGCTTGCCGCAAGAATATCACGAATAAATAGCACAGCACACAAAAAACGTGAACTTATGGTCGTACCTATAAGCATTTGGCAAAAAATGATGCTAGAGCTGGAATCGCTTCTTTATATTACTGGTGCTCACACAATACTTGAAAATAGTCGCTGAGTTACGTGACTGGTAAGAGAAGCTAAAATGTATACCGTAGTGGGGGTTAAATTGAATTGGAGATGTATATGCGATGTGTTGGCAAATGTGCCAACACCTAGTAGATAGAGGAGGCCGAAATCTAACGCAGACGGGCGTGAATTCTGGAACAGGATAAGTAGTGAATTCTCATAAGAAAAGTATGCAGCTCCTCGAATACTTATCTTTTATTTATCCTTGTTGTATACATCGCTCTTGATAATACAAATAAGACTATCTTCAGATACGGTTAATGGCGCCTTGCTAGGTCGTAGCCATGGACTTAGCTGAAGGCTATTCTAACTGTCTCTCGGCAAATGAGAGAAGGCTTCGTCAGTGTAGTCGCTAGCAAAGTCGTCGTACAACTGGGGGCGAGTGCTATTCCGTATCTCGAGACCTGCCTTGTGGTGGCGCTCGGTCTGCGATCACACAGTGGCAACACGCGGGTCCGACATGTACCACATGGACCGCGGCCGATTTAAGCTACCACCTAGCAAGTGTGGTGTCTGGCGGTGACACCACAGTATGTGTGGCACAGTAATTAACGATTTGGAGCAGAAATTGAGTCTGCAGTCTAAGTCTCTTGGGCAGAAAACTCGATGAAGAGGTAGATGGAAAAATGTATTTGAGTCTCTAAAACGATCTCGACGCTCATCCGTAGAAGCAAAAGATAATTTACACCGAAAACGTGCACGCATGGACCTGTGGAAAACCTCCCGTATCCTCATGTTCCTTAAACCCGGCAAACCGCCGTCCGCCGTCTCCTCCTACCGTCCCATCAGCCTTACCTCGGTCTTCAGCAAGGTCCTGGAATCTATCCTCACCCAACGCATCCACCAGCATCTCCGCCAGCACCGCCTCCTTCCCGTTACCCAGTGTGGCATTCGGCCGTCCTTCTCTTCCGACGATCTTCTCCTTCACCTCACTCATCTCCTTTCCGAACAGCTCAATTCCCGTCGCTCCGCAATCTTCCTCTCTCTTGACCTCGAACGCGCTTATGACCGCGTATGGCATTCCGGTCTCCTCTTCAAGCTCCAAACCTTCGCCCTTCCCATTAACTACGTCCGTCTGATCGGTTCCTTTCTCTCCCGCCGTCCTTCCTATGTCACCATCCATAACACCGATTCCTACACCTTTTTCCCCTCCACCGGTGTGCCCCAAGGCTCCGTCCTCTCCCCCCTTCTGTACCTGTTGTACACGGCGGACATGCCACCGCCGTCACCCCCCGTCCACCTTCTCCAGTTTGCCGATGACACCGCCTTTCTTGCCCTTGCCCCCACCCTGCAACGCTCCCAACGCCATCTCCAATCCCATCTTGACCAGTTCACCGCTTGGTGCAACCAGTGGTTGCTCAAGGTCAATCCTTCCAAAACCCAGGCGATCATTGTAGGCAAAACCACCCCTTCCTTCCGCCTCCTTGATTTCTATCTCACCGTCTATGGCCGTCCCATCGCCCTCACTCCCACCCTTAAGTACCTTGGCGTCACCCTCGACCGTCGCCTCTCCTGGACTCCCCATCTCCAGACAATCCAAGCCAAGGCACGTTCCCGCCTCCGTCTCCTCAAGCTCCTTTCCGGCCGCACATGGGGTCTGGACCCCTCCACCATCCTCCACACCTATAAATCCCTCATCCGCCCTATCCTTTGTTATGCCCATCCAGCATGGATCTCCGCTCCCCCTACCTTTTATAAATCCCTCCAAATCCTGGAACGCCATGCTCTCCGCCTCGCCTATCGCATCCGTCTCCCCTCCCCCACGCGGATCCTGTATGATCTCATCCCCTTCCCCCACCTCCTCCTTTTCCTTGAAAGGATACGGATCCTGTACACCTCCCGTAAACTTGATCCTCCTCACCCGCTCGTCTCCCCGATCCTCTCCCACCCCCGCCCGCTGCCGCGCTTGTATTCCCACGTCCCGCCCGGTCTCCATCTCTCCACCCTCCTTACCCTCTCCCAAGGTGGCTTCTGCCAGCTCCCTCTCCCTGATGATGCCCTCCTCCCCTCCATCTGCCCCTCCTACCAACTTTGATCCTCCTGCCCTCCTCCTGTACTTACTCCTCTGGGCACCCTCCCTCCCTTCTCTCCCTTTTCCCACACTCCTCCTTTTCTCCCCCCCCGTCCCCCAGGCCTCCCCTCCCCTGTCCCCCTCCTCCTGTCCCCGTCTCCTAAGCCATGGCATCCTCTTTTCCTCCCCTCTCCCCCTCCTCACCCCTGTTCCCCTCTTGGCAGGTCCCCGGACTCGCACATGCTCAGTGGACGTTCGCGCGCCGGAGATCACCGCCATCAGTGTATCGTGTGTGCCGTCATGTTTAGTGTTCAGTTTCGCCGTCACGCTCCATTGTTCACCAGTGCCATCGTCTTCTTCAGTGTTTGTGCGTCGGGTCTACAGTTCGTAGTGTGGATTGTCATCAAGTGTGAACGGCTTCTTGTGTTTTTATGTTCTTGTGTCTCCTGTTTTTTCCCACCGTTTTTCTAAGTGATGTCTCTTCTTTGTTTATCTCCTCGTACTCTCTTCGGCTGAAGAGCGGCGTATTGTGCTGCTGCGAGCCTACCTGATTTGTTCAGGTGTCAAAATAACAATAAAGTAAAAAAAATAAAAAATAAAAAAAGCACGCATGTTCACGGGTGTTCGCAGCCGTAGCTTAAGTCGACGTAAGTTGAATTACATATTCGTAATTGGTGAAGTACAGACCGTGTATGCACGATAATATTTAAAGATTTAATTGGAAACTACCTAGCCCAAGTAGCCAGTCACTTAACACCAGTGGAAAAATAAACTTTTTTTAGCAGCGAAAATATTTGAATTTCCTTGGATGTTTTCATTAAGCCTGAAATTAATCATCTTGCTCCGGATGGAAGCTCCTGTTGACGTCTTATTTCTGTGGTTTATGCGAAATAAATCGGGATTTATAAACTCCGCATTATGCAAAACACAATATATATATTTTTCTACTTACCTAGACATCCATCGACAGTTACGTGTCTTCTGCTGTTGGTCTAATTATTCCTGTGAAATATCGTACAAACTTGATTGTTGTTTTTCTATTTTAGAAACTGCAATATGTGCATTTCATTTAATGTGTTTCGATTACTCACCTAAAGTAAAGAAGTATCATGTGAGCAATCGAAACAAACAAAATACACTTGTATAGTTTTTAGTCCTAAAGTAGAGAAACGACCATGAACTTTATATGATATTTGACAGAAATAAATAGAGACCCGCAGAAGGTGGTACATCGACATCGAAAAATGTTTGGACAAACAGAAAAATAAATACATTGTGTATTGCACAAGCCATAGTTTAAAGAAACCCCAAAAACTGAAATGAATGATTATGACATAATTGAGACAACTGTAATTTGGCAACATAGAGAGGACTACTAGTACATATTGAAACGTATACATTTGCAGTGAACTAGAGTTCAGATAGGATCTGTCATGTAAAATAACTGAGTGTAATTACTTCTGTTTGTAAGATTTGTTTACTTGAACTATTGTAACTGATTTGCTTAATGTTAATCGTGCACTTACTGAAACAAGATGGCTTTTGGTTTTCGTTGTAAGTAGGGTAAAATGGTAACCAGCATCCACAAAACTTTTCTGATTTAGAAGTTAACATAAACATCTTGCATTATATTTTTCCGGCCGCTATGGTACTTAATAAGCGAATGTCTCCCGCGTTTCTAAAAAAGTGTAAAGTGATCACAAATTTTTTTTCTGGTTGTGAAATAGAAATGAAAACTAGAACATCACCATGTGCTATTGATGTCTTAACTTGCCGTTTATTTTTTTTTTTCCACTCTATGGAAGCACAATAGAAAGAACGAACAAAGCGGAGATGGTATCGCTTTTTCTCGTAACGAATTACAGAGAAATATTTTCAGCGAAGATTAGAGAAAATAATTAGCTGAAGTATCAATTATTACTATGGTACCTGAGTGTAACTATATGACCTCACTAAATTTGGAAGTCCGTCCACGCGTGGAATCATGAATATAATATGAATTATTTATTCGTTTCACAGTATTCAAACAACGTAGATTAAAAAATTATGGACGTTTAAACTGTTAGAAATTCCCCTCATATATGTGACTATTAGGCAGTAAAATTTCACATAATGGATTTGCTACATTTTGCTTTCACTGATCAGGAACGTTTCCAAAAGCAGTAACTAACCATCCTCCTCTTTTCATATTCATTTTTTTTTGTTAGTTTTGTGGTGTTTCACAGCCGAATTATTTTCAGGTACAACGAAATAAAAGAGAAACCGCAATTCCAGCGAAAATGGGCGCAAATCGGAATTCCGCGTCGTCTACAATAGCACGGCATTCGAACGCAGGTGTTGGCGGTGCAGTATTTATGGTTACCTTGCGTAAGCAATTGAACTGCTTTGTTACAAAACGCTTGTGTGTGGATACATCCACGGCAATATGCCGTAATGGTAATTACCGTTTTGGTTGTCAGATCAAACTGGTAATCGCGCCTGACACAATGAATTGGATACACATGACGCTAGTAATTAGCATTAACATTTGCAACTGGACGAAGTAATCTCGCGAGGACAGCAAGTTTGTTGATACAGTGAATTACCTTCACAAATACGTGTTAATCATCGCGACTAACAGACGCATGGAAAACAGGCTGTGACGCTCTGCGTTGCAGCTGTTGAATCCAAAAGGTATTGATTGCGAGACTTTGCTACGTGTAAGGTAAAATAACAATGACAATAAAGAAGTTGTTTTAAAATCTTGAATAACGATGTATGTTAGAAAATTTATCTTAGTATGAAAAATATTTTCCCTTAGCAATGTATTTAGCCCGCCTCAACTCCATTCATTTAGATTACTAGTTTCAACAGAAATGTAGATTGGTGAAGCAGCTGCTTACTTTCCTTGCGGTATATATCTTTCACTGTCCCAACTTTTATAAATAAATCTTCCAATGGTTCATCACTTAGCTACTGTCATGTAGAAAGAATAATGTATTTTATTTCCTTGTAGAAAAAGTTCTTCTTGCACATCACCTATTTTTCGTTTTTCATTTTTCTAACTCTACACGTTGTTCCCCTGCTTCTGTGTAAAGTTTTTATCATACATTCTCCATAGGAAAACTTCCTTTTTGTTGAGAGGTCACGTATTTTTTGATGCACGCTTTACTTTCTTTGTTTCATTCATCGACCTTAATAATTTTTCTTCTCAGTTAACATTACTTTCCAACTTGTATCTGCTAACTCCTTTAACTTTTAGTATAATGACCAATACTAATTAACATCTGTAATTATTCTCTTTCTCTACTCCTGGGTCTGATTTTTCCTTAATTATTCTCATAGAAAATTAACATTGTTCATTCCACCTAGTATTTTATAACTACTTTGCTTGTTTATTTCGTAATGGTAATCTATCATTACGACATTACGCTATACACTGTTTCCACTTTTAACTGGTATGGGTATTTTTCTTGAAATTAATAACCACTTATGTGCAGCAGCGGCAGCTTCCATGGAAAAACTATGTCCTTGATTAATGGGATACCAGAAGTAGTGTACCAGCAAATTGCTACAAAATTGTGCGAAATCTTCTACATAGCACTACGCGCAGCAATTTAATAACTGTTAATAACTTATCTCTTCTGAATAATTCAGACCACCACTAGCGAAAAGCGGGATATTCCGGTTCGAATCCCGACCTGGCACATTTTTCTTGTGCCACATGTAGGTAATATCTTCATACCTGATTCAGTTAATGTCAGAAACATTCCGCAACTGCGAATAAATTTCATAAATGTAATTTAGCTGCAAGACCGTCCTCAATATGTTTCGTCGGATATTGTTAAAAATTATTTTCGGATTTCGCTTAGCTTACTGTCATGTTTAAACACAGAGATCATGAGTGTTTTATCGCACATACCACTTTGGCTGCAGTTGGGAAACGCCTGATAATGAGATACAGAGTTATAAGAATTAAATTACTGGCAAACAAACACAGTAGTCTACAGATATCAGAAACAAGAAGCATTAGGCCATAAGGCGAAGAGTGAAATAATATGTATGTTGCTGAGAAACAAGTAAGCCTTTAATTCAAGACTGGGCGTGCATCTAACCAGTATTACATCGTACAGGTGGAATGTAAACGATCATGAAGGGCTTTTTTATTTATTGCAAAGATGGATATGCAGTGACTCAATAAAGCTGTAATAAGCTCACATGGCGCTCTGTAGCTACTATACTGCACCTGATAACATATATAATTTTCATTAATTCTACTGTATAACAAGGAAACCCTTAAGTGAGAGGACGCAAGTTCAATCTTCAGTAAGGCTCATTTGAAAGTATTATGTTAACAATTACGTCAGGAAAAATATTAGCTGCTAATGACTCACCACGTGCATCAGGAGGGCGACAGAAAATGAGTGTCCGTGAGGTGCTTATGTATTACACTTCACAAAATGAGCATGGTCAACATTTAAGAAATATTCAAAACTTGCACCGTGAACAGCGTAGCCACAGTAATCACAAAGGTTCACTCCATCAGGATTTAAGTCGATCGCCTTAGGTGTTACAAACCGTGGAGGATGTTCATCTAGGTATTTACTCTTAAAGAATGCATATTAGTATCATATTGGTGTAAAGGGTCGATAAGAATTGATGGAATGTGACGCACGCAACCGAATGCAAAACAATCGGTCGTAGAACTTATCATGAAATTGGCTATAATATGTTTTACAGTCATGGAAAAGCAAACATCAAGAGGAGGACTTTGTCCAGTGGTTCCAGGTGAACTGCGATGTCACACACTTCAAAGGAGAGATAGTTGCTCTAACAGAGTATGTCGTTTTGTATGCAGACCAAGGACTCAAGGAAAAGCAAGTTATTTTGACCAATTCTTGGCCAAAAGTAGTGCTCATACCATAGATGTAATTCTTGTTCTCCAATTTCCCCACTCTTGCTTGCTCTGACGTAAACATTCGCTAATACCCTTTTAAGATCACACTCACGATAAAGAATCGTAGCCGGCAGAGCACCTCCAACTCCTCGCAGCACATTAAATAACTTTCCAGTCAGTTTTTTGAGTTAATCGTCGACTAAGCAGTTCAACTACGCTCCGTAGCCTCACGCTGTGCTTACTACTGGACTCCTCCAGTCCCACCCCCTGTTGCCATTTGTAGCTAATAATGTGACTAAATGACAGATAGTTTCTGGGGCGTCGAATCCCATAACATCATTGATCTTTTGCGAACTCACACTCATTAGGTAAGTAGAGCTGATGAAAAAAGAAGATCACCAATCAGGAAATGTAAAATAAGAATGGACAAAATACACACATAGGACGACTAATATTAATATATACATGGAACCTTAAGAATACAGTTATTTAGCAGTCGTTATTATATTGGCTATTGGACCTGTCATAAAACACTGTATGTTTTCTCAGAGAACAGTGGGGAAAACAATATATACTTACCTTCTTCCATTCAGTATCTGTGTATTCTCCTAAACCCTGAAATTTATCCTCGATAGTCCATTAATCAAATATCACAGATGCCATAAAAAGTAGTCAACGTAGATAATAAAAGTCAATAGATAACAGTTAAATGATCAAAATCAGTACTGACAAATAGTCAATGAGCTAATAAACTATCAACATTTTAGTCAAAACTAAGATATACTAGTCCTACCTACCGTGAAGTCGCAAAACTTCTCTATCTACAAATTTAAAAAAAGGAGGAGAATTTAGAAATTTTAAAGTAACGAAGATAGTAGAAACTTCTCTATTTGCATGACTGTTCATATTCTTAATGACTTCACCGTGTCGGCTTCCCAAAACGTGATAATGAGTTTTAGGCGAATGTTTGAATTTAAATGACATTACAGTTGATTATACGAAGATGATTCAAATGAAAATCTAATTATTTATTCGTATTATTATGTAAATGAGGTAATACAGAAAAATTACAGACACATTATTTTTCGACTTAGTCCGATAACGTTTAATACATGCATTCTATCTATTCGTAAGAGAATGGATACTTCGTGACACGTTTCACGCCGGTGACAGTTCACCCAGGTTTCATTTTTCTCTAACAATTCGATCAAGCATTTCTTCCCTCTGGAAACGAAGCAATAATTCCTTTCAGGCATCGACATGAGGACCTCTCAGTTTAGTAGTCAAATAACGTGACTCCCATTTTGTGAACCCAAACCAACACTAAGATTCAAAATAGCTACTACTGGGCGGGGCAAATGAAAGTATACCGGAGAACAGAGTTTCAGGGTAGAAATAAAAACAGTAGAGGAAAGGATATTCAATACTGACCACAGCAGATGTTGAAAGTGACCATCATTCATCTCTTGAAACTTTTGTGTACTGGTCAGCAAGTTGCTGAAGTTGGATCAAAGTTGGACTGCTGGAATTTCTGCAGTCTCATCAGAAATGTTCTGCTGCAGTTCTTGAAGACTTGAGGGTTGTTGAGATACACCTTAGACTTGAGGACTCGCACATATAGTAAACGCCCGCTGACAGGTCAGATGACTTGGGTGGCAAGCTAGGCCGCGACAAAATAAATGCCCAGTCTTTGGAAGCGGTAACATCCGTCAAGTATCTGGTTGTGACTATTCGAAATGATCTCAAATGGAATGATCAGATTACACAAATAACGGGTAAGGCGAACTCTAGATTGCGGTTTATTGGTAGAATCCTAAAGCGATCCACTCCTTCAGTAAAGGAAATAGATTACAATACGTTAGTTCGTCCAGTCTTAGAGTACTGTTCGTCTGTATGGGACCCTTACCAGTTGGATCTGATTCAAGAGATTGAGGAGGTCCAAAGAAGAGCGGCAAGATTCGTGACTGGTACATTTAGCCATCGCGAGAGCGTTAGAAATCTCATAGAAAGTTTGAAGTGGGACACACTTGCAGATAGACTGCGCGCTAAGCGAAAGGGGTTGCTCACTAAATTCCGAAATCCGATCTTCATTGAGGATGTAGAGCATATATTATTACCACCAACTTTCAAATCGCGCAATGATCACCATTCAAAGATAAGGGAAATTAGAGCTCGTACTGAGGCGTTCAGACAGTCGCTTTTCCCCCGCGCGATCCGCAAGTGGAACAGAGAGGAGGGGTGGGGGTGGGGAATATGACTTTTGCGCAAATTGTGCCCTCCGCCACAGACCGCTTGGTTGCTAGCGGAGTATATATGTAGATGTAGATGTATACTGCATGTCCTGGTGATATGCCGGCCCCTTGCGAAAGCCGTCGGGTTGATTTGGTAGGACTCTGAAGCAATTTCTAGTGAACTGCAGCCTCATTTTCTGGTGTACGATTACGTTTCGGAATGTTTTTTGACTTGTTCAAAACAGATGCTGTCTGGCGCCATTTTCGAACTAAGTGTTCCATGGTACTCTTTGCTGGCACTTTGACATCATTTAACTTCTCAGCGCCAGCCGAAGTGGCAGTTCTAGGCGCTACAGTCTGTAACCGCGCGACCGCTACGGTCGCAGGTTCGAATCCTGCCTCCGGCATGGATGTATGTGATGTCCTTAGGTTAGTTAGTTTTAAGTGGTTCTAAGTTCTAGGGGACTGATGACCTCAGATGTTAAGACCCATAGTGCTCAGAGCCATTTGAATTCCATCGGAATTTCAAAGCCAATTTATACGTTCTGCTCCATCTGCAACGCCGAATCGAGGGGACGCGGACAATTTCTGGCAAGGGATACAGCTGGGATCAACAAATGAACGTGATGAGAAGTGAAGGTGAAAATGTAGCAGGGAAATGAGTAGTTGTCTACTACGGAACCAACAAACATGGATGCAGGGATCCTGCCGTTTCAGTTATCAATATCGACAATGATACAGACTCTATGAAAGGAAAATGAGGATCCAACGATCTCTTAAATGATGGAATGCTGGCCGGATCATTATTGCGGAAGCGGCTGGAAAGTGGTGTCCACGTCATCGTCGTTAATTTCTCCGAAAGTGTATGTAGCAACGTCCTCTGGCTGTTGCCAACGTTGCTACAATCATTCAGATTAATACGATCTCACTGCTACAATGCACAAGTTGAGAAGGCGACTACGACTTCACCAGCCGTCGGATAATCTGGTTTCACTTACGATCTATAGGTTGACTCTTACACAGAAGACTACAGCAACCAGCCACTTTATTATATTTATTTATTTAAACAGTGCCGTTACCGGTATCGATCCGTTAGGTTCATCTTCAGACGTCTAGTTTACGTTTTCCATAGGATATCGTGTCTTGTTTCCCCACCTGACGAAACTTCTTTGGGGTGGTGATGCTCTACAACCAAAACAAGATGTGACAACGTCTTTTTAATTGTAATTGTGCTCACGAGCGTTTTAAGTGATATAAACAAATTTTTTTTTTTAAACGTAAGATGTTTCGGTTACTGACAATGAAGAATCCGCGCCGTTACGTTCCATACGCTACAAGACGATAAGCAACCTGCACTGGAACGTAATATTTTAAATGGTCTGCCATCCTGGTTCTGATCGGCAGACGTGAGAAAAGTCTCCAAATTCTTGCCTTTGCCATTTACAGGTTTTCTATTTAAACTCACTGCTAGAAATGAAGCAGAAACCACATTTTCATAATTTTATAATTGTTATTTTAAATGTCTTATGTTTTCGAAATTACCACATCTTCCATGTAGCCTATGTAACACCGAGTGTTTTTGAATACGTAAAAAAGTTCAGTTTCTCCATGATTATTTCTGAATTATTAATAATATAATCAATCCGCCTCCTTGACCGTGGATGTGCACCGAGGGAAATATCCATGTGTCGCTATTGTCACTCAAGTGGTAATATCCTCTGCATCTTAACAGATAACCCTATGATGTGGTTACACCTGTGGTAAGGCTGTGTGTATCATTGCAGAATCTAAGGAACCGCACCAGCGCAAGGTCCATCGTTCGTAAGTTATTTTCTCTACATTTTCCAAACAGAGGCTATCTCTGGTTTGAAAGTGCTTTGACACAACTATGACCAGCAGCACGTGTATTTCTAACACTACCCCTAAATCCAAAACAAGGTGTAGCTAACTTCTTCAAATTTTCAAAAAGCGCTGTCATGAGTCGTGTATAACGTAAGAATATACTACTTTAAGAACCGAAAAGAAAAATAAGGACTTCTGATCTCAAATTGTGATTTGAGCAGCAGTAAATTCACTGCTCTGCATTTAATGTCACGTACTACATCCTTACATTTGCAGAATACTACTTCTGGAAGTTCTAAGCATCTGTGGAAAAAAGCAGAATTCCGTTTTACAACGAACGTCAAATTATTTAGATAAATAAAAATAAATATGATATCCATTCTGGCATGTGATAGCCATTCTTGCTGTATTGTTATAGATATGTGAGTCGGTATCCAGTTCGTTTCCATTACATACTGGCAAACGTGAAGATCGCTGCTTTTCGTAAAATTTGAAAAACGCCACGCTTTTATTGCTGCCAGCGAACCGTTTATATCGCCTTCAATTATTAGAAATCTTCCAGATTTTATCTCGCACGCAGAAATGACTACTGCTTTGTTCAATTTTCTGCGAACAATTAAAAACGGTTCGATGGTAGCATGTGACAAATGATCACATAAATTCAGAGATATACGATTGACAAATGCGTTTATTGTGTGACGCTTTAAGCCCAGGGTAACATATTAGCTGCTTAATTTTTCAGACTTTACGTCCTTCTGTGTTCAGGTTTATTGGAATACTAATTGCGAGATTTGATTTGATTTACTTTGAGAATCGAATAACACTCGTATCAAAGACTCGACAGTTCTATCACTGAATAACAATATACATGTCTTAAAAAATTTATTACAATTAATTGCAATTAAAAAATTAATTACAATTCACTAAATAAAATTAAATAAAATTAAATTTGAACAAACCTGCGTTTATTTCAAGATAAACTTCCACTTGCGTAAACGTTAATTAAGCGTCGTTCTTTTCCTTAAATACTGAAACTGACCAGCTCTTCTAAATTGAATCAACGCTGTTTTAGCTCAAAAAGAATAAAAATTAAAAATTCTCTAATTTGCACGACCGCTTCCAGCTACGAGACGTAAATACACTGTATGTTCGTCTTCAGACATAAACGGATAACTCCTGTCTAAAACCCGCTGTTCAGCAATAAATCCCCACGCTCATAAAATAATTATTGCTCAGTAACTACATGCCATTAAAACAAGAATTAAATTGCTTTCATTGCGTATTCACGCTATGTTAGCCATAAGGCTGCGTGCTTCCGCCAGCAGGAACTCTACATAAAGGTCTAACAGCTCAATAGAATCTCAATATTAACTTATAAAATGCAAATGAAGTGCTATGCCATTTTCGGACAACAAATAATTATAATTTTGACCTTGTCTTCAGAAGGCTCAAAATAAATACAGGGCGTCCATAAATTATCTTCACAACTAATGACTTTAATAACTTTAAAACTATATTAGATAGTAAGAAATGGTTTTCAACATGTGATAAGATAACTCATAAAGCCTTTCACCTCCCATGTGAAGCAATTTTGACGTAAAACTGAACTTTAAAACCTGATAAAATGTGGACGCCACAGGAGAATGGTCAGTGTGTCGCCTGGTTCATAAAAGACAACGTCCGATAACTGAGATCACTAGGCTTCTTCCTGGGAGGTTTTGTAAAGGTTCTCGTATACCGAAGCCGGGTTGGAGACATACAGAACTTGAAGCCACGCATTCGCAATCCATTTGAACATGTCACCGTAGAGATTGTGATCTGTACGTGGAGACAAATGGAATTCCGACTAGACGTTATCCGTGCCACTAAGCGCGCACAGATTGATGTGTATGAATGAGGAAACAAAACTTATAGAGTTATCTTACAAAATGTTGAAAACCATTTGTTAATATCTAGAATAGTTTTAAAGGTTTTAATGTATTAAAGCTGTAAAGATAATTTATGCACACAAGGTAGTTTTCTTGTTTTGCAGGGGCCGGCGGAGGCTTCGTCTCGTAATCAGTGATAGCTGGTATCCCAGTAATCCGGGTACTGAACTGCTTCTTCATACCAGCTGCTGCCTCTGATGCTTGCTTTCTTAATGTTCGTATACAGGGAACGCTCTTAAGACCGGGACAGATTTTGCATATTGTAAATCGTGGCTCAAACCAAAAAAGGGTACGAAACATCACCCTAACATTGTAATTCACTATTATGCGTCAAATGCTCTCTAATCGTGAATCATCCTTTTTGCAATCACAAGGCAAGGGAGATCACAGACGGTGAGAATATAAACACATCAAAAAAAGTTTTGCATCCCCTCGGTTCCGAGAGTTCCGGAATCTGTACAGAAAATTGGAATAGAGATCAACATATACATCATTTCCACCCTTTTTATTGCTCATAAAACCACACATTCCATGTTGTACCAACAGACAGCGAGACCTTCAGAGATGGGGGTCAAGAATGCTGCACACACCGGTATCTCTAATGCCCAGTAGCACGTCCTCTTGCAATGATGCATGCCTGTATTCGTGATGGAATACTAATCCACAAGTCCATCAAGACATTTTTGGTCCAGATTGTCCCACTCCTCAACGGCGATTCGGCGTAGATCCCTCACAGTGGTCGCCTGTGGATGTGTGTGATGTCCTTATGTTACTTAGGTTTAAGTAGTTCTAAGTTCTAGGGGACTGATGACCTCAGATGTTAAGTCCCATAGCGCTCAGAGCCATTTTTTGAGCCTCAGAGTGGTTGGTGGGTCACGTCGACCATAAACAGCCCTTTTGAACCTAACTCAGGCATGTTCGTTAGGATTCATGTCTGGAGAAAATGCTGGCCGCTCCAGTGGAGCGATTTCGTTATCCTGAAGGAATTCATTCTCAAGATGTGCACGATGGGGTCGCGAATTGTCGCCCATGAAGACGAATGCATCTCCAATATGCTACCGATATGGCAGCACTATCGGACGGAGGATGACATTCATGTATCGTACAGCCGTTACGGCGCCTTCGGTGACCACCAGCGGCATACATCGGCCCAACATAATGCCACCCCAAAACAGCAGGGAATATTCACCTTGCTGCACTCGCTGTTCAGTCCGACCGGGTTGTCACGAAACACGTCTCCGACGATTGTCGATGAAGACATATGCGACACTCATCAGTGGAGAGAACGTGATGCCAATCCTAAGCGGTCCATTCGGCAGGTTGTTGGACCCATCTATACTGCGCTGCATGGTGTCGTGGTTGTAAAAATGGACATCGCCATGGACGTCGGGAGTGAAGTTGCGCATCATGCTGCCTGTTACGCAGAGTTTGAGTCGTAACACGACGTCCTGTGGCTACACGAAAAGCATTATTCGACATGGTGGCGTTGCTGTCAGGGTTCCTCCGAGCCACAATCCGTAGGCAGCGGTCATCCAATGCAGTAGTAGCCCTTGGGCGGCCTAAACGAGGCACGTCATCGACAACTTGTCTCCCTGCATCTCCTCCACGTCCGAACAACAGCGCTTTGGTTCACGCCGAGGCGCCTGGACATTCCCCCTGTTGAGAGCCCTTCCTGGGACAAAGTAACAATGCGGACGCAGTCTAACCGCGGTATTGACCGTCTAGGCATCGTTGAACTACAGACAACACGAGAAGTGTAACTCTTTCCTGATTGAATGACTGGAACTGATCGGCTGTCGGACACCCTCCATCTAACAGGCTCTGCTCATGCATGGTTGTTACATCTTTGGGCGGGTTTAGTGACATCTCTGAACAGTCAAAGGGGCTGTGTCTGTGATACATTATCCACAGTCAACGCCTATCTTCAGGAGTTCTGGGAACTGGGGTGATGCAAACCTTTTTTTTGATGTGTGTATTATAGAACAGATTTTAAAGGCGCACCTGAAAGGTCGGTTGATCATTATAATAAAACAGGAGGTACAAACTAAACTTGCCTTTGGTCATAATAATGTTTTCAAATTATTGTAAGAAAGTAAATAAAAAAACATTTACACATCGTTTTCATAATTTATTAAAGAGCAGTACAATATTTACAGTGGTATCATTATTCAACACAGTCATCCTACTTTTCATTGTACACTCCTGGAAATTGAAATAAGAACACCGTGAATTCATTGTCCCAGGAAGGGGAAACTTTATTGACACATTCCTGGGGTCAGATACATCACATGATCACACTGACAGAACCACAGGCACATAGACACAGGCAACAGAGCATGCACAATGTCGGCACTAGTACAGTGTATATCCACCTTTCGCAGCAATGCAGGCTGCTATTCTCCCATGGAGACGATCGTAGAGATGCTGGATGTAGTCCTGTGGAACGGCTTGCCATGCCATTTCCACCTGGCGCCTCAGTTGGACCAGCGTTCGTGCTGGACGTGCAGACCGCGTGAGACGACGCTTCATCCAGTCCCAAACATGCTCAATGGGGGACAGATCCGGAGATCTTGCTGGCCAGGGTAGTTGACTTACACCTTCTAGAGCACGTTGGGTGGCACGGGATACATGCGGATGTGCATTGTCCTGTTGGAACAGCAAGTTCCCTTGCCGGTCTAGGAATGGTAGAACGATGGGTTCGATGACGGTTTGGATGTACCGTGCACTATTCAGTGTCCCCTCGACGATCACCAGTGGTGTACGGCCAGTATAGGAGATCGCTCCCCACACCATGATGCCGGGTGTTGGCCCTGTGTGCCTCGGTCGTATGCAGTCCTGATTGTGGCGCTCACCTGCACGGCGCCAAACACGCATACGACCATCATTGGCACCAAGGCAGTAGCGACTCTCATCGCTGAAGACGACACGTCTCCATTCGTCCCTCCATTCACGCCTGTCGCGACACCACTGGAGGCGGGCTGCACGATGTTGGGGCGTGAGCGGAAGACAGCCTAACGGTGTGCGGGACCGTAGCCCAGCTTCATGGAGACGGTTGCGAATGGTCCTCGCCGATACCCCAGGAGCAACAGTGTCCCTAATTTGCTGGGAAGTGGCGGTGCGGTCCCCTACGGCACTGCGTAGGATCCTACGGTCTTGGCGTGCATCCGTGCGTCGCTGCGGTCCGGTCCCAGGTCGACGGGCACGTGCACCTTCCGCCGACCACTGGCGACAACATCGATGTACTGTGGAGACCTCACGCCCCACGTGTTGAGCAATTCGGCAGTACGTCCACCCGGCCTCCCGCATGCCCACTATACGCCCTCGCTCAAGGTCCGTCAACTGCACATACGGTTCACGTCCACGCTGTCGCGGCATGCTACCAGTGTTAAAGACTGCGATGGAGCTCCGTATGCCACGGCAAACTGGCTGACACTGACGGCGGCGGTGCACAAATGCTGCGCAACTAGCGCCATTCGACGGCCAACACCGCAGTTCCTGGTGTGTCCGCTGTGCCGTGCGTGTGATCATTGCTTGTACAGCCCTCTCGCAGTGTCCGGGGCAAGTATGGTGGGTCTGACACACCGGTGTCAATGTGTTCTTTTTTCCATTTCCAGGAGTGTATTTGGTTCATCGTTGCACAAACTTAACAGAGAAAAAAAGTTCTTTGGTTGAACAACAAATCAGTTCAGCATCAACTTTATCACAGGTGAATCGATGGCCTGTTAAACCATCTTTGGGAAAATCCGACGGTGCGAGAGCAGGACTGAATGTTGGATGCGACCTCACCTAAAAATGCCTATTGTGGACTGTGCGGGCGGCGATGTGTGGACGCGTGTTGTTACGTAAAGACGATAGATGCCGGTGTTTGTTTTAAATTGCATTCTTCAGGTCGTTGCAAAGCATGTCACTAAATTCTACTATTAACTGTTGACATTTTATCCTGCTAGTATTCTGGAATTGTTCTCTGATCGTCCGAAGAAACTGTGAGCATCATTTTTCTTCGAAACGTTTGACTAGAATTTCTATTTGGTTGGAGATAATGGTACGTTTCCATTCTATGCTCTGGTTCAAGGCGATAAACCAATGTTTCTACCCTAGTGACGGCTGCAATAAAACACTTATAAGTGCAACAAAGAAAAATCTAAGAGAAGAATTTAGAAACAAATGGGAGACTGAATGGCGACGAACTAAAAATTTGGAGAACACAAAACCGTATCTTTCAACGATTCTCAGACGTTTAATGATTAACACTATCAACGAACTTCACAGTCGTATTAACATGCTATGGAGATCTAAAAGTCTGTTATTATAGACGATTCCAAATAATTGAAGACACACAATGCATATGTAGTAGGAAAGACCACATGTTTCTAGCCTGCAGTAATTTAATGAAAGGGGAAGAGATCCTCAGGAAGCAAGTAACTAATAAAAGAGGGACATGGCCCATCAATAAATGAAACTACGTTCATAAACTGACAGAGGATTTTTAAAACTTTTGTAATTCAATAAAATTCTCAGCTGTTTTCTTTGCTTTCAACTATAACAAAATACTTACATTGAATAGCCCGGATGGCTAATAGATTTGTAACCATAATTCGTCCAGTAACTGATACAGTTATTAAACTTTCACTGAAGAAAAGCTTGAATATTCATGCTGTGATGTTCATTGAAACTGTAGATATTTTGAAGACAGAAATCTGTAGATGTAGATATAATTATGATATTTAAGTAATTTTTAAGTCTTTTAATATACTCTAATTTTGTGTCTGGAAAGAAAGACATGTGGTTTAACCGCGTGAGTCGTACTACCTTTGTTAATATATAATTCTAAAAACTACATTTTGAGTCAACCCTGAATCATGTAATATTGCAATAAAATAGAGCATTTAACTAATTAATAGAAAAATATTTCCAGTGTTGGTTCGGTTCGAAAACATTTCACCTTCATTAGCATGACACTCCTGTAGTTGCTGACAAATTCTCACACAGCTGCGCTTTTACTGTTGATGACGTTGTTATGGCAGCCATCTTGCACAGATGTTACAGAAGTTGAGCTTGCTGTGTATGATGTCATATGCAGAACGATGCCTAATGTGCATTTATGGTTTGTCACTTCATCAACAGTCACTTGACTGTTATTCAGCATCAGGTGCTGGACTTTCTCATTGTTGTTATCAGAACTGAATGTGACCAAACGTCATTCCCTTTCCTCTGTCTTCACGCTTTTCAATTGTTCGTTCCATAGCCAAGCTTTCGCCGTCGCAAAATATTGACTACTTATTGTGCTGAGGCTCTGGTACACACTCATACCATTAAAAAAAAAACGGATTACAGAAC
Organism: Schistocerca americana; assembly: GCF_021461395.2. Classification (NCBI taxonomy): domain Eukaryota; kingdom Metazoa; phylum Arthropoda; class Insecta; order Orthoptera; family Acrididae; genus Schistocerca; species Schistocerca americana. The sequence continues at coordinate 278,712,080 of NC_060119.1, read as the reverse complement.
GCTGGTCTCCATTGGTACATATGGAGAGTGACGCAGCCAAATTTACTTCGCAAGAGCGGAAAGTGATGTGACAATGCTTAAAACTAACTTAAGCGAAGATAAGGGAACCAACTAGCGGCTCGAAGGGCCAAAAGCTTCACTGCGAATCTAAAAACGATTAGCGTGAAGGTGAGGTCACTTGTCGATTTAACCTCGTCAAATGTCCAAGGAGGACTCCAGAAAAGTTTTTCTTTTACATCAGTATAAGCAATTATGTCACAAATCAGTTCAAGTTTGTTGTTTCTTTATGACTGTGATTGTTATCTTCCTCAATACTGAAATTTTAACACCATGATTAATCCTTAGTGTTGATGTTTTGTACAAGAGATTTAAAGAAATCTCCAATGCTGCCTTTAGCTCAGTTTGTACAACATAAAAAGGCAGATCCACCAGCTACCAAGATATTTTTTATGGATCAAAGGGTTAACACGATTTTTTATAATCTCCATTTCTCTGATATCATTGTTAGATACATTTACTATCATATGGTTCGTGACGTTATAAAACGCAAAGCACTATTAATATCAATGGAACTGTGGTCCAAACCGAGTCCGGAGACAAGGTGGTGGAGTTCGATGTTATTGTGAGCTGAAAGGCGGGGTCATAAGCTTGCTTGCATGAAATGCAGTGTGGTATAAATCTATTGAAAAATAAATAAATTCTAAAACTTTGCTATACCAATAAACATGAAAGTAAAAGAGAATACTGACATCCGGAGGTCATAAGAGATCATCCATAAAATGCAGATAAAACACAGCATAATAAGTGTAGACGACATCAGTTTAAAAAAGCCAGTACATTCAAAAAGAGTCTGATTATTCATGTCTATTATAATTATCCGGGCTGTTATGCCGTGGTCGGTTGATGAATTTTGTGTCAATTCCCAACGTTTCGTCCCCGACTGCGGAGGACATCTTCAGGGGGTCTGTATCTCGATGGAAGGTCCAACTGGCTCGCTACTGTGTTGGACCTTCCATCGAGCTACAGACCCCCTTGAAGATATCCTCCGCAGACGGGGACAAAACGTTGGGAATTGACACAGAATTCATCAACCGACCACGGCATAACAGTCCGGATAATTATAATGGACATGACATTTCCGGCCGTGAAAGCCTACATTTTAGTATTAGTCTGATTATTGCGGCGCTGTGTGACTGCTTATAAAAGATTAGTGGCTAAGCTGCTCTGCAACAAATCTGTCAGTTTCGAGCTCTCAGCGGGTTCCTGCGTTGTCATCACCAGAAGATATTTCAGCAGGTACCCTATGTAATGCTGAAATATTACTCACGTACTCAGGTACCTAACGGTCTCCCGACGATGGCGACGGAGGAGGAGGAAGTCGTCGACAGCTCGAGACTGACAAGTCTATGAAGCATTTACTCAAAAACGTCGCCGCGAAAAATTGCATTTGCATACACCGCAACACACTGAAATCTCACACCTAAACGCACATCAGCAAAAGTTCTGCATTATGCCTATATTTCAAAATTTATGGCTCGAAATCAAAAAACTGTTTGTGAGGGACAGGTATACATTCATTTGCAATACGTCGAGATTCTCAAATACAAAACAAAAAAATGCAACGACAAAATCCTGTGGTTCCCAAGTGGGATTTTATAGGCGATTATCGACAGCGTTCCTGAGAAACATCAGCAAATGGTAGAACGTCCCGGTGGTCGGATGCAGGCTTGAATCCGTCGTGTCATACCATCGATGAGTCTAAATTGTCCCACTCTTCAATGGCGATTCCTTGTAAATCGTGCAGAGTATGTGGTCCTTTACGACGTCCAAAAACATCTTGTTTCAGTCGATGCCACCCATGTTCGACTGAGTTCGTGTACGGGGATCAGGAAGGCCACCCCATTCTGGTGAGCCTACCAAGCTGAAGGAACGTGAAAACAGCAACATGAACACGCAAGATATCATCCATCAAGATGGAACTGTCACGAAAATGTTGGCGATGCGATCGCAATGATGGTCTCAGAATCTCGTCCCTGTACCGCAGAACAGTTAGATTGCCCTCAACGATGACGACGGATGTACAGCAACCCGATGTAATGCCATCCCTTAACATCACTCCCAGTACCTTGTTGTACATTTGACACTTTGTTGGAGACATTCAATATTACCGAGTTGTCTCCAGACACGTTATCTGCAAGATACGAGTTCTAGCGATAGCTGGGCATACATTATGCGTGATTTCTTGCCCATATGTAACGAAGTCCATGATGTAGTGGCTTAGAAGGTGGTGCTCCCGACGGTAGTCGGGAATTGAGATTCACATCATGCAATCGTCTCCGAACAATTTGATGTGATACATGAAGTCCTGTAGCCTCTTCGACTCCCGAATTCAGTGCTAGAGCACTCATCCCACAATTCTTTTGATTCATTATGGATATCGATCATCCTGTGCACCTGTCGCACGTAGATGGCACGTGGGAAAATGCAATCGATTTCACTTCCGAATGGCGATTAAAAATTTCTTTAAATTTAGTTTTAAAACTATAATGTTGGACGGGGGGGAGGGGGCGCAAGTGTTGCTGTACCAATTCACTTTAACTATTGACCTGGGCCTCTTTAGTAATCAGGGTTATGCCCATTCCACCCTTGCCTTTCGACCGTAATTCCAAGTACCTGTGATATCCAAATGCTCTCTGCCACACGGATCCCAAACAGCCTCGTTGCCCATCGACGGTTAAGGAATCGGCAGCCGAGCAACGGATATGGACTTTGGAACAAAAAGAGCACTGTATGCTTCGTCTAATGTGAGTAGAACACATCTAGCTGACAGTGCTGTATCACCAGCCTCTTCACTTAACCCAGAAACTGGACTTGTGCGATAAGGCCCTGTTGACATCATAATACCCTGAGGTGTACAGGACTCAGCGTTTTAAAGTACGAAGGCGTTGCTGGTCTACAAATTTGTCATCTGTGTTCAAGCTGGGACAGCACGAACGCTTTATAAAATTCGAAAAGACGTTCTCTGCCTGCTCCCCAAGACGTACGAGACATACGACTGACGCATTTCAGAATGTTTAAAGCCTTGAGGTATCTAAATTTCAGGTCTTTAAGATGAGACAGTGACTTCAGTCTTTAATTAAAATTGAGGCCAAGATATTTCACCTTTTTCTTAAGAGGCAGAACAGTATCCCCAAGTTTTAAAACTGAAGAGGGCAAGTATACGAGTAGTACTAATGGAATCTTTAGCCGTAGCGAAATGTGAACCCAAGTTAAGTCCCTTACCATGCTCACACAATCCAAAGAGTGTTCCATTTAGCGTTGATACCGATAATAGGACATCATTTAAGTAAGACTCCGCAAACGATTACGGCCTGCCAGTCTGTCGCGGCGCCCTCTTCTGTATCCTGAAATTGGCCTGTGACTTCGTCCATGAAACGTGCTTGCAACTACTTTATCCACGCCGTTAGCGGAACAAGAGGACTTAAACAATATCTTAGAACTGAAACGAATTCATTGACATGAAACTGATGGAGGTAATGGGGCTGAATTCAATAAAGTTGCAATAACATTAAATGACACTAATGAAAGTACACTTTATAGTATGCACCAACGCACACGGTCAACATTGTTAACATATGATATAAAACCTACCGTACCAGAGTACCTGTTTGCCTACATTTGGCACACCAGCATACACTATGTGATCAAAAGTATCCGGATACCTGGCTGAAAATGACTTACACGTTTGTGCCGCCCTCCATCGGTAATGCAGGAATTCAATATGGTGTTGGCCCACCCCTAGCCTTGAAGACAGCTTCCATTCTCGCAGGCAAACCTTCAATCAGGTGCTGGAAGGTTTCTTGGGGAATGGCAATCCATTCTTCATTGCACTGAGGAGAGGTATCGATCTCGGTCGGTGAGACCTGGCACGAAGTCAGCGTTCCAAAACATCCCAAAGGTGTTCGATAGGATTCAGGTCACGACTCTGTGTAGGCCAGTCCATTGCAGGGACGGTATTGTCGTGTAACTACTCCACCACAGGCCGTACTTTATGCTCGATCGTGTTGAAAGATGCAATCGCCATCCCCGAATTACTCTTCAACAGGTGGAAGCAAGAAGGTTCTTAAAACATCATTGTAGGCCTGTGCTGTGATGGTGCCATGCAAAATAACAAGGGGTGCAAGCCCCGTCCATGAAAAACACGACCTCACCATAACACCACCGCGTCCGAATTTTACTGTTGGCACTACGCACTTTGGCAGATGACGTTCACCGGGCATTCGCAATACTCACACTCTGCCATTGAATCGGCACATTGTGTACCGTGATTTGTCACTCCACACAACGTATTCCCACTTTCCAATCGTCCAATGATTACGATCCTTACACCAAGCGAGGCATCGATTGGCAGATTGGCATTTGCCGGCGTGACGTGTGGCTTATGAGCAGCCGCTCGACCATAAAATCCAAGTTTTCTCACTTCCCACCTAACTGTCATAGTACTTGCAATTGATCCTGATGCAGTTGGAAATTCCTGTATGATGGTCTGAATAGATATGTGCCTCTTACACAATACAACCCTCACCAACTGTTAGCCAACAGACGAGGTCGGCCTGTACACTTTTGTGCTGTACGTATCCCTTCACATTTCCACTTCACTATCACATCGGAAACAGCGGACCTATAGCAGTAGGTAGCAGCACAATGCATCTAATATGAAAAACTATGTTATTGGGGGTGTCCGGATACTTTTGATCACATAGTGTAGATGTTTGTAGGCCCTCTTCTCCTGAGGATATGACAGAGATTTGCAGTGCTGATAAATTGTTACTAAAGATTAGATGAGACACATGTTATGTCACTGAAGTCAACTTCAAAGGTATTTCTAATGTCACAGAAAAAAGTATATCGTTTCTTAATACAAGACATTGTCCAGTCAATTTCCACAAAATCATGCTATAAACATATAACTGAGTCAGGACACAGGCACAATGACGGCAACATCTTCTTTGGGAACGTGGTTGTCGGTTCTATGTCCACGAGATCCGCATCTCGTCATCGTTTGTTTTCTTCCACTCGCACGTGCAACAAACAGACCAATCATACAGCAGTATTTAACATAATTACCTGAGTTTTCATCAACAACATTACTTGCCATATAGCGTAATGAGCTTCCGAGGCAGACGTGCTGTAGTCTTGATAAATATCATCACAAAAGCAAGGTCAAAACCACAACGGTACCAGAAACCGTGACTGTCTCTAACATAATCCTATTGTGCTCCTCGTTGTGGTGCTGTCAAACAGGCTGGAACATTTGATCAATGTTAATACGACAGTTCTGTGCAGCTATCAATTCAACTAGCAAGTGTTGAAGGCCTGGTCTCGGGGTTCCGCTTTAGTAGATTAGCTTCTGAGTCAGCAACACGTATAACGGTTTCCAGCCAATACAGTGAGGTCTGCGAAAAGATCCATTACATTTCTCCCAGTGATAATAGCTGGGAGACGGAATGCAGTCCCATGCGTTGCAGGCACAGCCTCGTCATTCCGCCGGCCGCGGTGGTCTCGCGGTTCTAGGCGCGCAGTCCGGGACCGTGCGACTGCTACGGTCGCAGGTTCGAATCCTGCCTCGGGCATGGATGTGTGTGATGTCCTTAGGTTAGTTAGGTTTAAGTAGTTCTAAGTTCTAGGGGACTGATGACCACAGCAGTTGAGTCCCATAGTGCTCAGAGCCATTTGGACCATTTGGACCTCGTCATTCCCTTGGGTCGACTTTGCGTAACAGTCCACAGTTACTATCTCTGGAGAAAACACAGAGTAAATCCATTGCATTCCAACCCTTTGGGAGTAAATCCATTGCATTCCAACCCATTGGAAATACGGGAGCAGTGCCAGAACGTCTTTATGGCATCTTGCTACATCCATTTTACATAGTAAAAACTGTATTTCACATGCTTCCATGTCGGTCTGGATTATCTTAGTTACCTTTGTCCGTAGTTGTATTCATATATTCTGTTATTGCAGCAGCTAATTTCCGTACTGTCTTAGTGTAGTTAAATACGCCTTGTTCTAGATTAGCCAAGTTTGTGGTATACCACACCATAGCGGCCTTGTTGCTGTTCGGTATTTCTTCTGCTTGTCCCAACGTGCTATTTAATTCCCTGATATCATTAGTGTCTGCTGTTTCGAATACTGTCATCACTAATTTCTCACCTGCATCTAGATATCCCTTCTTTTGATGCAGCAGTATGTGTGGTGCTAATTCAGTCATTTGGTGCAACTGTTCCTGCAGTCGCAATCCCTTGTATTCCACTTGGATCGCCTCTGATATTCCTTTCTCTCTGGCTTCAAAATGCAATCCAGCGAACGTCTCCTCCAGAATCCGCACCTCATTCCTTACTTTCCAGGAGTTGTAAGTTAGACTCAGCATACCATTGCCAGCTAGTTACCATGATGTCCTCCGGCGTGGACAACACCACTCCTATTTTGAGTTGCTGATTCTATAGTGCATTCGCTACTCTTCCTCGAAAAGGTGTAGCGCCATCAGAATTAATTACTGTCCTCGTTGCACCGTTACATGGAAGAAAGGACTTCGTTTCACTCATCCTGCACCTTCCCTAAGGATGGTTCTACGTGGTTCACAGCGCCGTCCATTACCACAGTACGCCCATACGAATTACACACTATACCATCTACCAATCCCATTACGAAAATCGTAAGAACGAAACTAAAATAAAAGAACCCATAATAAAAAATTACAATAAAATGGAGAGAGCTTACGGAATAGATAGGAATCTCTACAATCAAAGTTATCTGTCTAAAAATTTGAAGATACAGCACTACAACGCAGTAGTAAAACCAGAATGTCTTTATGAAAGTGAATGCTCAGTATTGAACTACAAATTACACAAACTTGAAGTCCTAGAAAGAAAAGTTATTCGAAAAATACTTGGGCCACCAAAAATTACAGAGGTTTGGAAATTAAGAAGCAATGAAGAAGTTTAGCGCAAAATAGAAAACATAAATGAAACACTATGAGAGAGGTGACTGCTATTTTTGGAGACTTATACAGAATGAACAGCAACAGGTTAACCAAACAGATTTTTAAATACCTTTGGTACAAGAAGTCAAAAATAGCCTGGATTCAAGAAGTTAATAAAGATTTTAAAAGAAACAACATAAGTGAAAAGGATGCAACAGATAGCGAGATTTTCAAGAGGAATGTGTTAACAATGGAAGGATTCCAAGGCAGAAGGAAGACGAAGACAGGGTCAAAACGGTACGAGGAGAGGAAAAGGATACATAGTGAAAAGATGAAAGAATACTGGAGGAAAAAGAAAGAACAACAAAAAGGAAGCATTGAAATTGGTGCTTGGTCCTTAGACGACCCAAACGAAGAAATAAGAAAGAAAAAATTATAATAACTCCACCAAACTAGGTCAATGATATGTCGATAAAATGTTTCACAACAAAGCCATTCCGTATATCTCGTAAAACTCGATACTTACTGAAGCAACGTGACGCTGCGTAGGCTTAGTGTAGATAGTCTGCTGCCATTAATTCAACTGTTCTAGTATTCTCAGTTGCTTTTGTCAGTATGTACAGTAAATGATAGAGGTAGCGCATATGTGTAGTATGGTAGGCGTACCAGGAAAATTTTGTTTATTTTCCAGTTATCTGTATTATTCGAAACCAGAATGTGCCAAGTGTTTAATCAAATACATGTATTTAATTTAAACGACAATGGCTGTCTTACTGTGCATCACAGTATGGATGTATCCATAATTTTTAAAGTGTACTGATCTTCCTCCAGTTGGTGACACATGCTGTTTACAGATGAAGCGTCTTTTACAAACCACGTGGAAATCAGTCTTTCCAATATGCGCTACTGGTCAGCTAGAAATTCACAAGTACTGATCGAAGTGGATGCACGATGACCTCAATGTGTTAATACATGCTTTTCAAGAAGCACATCATTACCTCATGTTTTATTGATGTTAGTCTGAAAAGCCATGTATTGGCTGCTGGTAGGAATGGAATGGGCATTCCGTATAATATGTAACCCTTGAATTGCGGGTTGCCAACATGTAGGGGCAAGTGACTTACATGAAGTTCTATTGCCTCACCAATCTCCTAAGCTACACCTTATTACTAAGTCATGTCAACCTTTTTTCTTCCCTGTATCCTTCCCAAGCCCTTCTTAAGTCATGTCCCTACCCTCCCACCCCTCCCCACCCTTTCCCATCCAACCCCTTTCCTATGCTGTGTCCCATTTTTGGAAGTAGAACTTTTAAGCCGACATATTTATTTAGCTATTGGTATTACATTTCCCAAGTGCTTGTTAAGCTCCTCGGATGCCCTTCCTTGATAAGAGTCCATTCATAAAGCTTATAAACCAAAACCAATATTCAGCACAGTCACAGTCCAGTATTTTACTGTTGTATGACCTTATCCAACCACAATCCCATTTCATTGCTCTCTCTCAAGCAAGCCCTTTTTTAGGACGTTGGCAAATCGGAGAGCTTTTTAGGGCAAGCAAGGGCCGGATATAAAGTCATACTCATCCTGTAGTGTTGGAAATTGTATAATGTATGCATGGTATCGGACATATTCACGCTATCGCCGATGCTAGTTCGGTTTCCATATCCCGCAGGCCTAAAACGGTGAAACATTGACTGTGAGAAGTCTGAAAGCGTGTTATTGGCTCATTTTACTAGATTTTCCGTTTTATGCAGTGAAAATTAAGAGATTCGGGCTGCAAGAAAGCATCGGTGACTCCTTCGGATAACACAGGGTGATTATAATTAAAGTTGAACTTTCAAAACGCTGTAGAAATAACACCACTGATCAAAATGACTTCAATTCGAGACGGAATATTATCGGAGAAGAATCTTTAGAGTAGTGACCCATGATTATTTGTAGTCTACATTAAATACTGTTAACGTTTATAACTCCAATTATATTTGGCACGTGATATCAGGGGACCGAAATTGGCTTCATGCAGCTCATCGATTCCTTTCATGATAAATACTGTCACTGCGTAAACTTTGCCTGATGAGTGATGCAGTTCCGAAGCTATTACAGCTATTACAATTCTACATCTAGATCTACATGAATACTCTGCAAATCACGTTTAAGTGCCTAGTAGAGGGTTCATTGGACCACCTTCAGAATTCTCTGTTATTCCAATCTCGTATATCGCGCGGAAAGAACGAATACCTGTATCTTTCTGTACCAGCTCTGATTTCCCTTATTTTACCATGGTGATGGTTTCATAATTCTCTATTATTCCAATTTCGTCTAGAGAGCGGAAAGAATGAACACCTATATCTTCCGTAAGCGCTCTGATTTCCTTATTTTATAGTGGTGATCGTTCCTCCCTATGTAGGTCAGTGTCGACAAAGTATTTTCGCATTCGGAGAAGAAAGTTGGTAATTGGAATTTAGTGAGAAGATTCCGTCGCAACGAAAAGCGCCTTTCTTTTAATGATTTCCAGTCCAAATCCTGTATCATTTCTGCGACACTCTCTCCCATATTTCGCGATAATACAAAACGTGCTGCCTTTCTTTGAATTTTTTCGATGTACTCTGTCAGTCCTATCTGGTAAGGATCCCACACCGCGCAGCAGTATTCTAAAAGAGGACGGACAAGTGTAGTGTAGGCAGTCTCCTTAGTAGGTCTGTACATTTTCTAAGTGTCCTGCCAATAAAACTCAGTCTTTGGTTAGCCTTCCCCACAACATTTTCTATGTGTTCCTTCCAATTTAAATTGTTCGTAAGTGTAATTTCTAGGTATTTAGCTGAATTTACGGCCTTAAGATTTGTCTGATTTGTCGTGTAACCGAAGTTTAACGAGTTCCTTTCAGCACTCATGTGGTTGACCTCACGTTTTTCGTTATTTAGGATCAACTTCCACTTTTCGCATCATTCAGATATCTTTTCTAGATAGTTTTGCAATTTTTTTATCTTCCGATGACTTTATTAGTCGGTGAACGACAGCGTCATCTGCAAACAACCGAAGACGGCTGCTCAGATGGTCTCCCAAATCGTTTATATAGATAAGAAACAGCAAAGGGTGTATAACACTACCTTAGGGAACGCCAGAAATCACTTCTGTTTTACTCGATGTCTCTCCGTCAATTACTACGAACTGTGACCTCGCAAATCCAGCTCATAACTGAGACGATATTCCATAAGCGCGCAATTTCACTACAGTTAAGTCAGTAACAAGAGAAAGATCTCATTGGAATGAGGTTTCAACAATGAAGAGATGAAAAACCAATTAAAATATTGTAGATATAAATCTTATTACAAAAAAACTTTACATTTCTTTCATTGCTCAACAATAACATAGTCCATACCGCTCACTGGCGTAAAAAACATTACATTTCTTTCATTGTCCAACAACAAGGACCATTCCGCTCATAAGCATCATCCGGGAAATCTTGCAAGTGACAATCGTGCCACCACTGTTCCGACAACTTCACATGTAAGTCCACTCACTGGTTATGGCTTGTCAACACACTGGAGACCAGGAAGTGAAGAGCAGCCCTAGTCCTCAATATTACAAAAAAATGGCTCTGAGCACTATGGGACTTAACATCTGAGGTCAACAGTCCCCTAGAACTTAGAACTACTTAAACCTAACCAACCTAAGGAAATCACACACATCCATGCCTGAGGCTGGATTCGAACCTGCGACCGTAGCGGTCGCGCGGTTCCAGACTGATGCGCCTAGAACCGCTCGGCCACACCGGTCGGCTCAACACAACATGCATCGTATTCTGGTACCCTCTCTCTGAAATATTGAAGGTAACAGGGCTAAAATGCAGGGCCAAAAGGCTATTTACAACTTGCATAGAAACCAGACGACAGCTATTGGAGACGAGGGGCATGAAGGGGAACCACTGGTTGAGAAGGGATTGAGACAGGTTTTTAGGCTATCCTCGATGTTATTCAATTTGTATGTTAACCAAAGGAAGCAAAGATAAATTTTGAGAAGGAATTAAAGTTGAGTGAGAAGAAAACAAAGTTTGAAGTTTGCTGTCGACCTTGCAAAGAAAAGGACTTTAAGGAACAGCTGAATGGAATAAACATCAACATAAGCAAAACAAGGATAATGGAATGTTGTCGAATTAAATCGCGTTACGCTGGGGGAATTAGTTTAGGAAACGAGACGCTTACAGTAGTAGATGAGTTGTGTTATTTGGGCAACAAAATAGCTTATGATGGCCGAAAAGGAGAGGATGAAAATGCAGAGGGGCACTCGCAAGAAAAGTGCGTCTGAAGAAGAGGAATTTGTTAACATCGAATGTAGAATTAGGTGTTAGGATGTCTTTTCTGAAGATATTATTTTGTCTGTAGTGTAGCCATGTGTGGAAATGAAACATGTACGATAAAAAGTTTACCTACGAAAAGAACAGGTACTGAAGTGTGGTGCTATAGAAGAATGCTGAAGATTTGGTGGGTATAGCACATAACTAATGAGATAGTACTTTATAGAATTGGGGAGAAATGAAATTTGTGACACAACGTGACCAAACGAAGGGATCGGTCGGTAGGACACACTCCGAGATATCAAGGGATCACCAGTTTAGTATTGGAGGGGAGTTTGAGGAACAAAAATCATATAGTGAGACCAAAGATGAATAGATGAATGCAATAAGCATATTTAGAAGGATTTAGGTTGTAGTAGCTATACAGAGATGAAGAGACTTCCACAGAAATTTGCACTGCATCAAACCAGTCTTCGGAGTGAAGACCGCAACAAATACAGTTTTGGAAACAAGTCTTTAATCCCTTTCGTTTTCTTCAAACCCTTCAAGAAGGCACACGACTTAGATGGAATAACTGCTCGTATATCATTGAACGCCATCTCCAATATCACACCAGCTGAGCTAATAATGTGATGAAGACGATTTTCTATTAACCATTTGCAGAATCTATGTCCAACTCATAGTAAGGAACCTCTACTGAATCCACGAGAAGCCATCGTGCTAGCTCGAGCACTTCCCAACATGGGAAATTCAAGTTACTTCGGAACAAATTTATTGTCTACGGTGTGGAATACTTGGGAATCAAAGACAACGTCATATATGATTCTGAGAGAAAAAAGAAGCGTGGCTATGAGCAATCTCAAGCTATCAAAATAATAATAATAAGCATGAGAGAGAGTTCGATCTTATATTGAGTAATATGTCTGCCTCCTACAATGTGCACATAACAGCGAACTGATTCGCAACTTAAACGCAGCTTCCAAATACGTTCGCGATCAAGAAGGGCGTTATCAGCGTATTCGTCTTCAGTGAAAGAGGACGATGTGCATGAGTGTGGGAAAGAAAATAAATCAATTATCAGCCTCACGCAAAATCAGCCTCTCGTCCTAAGCATGATGGAGTGTTTTTTCCCATACCTTGAATGACATGTCTGAGAGGTTACTGATCATTCTTGGCTGTTAAGGCTTGTTATATACTTCAAAGAACCAAAATGGATACACTTTCGATCACATGATTATGGTATCACTACGAGACTCCTATGCACAACATTAAATCTCCCATATATGGCTACTCCTTGTTACCTAGCTGGTTGAAGGCGTCATATTTGTAACAGAATAGTGAATAACCACGCAGTATGCTATCGTACATTTTGAGAAGGATGTTTTTGTTTGCACTGCATTCACAGAATCAACAATAGACGATTATAGTGCTTCTGCATCTTGACGTGAATAATGATGGGACGTATGGAGCACTCTGTATGATTTTGAGGGGATTTCTTCTTAGTTTTCTTTCTGTGCGTAATTGCAGTTCAAGTCATGTGCTTGCGCAGTATTCTTTCTTCCAAAATCAACTGAATAGTTCTCTTCTAGATACTTAGATGAATTCAATTATACTTTCAACTCTATTATGTCTGTTTCGTCGAATATGCTGTAATCACTAGAAATCAAAGTCCTTTTAGTCTGGAAAACTAAAATTACGTGTCATACTGTTTAGAGCGCTATATCGAATTTAACTTGCTACCCCCATGTAATAATTTCTGGTGTAGCACATTCAACAAAATCATCATGACGGAATGTTTGAGTTAGGTTAGATCATTTCTTAAAATGTTTGCTCTTTCTCGGACGCTCGTATTTCTGGCATTTATCAGGAAATTTTTAGATTGCAATTTTCGACTTGGTGTCTGCATTATCTGAAACAATACATTTAGTGTCTTTTCTGATACGAATCAGTACAAGTCCATGGCCAGCGTTTAAAATAAACTTACTTTAATGCACTGTGAACACAAAGTATCATACTGAGCGGGATATGGAAACGAAAAAGTCCGTCTCCAACAACGAATTTCTTTCATTTCTCGTTCCCCAATCAGCATTATACAATGTGATTGTGACATTTCTCTCAAAAGAAGCATCCTTTCATTCGTGTTAGAATTTCTGGATTTCGTATTCGATCTGTAAGTTGGTGAAGTACGCAGTTTTTATTTAAACCAATGTTGCTAGCTTACTGCTGCCTTAATTCATCGACAAGTCTTCCTATCCTATACAGGCGACTATCGCATGGCAGTAGGTAGGTGCCTTAAGTTTTTATCACAACTGGTATGGAATTGTTCTAAGCTAAAAATGGTTGACCAAATGCTCTTACCACGGCTGGTAAATAAAGGGGAGGATTTGATAACTCCACAATCCTAAATTCAGGTGTTACTGTACACCAGAACTGATGTAAAACTCAACAGGAGCAGCATCGTGGAATGAACCCCCAGAAATGTTACAGTCAATGCACAAGAAGTTATTGTTCTGAATCTTTACTTTAAGGTTTCTTTTTCAATCCAATCTCCCTCAAAACCTAAAACTGACCCCATATTATAATCCAGCTTAAAATCAACATTTGCATTACTCCATATCTGACATCATTCGAGAGTTTTATCTATTGTTCAGTTTAACATTTGTTTTTTTTTCAGTTTTCTCCACATTACGTTCTCTGGCATTATTGATGTGGAAATAATGTTGTGCCGGACGTCTTGGCTGAGCGGTTCTAGGCCCTTCAGTCTGGAACCGCGCGACCGCTACGGTCGCAGGTTCGAATCCTGCCTCGGGCATGGATGTGTGTGATGTCCTTAGGTTAGTTAGGTTTAAGTAGTTCTAAGTTCTAGGGGACTGGTGACCTCAGATGTTAAATCCCATAGTGCTCAGAGCCATTTTGAAATAATTTTGTGTTCGTAAATTCCACATTTTGAAGTACTCTGTCCAGAATTTCCATATCGTCTAACTCATTATGAAATACAGTTATTGTTTCTCGGCGTAATATTCGATGTGAAGTTGTAAGTAAATACGTTGAGTTAGGAAATTTCTAAGAATAAGGAGACACATTTAGAATGAGATTAGACAGCGGCTATAATTGAGTTTCTAGCAGCTAGGCCAAACATTAGACCATGCTCGATGACATCCATTGTGATTCTGTTTGTATGTGCTAAAAGGCTTGCTAATTTATCTGGATGTCAGAAACTTTAATTGGAGGTGGCCACATCTCTGACTTTTAGTATTGTAGTTTCTTGTATACTTTTTGAAATACCTTACTATTTCAAGAGGAGGCGATTAACTGCCAAAGTTATCAAAGTAATACACAACATTACCTTTCTTCTTGTAAGGTACCCAATGTGAACTAGGTTCACTATCTGTCTATAGGATAAGTTACACTCTCATATCTTTTAGGCCTATTGGACAAAGTATCTTTCATAAACTACCACCAAAAATATGGTATTTTCAATTTTTTTAGCATAATATCCTTAGTGAACATTAGTAAGCGCTTTTGGTGGAAGACTGTTTAAAGAGAACTTTTCTTTTCATCAAACACAGACCAAGCGTGTTTTTACTTTATGGTCGTAAGTACAACCCGTTGCCTTCATGAAATGCTATTACTTCCATTGGGTGATTATGTCTTTTTATCTCAGCCATTTACTGCCTTAGCAATGCCCAGTAGCTAATTCTCGAAGTGCTGATTGGAATGAGAAGTATTGGAATGGGAAGTAATACTCCACCTGATTTTAGGCTGGGTATTATATGCTCTCTGCAGAGTGATTTTGCTTTTCGGGCAAGTTGTGAAGCAGTTTTGTGAGCTATTTTCACAGCCGCTATGAGATTATTTCCCACCTTTGTACACTTTATATTACTTCAAATTGTTCTAATGACTCTGTTCGTACGTTCTCTGTGTGCTTCTTCTTCTTCTTTACAATTCCTTTCATACAAATGTCAGTTTAACTTCAAGTTTTCATTCCTGCAGTCACTCCTAAGACAACGAATTTAATTACTGGGCTTATTGTCTTTTTCTATCACTCTATGGCATGCCCTTTCAGCCAGAATCTTGTCCGCTTGATGTTTATGTGACAGATTATCCGGGTGCATTGCGTAAGTGGTAACATGTTCCTTGCAGACCACATCTAGGGAGCTGACTCCCAAATCACCTCTCTTTAGATCTTCCATAAGCTTTGTCTTCAGCCCACAGTATGAATAGCCAGGTATATAGCCAACATAACTTGTTACGCAAACTATCTGAAAACTTTGATGACAGCACTGAAACTATCAACTGCCAACTGACATCAGCTGAGTCAGTTGGCAGTTGACGGTTGGAGTGCTGACACCTATCTTCTCAGACAGAATGCGGAACCAGCTATATTGGCCACTGATGCGTTATATACAGGGTGGTCCATTGATCGTGACCGGGCCAACTTGTCTAGCTTGAAGGGGGAAACCAGATGGCGTTATGGTTGGCCCGCTAGGCGCTGCCATAGGTCAAACGAATATCAACTGCGTTTTTTTAAAAAAAAAGGAACCCCCATTTTTATTACATATTCGTGTAGTACGTAAAGAAGTGTGAATGTAATAGTTGGACCACTTTTTCGCTTTGTGATAGATGGCGCTGTAATAGTCACAAACATATGGTTCAAAATTTTAGACGAACAGTTGGTAACAGGTAGGTTTTTTAAATTAAAATACAGTACGTAGGTACGTTTGAACGTTTTATTTCGGTGATACCTGTACCTTTGTGAACTTATCATTTCAGAGAACGCATGCTGTTACAATGTGATTACCTTTAAATAGCACATTAATGCAGTAAATGCTCAAAATGATGTCCGTCAACCTCAATGCATTTGGCAATTCGGGTAACGACATTCCTCTCAACAGCGAGTAGTTCGCCTTCCATAATGTTTGCACATGCATTGACAATGCGCTGACGCATGTTGTCAGGCGTTCTCGGTGGATCACGGTAGCAAATACCCTTCAACCTTTCCCACAGAAGGAAATCCGGGGACGTCAGATCCGGTGAACGTGCGGACCATGGCGTGGTGCTTCAACGACCAATCCACCTGTCATGAAATATGCTATTCAATACCGCTTCAACCGCACGCGAGTTATGTGCCGCACATCCATCATGTTGGAAGTACATCGCCATTCTGTCATGCAGTGAAACTCCTTGTAGTAACATCGGTAGAACATTACGTAGGAAATCAGCATACATTACTCCATTTAGATTGCCATAGATAAAATGGGGGGCACTTATCCTTCCTCCCATAATGCCGCACCATACATTAACCCACCAAGGTCGCCGATGTTCCACTTGTCGCAGCCATCGTGGATATTCCGTTGCTCAATAGTGCATATTATGCCGGTTTACGTTACCACTGTTGGTGAATGACGCTTCGTTGCTAAATAGAACGCGTGCAAAAAATCTGTCATCGTCCCGTAATTTCTCTTGTGCCCAGTGGCAGAGCTGTATACGACGTTCAAAGTCGTCGCCATGCAATTCCTGGTGCATAGGAATATGGTACAGGTGCAATCGATGTTGACGTAGCATTCTCAACACCGACGTTTTGAGAATCCCGATTCTCACGCAGTTTGTCTGCTACTGATGAGCGGATTAGCCGCGACAGCAGCTAAAACACCTACGTGGGCATCACCATTTCTTGCAGGTCGTGGTTGACGTTTCACATGTGGCTGAACACTTCCTGTTTCCTGAAATAACGTAACTATCCGGCGAACGGTCCGGACACTTGGATGATGTCGTCCAGGATACCGAGCAGCATACATAGCACACGCCCGTTGGGCATTTTGATCACAATAGCCACACATAAATACGATTGTGACCTTTTACGCAATTGGTAAATGGTCCATTATAACACTGATACTGTATCACGAAGCAAATACCGTCCGCACTGGCGGAATGTTACGTGATACCACGTACTTATACGTTTGTGCCTATTACAGCGCCATCTATCACAAAGCGAAAAAAGTGGTCCAAGTAAAACATTCATATTTCTTTCTGTACTACACGAATATGTAATAAAAATGGGGGGCCTTATTTTTAAAAAAGCAGGTGATATCCATTTGACCTATAGCAGCGCCATCTAGCGGGCCAACCATAGCTCCATTTGGTTTCCCCCCTCCAAGCTATACGAGTTTCGTTCTTTGTAGCTTTTTCGTTTGACGCTTATTTCGTGAGACATTTGGCCCGGTCACTATCAATGGACCACCGTGTATAGGGGTCTTGTCAACCCCTGCAGTATCAACTAAAACTTGAAGATGGAGTACTGAAACGCCGAAACTGGTAGCTACAAAATAAATAAAATCGTAAGGACGGTTGTAGGCGTTTCATTTTCTTACAGTTGAACATTGTGTTTGTCAACACGTCTCTCTATTCCATTGGATGAAATATTAGTCTCAAAAGCCAGGTGGTGAAATCTTGACGAAATATATGCAGGAAATTGGAATTTGAAGACACGTTGAAGCTGAGGCTGTACTGGAAAGAGCGTTTTGATTCATTTCTCAATCACTATAGACAGCTATTCTGGAAGGAGTAGAAGACAGACCAATATGAAGGAAATGAATCCAAATACAACAAGGGCGAGAAGAAGAAGGAAATAATAATGACCACAATGATGAATATGATCAGGAAGAGTCACACAAAAAAATTGTAGAGAGACAGTATGCCGACTAGTAGCTTCATTTTACAGTAAACCTGTAGACAGAACATGTGGCACTGTATCTGGCATCAGGTTTGATCCATTAGTGTGGATGATCGGTAATTCACAGGAAACTGCCAAGAAGATGATTTGATAATTCACAGGTTAAATTTCGGTAGAATGAAAGGCTTCTTCAACACTAAAACCCCTAAAACCAGCTACATAAAATTATGGTAAAATTCTCATTGCCGCAAATGCTCTTAATCAAAGCTATCTTTCCCACCGACAATTTAAAAGGGTCTGTAAATACACACAAGTCATTAAGACTGTAATTAAAAAAAGTGGGATTGGAAGACATTCCCTACCGATTCACCAGCACAGACTGGTTTTGTTCATTGGAATGATCCGAGCGAAATGGTGGAGCGATTAGTTTCCTTACTACCTTCTTAGGCACTGGGCACGTTTGAAGTTTATGTTAGTTGCCGAAAATAAAGAAAAACATTCAATTAAAGAGTGGGAAAACATGTATGAGAACATTCCGTCAGTTGAAATATGACCACAAAAAGTGAATTTCAAGATTTGGAAACAGTTCACATTATTATGTTACGTACGATGTCACAGCATGCGTTGGATCTTGAGTAAAACTAGCAGCTGTTTTAGCATTCTGGGGCTTGAACTATTATGCCTGAGTTAAACAGTGCCCTAGGGGCAGCGTCTTTGATTAGTAATCAAATCATTCAGTCCCCGTTTCTAACACGACTATCGCTTGAATTTTGAATAAAAATTATTAACAATGGCGGCCAAAGACTTCCGGCACGAGAAATCACCCTTATTCTGCCAACGACCTTGTCAAGGTGGGCGGAGTAGCGGACAAATGTTCAGAGCACTGCCTTGTCCTTGGGGTGGGAAACTGCCGCTAAAGGGTGGAAGAATCATCAATTATCAACGGCATGAAGATGCAAAAGACAATGGAGACCACTACATTAAAGACACGTAACGTGTATTCACAGGACATGTGACCTGTAATTGAAAAGTTGTCATGATGATCTCTCCATTGGCAAAATATTCCGGACTAGTCTCCCATTCGGATCTCCGGGGCGGAGGTGACGATGAGAAAAAGACTAAATAACCAACAAAAGGATAACGTTCTACGAGTCTGCGCGTGGAATGTTAGAAGCTTGAACGTGGTAGGGAAGCAAGAAAATCTGAAAAGGGAAATGCTAAGGCTACATCTAGATACAATGGACGTCAGTGAAGTGAAACAGAAGCAAGGCAAGGATTTCTGGTCATACGAGCAAAGGGTAGTACCAGCAGCAGCGGAAAATGGTATAACGGGAGTAGGACTCGGTATGAATAGGAAGGTAGGGCAGAGAGTGAGTTATTGGGAATAATTTAGTGACAGGGTTGTTGTCATCGGAGTTGACAGCGCACGAACACCGACGACAATAGTTCATGTACACACGCCGACGTCGTAAGTAAAAGATGAACAGACAGAGAAAGCATATGAGGATACTGAACGAGTAATTCAGTAGTTAAAGGGGAATGACAATCTAAGACTCATGGTGGATTGGAATGCGGTTGTAGTAAAGGAGAAGAAGGAAGGGTTATGGGAGAATATGAACTTCGTAGTGGGAATGAGATAGAAGAAGAAATTAATTGAATTTTTCAATAAATTTCAAATGGTAATAGCGAACACTCTGTTCACGAGTTATAAGAGGAGTAGGTATAATTGCTAAAGGCCAGGAGATACGGGAAGAGTTCAGTTAAATTACATTATGGTCAGGTAGAGATTCTGACATCAGATATTGGATTATAAGGCATATCCAGAAGGAGTTATAGCTTCGGATAAAATTTAGTAGGCTAAAGATTAAAAGACAAGTCAGGAAGAATCAATATGCAAAGAAGTGGCGTACGGAAGTACTAAGGAACGATGAGGTATACTTGAAGTTCTCGAATGCTACGGATACTGCGATAATTAATAGCTCAGTAGGCAGTACATTGAAGAGGAATGGACGTCTCTAAAAAGGGCAATCACAGAAGTACAAAGAAAAACATACGTACAAGGAAGGTAACTGCAAATATACCATGGGTAACAACAGAAATACTTCAGTTGGTCGATGAAAGAAGGAAGTACAAAAATGCTGAGGCAATTCAGAAAAACAGAAATAAAAATCACTTTTAATGAAATAAATAGGAAGTGCAGGAACCTGAAGTGAAATGGCTACATGAAAAATGTAAAGAAACAGAAAAAGAAATGATTGTCGGAAGGACTGACTCAATACACAAAAAAATCAAAATAACCTTCGGTGAAATTAAAAGCAAGGGCAGTAACATTAAGAGTGAAGTGGGAAATTCCACTATTAAATGCAGAGGGAAGAGCGGATTGATGACGTGAGAGCGTAAGGGAAGAGATGGGTACCAGAATTAGAATTTATAAGAGCTTTGGAAGACTTAAATAAGGCAAAGGGGATACATAACATTTCAATTAAATTTCTAAATTCATTAGAGGACGTGGCAACAAAACGATTATTCATGTTGTTGTATAGAATGTATGAGTCTGCCAATATATGGTCTGACTTTTGCAAAAATATCGTTCACACAACTCCCAAGATTTGCAATAGCTGACTAGTGCGAGAATTATCGCACAACCAGCTTAACAGCTCATGCACCAAGTGCTGACAAGAATAATATGTAGAAGAACGGAAAAGAAAATTGAGGATCTGTTAGATGACGACCAAATTGGCTTTAGAAAATGTAAAGCCACCAGAAAGGCAGTTCTGATTGAGTGGTTGATAGTGGAAGCAAGACTGAAGAAAAACCGAGACACGTTCATGGGATTATTAGATTTAGAAAAAGCGTTCGACAATGTAAAATGGTTCAAGGTGTCCTAAATTCTGAGAAAACTAAGGAAAGAAGGATAATATACAATGCGTATAAGAACTAAGAGGACCCGAGTGAGAGGCCCAAAATGAATGCACAAATTAAAAAGGGTGTTAGACAGGGACATAGGTTCCCCTTTGCTGTTCAATTTATACGTCGAAGAAACAATGACGGAAATAAAAGAAAGGTTCAAGAGTGGTTCACATCTATACCTTAGACAGACATGTTGCTGAGAGAGAATTTGACAATTGTTGGTGCGTTGAGGAAAAATAAGGAGAAAGTCCCACCAAGTTTCCTACCCAACAGAAAGAAGAAACTGCTATCGTCGGAATTTCCTTTTCATCAGAAAAAACACTTGTCTCCTTCACTCCTAAAAAGGGGAAATCTGTTGTTCTTTTTTCAACAATGCATAGTGCTCCTGATGTTGACCAGACCACAAATAAACCTGAGATCGTTGAATTTTATACACTCCTGGAAATTGAAATAAGAACACCGTGAATTCATTGTCCCAGGAAGGGCAAACTTTATTGACACATTCTTGGGGTCAGATACATCACATGATCACACTGACAGAACCACAGGCACATAGACACAGGCAACAGAGCATGCACAATGTCGGCACTAGTACAGTGTATATCCACCTTTCGCAGCAATGCAGGCTGCTATTCTCCCATGGAGACGATCGTAGAGATGCTGGATGTAGTCCTGTGGAACGGCTTGCCATGCCATTTCCACCTGGCGCCTCAGTTGGACCAGCGTTCGTGCTGGACGTGCAGACCGCGTGAGACGACGCTTCATCCAGTCCCAAACATGCTCAATGGGGGACAGATCCGGAGATCTTGCTGGCCAGGGTAGTTGACTTACACTTTCTAGAGCACGTTGGGTGGCACGGGATACATGCGGACGTGCATTGTCCTGTTGGAACAGCTAGTTCCCTTGCCGGTCTAGGAATGGTAGAACGATGGGTTCGATGACGGTTTGGATGTACCGTGCACTATTCAGTGTCCCCTCGACGATCACCAGTGGTGTACGGCCAGTGTAGGAGATCTCTCCCCACACCATGATGCCGGGTGTTGGCCCTGTGTGCCTCGGTCGTATGCAGTCCTGATTGTGGCGCCCACCTGCACGGCGCCAAACACGCATACGACCATCATTGGCACCAAGGCAGAAGCGACTCTCATCGCTGAAGACGACACGTCTCCATTCGTCCCTCCATTCACGCCTGTCGCGACACCACTGGAGGTGGGCTGCACGATGTTGGGGCGTGAGCGGAAGACGGCCTAACGGTGTGCGGGACCGTAGCCCAGCTTCATGGAGACGGTTGCGAATGGTCCTCGCCGATACCCCAGGAGCAACAGTGTCACTAATTTGCTGGGAAGTGGCGGTGCGGTCCCCTACGGCACTGCGTAGGATCCTACGGTCTTGGCGTGCATCCGTGCGTCGCTGCGGTCCGGTCCCAGGTCGACGGGCACGTGCACCTTCCGCCGACCACTGGCGACAACATCGATGTACTGTGGAGACCTCACGCCCCACGTGTTGAGCAATTCGGCGGTACGTCCACCCGGCCTCCCGCATGCCCACTATACGCCCTCGCTCAAAGTCCGTCAACTGCACATACGGTTCACGTCCACGCTGTCGCGGCATGCTACCAGTGTTAAAGACTGCGATGGAGCTCCGTATGCCACGGCAAACTGGCTGACACTGACGGCGGCGGTGCACAAATGCTGCGCAGCTAGCGCCATTCGAAGGCCAACACCGCGGTTTCTGGTTTGTCCGCTGTGCCGTGCGTGTGATCATTGCTTGTACAGCCCTCTCGCAATGTCCGGAGCAAGTATGGTGGGTCTGACACACCGGTGTCAATGTGTTCTTTTTTCCATTTCCAGGAGTGTAATAGTACGAAAGAAGGTGTAGGTGTGTTTGACAAAATGGTACATGCATACTCTGTTTCGAGGAGTACACCAAGTTGGCCACTTCGGATGTTTTATAGAATATTGGACCAGGCAGAAATAAATGCTTTTATTCTATTTCTTGTAAAATCACAGCAAAAAATGAGAAGATTTTCTAAAAAATCTTTGATTTAAACTTGCTTCAACACACATGAAACGGCGCCTACACAAAAAATTTCCACGAGACCTTTCGGAAAATATAGCTTCAGTCTTAGGAACGAAGAGGACGAAGGACCCACAAGACCAAGAAAAGAGGTCCACAAAACTGCAGAAGCAAGCAAGATGTCATGTATGACCTAGACATAAAGCCAGAAAAGCGAAAGTAGCTTGTGTACAACGTTGTAGGCCTGCATGCAATGATCATAGAAAAGAAATTTGCATAATTTGTTTCTCTTGAAGAAAAATTTCCTAATAATTGTTATCCAATTACTGTAAAGTGTTCATACGTTAATAAGAATGTTAATGACTGTAAACAGATCGAGTTTCGTTCTGTAAGTTTTGTGAAGTTTTAATTATATGCAAAATAAAACTTTGGGGTGACGAGTCACCCCCGTTACCTTTGAAAGGTGTGTTATTCATGTTACTAACGGAGGCTTAATTTTGTACGCCATATTACATTTTTTGTGTGTGGCCTCATACACAACGGTAGTGAGAGGAGAGTTACAGAGTGGTGCGACAACTGTCGTCATAGGAAAGCTGAACGGGAGCAGAAATTATTAGAAAACAAGTTACAAATATAGCAGCTGTGAACGTCAGAAGGAAAAGGCTCCAAGCGCGAGTGGGCTGACAAGTGAACCTCCCCAACGCACCCCCCTCAGATTTAGTTATAAGTTGGCACAGTGGATAGGCCCTGAAGAACTGAACACAGATCAATCGAGAAAACAGGAAGAAGTTGTGTGGAAGTATGAAAAAAATAAGCAAAATATACAAACTGAGTAGTCCATGCGCAAGATAGGCAACATCAGTGAGGGTGTGAGCTTAGTAGCGCCGTGGTCCCGTGGTTAGCGTGAGCAGCTTTGAAGCCAGAGGTCCTTGGTTCAAGTATTCCCTCGAGTGAAAAGTTTAATTTTTTATTTTCAGCCAATTATCAAAGTTGAGGGACTCACACATAATCAACTTCGCTCTCCAAAGTTCCAGGACATGTTCAGATTTGCTTGGGCATATGCAGGATTTGCCGGTCTACACACGGAAAAATTTGAAAACGTTAAAAGGGAAAACTGTGCGACTGTGAAAGTGTTGCATTCATTTGTTGCAGTTTATGTGACAAACTCTTATGTTTTCATCACTTTTTTTTGGAGTGATTATCACATCCACAAGAAAGCCTAAATCGGGAAAGGTAGAAGAATCTTTTTACCCATTCGCCAAGTGTACAAGTTAGGAGGGTCGACAACATATTCCTGTCATGTGACGCACATGCTGTCACCAGCGTCGTATAGAATATATCAGGCGTGTTTTCCTGTGGAGGAATCGGTTGACCTATGACCTTGCGATCAAATGTTTTCGGTTCCCATTGTAGAGGCACGTCCTTCCGCCTACTAATTGCACGGTTTTGCGGTGCGGTCGCAAAACACAGACACTAAACTTATTACAGAGAACAGAGACGTCAATGAACGAACGGACAGATCATAACTTTGCGAAAATAAAGAAAACAGAGTTTTCACGGGAGGAAATACTTGAACCGAGGACCTCTCGGTCCGCAGCTGCTCACGCTAACCACGGGACCACGGCGCTCCTGAACTCAAATTATCCTTGACGTTGCCTATCTTGCACATGGACTACTCAGTTTGTATATTTTGCTTATTTTTTTCATAGTCCCACACAACTTCTTCCTGTTTTCCCGATTGATCTGTGTTCAGTTTTTCAAGGCCTATCCACTGTGCCAACTTATAGCTAAATCTGAGGGGGGTGCGATGGGGAGGTTCTCTTGTGAGCGATTTCCGCCAATCGTCCTCTCGCAGCAGCAGAGGGCGCTTCTAGGATGGAAC
Organism: Schistocerca americana; assembly: GCF_021461395.2. NCBI lineage: Eukaryota > Metazoa > Arthropoda > Insecta > Orthoptera > Acrididae > Schistocerca > Schistocerca americana. The sequence continues at coordinate 278,687,327 of NC_060119.1, read as the reverse complement.
TGCCAGAGGCGTGGTTCAGCGGGCATGCATCATTGGGTCCATCAGATACCTATCTTTGATATGCCAGTACGGCCTTATTGATATTTGATGCCACCACATTAATTAAAAATTGGTTGTTTTTGGGCGATATTTCAATGTACAGCACTGAAAATATCATTTTCCGTCATCAAATTTGACTTCGATTTCTTTCAAAGCCTAAAAGCCGAAACACATTTCTCTTCGTTTCCAACATCTAACATTTGGCAAAATTTGATCAAAACCGGTGGCCCACGTGTTACATCCTCCCCTTGTTAGTAATGGAGACCGCAAAAATAACAATTCCCTCGTGCAAGCCACATCACCACAGCCAGCTGCACCATACCTGCTTTGGGACTGTAGACCACAACAACAACAGGAACAATTAAAACTTTACGACTACCACTAGCTGTTACTCCTCAGCTAGAAATCTGCCCTCATTCAAATCGTGTATGCTTTCGCAGTGTTTGTGCTGTTAGCTCGCTATGACTGTATGGCGAGCGCGGGCCGGAATATCGGCTCGGCGTCTGTCGCTGCGCTGCGGGTTGCGCGGCCAGCAGGGAGCGCGGTGAGCCGCAGAGAGCCGCCGGGCCGCTAATGTACGGCGAGGCGCGGACCACAGCGCCCGTCTACCCCGTGACCCCCCCCCCCCCTCCCCATCGCTCTGCCCAGCACTCCTCCTAAATGTGGCGAGCCGAGCAGCCTCCTGCGCCCGTATCCCTATCTACGCCTGCATTAATCCTCCAGGGCATTTGTGCTGCAAGGTGTGCACCACCATCATTCATCTGAAGTATCGCCAGCGGTCGACATCTCATTCTGCGGCAGGGTCTGCGATTTTAGCTCAGAACTTTTATTTCTTAATGTATTCAGCTTAATAATTCTGTAATAATTCTGCCGTTTATGACTGGGAGGGCAGTAAAAGCAGGAACAGGAATGTGGATACGGCTTGATTCAGTTGTCCCTACCTATGAGTTTTATGCAACCCACGGTGCCTTCAAAAACATCACATGAGATTTTCATACACTCTCGCTCGCTATGCACAAACTATTAATCCTACAGTAAAGGTAAACAGGACCTTATTGTAGGAAATTTGTAAGTAGGCTGTTTACGTTTTTATGTTGGTAACGTCACGTAGCGCTCTGTATGAAAATCACTGGCTGTGCTGTGTGCAGTCTGTGGCTGGTTGGCATTGTTGTAATATTCGCTATTGATGTGTTGGCCAGTTGGATGTGAACAGCGCGTAGCGTTGCGCTGTTGGAGGTGAGCAGCCAGCAGTGGTGGATGTGGGGAGAGAGATGGCGGAGTTTTGAGAGCGGATGATTTGGACGTGTGTCCATCAGAGACAGTAAATTTGTGAGACTGGATGTCATGAACTGATATATATATATTATGGCTTTTGAACACTATTAAGGTAAATACAATGTTTGTTCTCTATCAAAATCTTTCATTTGCTAACTATGCCTATCAGTAGTTAGTGCCTTCAGTAGTTAGAATCTTTTATTTAGCTGGCACTATTGGCACTCGCTGTATTGCAGTAGTTCGAGTACCGAAGATTTTTGTAAGGTAAGTGATTCATGAAAGGTATAGGTAATTGTCAGTCAGGGCCATTCTTTTGTAGGGATTATTGAAAGTCAGATTGCGTTGCGCTGAAAATATTGTGTGTCAGTTTAGTGTTGATCAGAATAAGTAAAGAGAGAAATGTCTGAGTACATTCAGTTCTGCTCAGCTGTTTGAAAATCAAATAACGTAAGAGGTTTATCAGCACACTAATTCATAAATTTTTCTAATGGGATGTTTCAAATTTAGTGTAGTTGGATTCCGTACTGGGACACGTTTTCACTGAAGGTCACAGTTTTCTAGTTATTCAAGAAAAACGTTTTTGAAGGTCACTTTTGTACATTTTTCTTGAATAATTCGAAAACCACGACATCTGGAGGAAACTATATCCCAGTACAAAATTTCAGTACATTAAATTTCCTACAAAAATGTCCTGTTTATTTTTTTATGTAGGGCTAATACGAGGGTAATCCCAAAAGTAATGTCTCCTATCTTTTTATAGGTACATAGACCTGCTTATTTCTACAATGGTTTACATCAGTTTACAGCTTGATCATTTAGCTATTATTCGACGTAATCACCATTTCTGTCGATGCATTTTTGTAGACGCTGTGGCAATTTTTGTAGGCCCATGTCATACGAGCTCGCCGGCATGCCGTTTAGAAAGTTATGAACCTCTTCTTTCACCTCGTCGTCGGAGCTGAATCGCTGGGACCACAATTAACGCTGACAGGTGCTGCGAGACCATGGAAAAACTCAAACGGGAAATTCAGAACCGGAGAAGAGGAATGTTGAGCAATGGCGTACACATTCTCCATGACAATGCTCGCCTACACATCGCTCGGCAAACCGTTGCTCTCCTGCAAGAATTTCAGTGGAACATAATCACCCACCCAGCCACCCTATAGACCTGACTTAGCGCCCAGTGACAATCACCTGTTCCCTAGGTTAAAAGAACATTTGGCCAGAAAGCGATTGAGCTCCGATGACGAGGTGAAAGAAGAGGTTCATAACTTTCTGAACAGCATGGCGGCGAGCTGGTATGACATGGGCATACAAAAACTGCCACAGCATCTACAAAAATGCATCAACAGAAATGGTGATTATGTCGAAAAATAGCTAAATGTTCAAGCTGTGAACTGATGTAAACCATTGTAGAAATAAACAGGTCTATGTACTCATAAAAAAATAGGAGACCTTACTTTTGGGAATACCCTTGTAGTTTGGGCATAGCGAGGAAGACAATAAGAAAATCAGTCACGTGGTATTTGAAGGTGGTGTGGGTTACATAAAATCCGTAGACAGACTCTGCCGAATCATTCGATATGTAAAAAAGGCTAATTAAAATGTTGAGAATGAGTAAATGAAAAGAGATTGGAACAAAGGCGAAAATATAGAAAGCCGGAAACGAAGCAGGCGAAAGAGAATACATATGTCTGAAAAATTAGACTGAGAGAATGCGCAGAATGCCACAGCTACAAAGGCTAGAAGGCAAATGCCTGGCTGTGGAAATACCCATAACTGCGGGAAAGATAGACGCCACCTATAAGAAAACTGAAGACACCTTTGGAAAAAAAAGACAAGCAGCTGTATGAATATCAGGAGCTCAGGATGGAAGACATTACTAAGCAAAGAAGGGAAAACTGAAGATTGAAAGCAATATGTGGAAGATCTACATAAGGGAATGAATCTTGAGGACAATATTAAAGAAAGAAAGGACGAAGCAGATGAAGATGATGCAAGTGAGAGTCAGAGAAGGGGTTGAGACAGGGTCGTAAACAATCCGCGATGTAATTCAATCCCTACACTAAGCAAGCTCTCAAAGGAAACAAGGAAAAATTTGAAGAGCGACTTAAAAAGATCATAATGATTACTATAAATGTTGAGGTTTCCAGATATCATCGTAATTCTGTCACAGACAGAAGAGAATTGGAAGAGCAGCTGAACGGAATCGATAGTGTCTCCAATAGAGGTTGTTAGATCGACATCAACAGAAGTAAAACCAGGGCAATGTATTCGAATTAAATCGGTCGATTCTGGGAGAATTAGATTAACAAATGGAACACTAAAAATAGATGACACAGTTTCTTATTTGGGCAGCAAAATAACTAATGATGGTCGAAGTAGAATAAACATAACATGCAAACTAGTAATAACAACAAAAGCATTTCCCAAAAAGAGGAATGTGTTATAATCTAATATTAGCTGAAATGTAAGAAACTCTCCTCTGACGTTATTTGTCAGGGGTGTAGCCTTCTATGAAAGTCGAAGTGGACGATAAGAAACTGAGACAAGGGGAGTGGACTCGAGGAAACGTGCAAGGGATGCCTCTGGCCCACCACGCCCTTCCCATATCTCACAAAACGTCTCAAACAAACGATTTCGCACCGCATGAGCGAAGTGCGCAGAGGCACCAATCGTGTTGGTACCACATGCGCTGCCGCACGTTGAACGGGGCATGTTCCAGTAATTCTGGCCGTGTTTCCCTCAAGAAGATTAAGTATCTAAACCTTGATGACAGTGTGCTCTCAGCGACCATGAACAAAGGCACCCTACCTCTTTTCCCGTGCCCATGTGTCGGTTCTGGATGTTGAACACCCTCCCCTTGTAAAGTATATCTGATTCCTAAGACGTTCAGGGCGTGGGCATTCAGTTTGAATGACATGCTTCTATAAAAACCACTTGCAGAAGTCAGTGCGACGCGGAAAATCATTTGGGTTGAGGGCTTGACCGTTTTGAAGGCGGTAAGGGTGCAAATCATTTTTATTCCATACACGCCATTTCTCGAGCAGCATTCCGCGAGTTTGTTGAGGGCGTTCTTGCAGCAGCGCTAACGCCTCCTCTTCGAACTCTGCTGTACCTACTGTGAGCCGTGCCGAGTGTCATGAGCTGCTAACGCACGGCCTGACAGTGGCCCAGGGGTATCCGGCCGCTATCGATCATCGCGGTCTGCCGCGAGGACTTCTGACGGCGGGGTTGGCGCGCATTTTTGCGTTTGAAATACCTATACAAGGGCAAGGTACTTGAGGACAATATTATGGAAATGGAAGAGGATGTAGATGAAGATGAAATGGAGAGATGATACTGCGTGAAGAGTTTGACAGAGCACTGAAAGACCTGAGTTGAAACAAGGCCCCGGGAGTAGGCAACTTTCCATTAGAACTACTGACGGCCTTGGGAGAGCCAGTCCTGGCAAAACTCTACCATCTGGTGAGCAAGATGTATGAGACAGGCGAAATACCCTCAGACTTCAAGAAGAATGTAATAATTCCAATCCCAAAGAAAGCAGGTGTTGACAGATGTGAAAATTACCGAACTATCAGTTTAATAAGCACAGCTGCAAAATACTAACGCGAATTCTTTACAGATGAATGGAAAAACTGATAGAAGCCGACCTCGCGGAAGATTAGTTTGGATTCCGTAGAAATATTGGAACACGTGAGTCAATACTGACCTTACGACTTATCTTAATAGAAAGATTAAAGAAAGGCGAACCTACATTTCTAGCATTTGTAGACTTGGAGAAAGCTTTTGACAATGTTGACTGGAATACTCTCTTTCAAATTCTGAAGGTGGCATTGGTAAAATACAGGGAGCGAAAGGCTATTTACAATTTGTATAGAAATCAGATGGCAGCTATAAGAGTCGAGGAGCACGAAAGGGAAGCAGTGGTTGGGAAGGGAGTGAGACAGCGTTGGAGCCTCTCCCATATGTTATTCAGTCTGTATATTGAGCAAGCAGTAAAGGAAAACAATAGAAAAATTCGGAGTAGGTATTAAAATCAATGGAGAAGAAATAAAAACTTCGAGGTTCACAGAGGACATTGTAATTCTGTCAGAGACAGTTTCTTGAAAGAAGGATATAAGATGAACATCAACAAAAGCAAAACGAGGATAATGGAATGTACTCGAGTTAACTCGGGTGATGCTGAGGGAATTTGATTAGAAAATGAGACACTTAAAGTAGTAAAAGAGTTTTGCTATTTGGGGAGCAAAATAACTGATGATGGTCGAAGTAGAGAGGATATAAAATGTAGACTGGCAATGGCAAGGAAAGCGTTTCTGAAGAAGAGAAATTTGTTAACATCGGGTATAGATTTAAGTGTCAGAAAGTCGTTTCTGAGAGTATTTGTATGGAGTGTAGCCATGTAAGGAAGTGAAACATGGACGATAAATAGTTCAGACAAGAAGAGAACAGAAGCTTTCGAAATGTGGTGCTACAGAGGGATGCTGAAGATTAGATTAGTAGATCACATAACTAATGAGGAGGTATTGAATAGGATTGGGGAGAAGAGAAGTTTGTGGCACAACTTGACTGGAAGAAGGGATCGGTTGGTAGGACATGGTCTGAGGCATCAAGGGATCACCAATTTAGTATTGGGGGGCAGCGTGGAGGGTAAAAATCGTAGAGGGAGACCAAGAGATGAATACACTAAGCAGATTCAGAAGGATGTAGGTTGCAGTAGTTACTCAGAGATGAAGAAGCTTGCACGGGATAGAGTAGCATAGAGAGCTGCATCAAACCAGTCCCGGGACTAAAGACCACAACAACAACAACATCAACTATACCGGAAGTGAAAGCGCGGTGGGGAATCGGGCAGTGGGGCACTTTTGAAGAAGTGGTCCCGGGGAGTGGAATTTACGCGACTTGTGTGAGCTACCAGCGAGAGAACGGATATGGGGCTCTGATATGTCTTGTAGGCTGATTGTGGAATTGTTACTGCTGGTGGACGGAACGGCTTCGGGAATTATGTGTACCTTATCTGATCTAAGTTACTCGATGATGAAAAAGGAAGCTATGAGCAAATCGTGTGGTGAGCAAAACAAGAGTGTAACTCTCGGTAATGTGTACTGCACACCTACTCACCTATTGTTGAGTCATTGTACGGTGCCACGTGGCTTCTGCACATCGAAAGTGAATCTGACGTTTCGTTACTGGAACTCAGTTGAATTTATTTTAAACTGCAGCCTTGCTTAAGCGGGACTTGTCAACTGTTTTGGACTGGAATGTGTAAAAAGTGACTTGTATTGCGAGTTCTGCAACAGCTGTGGCTGTGCTTGGAAAATAAATAAATAAATAAATAATAAAAATTATGACGAGAGCCTTGGCTTAAAGATTTTCCGCCCAGGTAGCGTGAACTTCAACGGCTGTTCTGTTCAGTGGAATCTACCGGTACTTGTCTCTATTAAGAGATTAACTGAAACTATAAGTCTTCTGTAGGCGGCTCCTGTATTCACGTTTATCACAAAAAACCTTAGGTTCAAAAACTGGTTCAAATGGCTCTGAGCGCTATGGGTCTTAACATCTGACGTCATCAGTCCCCTAGAACTTAGAACTACTTAAACCTAACTAACCTAAGGACATCACACACATCCATGCCCGAGGCAGGATTCGAACCTGCGACCGTAGCAGTCGCGCGGTTCCGGACTGAAGCGCCTAGAACCACTCGGCCACCGCGGCCGGTCAAACCTTAGGTACTCTTGATGATTCGCTTAAGGGGAGTTGGAATGCCCTATCTCGCCAATGTTAAATTTGCTAACTTTGTGTACCTTTTTCTTTGGAACTATTATCTTCAGAACTTTGAAATTCTGGCAGAGGTTTTCAGCATATATTGTGAGCCCACTGAACTAGAACCAATGTTTTCTTTTTGTTGGTATAGTATTTATGAATTTTTTACCATTAAGCCATTTTTTATTGGAAAAAGTATAACATAAACTTCCCTAGTTCAGAGAATAAGCCAGTTCTTGTCATGATTCTAGTTCAGTGGCCTCTTTGAACTGTTTTGCAGCATTTCTGAAAATTTGAATGTTGTTGGTTGAGTGGTTTATGAGATAAAGGTACATGTAACACTAAAAATGTCAAATGCCAGAAAATGCGATTAAAGTAATTTATTATGAAAATTCACAAATACCTTTTATTCTATTATCAAAAGTGTCCAGCAGAGTAATCAGGGTCATCTTCTAGTTCTTCTTCTTCACCTAGAAGCTTTCTTCTCCTTGCTGCCCTTGCTTTTTTTGTATTAAATTCAGCTGCATACTGAGCCTTCCTTACTCGCACGCTGTCCAGAAGCTGAAGACCTCTGATGGTGTTGATACCAGGAGCAATGCCGAGCCTTGCCATGACCTTTAGCCTACCCATATGACCATCATTGAATGAAATAACAGCATCACTGACTCCCCATTTCAATGTTTTTATCCCAACAAATACATTCTTAGGTACACGAGTCCAAATGAGGTTGTTGAACGACTCGTTTTGATTCTGGGTACAACCATGAAGACATTTTCGCAGAAGATCAGGATGCCCCAAGTCTCTATATATTGGTTTAATTACTTCCATAACAGCCAATGGAATATAATTTTTATGGTGATAAGGATCCCCAGTAGCTTGAGATTTTCTATAATTGCACCATGACTGAGGACCATCTGGACAAGCAAAATGTTGAGGATTATCATCAGTTGATGATCGATGTAAATATGTGGCCCATACAGCTTGTCTCATTTCCTGCAAATTATTTGCATTATTTCTTATTGCCATACCATAGTATTGTTGTAATTCATTTATAATTTTATCTGACAGGCGACCTCTAATGGTTTTACCATCTGACAAAATTTTGTCCTTCAGATTCTGTTTCAGTTTCCTTAGACGAGTGCCCATTCGTTTCTGAACATGACCGACACATTCTAGTTTGGTTATTGTCTTATTGACATATGGCATGGATTCTGTAACACTTTTGTATGCCTTGGAGTCCCCATCTCCAAGGAATTTTGTGTAAAATACTCCCCGTTCTTTTTCTGATCTGCTAAACATTTTCACAGCAGCGGCAGCCTCCATGCCTCCACTCGTACCATCATAATTCTTGCTACATATGTGAGCTGCTTCTATCTTACCAGATGCACAATGGTAACAATGTTTAGTGAGCACTTCATAGTCCAAAACTTTACCGCTGTCCACACTAGTAACAGTAGCAACAGCATTTTTGGATGTGTGACCCCTTTTCTGCCAGGTTCCATCAAAAGCAACAGGGATATCTGGGTTTCCTTCATTTATATATTTTGCTTCACTGGCAGCAGCTTTCATTGATAAATCTGCTACAGACTGAACAGCATCTCCTATCACTTCAGTGTAATTGTCAATTTTAGCAGGTGGAGGTGGAAGATTCATTATGGCACAAAATGTTTGAGCAGCAGTATGTCCTTTACCAATTGCTCTCATTGCATACATTAGCCTGATATTACTCTCAAACAAATTGCTACTGCATGTTTTAGAGCTCCAAAAACAGGTCTCATTTTCACAACTGGCACAAACTATAGCAATTTTGCAGGAAAGTCCTATAGATTTTGTTATGTTCATATCAAAAGAACCTCCACAAAGATTACAACACAAACATTTCTTCATAAACTCAGTAAAAACAGGAAAGTCGACTAAAACATATTGTTCATTAGAAGCTTCATCTGTAATTTCACTTGCACAGTTTGATAACTTCTTTTTTGATGCACTGGTGGGCGTGTCTCCTTCACACATCTCAGCTGTACAAACGTCAGAACTTTCACCAGCATCAACAGGTGCTGAAGCAGAATCACTTGAACAAACGTTATTTGTAAATCTATTACCGCGAAACTTTCGCTTTTTAAATAATGATGCACTCCTAGGCATCGTAGAAACTACGCACTCACCACTGAAAGTCAAAACAAGACAGATAACAAACTCCAAATGAGCGACAAACTAAACTCGAGGCTCAAAACAAACACTCACAGATCAAAAACTGAACAATAAACACAGCTAGTCGTAAAAACAATGGTACCTATGGAAGGATCAAAGATTCTACAACTGAAGAGTGAAATCCACAGCCTTCTATATGTAATGTTTTCGGAAATGCGAAGATTTAAATGTGTACAAATCACAAGATGGGTAACTTTGCTGGGCGCACATGTAATTTTGAAAAATTAAATAAAAATACTTCCAATTGGAATTTCTTAACAAATTTTGCACCATTTTAAGCAGAAAATTTCAAATTAAGTTATAAGGTTAAAAACTGAAAATGTGAATTTTTTCCATTTTCCGGCATTCCAACTCCCCTTAAGGATTTGGCAGGATGGATCTGTTGGTATCAATACCTGGCCGTTAGTGCGCTTGATGAAGTGACAATATTGTTAAAAACTTGTGCCTTATTCAAGGTTGTGCTGCAATAATTAATGGATTCATTGTTAAAGTATCCAGTAGTATAAGTGAAGCGCTGTTTCTCAGTTGATTTCGAGTAAACATAATATGTTATTTGACGCAAGCCGTATGTTGGTGTTGTGTGGAATATTATTCCAAGACATCTGGAATGTGCTAAGTGCTCTTGAAATTTGTTTCGGTTCGCTAGCAACTGTCTTCGAACGGCCAACTATTTGAACTTAGTCATTTCTTATAGATAGTTCTCTTGCACTTGCTAACTGTATAATCTGCTTATCTGGAGCAGCATTTAGCGGGTATTTTAACCACTACATGCAATAGAATTTATCACTCTAAGGTGCCTTTTTAAGTAGCTTGACCTCGAGTACAGGCTTCCACCTTTATCTCATAGTTCACTCAAGCCGTGATGTATTTCATACTCTCTTCGCTATGTAATACTTTGTTATTTATGTAATTTTCGGATGCCGACTGTAAAATTTTGTTGTACTTCCATGTGTCTTTGCGTTACGCCGCTGCCAAACGGGCTGTCATCCGAGATCTCAGTTGGTTCTAGAATGGGTTTCCTGGTATCCTGTTTGTTCCGGTTGTTTGAGACTGGACTGATGCCTGTCAGGGGTCTACGCTCGAATGGAATAAGCTGTAACACGAGAAATACTGAAACTGCTATATCTAACGCACAGAAACTACCACCAACAGCGGTGTCCTTGTAAGTGCATATTTCTTCCGTAATGGATTTGTAGCCCGCTACTTATTAAGTTAAAATCTTGTAATAGTTGTATTAACTAAAGTTTTGAGGGAAACGTTTATCAGTTAATTGATTATCTCAGAATACATTATCTCTGTAATCTCTCCTTTCATTTGCCGTGGCTTGAATACCTGATTGATCCGAGCCGAGGAGCCGATCTAACTTCTTATTATCCAGCATTCGTTTTCTAATTAATTGTTTTTGTTACTAATTAAATATTGATTTGATAATACGTCCCTACATGGCCGCCCTGATGGATTCAATTTATTAATTTTCACGTTGTATTACTGTCTGAGAAATTAGATCATATGTGGGCCTATGAGATTTACTAATTTCAAATGTTTCCTGATTACTAAATGTATTTGGAAATCAAAAAAATTTACGTAGCTGCCCAGAGTGGCAGTTTTTCTTTATGTTAATAGTGGATGCTCTGAGTAAATAATTAATTTTAAATTTTCCTCACTTAACTTTCATTTCTGCCTTAGTATATTTTTAAATTAACTTCTAACAAAAAGAATTCTCTTATTGTAGGTTAATGAATGTCCTTTAATGGTCGCCTTATGTAATTGTTGCATTTAATCGTTCATTGTTTATCTGTTACTCGTGTTATAATAAAGTACTTTGAAAGAAGTTTGACAAAATTTCTCTTTCACGCCTTGAAGTTCGGTCCTCCCAGTCAGTAGCCATTTGTGTTGGTGCCAAAGCGGCGAAAGGTTTCACACTGTACATTGACGACCGCGTCCATCTGCACCTGCGCCACAAAATGAATGCATTGGGTTTTATGTAGGGGCTAGTGGATGACGATGAAAGTATGTGGCTCTGGCAGTCGACAATTCAGAAATTGCTGAACGCTCATAAGTAAATAAATAAACAAATAATGGTGCTCGCCGCCGCCCGCCACACAGTGCTCACCGCCGCCGCCCGGTGCTCGTCACCACCACGGCCGTGGTGACCGCGGCGCCGCCGACGTCACCGTCATCACCCGGTCCTCGACGACAACACCCCCTGTTTTAGTTCTTTTCCCACTTCGGCGAGTCCTGTCGCTAGTGGACACCCCCACTACCACCATCAATTACACCTCCCCCTCCCCTGCACCCACTGATACCTTGTGGAGTGCCTCCTCTGGGCTTAACCCATTTATTCCACCTCCCCTCCTCACAGTCTCCCCTTCCATCTCCTCCTCATCCCCACATCCCCCACCTGTCTGTTGCTCCTGCCCCTGACCCTGTTCCTACTCCTTGCCCCCCTCCCACTACTATCACCTGCACAGAAGACACTCCCCTTTTCCCCACCTGTGCTCCTACAACCACTCCTGCTTCCTCCACCAGAGTCACCGCCCACCGCACCACAGTCGCCACGACAGAGTGCCCCACCCCTATTCTCAGTGCTGCCACCTCACAAGAGGAGCCTGCCTCCCACCACCTCCCAATCCATCTAGTCCCTCATGCCACCTCCAGGCCACACCCGCAATAAAACCTCCCAAGCGCCAAAGTGGCGACCTCTCCTCCACCCCCTCCTCCAAAAAGCCACCCATGGACACCACCCCTCCTCCCACATGCCCAACCCCTGCCCTGTATAATTTTGTTCTTGCCAACCCCTATCCTAAATTCCTCAGTGCCCGTACCCTCGCCCTTGAAATCTCTAAATACATCCCCAGTGCCCCCAACTTATCCCCCACAGAGACTCTGTCCTCATCAAATCTCCTTCTTTCCACACTGATCTCCTCCAGCGCCTTCAGTGCATCACCTTTGGTCCCATACATCCCTCATACCTTTCCTTACCTCCTCTTCTCCTCATTAGCCCCAACCCCCTCGTCATCTGCCAACCCTCACCATCATGATCACAAAACTCAGTGCTGTGATCACGGAGGCAGAGGTGTTGGTGGAACTGGACACCCACCCCGCCATGGAAATCCTCTCGGCCCATTGTATTTACAACTTGTCTGGCCCTACCTTCCTCGTGCATGTCTTTACCAAGTCCGCCTCCTCACTCAGGGAGCCCTGATTTTCAACCACTGCCACCCCGTTTACCCATCCCATTCCCCTCCTCAGTCCTACTGCTGCCAGTGCTGTCTCCTGTACAATGACCACCTCATCCAAAACTGCAAGAAACCCCTACCTGTCCCCATTGTAAGGCCTCCCACTTATTTAAACAGTATCTTAACCTCACCTCTTTTCCTTCCTGCAACATCTGCAATGAACCACACCCCACACACTCCTCCAAATGCAAAGCCTATCCCCCTACCACTAACACTGAGCTCACTGTCCCCATTCGCCCCATCAACCAGCCCATCCATCCCAACAATTCCCTCCACACTCCCCCTATGGCTGAAGACATCATCTGGTTGCTGACCATCATCCTGCAGAATATCCACCCCTTCCAATGCCCCCACACCCTCCAGCAGATTTCCTTTGCCACCTGCTCTGCCTTCCATTTCAATACCTAAACCACCTACTCCCACAACCAGGAACAGTTAACGTTCACTCACCTACACTCCCTCATTGAAGCGTCTTTCTCCTCCACCTCCACTTCCTTCCCCTCTCCCACCTCCTGGCATGTCAACAGTTTTGCCACTTCTGCTTCAACATTCACTCCCTCCCTGCCAACAAATACCTCTTCATGCTTACACTCTCCCAGCACCAGGTCAACTCCTTCATCCTTATGAAACCTTCCTCCAACCTCACCACGTTTTCCACACCTCTCCCTATCTCCTTCACTGTACCAACAATCCCCTCCCCCTTCCACAAGGTGGGTTCACAATTGGCCACCTCAAGCATCTTCCTGTCCAGCCACAGCCCCTACTCAATGACCTGACTGAACACCTTCTACTCAGCATCTTTTATCCCTCCCTCATCATCACCTGTGCTACTGTCTATGTCCATCTGTTTTGTTTCCCACCTATCCGAGGTCTTCTCCATTCCTGATGATCCCCATTTTGATTGCTTCCTCTTTCCCACCATCCCCAAATCCACTGATACCTCTGCCCCACTGTTCACCCCTAGTGTCTGGTACTTGGATCAGTTACCTACCTCAAACATAAATACACACATCACTGCACACAACATCAGACTCATCCTCTGCTCCAAACATAACACCACCCCTGGTTATGGAAAAATCACCTACCGCCTCCTCAAGGAATACCCCTGTCATTACTGGCTGCCCTTGCTACCCTGTACAACATCCTCCTCTCCATTGGCTTTTACCCTGACCTGTGGAAGACTTTCCATGCCCTACTGTTCCCTAAACCCAATAAACCCCCCTCTGACACCTCTTCCTATCGTCCCAGCCTATTCATCACCACCTCCTTCCCCTTACCCACTGTAGCTTCTGGCCCTCCTTCTCAGCTGCCAATCAGCTCTTTCATCTTACCAATCTTCTTTCCCTCCAACTTAATCCCATCACTCTGCTATCTTTGCTTCCCTCGACCTACAGAACACTTATGATCATGTCTGGCATCCTGGGCTCATCTGCAAACTCCAAACCTATGCTCTGCCATTAATTTCGTCTGTCTCGTTTCTTCCTTCCTCTCCCATCGTCCCTCCAATGTCACTACTCACAATTCAACTCCCATACTTCCTACCACACTGCCAGTGTGCCCTGAGGCTCCATCCTCTCCCGTCTCCTCTACCACCTGTATACAGCCGATATGCCCAAACCACCCTGCCCTGTTCACCTCCTCCAATTTACTCATTTCACCTCCTTCCTGGCCCTTTATCCTATTGTTCAAGTCTCATTGTACCCTTCAAACCCACTTCAACCAGTTCACCACCTGGTGCAACCAGTGGTACCTTCATTTCAACGATTCCAAGACCCAGGCAATCATCACAGGTCATACCACCCACTCCTTCCAACTCCACAATTGTGACATTTATGGTTGTCCTATCCACCTCTCTCCTACCCCAAAATACCTTGGCCTCACCCATGACTGTCACCTCACCTGGACTCCCCATCTCCTTACAATCCAATGCAAAGCCCACAATAGACTCTGCCTTGTGAAACTCGCTGTCCGGCCAGACATGGGGACTGCATCCTTCCACCATCCTTCACACCTACAAATCCTTGATCTACCCCACCCTTTGTTATGCCAGCGTTCCTTGGATTTCCACCCCTCCCAGATTCTATAAACCCTCCAAATCCTATAACACAATGCACTCCACCTTGCCTTCTGTATGTGCTTTCCACCGCCCATGTGAATCCACTACAGCCTCATCCCCTTCCCACATGTCTTTCTTTTCCTGGAATATTTCCACACCCTGTACATTGTCTGCAGACTCGATCCCCCACACCTCCTGGTGTCCTCCCTCCTCTCTACCCCCAGCCCGTTTCCACACCTTTACCATTGTGTCCTGCCCTCTCTCCATCTCCACACCCTCCAACTCCACACCCTCCATCTCCACACCCTCCATCTCCTTTAGCAACGCAATTTCCAGCACCTACCCGTTCCAGATGAAGAGCATTGCCCTGATTTCTACCCCTCCTATCAACTCTAACCCCACCTTCACCTCTACTCCTCAGGGCTCCCTCTCCCCTCCCCTTCCCTTCCCCTGCGCGGTTTTCCCCCTCCTACACCCCCTCCCTTTCCTGTGCCCCCCTTCTGTGTCTCTATGCTCCCTCCTGCCTTGTCTTCCCTCTTCATCTGCCACCCCACCTGCCTCCTGCCTTTTGATGTGTGATGTGTCCCCTGCCCCCCTTTTCCTTCTTCCTCACATCCCCTCCAGCTCCCTACTGCACCATCCTCCCCTCTTTTTCACTCCTTAGAACTCCCGTCCCTCGACAGGTCCTTACCAGCAGTTTTTATCCTCTGTGTGTTTTCATTGTTTACAGTGACTTTTTAAGTGTCTCTCGCTCTGTGCATTTTTATGCTGCAGCTGACTTATGTGTGACTCCAGATTATTTTAAGTGCTCCATTGCCAGCAGTGTTCTTTTAACTTTATGTCGATTTTTTAACTGTCCGCCAGTCAATTTGTCTGTGTTAATATGTACTTCCCATTATCTCCATTTATTGTGTTTTTATATCACCCCTTTTTATATATGAGTTCACCTTTTTATACTTTTGTAAAGCCACTCAGCTGAAGAGCGGTGGACTGTGCTGCTGCCAGCCCTCCCCTGCCCGTATGAGGCAGGGGCATGAAATGACAATAAAGGGATAAAAATGATTCATTCATTTTGTGATACAGATACGGATTGAAGCAGTCATCAACTCACAGTACTTACACAACTGTCTGAAGAGGAGCTGTTAGCACTGCTGCAAAACACGCCCTCAACAAACTCATGGAGTGTTGCTTGAGAGATTGTTGTAAGCCATTCCATGGTCAGAAGTGTATGGCATGACAATAATTCCTATAGCCTTCAGAAAGATCAAACCCCTAACCCAAAACATTTTCCAAGTTGCACAGACTTCTGTGAGTGGTTTTTGCAGAAGTGTGTTTTTCAACTGAATTCTCACACGCTTTGTACTTTTTAAAGGTGAGGCATCCTTTACAAGGGAAGAGGTGTTCAATCCGTATGCCGCTTTCTTCATGGTCACGAACAACACTTCGTTGTCAGCGTTTGGATGCTTAATCTTCTTAAGAGAAGCAATGGTACTGTTACTGGAACACATATCATTAGATGGTACCAACATGATGGTGCATCTGCACACTTCACTCATGCGATGCAAAATCGTTCAGATGAGACGTTTTGTGAGAACTGGGTAGGGCGTGGTGGGCCGGTGGCGTCCATTGCACGTTCTCTCGGCTTGACTCCCCTTGACTCCCCTTGTCCCTTCGGATCGCTCGCGAACCAAAACCTGCTGCCGGCCAGCGTGGCCGAGGGGTTCTAGGCGCTACAGTCTGGAATCGCGCGACAACTACGGTCGCAGGTTCGAATCCTGCCTCGGGCATGGATATGTGTGATCTCCTTAGTTAGGTTTAAGTAGTTCTAAACTCAAGGGGACTGATGACCTTAGCAGTTAAGTCCCATAGTGCTCAGAGCCATTTGAATCATTTTTTTTGTCTCTCTCTCTCTCTCTCCTTCTCTCCCTCTCTCTCTCTCTCTCTCTCTCTCTCTCTCTCTCTCTCTCTCTCACACACACACACACACACACACACACACACACACAAACACAGGTACGACCCCACTTTCAGGAAACATTCCTCACACACAAATAAAGAAAAGATGTTATGTGGACATGTGTCCGGAAACGCTTAATTTCCGTGTTAGAGCTCATTTTAGTTTCTTCCACCTACGCTCAATGGAGCACGTTATCATCATTTCATACAGGATACTCTACCTGTGCTGCTACAACATGTGCCTTTACAAGTACGACACAACATGTGGTTCATGCACGATGGAGTTCCTGCACATTTCAGTCGAAGTGTTCGTACGCTTCTCAACAGCAGATTCGGTGACCGATGGATTGGTAGAGGCGGACCAATTCCATGGCCTCCACGCTCTCCTGAGCTCAACCCTCTTGACTTTCATTTATGGGGGCATTTGAAAGCTCCTGTCTACGCAACCCCGGTAACAAATGTAGAGACTCTTCGTGCTGGTATTGTGGACGGCTGTGATACAATACGCCATTCTCCAGGGCTGCATCAGCGCATCAAGGATTCCATGAGACGGAGGGTGGATGCATGTATCCTCGCTAACGGAGGACATTTTGAACATTTCCTGTAACAAAGTGTTTGAGGTCACGCTGGTACGTTCTGTTTCTGTGTGTTTCCATTCCATGATTAATGTGATTTGAAGAGAAGTAATAAAATGAGCTCTAACATGGAAAGTAAGCGTTTCCGGAAGTAACAAAATGAGCTCTAACATGGAAAGTAAGCGTTTCCGGACACATGTCCACATAACATATTTTCTTTCTTTGTGTGTGAGGAATGTTTCCTGAAAGTTTGGCCGTACCTTTTTGTAATATATACACTCCTGGAAATTGAAATAAGAACACCGTGAATTCATTGTCCCAGGAAGGGGAAACTTTATTGACACATACCTGGGGTCAGATACATCACATGATCACACTGACAGAACCACAGGCACATAGACACAGGCAACACAGCATGCACAATGTCGGCACTAGTACAATGTATATCCACCTTTCGCAGCAATTCAGGCTGCTATTCTCCCATGGAGACGATCGTAGAGATGCTGGATGTAGTCCTGTGGAACGGCTTGCCATGCCATTTCCACCTGGCGCCTCAGTTGGACCAGCGTTCGTGCTGGACGTGCAGACCGCGTGAGACGACGCTTCATCCAGTCCCAAACATGCTCAATGGGGGACAGATCCGGAGATCTTGCTGGCCAGGGTAGTAGACTTACACCTTCTAGAGCACGTTGGGTGGCACGGGATACATGCGGACGTGCATTGTCCTGTTGGAGCAGCAAGTTCCCTTGCCGGTCTAGGAATGGTAGAACGATGGGTTCGATGACGGTTTGGATGTACCGTGCACTATTCAGTGTCCCCTCGACGATCACCAGTGGTGTACGGCCAGTGTAGGAGATCGCTCCCCACACCATATATACACTCCTGGAAATGGAAAAAAGAACACATTGACACCGGTGTGTCAGACCCACCATACTTGCTCCGGACACTGCGAGAGGGCTGTACATACACTCCTGGAAATGGAAAAAAGAACACATTGACACCGGTGTGTCAGACCCACCATACTTGCTCCGGACACTGCGAGAGGGCTGTACAAGCAATGATCACACGCACGGCACAGCCGACACACCAGGAACCGCGGTGTTGGCCGTCGAATGGCGCTAGCTGCGCAGCATTTGTGCACCGCCGCCGTCAGTGTCAGCCAGTTTGCCGTGGCATACGGAGCTCCATCGCAGTCTTTAACACTGGTAGCATGCCGCGACAGCGTGGACGTGAACCGTATGTGCAGTTGACGGACTTTGAGCGAGGGCGTATAGTGGGCATGCGGGAGGCCGGGTGGATGTACCGCCGAATTGCTCAACAAGTGGGGCGCGAGATCTCCACAGTACATCGATGTTGTCGCCAGTGGTCGGCGGAAGGTGCACGTGCCCGTCGACCTGGGACCGGACCGCAGCGACGCACGGATGCACGCCAAGACCGTAGGATCCTACGCAGTGCCGTAGGGGACCGCACCGCCACTTCCCAGCAAATTAGGGACACTGTTGCTCCTGGGGTATCGGCGAGGACCATTCGCAACCGTCTCCATGAAGCTGGGCTACGGTTCCGCACACCGTTAGGCCGTCTTCCGCTCACGCCCCAACATCGTGCAGCCCGCCTCCAGTGGTGTCGCGACAGGCGTGAATGGAGGGACGAATGGAGACGTGTCGTCTTCAGCGATGAGAGTCGCTTCTGCCTTGGTGCCAATGATGGTCGTATGCGTGTTTGGCGCCGTGCAGGTGAGCGCCACAATCAGGACTGCATACGACCGAGGCACACACGGCCAACACCCGGCATCATGGTGTGGGGAGCGATCTCCTACACTGGCCGTACACCACTGGTGATCGTCGAGGGGACACTGAATAGTGCACGGTACATCCAAACCGTCATCGAACCCATCGTTCTACCATTCCTAGACCGGCAAGGGAACTTGCTGTTCCAACAGGACAATGCACGTCCGCATGTATCCCGTGCCACCCAACATGCTCTAGAAGGTGTAAGTCAACTACCCTGGCCAGCAAGATCTCCGGATCTGTCCCCCATTGAGCATGTTTGGGACTGGATGAAGCGTCGTCTCACGCGGTCTGCACGTCCAGCACGAACGCTGGTCCAACTGAGGCGCCAGGTGGAAATGGCATGGCAAGCCGTTCCACAGGACTACATCCAGCATCTCTACGATCGTCTCCATGGGAGAATAGCAGCCTGCATTGCTGTGAAAGGTGGATATACACTGTACTAGTGCCGACATTGTGCATGCTCTGTTGCCTGTGACTATGTGCCTGTGGTTCTGTCAGTGTGATCATGTGATGTATCTGACCCAAGGAATGTGTCAATAAAGTTTCCTCTTCCTGGGACAATGAATTCGCAGTGTTGTTATTTCAATTTCCAGGAGTGTGTATATATATATATATATATATATATTGCCCATAACGGCAAAACAAAACACTTAAAATGGCGAATAGCCAGTAATAATTCCCAACGCACAAGTGTAAATATGCTTAAGTGAAGTGAAAGTGCTGTGTTCTAATACTTAACACATGCATGTGAAAGACAGAAAAGAATGCAGTAAATAACAAAAAACCATGAGTAACGAAAAGAATAAAAACTGTTCATAGTAAAAGTAAAGCATGCGAACTGTTAATGATCATAACAAGCAAAATTGGAATTGGAAGCTGGGAGAGTACTGCCTCATTTATAAAAACAAAAAGTCAGGTCAAAGGCTAAATAATTTATTACAAGAGCCTGTACTGGCAATTTATAACGTATTTAAAACTTTTGTAAAACTAATTCATGATTGTGTTGATGGAAAATTTTTACTAATTGACGGAAGCTTTCAAGTGAAACACACTTCGGAATGAAACGTTTTTCTGTTGGTTTGATTGGTTTTAGTAATTACCGGCTGTGTGAGAAAAACAGAACATACTTTGTTCTTGGAAAAAGAGGTTTAGAAGACGATAAAAATAATATATCGTTCAAGACAAATAGCATACTACAAAGGAAACTAAAAACTGTGACAGAAGATAAAAAAAATCACAACAGTTTCAGAAAAAAATAACTAACATGTAACTGAGATGTTTTGTGCATGCAAGAAACGCAAACAGGTATAACTCTTCGAAGACCAAAAATAGCAGACTTGCAGCTTGCCATTGAGAAACACCACAGGCGGTACAGTAGTGCCATTTTTGTGAGGCTCGGTGTAGCAGTGCTCTCAGTTTCTCTAATATTGGAAAACGATATCGATATCTTAACAGTTGAGATGAGCAGTTATACAGTAACACCCATCTACAAGCCTTCTGGTGCGACTTTAACAGAGACAGCAGCGTCTGGGACTACAAGGAGGTACTCAAGTGGGCTGATTACAGAAGGTTAACTCTGTTACATGACTGAGGCTACTACCTTCATTTGACATCATCCGCTGGGAAAGGAGATATAGCCCCGACCTGCTTTTCGTGAGTGACACCGTTTCCCATCAATGTGTGAAGACTGTACCATCCGTTATCGGTACTTGGCACCCAACATAGGCCAATCTGTTCTCAGGTGTTTGCAACCATCAAACCACAGGTGATCCTCCTCCGTAGGCGGTCCAACTTTAAGAAGGCCAACTGGAGGAGTTTTGCGGAAACACTGGATGAGGCAATACTAAGCATCGAACCCGTGACAGACTCCTACGACCGTTTCGTAGACCCTGTGAAGAAGTGCTGTCACGCTTCGATCGCCAGAGGCTACCGTATAATTGCATTCCGAATATCAATGAAGAAGTAAAGTCAAAGCTGCAAGAATACCTTACACTGTTTGATGAAGACCCGTTCAATACGGATACAGTAAAATTAGGACAGACACTATCCCAGGAATTGGCGAAAGCGAAAGAAAATCGATGGACTGAAACGGTAGAATTGACATGCCTAAGAGTAGCAGAAAAGCTTGGAAGCTGCTGAAACTACTCTGTAATGGCCCTACTGTCCCCAGAGTAAGACCAACGTTACCCCAAATGAAGTGGCCCTTCAGGTGCTGCTCAATGGGGAAACTGAAAGAAGAAAGAAAAACATTGGGAAGAGCCGGCACATCCAGAAACAAAAGTGCTCTCCGCTAAGTTTACTTTGAAATAATTAAAAGCTGATATCAAAAAGAGTAAATCCAGCAAGGTGCCAGAACTTGACGATTTATTCTACAACAAGCTGCATTTAGACCAAATAAAAACTGTACAGCACAAAAACCTGACACAGAATATCGCACATGGTTTTGAGCGGGGTTTAGTTACAGGAGCAGAAGTCATGGAACTCTCTGCAGCTTATGATACTGTGCAGCACTAAATCATTTTGCAAAACCTCGATCCATTAACGAGATATTATGAATTTACTAGCTTCACAGGAATTCTCCTCCAGAACCGTAGAGTCTATGTCGAACTAGCTGGCAAAAAAAGTAGATGGAAAATACAAAAAAGCAGTTTGCCCCAAGGTATCGTCCTAGCATCTTATGTAACATCTATAGTAACGAATCTCCACAACCTCTTAACTCAATAAGCTTCATCTATGCTGACGATCTGGCGCTAATATCACACGCCAAAGACTTTGAGACAGTAGAGAGGCATCTAACAAATGGACTTCACGCTCTCAAGCATACTAAAATAACTACCTGAAACTGAATCCGGCTAAAACTCAAGTACGCGCTTTTTGTCTACGAAGCAAAGATGACAACAGAAAATTAAAAGTCGTATGGGATGGCATGGAGCTGGAGCACTGTCGTAATCTAAAATATCTGGGAGTCATGATGGACTGTGCGATCATATTTAGGAAGCACTGCCTAAATGCAGATCAAAAAGTATACGGCCGCAATAAGATCATCAGAGAGCTCTCAAGTAGCGGATGGAGTGCCCAACCGATAGTACTCAGAACATTGGCTCTTGCATTATGTTACTCCGCCGCTGAAAATGCCTGCCCTGTTTGGTTCAGTTCTGTTCTTGCCACGATTATGGATGTTGCCCTCAACGACACATGTTGAATAACATCAGGATACCTGAGAGCAACGCCGGCCTGCAAACTCTACGGCCTGGTGGGGATAGCCCCACAAGATATTTCACAGTATCAGTCGGTATCACAAAGAGTATTTCAGACATCAATCTCGGAAAGGCATTTTCCAAGAGAGTTATATGATTCCCTGTAAAAATTAAGTTTTTTATTTAATTCACCAACAATGCTCAGAAAATGATTGTTAAATACTGTATGTATATCTGACTTATCAATATTAGAAATAATTTTTTTATGAACTGACTTTATACTGTCGACCTTGTGCTGCTGACCAGACACATCCTTCACAACTGACTGTGTGATTTTAATTTTATACTCTGAATTAGCTATTCTATTTGTATACAAGGTTCTCTTTGCCTTCCCAACAACATTTTTAAGCACCTAACAGTACTGCTTGTAATGAGCTAAGGTAGCTTCATTCTGACTACTTCTAACATTTTGATATAACTCCCACTTTGTTCCACATGATACCCTTAGCCCACTAGTCAGCCAACCAGGCTGCCTTTTACTGCTAGTACCCTGCTTAGAACGTTCAAATGGAAAGCAACTCTCAAAGAGCATGAGAAATGTGCTAAGAAAAGCATTACATTCTTCATCTATGTTATTGGCAGTATAAAAATCCTGCCACTCCTGTTCCTTAACGAAGTTTAAAAAACTCTCTATTGCCATAGTATTAGCTATCCTACATAGTTTGCAATTATATGTAACATTTGTTTGAGTACAAAAGCCTTTTAGTGTCAAAATTTGTGCATCATTGTCTGAAAGCCCATTCAACCTTTACTAACAGAATGCCCATCTAGTAATGAAGAATGAGTAAAAGTATTGTCTATAGTTCCGCTACTGTACCCCTGCACTCTGGTTTGAAAAAAAACACAGTTTGCATCAATCATAAGATTTTAGATCTACCATCCTTTTTCTTGCACAATAATGTACAAAATTAATATTGAAGTCACCACATACAACTAATTTTTGGTACTTCCTATAAAGTGAACCAAGAACCCTCTCTAGCTTGAGCAGAAATGCTCTGAAGTCAGAGTTACAGGACCTGTAAACAACAACAATTAGAGGTTTAATTTCACGAAACTCAACTGCCCCTTCACAGCATTCAAATACCTGTTCAATGCAGTGCTGTGATTCGTCTACAGACTCAAATGGCATACTGTTTTTTTACATACATGACTACTCTCCCACTCCACAAAGATCTCCTTGAAAAACAGCCAGCTAATCTGTATCCTGGTAACGGAGCCTCTGAACTGTCAAATTGTTTAAGTGGTGCTCCGATATAACAATAATGTCAGAGTCAACATTTATAAGCAGTTCGTTAACTTTAATACCTCTTATATTTTGATGAAATATAAATCCTTCTCTATTCGGATACTTGACCTCCGCTGAAGGTGATTCCTTTGCTAGAGGGACTTCCTTTAAACAGGTATACCTATCAGCTTACTTCAGTCTAAAAACGGCACAGTTGTAACACAAACTACTATAAGAATTTTTCCATGAGTTATCCCACCACCACCAACTACACTGTCACCTGTAAGCGTTACCAGTCTCCCCTTCCCATATTTATTGAGATGCCGGCCATGTCTAGTGAAACTCGATCTGCTGATGGACTCAACTGGTACTACTGCAATTTGATCCATGCTCTCCGCCATCAGTGCCTTCTCCAGCCTCATATTAACACGCCTAACAGCAACATTAAGATGAGGCCGATCAAGGCGTTGAAACAGTTGCACAAATTGCACATTGGCGGCACCAGTATGAGTAGCTATCTTTACCAGGTCACCACCTACATCACATTCCCCGTCCCTATCAAGACTATTCCCTGCTCCACCCACAATCACTACATAATCCTCTTTCGTAAAATTACTACATAATTCCCCTGTGGTGTCAGTCACCTTACCCAACCCTGCACTAGACTTCACAGTGCTGGTGACCTTGTACCCACTCCCCAACACTTCCTGAAACTTGTTAGGCCACACCTCTAGCATGCGAACTTTCTGTTTGAATTCGCAACTGTCTTAGGCTTCCTAACTGCTGAGGACTGCTGCATGTTTCCTACACCTACAGCTACAAGAGGGTCCTCTCCACTCAGATCTGACTGTTGGTCAAATCTATTGCATACACACAAAGCAGAACTGTCTGAATATCTCCTCCTCTTAACTGCCTTCTTACCAACTCCCAGTTCCCATTCCCCATCACCCTTTACCCTCCTCAACGTATCTAATTCCTCCTTTGCGTATTATCACTGCACCTGAAAGGAACAGATCTTACGCTCCTGCTCCTCTATCAACCTATTTCTGCTACAGATTTTGCATTCCCAGGAGAGAATCTCCTTGGAATGTGCACTGACTTCCCCACTGCATTCCTCCAATGAAAATACTTTTAACAGATCCCACACCATAACACACCACTCACAAACCTATGGGAAAGCCCACACCTCTCATTCATGGTATATTTAGTGTTAGTAATCTGTACATAAATAGCTGTTATTATATGGCTCTATTTGCCTCACACTGTATCTGTGTTTCCTTTGTATACATTAATGTAATATATTTAGCTAGGTTTTTTCTTCTTGTCCATTTTATATACAACGCTTTTGATACAATAAAATAAATAACATGGAATAGCTGCAACTCTAAGTATATTGGGATGATTGTATGAAATTTTACCAGAAGGTACAAAGAGCATATGATGGCACTGAAGAGTGAATGAACCCACTCCACATATGCTGAACATCTAATAAACGAAAATCATCATCATACTGAGATGAAAATGGACATAGCAGTCTCACGCCATAACAACAAAAGAAAGTGAATGCTCACTCTACAGGAAGGATGTTTCATGCAGAAGGCCATAAATAAAAATGAAAATAATCTCAATGACCAAAAGAGCAATAACAAAAGACCAACATTCGATCTAATTCACAGCCTGCAACAAAAATAGGAGAAAAGAGAAAATAAATATGTAAACAGAGGAGAAAAAAATTACACACCCACAGCGCCCAAGCAGCAAAACTTCCTCTTTCCCCACGCCAAATTCCCAGTCCACTCTCTCATGATCCCTTAGTCTGTTCTCATGATCCCTCAGTCAGCTCTAAAGCATGAGATCAAGAGCTGTGCAGTGCAAGCATGTGCATTTTTTGCACTATACATTATGTGCAAGGAAATATTTTGTAGAAAAACCTGTACTTAGTGCATTTAGAACATTAGAGCAACAAATAGCTGCATGAACAGGATGCAGCTATGAATATAAGTGAAAGACACTACCATATAATTGTAAGTAGAACTAGCTAGCTCTAACCAAACTGTCAAAGAATCACTACAAATGTAATATCATAGTATGTGTAATTAATTAATTTTATATGTGTTATAGATCACTAAAGATGCCTAATATGAATAGTCAAAATATACCCAGTACTCAGGTTATAAATTTCAGTTGCAAAGGGTGGAAATTTTCTTATGATAAAGGATAACTGATGTATAAAAAGTTATGATTGTTTCATAAGTTAACTTTTGGTGGATGTTCCTATTACTATAACTTCTAGCATACCAAATTTGTGCTATTTTAAACTGTTTAATGAATGAGTTAGCATAGTGGTTACCACACTGGACTAGCATTTGGGAGCAAGACATTTTAAATTTAGGTTTTCTGTAATTTCCCTATACTGCTCCAGCCATGTTCCAGACTAGCTCCTTTGAAAAGGGCATGGTCTATTTCATTCCCTATGCTTTCATAATCTGAAATTGTGCTTCGTCTCTAATGAACTTTCTATGGACAGGACATTTAACTTTAATCTTGCTTCCTTCTATTCTAAATTTTTATGTATAGATCAAGTTCCTGTGGGTTAAATTGCAGTTGCTCATCAAGGGGTGCAATGGCTATATAGCGATGGTTGAAATACTTAAAACATGTTTTGCAATCACAAGTGATGGGAGCAGCAAACAGAACTGACATCAAATTAACAATAGCGCGGGTAATACTCTGATATCCCAACTAATGGATTAGGGTTTCCACCTGTACTTGGGAATAACACATTGTACTTTATTTCAGGCAATTATGCTCTATGCTTATGTGAACAGAGAAGTAAGAGATAAAACTTACCTCCATTTGGTTGATTTTTTCTAGTAGTCAGACCACGACAGTTGATCGTAATTTTGTGTATAATGTATCGGTTAATTAACTGAGTACTCGTGTTTGAGCGTAACCTGACGTGTAATGTCAATATTGGCAAAGTCAAAGTTTCAGTTGAGATATTGTGAAAACATATTAATTTCATATTCTTTTCAACTAGCAAGTACAGCATATGAGTCTGCTAGCGTGTTTGAGTTATGTAAAAATCTCTCTGTAGATTATTTATTTCAAGAAACGTTAGTTGACAGCCTCCAAAGTGTTGCTCGTTACATATCAGCACTAGTCGCGACATCACGTGTCATTACGAGTGACTGCTGCCAACCTCATTGACCTAACAGTTGTAGTACTACTGTAGTGTGGCAAAATCTTTATTTGTCTGATTCAGTTTGTTTTGTGTAATGCGAATTGAGTGCAATAAAGCTCAATTATTCGGTTGTGTTACATGAAAAAATTCATCAAAAATATTTGATATAACGGTATATAAGAGAAAATGATAGAGACATGTAAAAGTCAATGGGAAATGGACCATGGTGCCTTGTCAACTAATGATGCATGAACTGAATATAATGCACAATGCAAATTATTGGGAGTTACATTTAAAATCACTTCAGCTGGGATAGGAAAAGTGAGTGGAAAAATCTTTTGTGCATGCTTATTGTGCGTATTTGTGTACGTATGTTTTGTTGTAGGCCAACGTCCTTCCCACAATGGTAACACTGGCTCCCGTCAGATCACTGAAGTTAAGCACTGTTGGTACTGGCTCGCACATGGATGAGTCAATGTTGGGGTCTGCCGAGTGCTGTTGGAAAGTGGGGTGCTCTCAGTTCTTGTGAGGCCAATTGAGGAGCTACTTGATTGAGAAGTAGCGGCACCAGTCACGAAAAACGCTGCCCACATGCCCCTCTGTGTCCGCATCTGGTGACACCTAAAGGCTGAGGATGACACGGCGGCCGGTCAGTACCGATGGGCATTCAAAGTCTGTTTAGACGATGCCTGTTTTGTTTCTATGTGTTGTCATGGCTGTGATAGTTGGTTGGACTGGTTGTTGGTGGTGGGTGAGGTCCAGGTTTTATTCATGTTGTTTTTAGGTTATGCTACACTTGAAAACAAAACATTATGAATCCAAAGTAGAAATGGAAAAAAAACTAAATTTGTAAACTCTGCTTCTGCGTCCACATCTAAAGGTCCATCTTAGAGTCATCAAGAAAACGTTAATGCAGCTGAAATAGATTTAACATATCACATTGTAAAATACAATTTGTCCTACAACAATATGTACTCTACTGCATAAACGAATAAAAGTATTTAAGTCAGTTCAAGTACAGATCCAAATTTTTGTCTACCTCTAAAGAAAATGGAAGCTCTAGTCTCAGAGGTCTTGTGGCTATATGCTGTTCAAAATGCAATACATGATCTAAATGCAGATAATTTATTTTGTTGCTTACTAACCAGAAAAACATAAAACTGTTTCTATTAGTGGTACAATATTATACAGTCAAAAAATGCACCCAAAATAAGGTAATACATTTTTATGTAAATAGTAATGGATGAGTCAGGAGATATGTTTCAAGCAATTCAAAAGCCAAAGATAAAATGCACCTGGGGTAAGTTCTGATAAAACAAATGATTTCAGAGTTAACGATTCTTTATTTACAAATATAGGAAATTTGGTACCAGATTTGATCAAGGGAAATTGTCCAGCACACGTAGTGCATAACTGCTTGAGATAAGAAAGGAAATTTTTAATCATATGACACAGACACTGTAATTTTAAAAATTTATATTCATTTTTACCATTCTGCTGGAAAAAAGTGAACTCAAAGAAATTATTGAATAACTGGATGGAGACTTCCATGAAGTAAAACACTGTATAGGAACAAGATGGCTCTGTCTCTTACCTGCATAGATAAGTATCATTACAGTGGAAAACCATCGAAAGTTATTTGTTAGTCTAAAAAAATTGTCCAATGATATTTGCAGAACTTATTGATGTCCAAAACTGACAATGACTTAATTTAAATTAAGGAAAATAGCATAATGATTTTGTAAGTGTTTATAATGCTGTAGATAATCTTAAAATTGGAGTAACAGAATGAAAATAATATGAAGCACGCAAAAATTTATAATATTGACCTTATCTGCACTGATTAGAAAATTTCACATCATTTTTTTGTTGTTTGTTGCAAAACTTAGAGTACATAAGTAAAGGTTTTGAGTTTACTGACACGAGCTGGTTACTTACACTAAGCAATATAAAGTTAAAAAGCAAATGATTAATTTCCCTATTTTGCTACTATAGTTGAAAGTTTAAAAACTCAGTTCTAACAAAGATAATCTTTAGGGGGAAACTGTATTATTAAACAAATTATATGATCAAAAATATGCCTCTGAAGGTTTTGCACAATTATCCAGTGCTTAAAAATGCCTTCAAA
The DNA here is from genome assembly GCF_021461395.2 of Schistocerca americana. Taxonomy (NCBI): domain Eukaryota; kingdom Metazoa; phylum Arthropoda; class Insecta; order Orthoptera; family Acrididae; genus Schistocerca; species Schistocerca americana. The sequence goes on along the minus strand of NC_060119.1, from coordinate 278,658,626 downwards.
TAGTTGAGAAGACAAATGATGATTTTATAAATTTGTACAGATTAATTTCATTTCTATTTGTCTTTCCCACAACTTCAGTGTTGACAAGTAGGTTTCTTTCTGTGATGAATGTTAAGGGGCAGGACGAAGGAAAGAAAGTTCCTCTGGCTTTGACAAAAAACGAATTATTTATTTCTCTTAAATATAGACTGCAAAGATGCCATGAAACTGTTTAGCTGTGACAGTTAATTGTTAAACATTGTTAAAAGCGGGCAGGAAGATAGAATTGTATTACGCAAATGGCATGCACGTTACTTTTAACAGGTAGATATTAACTGACTGTCTGAAAATAAACTCGACCAGTAGTAAAATTCAATGTTAAAACTGTTACTCGTCAATCAGTTCTATGTCTAAGTACCAACTATATTAGCAGAAATGACTAGAAGTTACAAGCCATAGCGTCAGGGTTTTCATTTTTCTGCTTCCTACCCGGAATTATAAAATCAGATCTTCTCGAGGAACTTTAAGGCACTAAGGAGAAGTTTCTGTATGTCTGCGTTGCCAGTAGGGACGACTGACTATTAGTAGAAGTGAAATCATCCTCTGCGCGATGCCCGATTGAGCGAGGATTTCTGCCACTGCGAGGTATCTGTACCTCTAAAGAGGACGTCCTACGTATAGAAATGGAGATGGTTGCCCTACCGTATCTCCCTCCGGTCTTCAGGGAGAATGGAATACGCGGAATTTACATAAGATTATCCTCTCAGTCTCACATAATTCTCTTTTTAAGGACCCTAAGCGTCCTCGCCGAGGGAAATCCCCTGCCATCTTGTGACGTCCAGTTATTCGGTCGCTCGCCAGCTACTGGAAATAACGTGCCTCCTTAACGGCTACGAGTGCATACGGGTCAGACTGCCGCTTAAATATTCAGCACCGGGAGCTTACATAGCAACCGAGGCAGAAACATTTATATATTCTCCTCGTAACAGCAGCTGAAAGCCTGGGCATCATGAATTTATTAAGCTTCAGGTGAGTTCGTGAGGAGATTATTACATTCTTTCTTCCGTATTGCTATCTCACATTATGCACCGTAACATACCCGTTCTACTGAATTACTCAAACTCAAGGCGTAGGTGTTAAATTTTTGCCACAAAAAAGCTCTAAGAACCGACAAACATCCTGAACTTTAACGGACAAAGGAAAATTATTTATTATGTAACAATATTAGTACACATTCTTTTCTTCTTCATATACAGGACTACCATCCTGTTCATTTAAAAGTGTCTACCGAGCATGACTTACCGCAGTCTTGCCTTACCGACATTTCTCACGATAAAATTATCTTTGCTAAAAAACTTCTATCTCTCCTATTATCTATACCAGATGGAGCATAAATACAAAACAAATTGATTCTGCACAGCAGTACCTCTTCCACCGCACAAAGTCATCATTAAACTTAAATATATACTTCTTTTATTAGAATGACACAACTAACTTTTAATTCACTATTAATGTTGAGTAGCCTCATATACGAGAATTCAATGTATTTTTTGGATTAAGATTTAGTGTAATAATCATTGTCTAAGTATGCAACATATACACATTCCCTAAAAGCTGTAATGTATTATAAAATAATTTTCCCGAGTAACTCATCACTTAGAAATAAAGTATCAATTGCACAAGAATGATCGGTAAGAAAATTACGTGGTGAGCACACACAGACGTCATTTAGGTATCTACCTTTTCAAAGAGCTAGGCATTTTAGGTGTGCCGTCGCAATACATACATTCGTTAATGAAATACGGCGTATGTAATAATCCACTGCAATTTGAGAAGAACAGTGAAGTCCTTACCTACAACAGTAGAGGGTAAAATGACCCTTATTACCCATTATTGGCATTGTCAGTGGCTCAGAAAGGAGTTAAATATGCAGCAACAAAAATTTTTGTTCATTTGTACAATACCATACAATGTCCGACAGGTAGCGAAGAAAGTTTTAAATTTAACTTAAAATCGTTTTTCCTGGTCACCCCTTCCATTTAAAAACTGGTTGCCAGTAAAGCAAAAAATGTTGTAAGTGTACTTGCATGAGTAGGACTAAAAATACTATGTTTTCAGTAATGTTAACACTAACTACATATCATGTAAACTAACTCGTTCCGTATCATTTCGATAAAAGAATGTGTAACCTCCCAATAAGAAAATGGTGACTAACCTCTCAATAATATTGTGACTCATATATAACCTTTCAATAATTAATTGACTGTGGATCTAAACTGGTAAATCTGGACGTCACCAATGCTGCGTCATGGCCCTGGAAAGTCATTCTGAGTAAACTGAAAATTCTTACCTCAATTATGTCGCCGGATAACGCGTATATAACTGCTCCTATAAGAAATTTTTCTCGGACAGCCCAGTGCAATGCTGGCCACTATATTTTGTTATGTATGAAAAACAACTGATTTTATTTACGATAATTGGCATAACTATGGATAGGAGAAATTAGTAAAAACTTTAAATTTAGATTGTGAAAAGTTATCTTTATAAGAAAGATTGTTATTGAAAAATTATTGAAAATTATTTACATGTGTCTTCGATATAACAATAGTTCAAAATGAGTTGTTGCAAATTACATATGCACACGGCAATAAATAATAATAATTTTTGCTTTTACCTTATACTACATAGCTCAGACACCGCCATTGTTCTCCACGACCGGCCCTGGTAATTCCATATATGACACAAGTGCTCTCTGTGAGCTATACAACTAGACAACTGTTCTCTAAGAGCAACGTGACCCAACCGCCTGATTGCGAGCTACAACTGCTCTCTGGTCTGCGATTCTATTGTAGCTTACATATCGCAGGTAGCGCGTGAGCAATCCATCGAAGTTACATCTGCTCGAGTGCGCTAGCAATAAATTCCTTAGTCATGGACCTCTTACATTAAATTCCTTAGCCATGGACCTCTTACAAATGGTTCAAATGATTTATGGAACATGAACTAACTAACTATTGCTTTACGTACATTATATTCTGTTTATCTTCATAGTAGTTATTTAATAGCCTGCCCTTTTTACATGAGGAGTGAAAGCTGCGTATCTTCTGACCAATTATAGCGTGGTACCGAGTTATGCGTCTCCTTATTGCCATTGAGTCCCATTTTTGTTCATTTTGAAAGGTGCTAGCCTCCTCATCTTCTTTGTTTCCTAAAACATATGAATATCTCTTTATGTACTTTTCCCTTTAACTCGGCATCTTCCTTAAAGACTGTTCTATTTATTACAGACTTGGCGTCAATCACATAAATGTAGCAGGAAGAGAATCGCTTACAGTCTAAGCAGTTGTTTGTATTCAGAAAGTATCATTCTAGTGAAACACAACTACCTTCTTTTTCCCACGAAGTAATGAGTGCTATCGGCAGGGTATGTCAAACTAATTCCGTATTTTTAGATTTCCAGAAGGGTTCTGTTACCTTTCTTCACAAAGCACTTTTAATCAAATGGTGTGTGTACGGAGTATCGTCTCAGATGTGCGTCTGAATTGGTGATTTCCTGTCAGGAGGGTCATAGTTCGTAGTAACTGAAGGAAAGTTGTCAGTAAAACAGAAGTGATATTTGTAGTTCCCCAAGGAAATATTATAGGCCTTCTGCCGTTTCTGATCTACATAAACGATTAAGCAGAAAATCTGAGCAGCCCACTTAGATTCTTCGAAAATGATCATATGATCAAAACCAACTGCAAAATAATATATGTATGATGCGAAGAGTGGTAATTGATTCTAGATAATGAAAAGTGTGAAGTCAGCCGGATGAGTACTAAATGAATAAGCTAAATATCTGTTGCGCGATAAATAACACTAATCTAAAGGCTGTAAATTCAACTAAGTACCTGAGGATTGCAATTAGAAATAACTTAAATTGGAACGATCACATAGAAAATGTTGGGGGGGGGGGGGGGGCGACAAACCAAAGACTGCGAGTTACTGAAGAACACTTAGAAAATGCAACAGGACTACTAAAGAGACTGCTTACACTATGCTTCGCCGCCCTCTTCTGAAGTACTGCTGTGCTGTGGGATCGACAGAGGAAATTGAAAAAGTTCAAATGAAAGCAACTCGTTTTGTATTAACGTGAAACAGGAGAGAGTGTGTCGTGCTTATGATACGCGGATTGGAGTGAAAATCAGTAAAACACAGGCATTGCTGCAGTATTTTCTCATGAAATTTCAGTCACCAACTTTCTCCTCAGAGTGAGAAAATATTTTGTTGGCGCCCACCTACATAGGGAGAAACGATCATTATAATAAAATTAGAGACAACAAAGCTCTCACGGAAAGATTTAAGTGCTCGTTCTTCCCGTCTGCTGTTCGAGAGTGGAACGGCAGAGAAACAGCTTGGAGGTGGTTCGATGAACTCTCTGCAAGGCACCTAATTGGGAGTTGCAGAGTAGTCATGCAGATGTAGATACAGATGCAGATGCATGAGGAAGCTTGCTTGCACGCAGCGACTATAGAGATTCGTCATGGGACTAAATAAGTTCAGGCAAAATCTATGGCAAAAATGGATGGCAACACAGACTACCAACATTTTACAGTAATTTATCGATAGAAGTTTTATAATACCGGTACTTAAGTGGAGTGTGAGGACTGTGCGTGGCAATATAGTTCAATGCTCCAGTGCAGTGATCTGTCTTCAAACACTGGGATGATCACACATACAGTTCGTGACGAGAAACATCGCTCGCATAATGTCCAGTTTGGTACTCCTTAGTGGCGACTGTGAATGAGTCCTGAGACACTCCCTGAGATACTGGCCTCAGATTATGCCTACTGAATGGAGCCGTCTGTCTGCTTAAAATCACGTCTAGCAGACGAATGTCCACTTGTGTGAGATAAGGTCGGTGCCCTCTGTGGAGTCTAACCTTAAGGTTCACACTCCTCGGTCAGCCTATAAAATTAGCGATTTTTACGATTTCTTGGAAAAAGTAATTATACAATCAGCGTCAATCTTTCTGCACATTATTTATTGATTCCTGTACCACATTTTCTGCATTTCTACAGAAATTCAGTCATCTCTAAGCTCCGCGGTTGCTCTGTCCAAAATGAGGCGTGTCCATGACGGAAGTCCTGCAGTGTGCAAATTTTATCAGAAATCAAAAAACAAACCATTTGCTTAATCTGTAGAATACTATGAACTGAGTAATAGCACAGTTTTTAGAAATTTAACAAAATGATAAAATGACAGACGCTTGAAACAAACAAAGTTTTGTCGTTTGCAATAACTAATGAATATACTAAAATAAAAAGTAGGCTATTACTCCTTGCGTACATGCCCGAGGAGTAACTGAACCAAACTTCAGAAAGATATCTTCATTAGCGTGCTCGCAATCCATTCCATCGGCTTGAGATACAGTGTACTTCTTTCAAATTTCAGAAAGCTGTGATATTACTCTGTCCATAGTATCCTAAAATTAAAAAAAAAAAAGTTACTTTTTTTATTTCAGATTTGCAGACCGCAGGACTTCCACCATGGATACGCTTCATTTTTGAGAGAGAATATTTAACTCCTGCGATGGGAGGCTTAGTGATGGTTGAATTTCATTAAAAAGTCAGAAAACATTGTCCAAGGTTCAATAAATAACGTGCAAAATGATTTACTTTCATGGCATTATCAGTTTTTCCAAAAAAAAAAATCGTACAAATCGCTTGTTTTGTGGGCTGACTGAGGAGACTGCACCCTTAACTACGCTGCGCCTAAGTTGTAGGCAGCTCAACTCCCTTGTATGTAGGCTGCGTCCCATAACTTCCGGAGGATACAGCCAAATTTCCGCGTTCTAAACTTGTGCACCTCCTACTCGATGTGTTTACCTACCGCTTTTTCCATTCTCTGCGGTTCTTGTTTGTAATGCGTTCTTCTACGTCGGCTTCATGTTTGCTAGTGCCGTTGTGTAATAGAATTCTCTTTTTGTGTCGTAGCCTCCAGAAATTATTTTCTGCCTCCTTCTCCATCATTTTTTTCTGCATGCTTCTCCTTTCCTTGGGTGTTAATGTTGCTGCAGTATGCGTGTTGATCTTTCCCCATTTGGGGGTGCTCTTCTTATTGCTAGCTTTGTCTGTACCGAGAACGCGTTTCCTACATCCTACGTTTAACTGGAGTTTACTGCGTTCTTCCTTTCTAAAAATCTCTTGGACAAATTGATTGAAATTGTTGTCTTCTCTATGAATAGGTTGTGTCAGTCTACTAGCTGCATTGTTTAGACTGCATACAGCCTTCAAATTTTCTATGGGACCACAGATAGAGTGCGTCCGTGGTTGCCGTCTGAAACAACGAAAGTCCAAAACCCGTGAACCACTACGAATAGTGGGATATGCCACGTCCAATCTGCTTTAACCCTAGCATTACAAAAGGATAATCCATAAACCGTGCTACCAAGGACAGAGGGGGGGGGGGGGGGGGAGGGGTGTACTTAATGCCCATACCGAAAGAAATTTGAAAAAAAGAATTTCGTTAACTGTTGTTAACTTTTGTTAGCAACATCCTTCTTAAATAGGTGCTGATGTATAAGTAGGGTCCAGAACCTGAAGAAATCTTTTAACACAATCTTAGCCATAACAACGCATTTTCTGCAATTTTTACACAGATGGGAAAGATATTTTATAGCCACCATAAAGGATTTTTGAAAAACACCAGTTTTTTAATTGTAGTCGACTTTTATTCATAACATACCTTTTAAAAACACATAGAGGTGTAAGTGAAAATGACATTTGTTGGGAAAAGTTACATTCACTGCTACGACATACGTTTCTGGGCTACGTTTTAGTGAAAAAATAAAACTGCGAAATTTGATACAAGAAATCACTGAAAAAAACAGAAAAAAACAGTATTTTTATCAGAGTATTAAAGAGTTAGGTACACCTTCCACCTACTTCTCTACATAGACGCCGCTCCAACTTCGAGTTTTGTCGTAGTGTTGTATCAACTTTCCAATATCCTCGTCATAGGAAGTAGCCGCCTGCGCTTTCGGCCAGTTGTCTGCACTGGTTTGCCGCTTGTCGTCCGTGAAAAAATTTTGTCTTCTTAGCCAGCGGTTCTTGTGAGCAGAGATGAGACTCAGGGGGAGCCAATCACGGATTCTATTGTGGATGATCAAACACTTCTCATCGGAAACGCTGAAGGACCGTCTTCATTGCCCCTACAGTGTGCGCCCGCGAATTGGCATGAGGAAGGAACTGCTCGACAGTTGTGTTATGTGGGCTGCATGACACAGGCTAAATCTCTAACCAGGCCCTCATACTTGGCGAGAGACGCTATTCCCTGCTCATCTTTACGTGCTCACTGTTCACTCAGAACTGAAAAGAGCGATGCGACACGATCGACGGGCATACTAGAGACACTGCCCAACACATCTGTGCAAAGCTTTACCGGATTTTCCCAGTGGTTTCCATTTCGCGACCGATCGGAGCTTACTTCCTGGACAACCCTCGTAGATAATGTTTTGTCTGGTTTTATGTGTACTCCGACACTATTTATGTTTACTGCTGATTTTGTACAAAGTAAGAATCACTTCTACATAAATAATGTAATCTGTGGTAATCTGTGAAAATATTCTGTGGATTACTGGTCTATGTATGCGTTCGACAGGATTGTATCTGTAGGCTAAAAAAAAAGCTGGAGGGAAGTTTGTCGTCCTTAAGACGACACAAACAGCCAGTGGGAAACGTGGAAGATGCATGGAGAGCAAATCGACCGAGGTTAGACCGCCAGTTAGTACTCAGCCTCCATAGTGAGCACAGCTGGGGTCGTATACAAGGATAAAATCTGTACATTTCCGTGGAAATATCGCCTCGGATAATCGCTGGCTCCGACAGTGAAGATGTGAAATATGTCAACAGCACTCCATAGTAAATATTAATTAGTGAGTGAGACTTGAAACATGAAGCTGAAACAACACAATATTCGACGATGCTGGCGTAGTGCTTCGCATCATCGACTCCAGGCTATGTACTCTGTTCTTCAGCATTACATGGGCCAGTACACGAGTGTGTGTAAAAATTGTTTAATTTATGTGTGCACACATATTTGCTATTGAACCAAGTCACACTGTTTGTGGTAGGTACCTGGCCCAAATTTTAAAAGTGACCATGCGTCCATAAGTTTAAAGAAAAATGTCGTATTTTCTTAACGAAAACTGTAAGAAATTTGTGTTATCTTAAAAAACCACTTAGAGATACAGTTCAATTAGAAAGAGTCGAAAAAATTTCTGTTGTGTAATGTTGTAATAGAATTAGATGTTCATGAAAAATGTACCAGCAATCCAAAAGTAAATTAATTCTGACAGTATTATTCAGCAAATCTTCAAGAGAAAAAGTTAATATTTTTGTGCATTTCATTGTTTTCAAAGTGCAGAAAGTGTACGTTCATTTAAGCGTAGGCCTACTTGCGTTTAAATAATTCTATTTAAATAAATTAGGGCTGCCGTTTTATTTCCTTAGTTACTGTAGCTGTTACTCATGTGTTTTGGGTCCAGTACAGCAGGGTAACCGCAATATAATCTGCCAAGCGGAGTATTGGTAGTCCATAATATTGTTCCACCTGGGAGTGAAGGTCGGTCGGCTAATCGTGAGACTTGTGGAATTAAATGGAACCGGTCGCTCTGTTATTGGGATTATAGATGAGCATCGCAGTGCTTGCAAAGTTATTTCCTGAATCGTTCGTGAAATATCCTCATTCCATGGATGAATTTTCACCTATTTATGTAACGAAGTTGGCACGCATGAAGTGTGTGAAATTATTTTCAACTTTGTGGTTGCTAAGTCTTTGTCTTACGAGATCGGTAGTCATGAGCCTTGATAGAAAATGCTATTCAAATATTTAATCTGAAGAGTGTTTCACTCGACACATTCACTCTTCCATTCAGTTTAGCTCACTAAACGTAACTCTATATTGTGTAGAGAATTTGGTTTATATATTGTTTTCATGTGTATGGAATTTGGTTTATACTTTGTTTGCATATCTGGTGTATTTACCACGTATCTTTGTGCTACTATTGAGGAGAACATGCCATGTGCCATATCCAAATTTCTCAGAAACTCTCAGCGGAAGACGAGTCAAAATAAGAGTACAAGTGTTTCTGATTATCCGTAGATACTCGATCATTTTATTGAAAATACGACGGTCATGGTTTTCGAAATACTTTATGAGCCCTTTGCCTCGTGATATCCTCGGTCAAAATGATGAAACGTTGCATGACGACGCGGGTTCTTAATTTTGCGCCCCGTGTTCGAAACCCTACTATTTTCCAGTGTATACTGATATAACGTTGTCATTATTCGTCTACTAGTTGTAAGTCAGATGAATAAATTTTAAAAAATGAGAAAATTATTTCAAATTGTTTTCGGTTAAATTTCCAGATTGTATCTTTATTCACAATCAACTGCAAGCTCCAGTCTTCGGAAAAGTGATTATCTATGCATGGTCTTCCTCGGAATTATTGCTAACGACCGAAATCTTCAGCAACGCTAACGACGTATCTTTCTCTAGTGAGATTCATACGAAGAAATGTCAGTGTGGCAAACCTGTCATCGCGCGATGCTCGTGCCTCTGGAAATACCTGTTTCGAAAATTTCTACGGTCGGTGTCATCCAAGTGAATGCACGTCTTCCTGAAAAATAAACATATGCATAAAATATAAGAATTAATATAATAATCGATATGAAAATTAAATATCAGAATATGAGAATTTAAGAAGATTGTAGCCCCTCAACATACCACATACATATACATTCTTGTATATCAAACTTGCGTCTTCAGCATCCTTTTGTATGCATCGGAAACATGGACTACCTGTGCCAAACAAGAACGTCGCCTTAATGCTTTCCACATGCGGTGCCTGAGATCCGTCCTCGGAGTAACGTGGAAGGACCGAGTAACCAACGAAGCAGTGTTATCTAAAACTAACTGCAACAATATTTCAGCTATCTTGAAGCAGAGACGACTACGCTGGCTGGGACACGTCCACCGTATGAATCCTGACAGATTACCATGTGAGGCGATGCTTGGAGAAATCTCTATAGCCAAAAGACCTGTAGGACGTCCTGTATTGAGGTTCAAGGACTCCTGTAAACGAGATATGGAGAGCTTTGGAATCGACACAAACAGATGGGAGGCACAGGCTAGCATCAGACCAGAGTGGTGTGATGATATATCATCTGGAATGTCGAAGTATGATGACGGCTTGTCAGACAGATTAAGGCAGAAAAAGCTTCGCAATGCTACCACTGCTCCTGCCTCAGCAGCCAGATACACCTGTGACAATTGCGGCAAGAGATGCCGTGCTGCCATTGGCTTGACAAGTCATATGAAAAAATGCAACCCATAAACACACGGACACTGCAACAATCATCTACCAAGATGTCGTGGCTAATATATATGATACTTACGGAGAAATCCAGTTGTAATTGTCCTCTAATTCCGTAAGAAACATTGATGTATTAACCTTCCACAGACTTGAGTAGATAAATGACGACAATAAAAAAATAAAAACAATAATTGCATTTCGAACACGAGGCGCAAAATTTAAAAACAAAGGCGCAACGCTAAACACTGAGCCACCGTTTCGTCTGAATGTACTGTGCTGCAATAAGCGTACAAAGTACCTCTAAAATATCTCGGAAACTGTGAGCGTCGTGTTTTCAGTCAAGTATCCACGGACAACACGAAGCGTATGAGCACTTAAGTTTGACTCCTCTTCCATTGAGCGAAGTTCCTGGGAAATCGGATGATGGCTCTTCCCGTATTCTCCTCGTACGAGGTCACGTGTTCTTCTGTTCATTTGGATTTAAATTAATCATATGACATGTAATTCAAAGTTTTTTTATCATTTAACATTTCCTTCGCTCTCATAAACGTATAATTGAAACGTAACGATTCTATGTAAAGTCATGCACTTAAGCTGCATTAGAGGTTCTGCTAGGGTCATTTGCCTTCGGCAGCGAGTTTATTCATATGGGCTGCTTTCATAGGTAATATACATTTGTTTAGCAGCACGATTAGTTCTTGCTGCCGCGCGGGATTAGCCGAGCGGTCTGGGGACGCTGCAGTCATGGACTGTGCGGCTGGTCCCGGCGGAGGTTCGAGTCCTCCCTCGGGCATGGGTGTGTGTCGTTGTCCGTAGGATAATTTAGATTAAGTAGTGTGTAAGCTTAGGGACTGATGACCTTAGCAGTTAAGTCCCATATGATTTCACACACATCTGAACAGTCCTTGCTTGTCTCCGCGATTTTTCAGGTTTGTGAAAGTAAGTTGCACTGAGATCTTAAATTTACCGAACGATATCTCACACTCCCTCCGGTGATTATTCTGGTGCACTGAAATTTCAGATTTTGTGTGGAAATGAGTTAAGATAACAGACTCAGCCACGTACGCTCATTGTACACGTTTTACTATAAGATGCATTTCTATATTTCGCAAACAAGTTCATGAACTTGTTGATACGAAGTTTGATCAGTAAAATGATAGACTGACACGTTGTGCAAAGTAAGATTCCCCTTGAGAATTTGTTCTTAAAAACAGTAACATAGAGTTAAATAAAAATTTGTGGTTTAGAACTTTCACGTTATAAGAGGACATATCAATCAAGAAAACTTTCTTTAGAGATTCTCATATGTACTCAGAACTCAACAAGCAAGTGTAGGTTGCAATCGGTGTCGTTTGTACCACCACAAAATAGCTTTTTCAGTGCATGGGATTCTTGTGCCAAAGCACAGCACTAGAGTAGATATTCTCAATATCAAGAAACCGAAATAAATCACAATGAGAACAGACAGTGAAACGTAAAAATACCTACTAAAACCTTATTAACGCAAGAGCGCATTCATCATCGGTTCCTGTTTCGGATGCGCAATGACAAAGTACAGTTTAAAGGAAAAATAAGTTGCACAGTAATGAAACCTACGAAGGTCCAAACAACAATTTTAAAAGATAATGTTTTTTTTTAATTTACTGTTGTTGCTTCAGTAACCTGAAACATTAATGACCATTACGACATACGGACAAGGGTCGCAAACAGGCGGAATGGTATATTCTGCCGATATACCTCCTATTCTTCCAGGCAGACGTGCTCTGGTAGCTAAACCAACAGAGCGCCTCCTGTAAAATTAGGGATAATGCAGGAATTCCGGTCCAGGAAACGGTTTTAATCTATCCGGTAAATTCTCCCCATCAACAACTTCCTTGTTGACTGATATATTTCATTGTAAGAGGCAGCTTTATCTGGAGTCCAAGAAAGGTGGTGACGGATTTCTGAGTGTGAGCAAGATATGCAATAGATCAACTGAAGAAACAAAATGCTTGCGAAACAAATGTACACATGGTGGGAGAACATACAAACAAAGTTAATGTGGACAATAACGTTTCCCAGTCAAATCCTTGTCAACAGATTTTCTCTGCCTCGTGATGGCTGGGTGTTGTGTGTTGTCCTTAGGTTAGTTAGGTTTAAGTAGTTCTAAGTTCTAGGGGACTGATGACCATAGATGTTAAGTCCCATAGTGCTCAGAGCCATTTGAACCATTTGAACCTTGTCAACATATCGAATATTCACCTACAATCGGGAATAAAATGGTTGTGTCTCTGACGAGAAATGTATAAAAGAAACATTGATTGTCGCTTAACCAGCAGAGACATGGAAACAAACGATGTATCAGAAAAGCTTTAAAAATTCATTGATGAAATTGCTGTGAATCTTAAATAATGTAGTAGTACACGACCCTGACGAAGGGCGGAAAGGGAGAGGGAGTGAGAGTGTGCACATGGAAGTTCCTGCCTTTACGAAAAGACAATCGGAAAAAAGGTCAGAGTTTTGACAGTGCATATTCTTCAACGTATCCTTCTCTCCTTGAGACTAGTACACGTGTTACGTTGTTTCTGTAGCTTCTTTGGTACATTGAACAGACCGTCAAACCAATTCTTTGCAGAATGTTTAACATTTTCGGTGCCGTCAAACTGACGACCCTGTAGGTGTTTCCTCACTTTAGGAAACCAGAGTGGATTCGAATTCGAAGGAGATGGATCAAGTGTACTGGAATGCTAGTCAAAGTATTGGACACAGGGCATCAATTTGACTGCCACAACTTGGGATGTTTGCGACTGTGCATTTCCCTGAAACCTTCCGTGAAATTTCGTGTAAACTGCCAATTTCAGTTGGTCGAGGAGAATTGTGCAACACTCTCTGTTTATACTGCAGCCCTGAGGTAGATAGCCCGCTAATAAATACCGTCTCTGCGGTCTTATATGGTAGCGGATGCCTGATTTAACGGCACTGTGCCACTCCTTTGACTGTTCCTTAGTTCTACAATCATATATATATATATATATATATATATATATATATATATATATATATATATATCAGACCGTAAATTCACAGCACTGAGCCGTGCGTGGCTCGTGTGAGTTGCTGCTTTGCCTGACCGTGACCGGCGCTAGCAGCGCGTATCGATATACCCCCTCTCGTAGTATCTTTGCTCGACTGCTGTTACCTCCCTGTCGTTGTCTGTCGTAAGCGAGTTTGGGTAGCGAGTTCGGGTCTGCCAGTCAGTTGGAACACGTCTGGAGCGCGGCCAGGACCTGCCAGTCGGGGAGTTGTAATGCGGCACTACTGCAGTTGGGTGGAGCAGCAGTGAAATCTGCGTCGACATGGCTCGCCCGACCACTGTCGCCACGCATCACTTGAGCCGGGCCACGGTTTTGGTGGATCGTCGGTCGGTCGTCCTACCGGACGAGGCGTTTTAGCTGCCGATCGTTCATGAGTCGGCTGTGGCTGTGTGTGTGTGTGTGTGTGTGTGTGTGTGTGTGTGTGTGTGTGTGTGTGCGTGTGCGTGTGTGCGTGTGTGTGTGTGTGTGTCTCCATCGACTCCCGATTTGCCTTCGTGTGTGCTTAGTAACTGTTGGGTATCGTTCAGGTCTTCGTGCAGTGTTTGTCAGGTTGTGTGTGTAGTTGGCGTTATGTCCACTGACTACTATTTTAGATGTTGTCGGCATTCTGAGGAAGTCGGTCGGTTGCTGCGGACCAGGGAAGTTATCTCCGCGTGGAGCAGTCGGCTATGCCCGCTGGCGGTCCCTGCGCAGTGTCGGAGCGTGTGTGAAGGTGTCCGATCGCTACGAGCTTCGTGGTTCACCGACCCAGGACGTCGAAGTTGAGTAGTGGTTTCAAGTACCCAAGCCACGTCCATTCATGTTGTGTGGTTCGTTTCGGTGGTTCGCTGTTGGGCAGGTTTTGCTGTGAGCGACACCGAGTGTTTCCATTGCTGAAATTTAGCTGCCATGCGGTGCAATTAACTATATTGGTTGACTACAATTCAAGTGCACCAGCGAAATTTTCTGCCTTGTGGCCGTTAGTGTTTTGGTTACCTTCCCTGGCCACTGGCGTAAATTCAAGCAGTGTTCCTTTTGGGTGAAGTTAACTATATTACCGTATTTCAAATTCAAGTATAGCAGCGAAATTTTCTGCCTTGTGGCCGTTAGGGTTCCGGTTACCTGCCCTGGCCACTAACGTAATTTCAGGCAGCGTCCTTTCCTCGTCTGTTGTCACTGTCCATCATGGAGTGTAGTTTTGACAGCTAATACATATTTCATTGTGGATAATCACGTTCGTAACTTGTGGTGTTTGAGTTCTCATGTACTGATTAGTGGCAAACAAGTCGTTTTGTCGGTCGGTCCGTGGCTGTCCCCTGGTTGGGTTCCGATGGATCAAGTGTAATTGGTCTCACCACCTGTCTCACCTAAGTGAACGACGGCAGACCGACCTCCCTGGAGGCTTCTGAGTGCTGTTTCCTTTGTTGTACTTCTCACCGGTGTTAATTGTCTGTTTATAATCTACCATAACCGATGATTTAAAAATTCTTGCTTTTACTCGGTTTTATGTATTATTGAATTTTGGAAAATCACTGTTAGCCTTCAGTCACTTAAAACCTCATTCAAAAAAAAACCATTGCGGCCCTCTGCCATTGAAAGGTTATGGTAATTTATTTTAAAATCTTGAAAATTTTATTGTGGGCCTTCATCCGTTTGTATTGCATCTTGTTTATGTTTGTCTATTCACCCTTGTCTTGAGGCTCTCAGCCTCGCTGTGTACATATAGAGTATGTTAATTATTTTACTTGCAATTTTAACTGCATGTTTTCGCCACTTGAGATATACCTTTAAAATTTTTTGTTTGGAGGCCTTCAGCCGTGAACTGATTGCCTTTTGGAAACTCATAGTTCTAAAGGTTCGGCTATGTGCCGTTTTGGTTTAAAGGCGTTCTTAAATTACAATAAATTACAATTTTGAGTGAACCTGACCGACACTTTATTTGGCCCGTTCCACAATCCTAATCACCTGTTCGCCCAGCGGGTTTAGCGAGCGTTTCAAGCGCATTGTAAACTGAGATGCAGAAAGTCCTGGCATATCTCCTAATAACGTGTCGAACCTTCTTTTGCGGCGCAGTGCACCAAATCGACTTGGCATGGACTCAACAAGTCGTTGACAGTCCCCTGCAGAAATATTGAGCCATGCTGCCCTCTACAGCCGTCTACAGTTGCGAAAGTGTTACCGGTGCTGGATTTTCTGCCTAAACTGGATGGCCAGGTCATTCATTCGAATTGTTCAGAATATTCAAACCAATCGCGAACATTTGTGGCCAGGTGAGATGGTGCATTGTCATCCATAAAAATTCCATCGTTGTTTTGGAACATGAAGTCCATGAACTGCTAAAAATGGTCTCCAAGTAGCCGAACACATTTCCAGTCAGTGATTGATTCAGCTGCACCAGAAGGCCCAGTACATTCCCTGTAAACACAGCCCACACGATTATGGAGCCACCACAAGCTTGCACAGTGCCATGCTGACAACTTGGGTCCATGACTTCGTAGGGTCTGCACCACAATCAGATCTTACCAATCGATGTCGGGACCTATCTAACCAGGCCACGGTTTCCCAGTCGTCCAGGGTCCAACCAATATGGTCACAAGCCCAAGGGAGGTCGCAGGTCTTACGTCGGTTGTTTTCTGTCATAACCCATTAACGCCGAACTGCGCCGAACCGTTTTAACGGATACTATTTGTTGGCGTTGCACTATAACTTTTTCACTCCTTTCTCCACCCCCTGCACAAGTTCCGTGGATCCACATTTTGCATTTCATGCGCCTGATCAAATTTTTCCCATTTTATCTCGACAACTTGCAGTACCATTCCCCTATTTTACGGATGAGTTTCTGTGATAACTTCCCCACAGATTCTCTAAAACACTTCTTTTTCACGGGTGAAGCTGTAGATCCAGATTTTTCTTTTGATTCAGTTCTTTTTCCAAAGGCTTTTCGTCGATATACTGGCCCGTTGGCTAGACCTTAAAGTTATGCTTGGTGCTTTCATCCTTTTCCTCGGATTCGCTGATATGGCTTAGATGGACACCTACATTTTGCCTGCCGTGTTTCCTTCTGCATTGAAATTATTGGACAATCTATTTCGTTCTGCAACGTCGAAGGAAGATTTTCAAATTCATTGGAAAATACTTTACTGCGGTGTAAATTTTTTTTGTCTCTGTTTGCAGTTTTAGCATGCTTAGGCACAATTTATACGCGTGCATATTCATTTCATCGATGATCGTTACTCAGGTATACTGTTCCAGCTAAATGCTATTAATCCGTGCTCCACTTTCGATAATGATTTTCTGTTGACGTTCTTAAATACAAAATAATTAAATAACTAATAGCTTAGAGCCAAAAAAGCATTAGGAAGTTCTCCACATCCTTTCGAAACATTATACTGCACTAATGATGCTAAATACATTTTTAAAGCTCACTAAACGACTATGTTACTTAAATTGTACCAGTACAATATCGGGAACTTATTGCGGTACGTTGTAGATACCCTCGCCATTTTCTCTTTGTCAGTTTCTTACAAATGAATCACAACGAATACCAAATAGTTACTGTCTGAAAAGCAAGGTTATTTCTTGTATATTCACCCGTAAGGAAAACATTAAGTTAATATTAACCACAGAAAAATAATTCTCTTCGCCACACACACACAAAACGTTTGACGAAAAATACAATAAAATCAACGTTCCCTTCAGCCGAGCTGTTTCCTACACATAGAGCTCATAGCTGATAGTATGGCTCCAAGGGGCACGTACCTCACGCTGACAATATTAATTGTCGGATGGTAAAAGAGGTACGAATGTTATAATGGTGATACAAATTAAGAGCCGGTACAGTACAGGCAACTCTTCTCCAAGTGTCGTCGGCTGTGTAATATTTTCCTGTATGTTCAGCTTTCCAATCAATGCATTCCTCTCAGTGCGTTGTTTTGCCCACGTCGGGCATATCCTAGAATAGAGGTCGAATGCTCTGATCACGTATGACAGTGCGTTAACTTATGGACTGATTTTCGCAGTCTGTTCATCCGGCACCAATTTTAATCTGTTGAACGAACACACCGTTTTGTAAATTAAATGAGTTAATGTTAAATTGGTGCAACTAATTACGAAACTGACGTTAAAATTAGCCTGTTAGCTCCAGTTGTTGTATTGCAGCCATTATCTGTAATTACGCTTGATTTCGCTAAATATCAGTCCCAACGTATAAACAGTTGGCAGTATTGCCTGAGCATGTAATTCTCAAAGCGTATGACCCGGTGTATGCTTAAACGAATTTAACACGTGGTGAATAGCGTTGTGGTCAGAAAAGGATCTTCAATACCTAATACTTATCGTAATATTTTGTCGCTTCTTGGACTGCTTTCGTAAGAATTGTAAGTAAAATAAACATATTTAAATACGAAAAACGCCCATATCGACTATACGAGAAACGTACGCGACGTTTGTGGGGATTTCCGGTTACTTTCATACCATCAGGACTGGAGTGTCGCTACAGAAAGTACGAGAAAGACTTGTCACTCTGCAGCGGCGAGTGTGCTGGTTTCAAACTTCCTTCGTGATTAAAACTACGTGCCGGACGGAGACTCGAACATGGAAACATTGCTTTTAGCGGGAAGTGCTCTACGGACTTAGTTATCAACGCACTACTCACGGGTCACGCCAAAACCAGAACATATTACCGTACCTAATATTGTGTAGCAAACCTGACGGCACTCTAAATAGCTTTCAGTCGCCTATGAACGGGTAAATACAGGTCCCGTATGGTTTGCAAAGGAACATTTTACCGTTGTTCCTGTAGGCAACGATGATGGAGGTGGATAGCAATCACACACACACCTCGCCAAAGTACACCAAAAAGGCTCAACGATACTGAGATCTGGTTCATGTGGTAACCAGAGGAGATGCGACAATTCATCCTCGTGCTCACGAAACCAATCTTGGACGATGCGAGTTGTGTGAAAGGGACTCTGACGTCATGGAACACAGCATTACCATTGAAAAACAAATATTGTACCATGAGATGGACTCGATCACACAAAATGTTCATACACTACTGGCCATTAAAATTGCTACACCAGGAAGATATGCAGATGATAAACGGATATTCATTGGACAAATATATTATACTGGAACTGACATGTGATTACATTTTCACGCAATTTGGGTGCATAGATTCTGAGAAATCAGTACCCAGAACAACCACATCTGGCCGTAATAACGGCCTTGATACGCCTGGGCATTGCGTCCAACATAGCTTGGATGGCCTGTACAGGTACAGCTGCCCATGCAGCTTCAACACAATACCACAGTTCATCAAGAGTAGTGACTGGCGTATTGTGACGAGCCAGTTGCTCGGCCACCATTGACCAGACATTTCACTGGGCGACAGATCTGGAGAATGGGCTGGTCAGGGCAGCAGTCGAACATTTTCTGTATCCAGAAAGGCCCGTACAGGACCTGCAACATGCGGTCGTGCATTATCCTGCTGAAATGTAGGGTTTCCCAGGGATCGAATGAAGGGTAGAGCCACAGGTCGTAATACATCTTAAATGTAACGTCCACTGTTCAAAGTGACGTCAATGCGAACAAGAGGTGACCGAGACGTGTAACCAATGGCACCCCATACCATCATGCCGGGTGATGCGCCAGTATAGCGATGACGAATACATGCTTTCAGTGTGCGTTCACCGCGATGTCGCCAAACACGGAGGCGACCATCATGATGCTGTAAACAGAACCTGGATTCATCCGAAAAAACGACATTTTGCCATTGGTGCACCTAGGTTCGTCGTTGAGTACACCATCGCAGGCACTCCTGTCTGTGATGCAGCGTCAAGGGTAACCGCAGCCATGGTTTCCGAGCTGATAGTCCATGCTGCTGCAAACGTCGTCGAACTTTTCGTGCAGATGGTGGTTGTCTTGCAAACGTCCCCATCTGTTGACTGAGACGTGGCTGCACGATCCGTTACAGCCATGCGGATAGGATGCCTGTCATCTCGACTGCTAGTGATACGAGGCCGTTGGGATCCAGCATACCGTTCCGTATTACCATCCTGAACCCACCGATTCCATATTCTGCTAACAGTCATTGGATCTCGACCAACACGAGCAGCAATGTTGCGATACGGTAAACTGCGATCGCGATAGGCTACAATCCGATCTTTGTCAAAGTCGGAAACGTGATGGTACGTATTTCTCCTCCTTACACGAGACATCACAACAACGTTTCACCAGGAAACGCCGGTCCACTGCTGTTTGTGTATGAGTAATCGGTTGGAAACTTTCCTCATGTCAGCACGTTGTAGGTGTCGCCACGTGCACCAACCTAGTGTGAATGCTCCGAAAAGCTAATCATTTGCATATCACAGCATCTTCTTGCTGTCGGTTAAATTTCGCGTCTGTAGCACGTCATCTTCACGGTGTAGCAATTTTAATGGCCAGTAGTGTATAATCATCGGCAGTAATTGTAGCTAGCAGAGAAACCATGGGGGTCCATGGAATACAATGGTATGGCTGCCAAATCATTACCGAACCGCCACCATATTTAACTCTTGGAACGTAAATTCGGCCAGGATTGGAAACAGTGCGAAACAAGACTCATCCAACCAAATGACTTTCTTCCATCGGTACGCAGTCCACGTGTTATGGCGTTTCCTGTTACAGGCATTTGTATCACTGATGACTGATTGTGGAATCCCAGCTCGCCGTGCAGTTCCCTCCTTATGGAGCTCCCTTCGTGTTATTTTGGGGCTGACATGGTTCGTGTGTGCGACATTCATATCTGCATCACTTAACACTTCCGGGCTGAGATGCCGTGGTCCATACATAAGACTCTCCCCTGACGCTTCGCCTTCGACTGCGGAAGGCATCCTCCGAGGACAATCGGCGAACTGCGACGAGAGCGCGAGTGAGCGCCATATATATGACATCCAGAGGGCGCCGCTGTCAATCACGTGACGTCGGCTGTGCTATGATCTCTGATATTGCCAACTCTCTCAATTGAAATTAATCGATTGTCACGCTGTTGCTGCAATGTTGACATCCATATCTTATCCAGCTTAATGCCTTCATCTTTTCTATTAAAATTATTGCGGTATTTGGCAATCTCAATGGCCTCTCTGTTCATTGAACACCTTAGAGCGACCTTCAAGAATAATGGGTATTCCAACAGAGAAACAGATCGTGCACTGCGCCCTAGACTGATAACCAGGACGGACGAGGATCGACAGCAACCCAAGGGGAAAGTGTTCTTACCATTTATCAGTAAGGTCACTGACTGCACTGGAAAAATTTTAAACAAGTTCGATGTGGAAACTGTCTTCAGACCCAACACGAAAATAAAAGAATGTTTAAGATCCGCAAAAGATAGAAGACATCCTCTAGCTACACCAGGTGTGTATAAAATTCCGTGCAGTTGTGGAAAGGTCTATATAGGCACAACAAAAAGAAGCATCAACACCCGTTTGGGTGAACATAAAAGGAACTGCCGCCTCGGACATATTGATAAATCGTCTGTAGCGGAACATGTCTTTCAAGAAGGTGATCATGAAACAAAGTTTAGTGAGACGGCCGTCATAGCAGAAACGTCGCATTATTATGCGCGAATGTACAGAGAGGCCATTGAGATTACCAAACACTGCAATAATTTTAATAGAAAAGATGGAAGAATTAAGCTGGATAAGATATGGATGTCAGCATTGCAGCAACAGCGTGACAATCGATTAATTTCAATTGAGAGAGTTGGTAGTATCAGAGATCATAGCACAGCCGACGTCACGTGACTGACAGCTGCGCCCTCTGGATGTCTTATATATACGGCGCTCACTCGCGCTCTTGTCGCAGTTCGCCGATTCTTCTCGGAGGATGCCTTCCGCAGTCGAAGGCGAAACGTCACGCGGGAGTCTTATGTATGGACCACGGCATCTCAGCCCGGAAGTGTTAACTGATGACAACACCTGCCATGAAAGCCTTCATTCAATGATCATTCATACCTGCAGTTACTTACGACAGCTACTGTCATCGTATTATTTTTCGTAACGATCCTCTTCAATGACGGTCCGTCATAATCACTCAATTCACGCTTTCGTCATCCTTGTGACTTAGAAGATAATGTTTTTTCGCCTTCTCTGAATGCGGTATAAATGTTCGATACAGCGCCAAACACTTAGGCTCCCTTGGTTACGCGAGCATCCGCCGTACGAGCATCAACAATTTGCCTACGTTCGAATTCACTTAGCTCCAACATAATGCTCTCAAACTACACAGAACACTGTTCTGACCGCGACCGACAGCTGAAACGTGTTGAGAACATTTCACAGATGATATTCAAACACAGTGCAACATGCAGGATTGGCTATCATCCGCCTTTACATTCAAGCATACGTTTTTGGCGGTGTTTCCACATTCTTGATCAATCCCTGTACTTCAATCTCTATACACCTATTTACAGCAAACACTGTTCTTTCCTAAGAGAGAGAGAGATACCGTTCGAGGAACGTTGACCGAAGAATCATTTATAACTCCGTACGCTACAGAACCGGTATGCCAATATGGCAAAATCGCTATGAGCATTGAGGCAATCAACCCACTTACGCACCAGGTTCAAGATAGCCATGTCCTGCTGCGTGAAGAATTTCGCAACTACCTGCTGCACATCCTCGTCCGACAGGAATCGTCGACCATTCAAAGCGTTTTTCAAGGGACCGAAGACTTGACAATCACATGGGGAGACATCAGGACCGTGGGGCTTGTGCTACTGTCCCTCCCACTTGAGTTTGGCAAACCTTCTGCGTTACAATTGCGATGGGAACGTGCGTTACCACGAAGCAGCGGCACCCCTTGTCGCAGTTGGTTTTCGGAAAACTTGCTGTCACATACACATTCTTCGTTCTCTAATGGATGTCTGCTGATGTTTTTCCTTCGACAGCCAACAAAAGAATAACAGCGTGTTTTGTCCTGTGTGGACACGTTTAGTAATAACATCGGCGAAGGTAACATTTCTGCATTTACCGAGCTCTCGAATACCACACTGACCACTTGTCTACAGGTCGGCACACTCCCACATCGAAAGTCATTCAACATTGCATATACGCTGCGGCAACGCAGTCAAACGGAAACTTTATGATCGCCCCTTACACGTCTACACGACTACTCCGCAGTTCACACTTAATTTCCTGTCGGAGGGTTCATCGAGCCACCACCAGACCACTTCCCTACCCACATTAAACGTGTTCGCAATTGCAAATATGGACAACCATCACCTGTAGAATGGAATGACGACAATGAAAATTTGTGCCGGGCCAGGAATCGAACCCAGATTTCCCGCTTATCGCGAGTGGCCAGACTAAAATTTCCGTATGTCGTCAACCACGCGTCTACAACCTGTACTCATACATCCATTATGTATGTTTCTGTACAGGTAAGGCATTTTACTTGAAATTCGCTTGCTCGGTTGTTCCGGCTTAACGTCAAGCGCCGGTACGAAGATCAAGAACTTGAGACGACGTCAGCCAATAGTTCGCTGACTAGGACCGCAGCCTCTATCCGAAGAGATTATAAGCACCCCTCCTGCCAGTCTCATCTGGACAGTAGAAGAAGCGCACTAGCAAACCCGGACTACAACTCACGCCCTAGAAGAGGGACACTAGAAGAGTCTTGATTGGTGATCCATATCAAGTTGTGTCAATTACTTTTAGGGTATTGTATATAGCGAAAGACGTTGATTATGTGTATGTCGTTAATTGCTTGCGATCCAAAGTTAAGCATAGTCAGTCTACTTTATTGTAATAAAAACCATTAATATGATTTGCTTGAATTGTTGTATAGCTATCCGAGAAAGCAGCATCCTTTAGGCACCCTATAAGAGACGAGTGGGCAGGACTCCACATCGGCCTTGACGGAATTGTGAATACGTTTAATGTATTTTATAACGTCTGTAGTAGCAGCATCTTGCTTTGGACATGCATACTTTTCCAAATGAACTTTGCATCTTAATTCAGAATAACAAATACACTGCAATATCGTATTTATCCGCCACACCGGGTAAGCGACTTTCAAGTAAAATGTCTCACCTGTACGGGAATGTACATAATGGATGTACGAGTACAGATTGTAGACGCATGGTTGATGACACGAAAATTTGGGGCTGGCCGTGAATCGTGCACCGATAGCCAACAGTCTGCTTTAGGCAGTGGCGCCCATCTCAGACCTGTTGTCCCGGCTGATACTGCGCGTGTTTTTGTTTGAATAGATCGCCATGGCACATAATTTTAGAAAGACTACGCCCCAGTTTACGATGACAACAACTACGCCAGACCCAAGGCTTTTGAAATAGAGCGTTTTTTTTTTTTAGGGAAGAAGTTCGTTTACCTGCTACAGACATAGTTTGGATAGACCCATCCATTTTAAGCAGCACAATGTAAGATGACTGATGAAGCTGCATGTGTAAGAACAATCGCCGGTACTCAAAGCGGCGTTTAAATTTTGGAAATCTGATGGCTATATCAGCTATTGTGACGTCCCCTCTCCCCTTTTGTTGCCGCTGTTGATGTTGAGCCGCTACTGCTACAGCTCGGTCGGTGGAATGGAGATGCGACCCGCAGTGATGGTTGTCCCCGACGGATAACGTGCAACAGCACCTGAGAATCTCTGCCGACCAGTGTGGCCGTGCGGTTCTAGGCGCTACAGTCTGGAACCGCGCCACCGCTACGGTCGCAGGTTCGAATCCTGCCTCGGGCATGGATGTGTGTGATGTCCTTAGGTTAGTTAGGTTTAAGTAGTTCTGAGTTCTAGGGGACTGATGACCTCAGAAGTTAAGTCCCATAGTGCTCAGAGCCATTTTGAAAATCTCTAAATAAAATTGTTCCTCGCGTAATGTATGAAAGTCCGTTTGCGAGTCCGCACAGTCTTTTCAGCGATGCGAACTGCCGATTTTAGTTGTCTATTATGGTTTTATGATGATTTGCTATGCTCGGTTAGTTAATTATTGCAGTATTGAGTGAATCATTCATCACCGGCGTCATTTCACACCACTGGAGCGAGGAAAAATTCATTTGCGGTTCAGTATCAGTAGCTGTTGTTACGTTGCTAGGCAAAATTGTGCTTGCTTTCGTGCGTCGTAATATTATTCCGGCAAATCACTCCTTTCAATACTTAATGTTCATCAAGTCACTCTTTCAATTAAAATGTTCACAGTTAATTAATTTTGATCATCAACTATCACACAGTACAATTAATGATGGCGCCAACACGTGAGATTATCATTACTGACGAACAATTTTTATTGTTTCTTCTTAGCAGTTAGTTTATAATGATCACACCACACGCACACCGATGGATCAGATAAATTACGATTCTTTTCAGTTCGTTGACCGTGACAATTCCGACAACTTTTACAATCGGCGTATTTGTATTATCCTCGTATGGTCGTATTAATATTTCCTACTCAAGGCTAATCAGGTACTGCAGTCTTCGATACTATGTCCATCCTTCGTTGTAACTGTTCACTTTGATGAAGGTTGAGTCCAACAATAATATCTCCAGTAATTAAAGTTCATTAACTCGTCGTACACTATCAGAATATCACTTCAGTTCAAGTTGTCTAGTCAGAGTAACTGAGAACAAAGTCCGCGCATCTCTATCACGCAATAGTACTTTCTTTGAATAGAAACAATCTCGTAGCGTTCCGTTCGTAGTACTATAACAAAACAGTGCTCTCTCACGACTTGATAGGAAGCAAGCTAGCAAGCGACCAACTTTCCCATGATCGAGCATTGTAGGCGCAATGAATTTCCTTTTCGCCGTGTTTACAACTCTCTTTCACGATAAATGTTATCTCTGACCGACATATTACTTTGGACTTAACTTTCGTAGTACTGATTTGCAGTTATTACTGAGATGTTTGATAGCTAATTAAAAATCACGACATACTCAGTAATTATTGAAATTGGTGTTCATCAAAACTTTAAGGTGTTATATTATTGTCAAAGTTGACGCACCTGTCGGGATAACACTGTTCCCTACTTTAAATTATCATGACATTATTATTTGGGTTTTCGGGTTTCTTAGGATGTTACACTATGTAACAGTAGCTCCTTCAGGCTTGGGAGTGAGGGTCATTCCGAATTTCGAACTGCCGTTTGAGGTACCAGAATCGATGGTTATTGAATCGTTGCGGCCATATGGAACGGTGAAACGTGAGGGAGTTTTATCACCTATCCTGTGCTAAACGACGCCTGACAGGTGCGGATCGTCGTTAACAAACGTATTCATTCACCTTTTTATGTTGGAGGAAGTCGGTCTATGCAGATTTTCTATGGCCAGACGCGTACATTTTCTGACGGTGGAGGAGGACATATCCGCTCGGAGTGCGTACAAGGCCGCTTCAAGCAACAGCCAAGTGGAGAAGCGTCACGGTGAGAAGTCCCCACGCAACCGTCGATGATGTACGTGTCGATAGCGGGCCGGGAGATGTTGCCGAGTTCGGAGACACGGACGTGTCGATGCAAGAGCGGAACGAGTTATGGGAGCAGGGATGTGAGACGGAGAATGCCCCTACACTCACCTCACGGCAGATAAGGGAGGAACTTTCTGCATCCTCACAAGTAGCACGAGGCATGGAAGTGGAGGTCGTATCTGTGGCGGCAGCAATGGACCAACGAGCGCCCAGTGAAAACGTGAGAAGTCGCAAAAAGCACCGCCATAGTTCGGGTACAACGTCCTCCCTAGCATAGGGGAAACGTCCGCACAGTGTTCACCTTCCATGGGCGCAGCGTGAAAACAGGAAGAAGTACGCAGGAGCCAGATCAGGGGAGTTCACAGGGTGTTCAAGAACAGTTACCATCTTCTGCGCCAGGATTTGGCGCACACGGATCA
Source organism: Schistocerca americana (assembly GCF_021461395.2). Taxonomy (NCBI): domain Eukaryota; kingdom Metazoa; phylum Arthropoda; class Insecta; order Orthoptera; family Acrididae; genus Schistocerca; species Schistocerca americana. Next base: position 278,632,361 of record NC_060119.1, on the reverse strand, counting down.
CGCAGTGTGCTGGGACATTGCCATGCAGCAACAGCATCTATTTTCTAGTCCTGTACAACTCTGACTGAACCCTCCAGTAACGCTGTAGCAATCGGTTCAAAACGGACTGGTAAAATGCAGCATTAGTGGTTTGACATGCAGGGACAAATTCCTTGTTGATGATGCCGTTGTCGTCGAAGAAGACGATCAACAGTGGTTTCACCTTGGATTTTTGCAGATGGCTTCTTATTTTGGTTGCGGGGAAGACGGTGAACACCATGACATCGACTGCCGTTTTGATTCCAGATCGAACTAGGAGCACCACGTCTCATCTCCTGTGACTATGGTGCTCAGAAGCAATATATCCTGGTCACACATGGAAATGAAATCACCAGAAGTTTCCATTCCCTTTGCTTTCTGCCCATGTATGAGCTTGTGCACCACAAATCGGGAGATCTTCCGCTTAGGACCGAGCGAGATGGTGCAGTGGTTACCACAATGGACTCGCATTCGGGAGGACGACGGTTCAATCCCGCGTCCGGCCATCCTGATTTAGGTTTTCCTTGATTTCCCTAAATCGCTCCAGGCAAATGCCGGGATGCTTCCTTTGAAAGGGCACGGCCGACTTCCTTCCCCGTCCTTCCCTAATCCGATGAGACCGATGACCTCGCTGTTTGGTCTCTTCCCTCAAACAATCCAAATCTTCCGCTTACCAAAATCATCGCGGACGATGATGTGCACCGTGTCCTTGCTAATGCCTAATTCCTCCGCAATCGATCTGAGAGTCCGTCGCCGATCTTGTACCAGCATTTGTCGCACTTTCTCGATCTTTCCGGGGTTATGCTTGTCGATGGCCGACCTGAACGTGGCTCAAAATGGTTCAAATGGCTCTGAGCACTATGGGACTTAACATCTAAGGTCATCAGTCCCCTAGAACTTAGAACTACTTAAACCTAACTAACCTAGGGACATCACACACATCCATGCCCGAGGCAGGATTCGAACCTGCGACCGTAGCAGTCGCGCGGTTCCGGACTGAGGCACCTAGAACGTGGCTCATCCTCAGTTGTTTCCTTCCCTTCAAGGAAGCGTTTAAACCATTCGTAAGCATATTTTCTGCTCACGGCTTCCCTCCCGTACACCTGCACCAACATTCCATGTGTCTCCGTTGCAGTCTTCCCCAATTTGTAGCAAAACTTGATGTTTACACGTTGCTCCATTGCGCTGTGACACTTCCTCTCACACTGACTACCTTCAACTGGTCGCAGTCTGCTTACACACTGTCTGTTTACACAGCCAGTCACATGCAGTGCATGCCGCATATCGATTCTCTTCAAGTGTCCAAATACCCATGCGCATGCACACACATACACACACATGTGCCATGTTTCCCTTGAAGTATGACACCCTTCACCAATCTTTTTAGACACACCACGTATAAGGTGTGAACAGTGAACATTAACACTGTACGATCTTTTGCAAAGTTACAACTTTTCCAGGACGTGGTTTACGTCACAGATGTGGATTTCCCCTGGTGCAGGAAACCTGCAATACTGCCTTTCCAGACGTGCATGGTCACAGCACTTAGCTAGTGCAGACTCCAGACGCAGGACGTGGAATGGCGATTTTAGTCAGGGAAGGGATTCCAGCATGAAAGTATCTAACCAAAATTGTATCCTTTTATTCTGTGAAAGTATCAGTGATAAGATTGTTTTAAATCAATTATTCAGCAAACCTGCATCTGACTGCGTCTGTGAACTTGTTTCTTGCACCCCTCCATTTTGCCAGAAATGCAGCATGTATTTGACTCAGCAATCAAGTTTAAGAAAATAATGCTGTTTTTTGCAATGGCATTAAGATGGTACTGGAAAATTAACTTTTGGCCCTGATGTTTACTTGGTTCTTTCACTGGTGGGTAACTATAGTTTACTACTCATTTTCATATTCAATACAAGCAAAGGCTGTGGATTATGATTCAGGCTGTTAGATTTAAACACAATGTTGATGTCAGTATATATATTGTTAAACTTTTAAGTCATACACAAAACCTACCATTTCAAACATTTTCGTACCACGAATCACTCTCACAAAAAATTTTACAAAACGCTTACTGTGTCAAACCTTTGACAGACAAATCCTAACTCTGAACATTAGCTAACAAAAGTCAATCTGTAATGATTATAATGATTATATATCTTATCTCATTTACGTGCTAAAGTTTGGTCAGGGGCAGCGACCTCCCTTAAAGCTGTCTGCACACGTCTGCTTCCTCCGGGCACCTGCCTGCGACTCTCCGTTTTTTTTTTTTCTGCGCACGCCCGCTCTCTTAACCATCAAAGTTCCTCCTACTCAAAGATATTATACTCGTTCCACCTTGCAGTTGGCAACTACCAACTATTTTCTAGAGCTAACTTGATCAGACCATAGCACATACCTTTCAAGCGTGTAACCTCGATTATCTCCCTCCAGCCTGGGGGTTTTTGCGATGACCATGAGTGGCATTCATATTGTCAAAATCTGATCTGACAAAAGGCAGGAGGGGGCACAATTGTACTTGGAGGAGAGGGCGCCCCCTATTCCATGACAGATCACATTTTGGTAAGAGGGAGTAATAGCATAAGGGCAGCATGAGCCTACTTTTGATATCAATTGATATCAAACTGATATGCAAATTAATTAAACTGATCAATTAATTACCCCCACACACAGATGATGTCATGTGTTTTCCTCAGCCTGCACGTGAGGCCCTGCTTCATTCACCTGCCTGACCACCACCCCTCCAACCTGTCCTATTAACTGGAATTTCGAATTTAGGCAGGAATTACAAATTTTGGCAGAATTTCGATTTTTGGGGGAATTCCGAATTTTGGCGGGAATTTCGAATTTTGGTGGGAATTTCTCTCTCCCAGGACTTTGCTAACAACCCTCCCCTCCCCACGTGAGAACTGGTGGGAATCTAACACTTGGAATCTGTCCAATTGCAGGGGTTAGGTTGGGTTGCTTGGGGAAGGAGACCAGACAGCGAGGACATCGGTCTCATCGGATTAGGGAAGGATGGGGAAGGAAGTCGGCCGTGCCCTTTCAGAGGAACCATCCCGGCATTTGCCTGAAGTAATTTAGGGAAATCACGGAAAACCTAAATCAGGATGGCCGGACGCGGGATTGAACCGTGGTCCTCCCGAATGCGAGTCCAGTGTCTAACCACTGCGTGTCCAATTGCAGGAAAGGAAGATTATATTGGTGTACTTTACTTATTTTGGTTGGGAAACTCAAGTAAAGATCAGTCACAATTACATAATTAATCATAAAGATCGGTCTAAATTGCACAATCATACACATAGCATTGCACGAGAAGTGCAATACAGCTCAAAAATTAACGATGCCGTACAACTGGTGTTAGCCTTCTAGGAAAAAATATCACGACAGCACTCGAAACTAGTGGCACACGAACTCATACTTCACCTACAAGCTGGCTGGAAAAAGGGGTGAAGTGGACGGTGTTATCTTTATTTTTGGTGGGAATTATGTACGACTGATGAGATTCTAGTACTGGACAGAGAGGAGTTTAATAAGTGCATTACCTGGAAGGATACAGCTGATGGGTGTATCAATCGCTGTTTGATGTCATAATTCGCTACAGACGACGGCTTAAAAATCAACTGCATCCCAGATAATTGAAGCCAAGACACGCTACCGTATGTGTTGGAAAATGCTTCACTACTCTAATTACACATCGAGATTGTCGTGAGAAAAAAACAGTTCAGTAATGAACGGGTCAGAATGCAACAAATGTGCTGAGGAAAATCGTCATCCCAAGAGTACAGAGGAGGCGAAGTTGAACCTGTGTTCTCCTCGATGTACGATCGCAAACTACCAAAATTAGAGTCTCTCTTACCTTCCCTCATCCTTCCCCCACCCTTTCTCCCTCCATTCCTCCTCCTATGGGGGACACAGACTTTTTAAAATGGTCAACTGCTGCCGCACACAGCGCATTTAACTGCGGCATAACATCTCGCCTCCAGCAGACGAGTGGCACCCGGCCCTCCTTAAGCCGACAGTCCACCATCGGCCCTTCGCCAACACAAAAATGATGTAAACTAAGCTAAACGATAGGAGATAAATTGAGGGCCACCTGAAGTCAACCTATTTGTTCGCCTAAAATTTAGTGGCACAGCCCACCCCAAACGCCAAGCCCTGGTTAGGCACAGCTGCCTAGAGCGACTACACACCACCCCCTCAAGTTCTGGCTGTTGCAGTGCGAAAAAGCTCACTATCATAATTGTATTTAATGTCAACGAATCTCTTATAATCAAACCTATTAAAAAGGAAATCACAATCGCGATAATAATAAATGTCCTCCTTCTAGGAAAATAGCCGAAGTCCATTTTCTTTTACTTTCTTGTGCAAAGTTCATTTACTTCAACTGCAGGATACAATCTGCATTGCATTATTTTGGGACATTCAATTGCTTTCAGCTTCAGAGACAAAATACACGGCATGAGAGCGTCTCTTGCCTTGAAAGTCGTGTCTATAAGTCAACTACCATGCACATGTGTATTACAAACATTCCAGACATATGAAATAACATTACAGAATACATTCTTTCACGCCATTTAGTCACATGCCGGAAAAACACAGTCGTTTGACGTTTGACAACAAGAAGCTGTAATTGAGGAGGACGTTGCTGTTTTGTACACTGTGACAGGTTCCGTTTTACCAATGTGATGCTGTATCACTTTACCGTGTTTCTCTCTTCCGATGCATGGAAATCAAATATTATCTGCATGCTTACATTTGACATTTTTGATGCATGATTCACCTCTACCGACATGCCTGTAAAGTTTCTATCATACAGCAGATTCTTGCGTTCTAGTTTTGTAAGCAATTTGATCACCATAGCCTATTTCACACAATCTACTCACATGTCGGAAAAAAACACTATCATTTCTAGGTTTCACATCGAGCTATAATTTAGGTGGTGTCCACTTTATAATCAGAGATTATGAAGTATGAAATAACATAGGACTTGCGGTAACACCTATTTTGAAACACGCAGTCCTAACGATAGTAATAAAAACAGTCATTATCCCACGAGTACAGATACAGCCGATTTCTGTTACTTTTAAGAGCAAAAACGTTGTAGTTTTGAGAGAACTGTCTGCATCCAAACTTTAGCACCCCTTCTATAAGATTTTACCACATCTGTCTTCCGATTCATCGAAAAACAAGTACCATCTATGTGTCAGCACCGAGCACATTGCATATACACTCCTGAAAATGGAAAAAAGAACACATTGACACCGGTGTGTCAGACACACCATACTTGCTCCGGACACTGCGAGAGGGCTGTACAAGCAATGATCACACGCACGGCACAGCGGACACACCAGGAACCGCGGTGTTGGCCGTCGAATGGCGCTAGCTGCGCAGCATTTGTGCACCGCCGCCGTCAGTGTCAGCCAGTTTGCCGTGGCATACGGAGCTCCATCGCAGTCTTTAACACTGGTAGCATGCTGCGACAGCGTGGACGTGAACCGTATGTGCAGTTGACGGACTTTGAGCGAGGGCGTATAGTGGGCATGCGGGAGGCTGGGTGGACGTACCGCCGAATTGCTCAACACGTGGGGCGTGAGGTCTCCACAGTACATCGATGTTGTCGCCAGTGGTCGGCGGAAGGTGCACGTGCCCGTCGACCTGGGACCGGACCGCAGCGACGCACGGATGCACGCCAAGACCGTAGGATCCTACGCAGTGCTGTAGGGGACCGCACCGCCACTTCCCAGCAAATTAGGGACACTGTTGCTCCTGGGGTATCGGCGAGGACCATTCGCAACCGTCTCCATGAAGCTGGGCTACGGTCCCACACACCGTTAGGCCGTCTTCCGCTCAAGCCCCAACATCTTGCAGCCCGCCTCCAGTGGTGTCGCGACAGGCGTGAATGGAGGGACGAATGGAGACGTGTCGTCTTCAGCGATGAGAGTCGCTTCTGCCTTGGTGCCAATGATGGTCGTATGCGTGTTTGGCGCCGTGCAGGTGAGCGCCACAATCAGGACTGCATACGACCGAGGCACACAGGGCCAACACCCGGCATCATGGTGTGGGGAGCGATCTCCTACACTGGCCGTACACCTCTGGTGATCGTCGAGGGGACACTGAATAGTGCACGATATATCCAAACCGTCATCGAACCCATCGTTCTACCATTCCTAGACCGGCAAGGGAACTTGCTGTTCCAACAGGACAATGCACGTCCGCATGTATCCCGTGCCACCCAACGTGCTCTAGAAGGTGTAAGTCAACTACCCTGGCCTGCAAGATCTCCGGATCTGTCCCCCATTGAGCAGGTTTGGGACTGGATGAAGCGTCGTCTCACGCGGTCTGCACGTCCAGCACGAACGCTGGTCCAACTGAGGCGCCAGATGGAAATGGCATGGCAAGCCGTTCCACAGGACTACATCCAGCATCTCTACGATCGTCTCCATGGCAGAATAGCAGCCTGCATTGCTGCGAAAGGTGGATATACACTGTACTAGTGCCGACATTGTGTATGCTCTGTTGCCTGTGTCTATGTGCCTGTCGTTCTGTCAGTGTGATCATGTGATGTATCTGACCCCAGGAATGTGTCAATAAAGAAAAAACATGGAGGGCATCGCAGCATATAGAAATAGGACAAGTCTGTAGCACTGATGGGCGCTTCCAAACAAGTGTCTGAATATGATGACCTCTACATTTAATCCTATGCTCCACAGTGACATGTAGCAGATATCCAGTATTCCGCCAAGGAGCTCTCGATCTGAACGAAGTGGTGTCAGTCACTCTTTAGATGGTAATGAAAACCGTACCAGTGGATGGATGGAACGGGAAAGGTGCCGTCGATATGGGATGGTGTACTGTAGTAAGAACCTCAGTTGATAGCGCGATCAATTTTAGCAGTTTTACCAGTTGTTCTGTAATTTCAACACCAGCCAATGAGACAGCTGATTGGTTCTCCATTTCTGTACCATTGCTCAATCATCCATTCACTACTTTGCAAGTACCATATACTAGGTGGCGAATGCAGATAGATGACTGTGCATTACGTCCATTCAGCCATATACGCCAAAGAATAGCAGCTGGTCCATAATTTCAACACTAGCCGATGACACAGCAGAATGCTTCCCAATTTCTGCATCAACGCGAAATCACCCCGTCAGTACTTTGGAAGTACCATATACAAGACTGAAAGTGCAGATACATGGCTGTGCAATATGTCTATTCAATCATACACTATGTGATCAAAAATATCCGGACACCTGGCTGAAAAATGACTTAAAAGTTCGTGGCGCTCTCCATCGGTAATGCTGGAATTCAGTGTGGTGTTGGCCCACCCTTAGGTTTGATGACAGCTTCCACTCTCGCAGGCCTATATTCAGCCAGGTGCTGGAAGGTATATAGGGGAATGGCAAGCCATTCTTCACGGAGTGCTGCACTGAGGAGAGGTATCGATGTCGGTCGGTGAGGCTTGCCACGAAGTCGGAGTTCCAAAACATCACAAAGGTGTTCTATAAGATTCAGGTCAGGACTCTGTGCAGGCCAGTCCATTATAGGGATGTTATTATCGTGTAACCACTCCGTCACAGGCCGTGCATTATGAACAGGTGCTCGATCGTGTTGAAAGATGCAATCGCCATTCCCGAAATGCTCTTCAACAATGGGAAGCAAGAAGGTGCTTAAAACATCAATGTAGGCCTGCGCTGTGCCACGCAAAACAACAAGGGGTGCAAGCCACTTCCATGAAAAACACGACCACACCATAACACCACCGCCTCCGAATTTTACTGTTGACACTACTCCACGCTGGCAGACGACGTTCATCGGTCATTCACCATACCCACATTCTGCCTTCGGATCGCCACATTGTGTACCGTGATTCGTCACTCCACACAACGTTTTTCCACTGTTCAATCGTCCAATGTTTACGCTCCTTGCACCAGTCGAGGCGTCGTTTGACATTTACCGGCGTGATGTGTGGCTTATGAGCAGCTGCTCGACCATGTAACCCATGTTTTCTCACCTCCCGCCTGACTGTCATAGTACTTGCAGTGGATCCTGATGCAGTTTGGAATTCCTATGTGATGGTCTGGATAGATGTCTGCCTATTACACATTAGGACCCTCTTCAACTGTCGGCGGTCTCTGTGAGACAACAGACCAAGTCGCTCTGTAAGCTTGTGTGCTGTACGTGTCCCTCCACATTTCCACTTCACTATCACATCGGAAACAGTGGACCTACGGATGTTTAGGAGTGTGGAAACCTCGCGTACAGACGTATGAAACAAATGATACCCAGTCACCTGACCACGTTCAAAGTCCTTGAGTTCCGCACAGCGCTCCATTCTGCTCTCTCACGATATCTAATGACTATTGAGGTCGCTGATAATGGAGTACCTGGCAGCAGCTGGCAGCACGATGCACTTAATATGAAAAACGTATGTTTTGTGGGGTGTCCGGATACTTTTGATCACATAGTGTATGTTAATTTGTAAATCCACTCCTGGAAATTGAAATAAGAACACCGTGAATTCATTGTCCCAGGAAGGGGAAACTTTATTGACACATTCCTGGGGTCAGATACATCACATGATCACACTGACAGAACCACAGGCACATAGACACAGGCAACAGAGCACGCACAATGTCGGCACTAGTACAGTGTATATCCACCTTTCGCAGCAATGCAGGCTGCTATTCTGCCATGGAGACGATCGTAGAGATGCTGGATGTAGTCCTGTGGAACGGCTTGCCATGCCATTTCCATCTGGCGCCTCAGTTGGACCAGCGTTCGTGCTGGACGTGCAGACCACGTGAGACGACGCTTCATCCAGTCCCGAACATGCTCAATGGGGGACAGATCCGGAGATCTTGCTGGCCAGGGTAGTTGACTTACACCATCTAAAGCACGTTGGGTGGCACGGGGTACATGCGGACGTGCATTGTCCTGTTGGAACAGCAAGTTCCCTTGCCGGTCTAGGAATGGTAGAACGATGGGTTCGATGACGGTTTGGATGTACCGTGCACTATTCAGTGTCCCCTCGACGATCACCAGTGGTGTACGGCCAGTGTAGGAGATCGCTCCCCACACCATGATGCCGGGTGTTGGCCCTGTGTGCCTCGGTCGTATGCAGTCCTGATTGTGGCGCTCACCTGCACGGCGCCAAACACGCATACGACCATCATTGGCACCAAGGCAGAAGCGACTCTCATCGCTGAAGACGACACGTCTCCATTCGTCCCTCCATTCACGCCTGTCGCGACACCACTGGAGGCGGGCTGCACGATGTTTGGGGCGTGAGCGGAAGACGGCCTAACGGTGTGCGGGACCGTAGCCCAGCTTCATGGAGACGGTTGCGAATGGTCCTCGCCGATACCCCAGGAGCAACAGTGTCCCTAATTTGCTGGGAAGTGGCGGTGCGGTCCCCTACAGCACTGCGTAGGATCCTACGGTCTTGGCGTGCATCCGTGCGTCGCTGCGGTCCGGTCCCAGGTCAACGGGCACGTGCACCTTCCGCCGACCATTGGCGACAACATCGATGTACTGTGGAGACCTCACGCCCCACGTGTTGAGCAATTCGGCGGTACGTCCACCCGGCCTCCCGCATGCCCACTGTACGCCCTCGCTCAAAGTCCGTCAACTGCACATACGGTTCACGTCCACGCTGTCGCGACATGCTACCAGTGTTAAAGACTGCGATGGAGCTCCGTATGCCACGGCAAACTGGCTGACACTGACGGCGGCGGTGCACAAATGCTGCGCAGCTAGCGCCATTCGACGGCCAACACCGCGGTTCCTGGTGTGTCCGCTGTGCCGTGCGTGTGATCATTGCTTGTACAGCCCTCTCGCAGTGTCCGGAGCAAGTATGGTGGGTCTGACACACCGGTGTCAATGTGTTCTTTTTTCCATTTCCAGGAGTGTATATTGTATTTAGTACGTGTCACGAACTTAATGGTAAGTGCATGTACATACCATTATGTTCCTGAAGTAAATGAATTTTGACGTTATGTTAGAATCACTACTTCCTTTGGTTAAACGATACCTGTATGTACATTTTTCATGTACATCATTACGTGTAATAATATTAATGGTAACAATAATAGTAATTTTTGTTGTTATACAGGTTAATAGCGAATAAGCTCCTATTGCCCAAAACAATGAACAGTGTATTGCTGCTGCACAAACATGTCAGGAAGGGGCGCTCGACGAGGCGAAGAGGTTCGATTCTAGGCGAAAAATTAAACAGAAGAGGCGTATTTGGGCGTACAGGAGACACTGTAGTAAAAAAAGGGAGATCTAATTGCCAGTGCCCTCGTAAGTGTTTCGACAAAGTAGGGGATTCAAATGTTGTGAGAACGTTCAAAACATTTTGGGAAATAGGTGATTTTAACGTTTAAAATATATTTTTATTTGGTGCAATGAAATGCAATGCTGTCGCGCTTACAGTAGAACCCATCTAATCCGATCATGGTCGGAAGGAAAAAAAGGTCGGACTATCCGAAAAATTTAATATTTATTGCAAAAAATATAAAAAGACATTTAGTACAAAAAATTGAAAGATTTAAGAACCAAAAGACGTCTACTGTAATATAAAAAGATGTTTTTTTACACGGTGTTCAACAACAAATTAACTAAAAAACGTTTACACACACTGTAATATGTATTGGTTTTACAAGGAAAAACGACAAACAAATTACAGTACTGTACTGTCCTTAATAACGTATAAACGATATATTCTGTAAACTAAAAAATGTTTACATCACTGTATATAAAAAAGAATTTTTTTACAAAGAAATAAACTACTGTATGTATAAATTAAGAAATGATTATACTGTTTGCAATGTTTTTACGGTAAAAAAGAAAACAAATTACCTGGAAAAAAGAGTCAGTGATACATTTTTGTTTAGCAGATGTTATTCTAGATTTAGCTGCAGTGTCCCTCCATTTTTTTTATCCACAAAACGTCCATTGGAGTTGAAGTTCGATTCTGCTCGATTTATTGAACGGCGATGTCAAAAGCGTTTTTCGTATCGTTGTGTAAAATCCGGGTGGGGGGTTCGTCTTCACCGTCCGAGTCCTCATTCACAGTTTCCTGGCTAACAGCGGCAACAATCTGGTCGTCATTGAGCTCTTCAAAAGTGTCACAGTCTTTGTCACCTTCGTTGATCCACTCTTCAACTTCATTGGCAGGGACGTTCGGCTCCAGAGTTTGTAGGTCTTTAACGATTTCCAGTGCGTCGTTGTTTCGCTCATCTTCGGTATGCTCATTTTCAGTCATAACTTGTGGCCAAAGCTTACGCCACGATTTCCGCAGTGTTTCAAGTTTCAGCTCATCCCATGCTGCAGCGATTGTGTAGATGGAATCTTTGATGTTCAGGGATTTCATTGCGAAGTTATGACCTACTTCAGATTTTTGCAAGATTGATCTGATATACTTTCCGCAATATCATCTTCTTAACCATTCGATAACGCCCGGATCCATTGGTTGGATGAGTGAGGTCACATTAGGAGGCAGAAAGAGAGCTTTTATGTAACCTTTCACCAAATCTTCCTCAGATGGATGTGATGGTGCGTTGTCCAACAGCAATAGAACACGAACAGGCAGATTTTTTTTTTGCTTCAAGTTTTTTTCGATCGATGGCTGGAACTCGTCGAAAACCCAGGATTTAAGAAGGTTGCAGTCGATCCAAGCAGATTTTTGATTGCGGTAATAAACCGGCAAGGAAGATATGTTTATATTTTTGAATGCCCTTGGCTTCTTAGATTTGCCAATGACGAACAAGGGGAGAATGTGGGTACCATCTGCGTTGCTACAAGTAATGACTGTTATTCTAACTTTTATAAGTTTCGTTCCTACCAGTTGATGTTGTTCATACTCGCAATTCGTAATACATTTAATGTAATTCATAACTGCTGTAGGCGCACGCATGTCAAAAGGAACTTTGCATCGTAATTCAGAATAGCATCGGCACTGCAATATTATATTTCTGTACCGTTACAATCTCGAACAACGTGCAGGAAAATCGAAAACTTACATTTTTCCACGTGAGCCCTCATATATCTTATTTTATTACGATGATAATCTCTCCTTATGTAGCTGGGCGCCAATGAAAATTTTCACTTTCAGATGAGAAAAAAAATGGTTCAAATGGCTCTGAGCACTATGGGACTTAACATCTTAGGTCATAGTCCCCTAGAACTTAGAACTACTTAAACCTAACTAACCTAAGGACATCACACACATCCATACCCGAAGCAGGATTCGAACCTGCGACCGTAGCGGTCGCGCGGTTCCAGACTGACGCGCCTAGAACCGCTCGGCCACTCCGGCCGGCTCAGATGAGAAAGACTGCGATCGAAATTTAATGAAAAGATGCAGCAGCAATGATACACGCTATTTTTTTAATGACTGCCCCCCTCCCCCAAACCTTGGGCATCATATCCATGATACTCTCTCTCTACCGTATTTCGCGATAATATAAAACAAGCTGCCCTTCGTTGAAATTTTTCGGCATCCCCCGTCAATCTTATCTGGTAAGGATCGCAACAGTAATCCAGAAGAGCATGTAAAAACATGGTTTTGGCAGTCTCTTTAGTAGATTTGTTACATCCTCTAAGTGTTCTGTCAATAAGACGCAGTCTTCTGTTCGCCTTCCCCACAATATTATCTTGTGTGATCGTTCCAGTTTGAGTTTTTCTTACTTGTAATCCCTAGATCCGCAAGATTTATCGTTTAATTGAAATTTAACGTATTTCTTTTAGTAGTCACGAGAATAAGTTCACACTTTTATTGTCACGATCAATTGTCACTTTTTGCATCATGCAGATATCTTGTCTAAATCATTTTGCAACTCGTTTTAGTTTTCTGATGACTTTACTAGACAGTGTCGCGTCTCCCCACCGCGCACTTTTTGATTTTGTATGCAGTTTATGTTGCATAACATTTTAGTTAATCGTATATCGCTTATTGTTGTAAGCACAAAAAATAACATGCAACTCTCACTATTAGTTTCTGTAGTTGAAAAACGTTAACTTTGTGCACCTAGACCTATTATGTGGGGATACGTACAACACTAAAACATTTCCTGCTGTGAAAGTGTGATCTTTAATTTGCAAACTATTTTCATATAACCCTGATCTGGCCTGTTAGAAACGGAATTCGGTAGTATTATTGTAACTAATTATGAAATTAAACATGTCCCTCTCTACTTTCATCTCTGAAATGCACTGAAAATTACTCTTGCTTACACGTACGGAAGTTACAGTATGCTATGTTGGCTAAACATAAAAGCTGCAGAGGATTTTTTAACATATGAACACTATAGATTGCCACGACTAACACGAAAGCATGAAACAAAAAATGAAATTTGATTTTAATATTATTATTAGCAGAACAGGTTTCAGCACAGCAGTCTTTGATATCACACAAGTTAAGTTTTACCACTCTGATTTACGTCAATTATTTACGTCACTGAGATTGTAATCTCACTTGCCCATGTCCACCTGAAAATGACATAATAAAATCCAAAATTGTCCTCTGAGGTCTCCGGGAAGCTGAATGAAATAATTTTAATTTACCATTACCTGCCCGCTTAATTGCAGGAAAACTGCTTTCATTCAATTATAATTTGAATTTTCCGCAGCAGCGGCTCCTGCGATCGCGGCGCAGCTCTACTTGATGAAAAATTCTAAATATGCTGAAAACGGCTAAAAGTGTGGAATGAAATACTGGGCAAGCTAGCAATAAATTATTACAAGTATTTTCAACAATTTCCATATTCAAAAATCAACATAAATTCAAAGTAACACCTTTTATATACGTAAGCCTCCAATGGCGTCTTCCTCGAGCAAAGAACAAAAGAAATCGAACCAAGTATTCAAGCGAGTGTCACAGGCTCTTACAACTTTAACGGCTACTAGAAGACAGAGAGAGTGACATTTAAGCCTCCACTATTTATAATCAATTCAGTACGCTAATAAATATCTTTGTTAATTTTTTCAATTATCATTGTCTGATTCGATTTCTACACTCGCCGACCACAGACGTTATTTGCAAAATATAGATACATAAATATTGCACAAATATAAAAATTAAAAATGATTACTTCCTTTTTTACAGACTCTACATAATAAACAACCGTTCATACAGAAATGAAATAATGATACTGATAAATGTTTCTTTTTTCACATATATTACGCCGATTTTGCAAATGTCATGCCAGGAGACGTCACAACAGTAAACGCAATTATCATCTTTAATGTAGGAAAGCGTGGTCCATAGTATACTGCATTGTTTTTATTTATTTATTTTTAGCTCTGCTATCTGGCTGTTTCGACAATTCCGTCATTATCAAGCCCTCTACTAAAGTCAGACAGAAGAATATGTCAGAAATATTCCGATTTCTCCATTTGCCACTCCATTTTGTAGCGTCCACGATTCCACTCACTATCTCCAAATGTCAAAATGACAGTATTAAAACTCAAATAGCAAAAGTAAACTACAAATAAAAAACTTACAATAGATAAATAAACCAACAGCAGTCTGAATACCAATATGAAAAACGAAAAACGCTACCAACTTATGCACCAAGCTAATACGTTTATCTACAATATGTACATTTAATAATGTAACGTTAATAATGTAACGTTGAATGCTCTGTGCTGCTGCCGAAAGGGATATCCCGGCCAATAAATGCCATACGATCATTTCATTTTTCATTGCCGTCCACCGTATTAATGATGACAAATCTACAGATGCACCGAATCTGGGGGCGAAGCTCTGATTGCGGCTGCATAAAATGATGCGCCGGCAAATGAAACTCGCAGCAGTGAGGTCACGTCAATTCAGTGTCCTCTGAGGGCCTGTATGCATGACGCACCCACACGAGAGCAGCGAACGATGAAAGAGCGAGCTAGCTGACGGGATGCTGCCAGTAGTTTTAAATATGCCATCTACTACAGTACGACGCTGCGAATGGTGCATGGTGTTCCGGTTGTAGTCAACGATGATGCCATCAATAACGTTACGTTTCACAAGAAGGATAGTTTAAGGATCCGAGCTATGTGTCAACAGATCGCTTACTTCAAGGTAATTCATAATGTTTGAACGCAGTATATTTTCCAAAACCCTTGTGTAGGTAAATGGTGAAAGACCCACCGGATATCGTAAAATTAAAATTTATTAAAAATAATAATAAAATAGCGGCGTTGGCAAGGACATTAATTATGAATGCGCGGTAAAGCACAGACAAATGAACAAAAGACATCATTCACTTTTATTTCTACATGATTTTGATTCTCACTTTCGTACGTAGAAGGATGGTTAAGATGTATTACTTGAAGTATGACGTGCTACGGGTGTTATGTATTATGTGTGATTCTAAATAAGAGAAGAGTTAACAACAGTATTAAGTATTTTATTGAAATTAAGTGGAGCCAAGTTGGCAGGATTTTCGTCATTTTTTGACACGCACTGGTGTCCTTGGAGTCGGCTGCCTCCATCTTAAATTGAAATGTAAGAGAGGAAGTCCGAATAGCATATTTCGTACACGCAGAACATTTACGAATAATGAAATTTTTTTTGCATTTATATATATATATATATATATATATATATATATATATATATATATATGGCGACCTAAGTGCCATGACTTCAGGGCACCGGGTGTAAGTAGGGTTTGTTAACTATTGTTATAGTAAGAAATTTCTATGGCTTTTTATCAGTCATAGAAACTAACTGTCTGTGTTTTCTGTTTGCATGAATCACAACGGGGAGCAAGTAAAGCAAAAACGCAAAAATTGAGGAGAAAATTATGGAAAGAAATAAGAATTGGACACACATGGTTCAAATGGCTCTGAGTACTATGCGACTTAACGTCTGAGGTCATCAGTCGCCTAGAACTTAGAACTAATTAAACCTAACTAACCTAAGGACATCACACACATCCATGTCCGAGGCAAGATTCGAACCTGCCACCGTAGCGGTCGCTCGGTTCCAGACTGTAGCGCCTAGAACAGCACGACCACTTCGGGCGGCAATTGGACACAGGTTACGTAAAATTTTCCACAATAAGCTGCTTTGTTCGGCGCAGAAAAGGTAGGACGGCTACGCAAGCTGCTTCCATGGTTACGCTATTAGGTCCTCTCTTGATGTAGATAGAAACCTTTTCCTCTCTATTCCCTTCCTTGAATTTTATGGTGGAAAATTTACAGCAATTTGTCAGTGTGATACGCGTTGTCCTTAAAACATAAAGGATTGCAACGCAGTAGTTTGCGTATCATAATATTACAGGCTACGACATCGCGCAGATTACAATCATCAAGTGTAATAACTAGCATATAAAATTTTAATATTTCTTGTGAAATTTTTATTTTTGCATATTCATACAACATGGCAGAAAAATATATGCCCATTGTTGACAGCAACAGCGAAAACCCAATCAGCCAGGATGGCGTAGAATTGCGGGATCGAACAATTGAAGTTTAGGCGGCATGCATGCCTACTGCAGGAGGCTTAAGTAGGTCAGAGATGAGTCGCAGGTGTGACAAATGATAGCGACGCTCCGCAGCAGAACAACCTTCACGGCACAATGTTTACAATTGACGAGACATTGTCACGCATCTCCCAGAGTGAAATACCGCTCATGAATCTTGACAACACGGTACAAATACCACTTGTTCACAACACAAACATTAACTTGGAAAGTTCAGCTGGCAGCAACCACAGTAGTACAACTGAAGCATTGCTATGGCAGTTATTATCTAACATAAACACGAAATTAGAGAGTAGCAATACAAATTTCAGTAATATGAAACAAGATATGAATACCAAAATTGATAATTTGACACAAGATATGAACATGGTAAAACAGTAACAAAATACTGTTACACAAGATATAAATACAATGAAATAAGAACAAAAACAAGTATTCAAAGATTTGCAAAACACGGTCAATTTTCGCACTGAAATCAACGAAAAACTGAATGACATGAAAAAACAAGTAAAGCATGAAATACTTTCTGAAGTTAATAGTAACATAACAGAGTTAAAACAGGAGGCAGATTCCTTTAACGCCCATCATGATGTAGTAGAGCAACAGATAAAGAAAATCACAGACGCAAACATAAATATTGAAGGCCCAAAAAGCAGTTGTGTTCGGCAGTAAAAATGGTAGACACTGGCGTTAACAAACTAAACGAAGACTATGAAGGTGTATCTCTAGCTGTAGAAAAAGCTTACTTTAAGGGTAGCAACATTAGATGTTGACTCGGCGTATGCTAAGAAGGAGAGAGATCAATGAAAATCTGAGTGATATCATTAGTCAACCTGAGGCAGGTACGTTAGATAAGAGCAATACCATTGCAGAGAAGTTAGTAACCGACTGTAAGTTACACACAGATGCAGTAGAAAAAACTATTCAGAAAAAAGAAAATGAAGAAGTGAAAAAGGTAAACATTAACCAACAAGCCGCGGAAGGTAGGATCCGCAATCTTTTAGAAGAAAATATTACCGGATCTGGAAATATGTTTGTAAATAATACACAGGCTATAGTGAACAAACCGCAAACTGTCGCTATTTATCCACAAACTGTTTCGAGTCCTACAGCAGGTACCAGTTACAGTTGTAGAGTGCAAAATGTAAATTTACCTGCAACTCGAACACCTGAGCAATTACCAACCGGAATTACAGGTAACTACAATAACAACATGAATACAATCGAAAATGCCACGTGTCTATCATCGACAGTTTCCTACATTCACTACCGAAGGTGAAAGAATGAACCCAGTAGTATTTATCAGTGCTTTTCGTCATGTATTCCTACGCAACTGGACGGAACCACAGAAAATCAGATTTGTTGTGGGATAAATGCAAGGTGACGTTCTTTTATGGGCAACTGCTGTGGCCGAACGTTGCAACACTTGTATCCAATTTGAACGAGCTTTCCTCGACAAATAGTGGTCTGAGGCAGTGCAAGAAAGACTCAGACGCGAGGTTCTCAACCCTGCACCATTCAATGGCAAATACCGCAATCTACGCGGATACTTTGAAAAATACCTGAACGAGACACGCTACTGGACGAAAAGTCGTTTACCATCGCACATCAGAGAAAAATTAGTCACAATGTCAGAGCACAACACGGAATATTTTCTGTCAGTGCTTGATTCTATCGACTTAATGTATGAGAAAAGACCTGTACCGAATACAGCAACAGAAAATCAGGCACAACGACAACATATTTATGTAAATCAGTCAGTAAAACGTGATCTAAACACACAGCAGGGATGGTACGCACAACAGCAAAGTTACATACCCAGATATAATGAGTACGGTAACGGGAACGGAAAAAACAAATGATTTAAAAGAAATTTTCAAAGCAGCATGAGTAATTTCAATACACGGTCGAATTACAATCCACCATTTCAAGGTCACATGTCGAATATAAACAGAAACAGTCAGCGGGAGTAGTGGCCGGCACGCGGCAACAATACCATGCCGTACGCTGTATCGCAGTCGACCTTTAGGCAGCAAAATAACGGCACAGCAGCCAACAACACAAACTGGCGAAGTACTCAGACTGTGCAACTAAATGAAATTACTCCATGTAGTGAATTGCGTCACACTACGCCGTCGGAAAACACCAACCGGTCGTAGTTAACCCCGGACTACTGACCTCTCTGGGAGTGGGGGCAAAGCAAAACTACAAACATGTTTCGTAACATTTGACAATCTAGGTGACATCAAGGATGATCTGCATCAGCATGAGTTAGATACAACGAATAATATCCGGGAAGAACAAGTACAAACAATCATTAAGATGAAAATATTTAATATTGACACACAGTTAATTTTAGATACTGGTTCAACTACCAACCTAATGTCAAATGCATTTTTCTGTGAATTGAAGAAGAGAGGAAAATTTCAAACATTTCCTGTATAAAAGTGCAAGGTGCACACTGCCACAGGCAGTAAGACTAAATTGGTTTAACATCAGGCACTTATTCCATTACAAATTAATCATTTTACAGTGAAGTGCAATTTTCTTATAGTTGACAAACTCATACTTATTATATTATTGGGATGAACATGTTTAGAACATATAAAACACAGACTGACGTAGGTAATGGTAAATACCACTTTTATTTAAAGGAACAGATTTTTCCTATTGATTTAGTCTAAAAACACCTGATAAAAGTAAAAAAAAAATAGAGTCAAATGTAATAGTAGACTATTCCTTTCCGACTGTATATTTCACAAACAAATTTTATACTGAACAAGAAGCAAACACTGAGGTTAGTTACGGTATTGTGCAGCAGAAGTTAAGTGAATCACAGATACTAAATGATATTTAAACTAAATGATATTTAAATCTAAAGCATCTTTAAATTTCTTTTTTATTTGTTCCTTACGATCTTCAAATACTTTCTTTTCATATACTGATCGCGCCTTCCATTTACTCGTTCCGTCATTCACTTTATATGCAAAATGAATCATCCATTCCATAAACCTTGTCCACGCGTTTAAGGAAGAAATTCCAAAATTTAGTTTCGAGTATTACATTCTGTTTTTTCCACTAACTGTAAATTGTTGAAATTTTTCGATGTCAAATTATATAAGTAATATCTTTGAGCAGATTTAGTGTCAGTAATAGCGCTTCTGAGCTTTCCGTCTATCATTGTAAACGATAAGTCATATTTTACTTCAACGTTAATACCCTCCGTTACTGCAGCGAATGTGACGAGAGATGCTATCTGCGTATCAACGATATTTTTTCATCAACAATTGACTGCACCGTTTCTTTCAGAAATTGCAATTTCAACGGTCTGCAGTAAAGGGGTGAAGAAGGCCTTGGGTTCTTCCAAACGACAAGTTGATGCTCAGATTTGTCGTCCGAAGCTATCATTTGTAACGGAACCACGGAAGTAAAAAATACATGAGCGTCAGAGCTGTCGCTTTCGTCAAATTTTTGTTTATACGGTTGCGACGACGAACCATCGCATACCCACTTCAAAAATAACTTCATGTTATTCGTGAAGGAACTGTCGAGTGTTCTCATGACATCAGATTGTACTTGAAGCAATCGAGCTGTAGTATGGTCTAGTAAAGCCTACAATGATACTTCCGCACTTGTTTTCGTTATACGTATTAAACACTCTGGTGGGTAGCAACGAGATTTAGCAGTTAATATTTCATGATAACTGGGGTAACCTGTCGCTGTTTTCATTGGTTAATTCCCGGACCATATTGTACGTTTCTTTCGTCATTTTACAGCTTATTATCAAGTTTAAAGCAACATCTGCGCTAATTTCTTAACGTACTTGTCTAGAACTTTGTGCGAATGCTGGTACCGAGAGGCTCGCGTAGGAGAAGTGGCTGTAATATCCTTGAGCACCTTTGCTGCAGCGTGGGACCCAGAAGCACGAAGATTCATTTCCGTTGCGAATGCCAGTGCCCTTGGAATTGTTGATCTCCAAAGATCATCGACTCACTCCGTTCGCTGGATGATGAAAAGTCCAATGAGGGTCTTCCAAATTTGTGGCTTTTATCCGATCCTGATGTATCAGAATTAGGAGCAGGTTCCTCCCTGTTTTTGAATTCCGCATTCAACAACAAATCGCAATAACGTTGGCTCGAAAGTGAAAAAAACGTTTAAATGAAAAATTTCAATTATAGACTGGAACCTCGTTTATATTGACTCACGTTTAAGTTGACTCACGTTTATGTTCATTTACCACCTCTCGTATATGTTGACCTCTTGTTCCCCCATCTCAGTAATCAACACACTGCAAAGCATGCATTTGTGTTGGTGAGCAAAGGGGAAATGTGGAAGGAGAAGGTCATAGTGGTGGGAACCCCTCTCCAGTCAACATAAACACAAGGTGTACGTGTATAAGAAATAGGACAATCGACAAACCGCAATAGCTACGTCCTGGTCAAGCCATTCCTCATGATTGGTGTAAAAGCGCCCCAGAATTCTGCGGCTATCCTGTCATTTTTTCCTTCATTGTAAATAGGAGATTCCTTAAACATTTCCTTTCATCAACTGAAATTGCGAAAGGACATCCTTCCGATTCGGTAAAATATCTTTCCAGAACTTCTACTTGATTGTCAAATTTTGAGCTCCATTCATCACGTACGGACAAGAATGGTTGTCTGCGTGTACAAATAATTTCTTTGCATTTACGTCCTGTTAAAATATATAGAACGTAACGTAAAAATATTATAAGCATTCCTACAGTCATGAACTATCGATTAAAAAACTGTATTATTACGTTATACAAATTGTGTTTATTGTTCATGAACAATGTTTGAAATAATATTTCTAAAAAATATTTCGATATTTCTATAAAAATGGTCATTACGGTTGGAATTTTATTTAAAAGCTTTATTCACAATGCTACACCGTTGCAATAATATACCGCACTTATATCCACAATACTTTAGAAAGAGATAGAAAACATCTACGACAAACCCTCCATACCTGGGGCTTTCAAGCCTCAAGTATAGAAAGTTGAGGCGATAATATCGCCATTAGTCACAGTGCGTAATACGTACGACAACGTGCGTGGTAGCACTAAAATCGTTATTATTCAGAATGGGCATCCTTCGAGCAGCTAATTCTTGAAAATTTCATTAATAGATAGTTCAACAAACATGTCCCTGTCAATGGCAGCGTTAAAACGTGTTTCTAAAGAAGCGAAACAACATGTTAATCACGACTACCTTTAGCATAACGTTTCATAAATTTAAAAAAACATTTTCGAAAATTGAAGTACATAAAATGTTTCTACATACCTCCATCAACATATTCCATTTTGGAAAATAGGAATCGGACGCGTCATTGTAAAATTCTGTGTGATTTTCTGAAGCACTGTGTAACTGGGCACTGAAGGGTCGCGCGTGTGTTGCTACGAGAGGCAACTTCCCTATACGATCTCAATGCCCCATACCCCCCTCTACAAGAATCCATTTCAAACACATCGATCTTTCTACCTTCAACCAGGGAATCGGCCGTTCTGAACCACTGTGCGTCGGGTAGACGGGTCGCCTGCTGCAAATCTTTTTAGTTGACGCCACTTCGGCGACTTGCGTGTCGATGAGGGTGATATGATGATGAAGAAGACACAACACCCAGTCCCTGAGCGGAGGAAATCTCTGAACCAGCCAGCTCAGCTATCGACGCAGACAGGAAGTAGTTCAAATGGTTCAAATGGCTCTGAGCACTATGGGACTCAACATCTGTGGTCATAAGTCCCCTAGAACTTATAACTACTTAAACCTAACTAACCTAAGGACATCACACACATCCATGCCCGAGGCAGGATTCGAACCTGCGACCGGAGCAGTCGTGCGGTTCCTGACTGAGTGCCTAGAACCGCTAGACCACCGCGGCCGGCCAGGAAGTAGTAATAAGCAAACACTTACGAAAAATGTTAAATCTAAAGACATGAGATAAATCAGGAAATCGACATCAGGACTGAGCTGAATGTGATAGCAAGCGATGTTTAAGCTGAAAGCAAAAGTTGTGAAACACCTTAAGAATCAAAGAAGAGTAACATGCCAACTCCGAGGATGTTGTCATTAAATGATTATGTGGATACTGAATCACACTGTCTAACTATATGCAGTTGTCTTTGCTGTTGTGATCTTCAGCCCAGAGACTGGTTTGCTGCAGCTCCCTATGTTTGTGCAGCCTACATCGTTCTGAATCTACTTACTGTATTCATCTCTTGGTCTCCCTCTACGAAATTATTCCTTCCCCCCCCCCCCCTCCCCCACTTCCCCCCAGTACTCAATTGGTGATCCATTCATGTCTCAGAAAGTGTATCCCATCTTTTGGTCAAGTTGTGCCACAAATTCCTTGTCTTCCCAACTCTGCCCAGTACCTTCTCATTAGTTACGTGGTCTATCCATCTAATCTTCAGCATTCTTCTGTAGTTCCACATTTTGAAATATTCTGTTCTCTTTCTTTCTAAACTGTTAATCTTCAATGTCTTACTTCCATATACGGTTACACACCAGAAAAATACCTTTAGAAAGGACTTTCTATATTCAATGCTAACAAATTTCTCTTCTTCAGGAATGCTTTTCTTGCTATTTCCAGTCTATATTTTATATCCTCTCTACTTCAGACAGCATCAGTTATTTTGCTGCCCAGACAGCAAACCCCATCTACTTCTTTCGTTTCTTAATATAATTCCGTTAGCATCACCTGTTTCAATTCACTTGCATTCCATTATCCTTGTTTTGCTTTTGTTAATGTTCATCACATATCCTTCTTTCAAGGCACTGTCCATTCCGTTCAACTGATCTTCTAAGTCCTTTGCTGCCTCTGACGGAATTTCAATGTCATCAGCAAATCTAAAAGTTTTTATTTTTTCTCCCTGCACTTTAATTCCAACTCCAAATTTTTCTTTTGTTTCCTTTACTGCTTTCTCAATGGACAGAATGAGAGGCAACATAAGTGATAGGCTGCACCCCTGTCCCACTCCCTTACTCCCTTCTCAGCCACTGCTTTCCTTTCATATCCCTCGTCTGGTTTCTGTACAAGTTGTAAATAGCGTTTCTGTCCCTATATTTTACCCTTGCTATCTTCAGAATGTCAAAGAGAGTATTCCAGTCAACGGTGTCAAAAGCTTTGTATAAGTCCACAAATCCTATAAATGTACGTTTACCTTTCCTTAACCTATTTTCTAAGATAAGTCGTGTCTTCCTACATTTCTCCGGAATCCAAACTCGTCTTCCCCGACGTCAGCTTCTAGTAGTTTTCCCACCTTTTTGTAAAGAATTCATGTTAGTATTTTACTTCCACGACTTGCTAAACTGATACTTTGGTAATATTCATGCCTGTCAGCACCTGCTTTCTTTGAAATTGGAATTATTACACTGTTTTCGAAATCTGAGAGTATTTCACCTGTCTTGTACATCTTGCTCAACAGATGGTTGGTTCCCTCAAGCCTGGGAATGTCGTCTTCTCATACAGCCTTGTTTCGACTTAGGTCATCCAGTGCTCTTTCAAATTCTTCTTGTAGTATCATATCTTCGGACCTCATCTTCATCTATGTCCTCTCCCTTTTGTATAATATTGCCTTTCAAGTTCATCTCCTTTGTATATATCCTCAATATACCCCTTTTACCTTTCGCCTTTCAGCTTTCAAAATGGTTCAAATGGCTCTAAGCACTATGGGACTTAACATCTATGGTCATCAGTCCCCTAGAACTTAGAACTACTTAAACCTACCTAACCTAAGGACATCACACAACACCCAGCCATCACGAGGTAGAGAAAATCCCTGACCCCGCCGGGAATCGAACCCGGGAACCCGGGCGTGGGAAGCGAGAACGCTACCGCACGACCACGAGATGCGGGCTTTCAGCTTTCCCTTCTTTGCTTATGACTGGTTTACCATTTGAGCTCTTGATACTCATACAGCTGCTTCTTTTTCCCCAAAGGCCTGTTTAATTTTCCTATAGTCGGTATCTATCTTTCCTCTAGTGAAATATGCTTCTAAATCCTTTCATTTGTCCTCTTGCCTCTCCTTCTTAGCAATTTTGCTACGTTATGTACAGTTGCAATTGTGATTAATGTTTCACAACGATAAAAGCGAAATAATGTATAAAATTATAGACAGATAAGGTTTAATAAAAATAAAAGCAAGAAATGATTTTCAGTCTTGTAGTAAACGTAAGCACATGTGGAATAGAAAATATGCTATTACATAAATTTAAGTGGGTCATAAAAATAGTAGGAGTATTGCATACTTTCTGCATCAATCAGAGAAATATAAAATAAATGTGGATCAAGTAGATGAAGTGGATCTAAGATTGTATGAATAATAATCTGAAAATACCATCTAAGAAAAGTCTGATGAGGAGCAAACTATGAACTTAAACCTCTAAAAAGCCGATTAAAAAAGTAATTCTTCATGGGAACAAATAAAGAAGTCATAAATCAACAGTACAATCCATCGAAAATTTTCTGAAGAACGAACTAGGGACATATAACTCAAATAAATAATATTAAGAAGTTATTTTTTCAACCAGATGAAAATTATTAAAGGAAACTTCACTAAAAATTATATGTAAAACAAAGAAAATGGTCGTATCATTGACATAATTTTTATCATATATAATTACAGACGAAAGATCAGCTGAGAACGGGAAGGGGGGAGGGTTCTTGACAGTGACATAAAGAGGTAATTGCAGTTTTAATGCAATGGGACAATGTGGTGGGAATTGAGGAGGGGGTTGAAGATAGGAGGGAGAGGGGTAACGGGGGGGGGGGGTGTTAAGGGGGTTTACAAGGTACTAAGTCATAGCTATAGATGATCTAATGAATGTACAAGACAACAGAAATAAAGAAAAAAAATTATGAAGACAGTATTATTGCAAGAAATATTCTAAAACTTGAATTGTACAACAAAAATAAAACAACAAAGATGAAGATATTTAAATTTGTTCAGTATTGTAAGCGACGGCGGTAGGAATGGTTTGGAGATAGGGGGATGGTGAGGGTGACGTAAATGGGAGTTTATAAAGTTGCAAAGTCATGGTAAGATTGATACCATCTGTAAACCTACCAAACAGGAATATAGAACTTAGCCCTCAAAACACTGTTTCAGATTTAAAAAAATTTTAAAAGTTTACAGAGATAGTATTATTATTATCAGTATTCTGAAAATGGAATTTGATAGCAAAGATACAATAACACTGATGAAAATATTTAGATTTATTAAGAATTACTGACCAGAAAGGTTGGGAGGTGGGGATTAAGGAGGACTGATTATAAACTGAAAAATATTAATTTATTACAACATTTTGGGCATTGGGTTTGGGGAATTTCCTGGCAGATTAAAACTGTGTGCCAGACCGAGACTCGAACTCGGAACCTTTGCCTTTCGCGGGTAAGTGATCTACCAACTGAGCTAGCTAAGCACGACTCACGCACCACCCTCACAGCTTTACTTCTGCCAATACCTCGTCTCCTACCTCGCCTCCTCCTTTCTTTCAGGAGTGCTAGTTCTGCAAGGTTCGCAGGAGAGATTCTGTAAAGTTTGGAAGGTAGGAGATAGGGTTCTGGCAGAAGTAAAGCTGTGAGGACGGGGCGTGAGTCGTGCTTGGGTAGCTCAGTTGGTAGGGCACTTCCCCGCAAAAGGCAAAGGTCCCGAGTTCGAGTATCGATCCGGCACACAGTTTTAATCTGCCAGGAAGTTTCATATCAGCACACACTCCGCTGCAGAGTGAAAATGTCATCCTGGGTTTGGGGGAAGTTATGGGATAGAGAAGCAGGGAGGTGTAAAGGGGATTGGGAAAGTGGGTAGTGGTGAATGGGGGTTACGAAATTAAAACATATACATTTATCACAAACTTAGATATTGCTTCACATTAATAGAAAATGAAACAGATATATATGTAGGATAACTGAGACTACATTAATTATATATATATATATCATTCATAAAATTATCTAGCATAAGTAATGTAAAAGTAAAAGGTTCAAAATATTTATCATGAGGTACAGTCATATCTGGATAATTAATAATTAAAAATGAAATAATAATATGCAAAGGTACTATGTATGTTGCGGAAGTTTGTCGAGAAGGGTGGGGGCAGGGGGTAATTGGAATGGGGTTAAAGATAGATATGTCAAAATTGGGACGAAGTTATATGCAAAGTCAGCTTAAAGGGACCTATTTGAAGCTGTCAATGAAGTAATGAATTTTATCCATAGTGGATGCTGTCGAACTCCGTGACTGTTCCTTTATGGAGTTGTAGAAAAATATCCGCTACCAGTCACAATAAAGGGTTGTTTATTCGTCACACGACCGGTTTCGGGCTTGCGCCCATCTTCAGGTGTTTATACATTCATGTACATGAGCTTACAATATCTAATGTAAACAAACATGCCCTCCAGATTTACAGAAAACCTACCACTAGTGACGTTGTCATTAACAACTCCTCATGTCATTCAGCACAACACAAAATGGCATTCTTCAGATACACACTTAATTGTATACATAAAATCCCACTCAGCCTCCATGATGAACAAAAAGAAATTAACATTATAAAAGAAATTGCATGGAGAAATGGATACAACCAAGATGTAATTAATAAACTTAACAACAAAAGCAAAAAGTAACAATCCGCACCTACTAAATCAGGTTCTCAAGAAGGAAAAAACACATTCGCCTGCATACCACTTATAGGTAAAATTTTATACCAAATTGCGAACCTCTTCCGGAAAGCTGGTATTCAAATTTCTTTCAGCACTAACAACAAGCTACAACAGCACATCATCCGCAACAGTAAGACAAACAACCAATGCCACCACAAATCAGGTATTTACAAACTTTAATGTGACAATTGCCCACAGTTCTACATAGGCCAAACTGGAAGGAGTTTCACTATAAGATACCGTGAGCATATGGATGCCTTCCGGCTAAATAATTTTGATAAATCCACCTTTGCAATGCACCTAAAAGACCATGGTCACTCAGCCACAGCCATTACAGAAAACCTACAAATACTACACTCTGTGAACAAAGGAAAGAAAATGAATCTGCTTGAAGAACTAGAAATTTATATCCACAGCTCTAACTCACCAGACCTTGTTCTGAACGAACAAGTGTAACTTGCAAACAAATCCTATCTTCACATATTTCATGAACTATTCAAAAACAGAAAATAATTATCCTCTGATAGAATAACAACGTAATATTCTACGGAAACTCGACGTAGCAGTCATACAACAGCCCAAGGGTCATTATCATAATTTGTAGTAGTCATACTGTAAACACAAGCTGTAACTGGCATTCTATAATGTGTAATAGCTTTCAAAAATTTCATATGTGTAACATTATTGTACCTCCTAGATCTAAGTTCTCTGACAACAGTGTGGCTCAAAACAGTTCTAGCAGTCATTTTTTAAATTTGTAATAGCTTTGAGTCATTTCATATATTTAACAACATTGTACTTCCTACATCTAAGTAAACCAAAAAATTTCTTAATGTGTGTAAAGAAACGTCGCAGTCTATAACAGCTTTTTAAATTTCTATATATGCAACACCTTTGCACTTCCTGTGGCTAAGTTCTTTGACCTGAACCTACAAGTTTCTGTGTGAGCAACATCTTTACATCTGCTACATCTAAGTTCTTTGACCACAGCCCACATGTTTGTATGTAAACATAATGTATTTCACGAGTGCACATCATAATAGTGTAATATGGAGCTATACTTGGTAAAACTGATATATGGACGTGAAAATGACGATAAGTGCGTAACTAAGTGGCAAAACTATCATCACAGCATAACTGCAATAATGGTGTGTCATCTTTTTGTAAGTACAGATATATTTTCGTCAAATGCTGCCTTACCACTTACAATTGTCCCACTTGTATTTGTGTAGTCACCAGCAAATAATTTTTTTGTATTTATACAGTGATCTCCAACAGTACAAACATGTACATGAATGTATAAACACCTGAAGATGGGCGCAAGCCCGAAACCGATCGTGTGACGAATAAACAACCTTTTATTGTGACTGGTAGCGGATATTTTTCTACAAGCCCATGTCAATGAAGTAATTTTTCTTTTTTAATTTCAGTCTGTTCATTAAAAACATTTTCTGGATAAACAGTCATGTTTGCAAAAAATCACTACTTCTTAAAGGTTCACATTCAAACCTTTTCCAGCTGTATGCAAGAGTTCCATCTGATATGAACATGCTGTTGATTTTCGCCTAAGCAAAATGTGTAGGCATTTGCGTTGTGTTAATGGGGTCCACAAGTGGGGCGGTAATTCGCTGGTCTGGCCGCTGATAATGTACTACGCTCTCTCACTATTCGTTGAACACCCTGTCCACCTACCTGAGTGGGTTTCAGGTTGTGTGCCCCTTCGCTCTGCTATGGTAGATACTGGTTGAGCCGATAAAAGCAGCGTTGCCGAAAAGTCTGCTAAATAACTACCACGCAAATGCCGCATAATTGCAGTCCATCTGAAAGTTGTTAAACTGTCGGGCGTTCGGGATTCTTGCATGAATCGTTCGAAAAACGTGTAAAATTCCCTGTAAGCATTGTCTTTAAAACAGAAAACGGCTTCGAGTCCTTATTTAACATCCCGACACTAATTATGCAATGTTACTGTCTCTGCAATAAGTTCACACCCAAAAGCAGCCAGAACATATTTAGCCCAACCCGATTCTTTAAACGTCCTAAACAGTCACTGACTCATGACTACTTACGAGTTAACACAGGCAATCGTTCATTAGTCTTCTTATACAAAAAAGCTCGTCGTAATGTCTCGTAATCTGCACACGCGAAATTTCCTAAAGTAAATCAGTCACAAAGCTCAAATTTTCTCAAAATGCCCAACCCTGTAGTCGCTTTTCATCAACTACACGAGAACCGATCAAAGTCGCGGATTCCTTTACTTTCGTACAAATTTGATCAGTGCGATTTAACACATGTGTCCACTAGAACAAGACTCCCGAGCGACTACATCGACTCATAGATCTGAGGCACAAAGCCCTACTCAAGCGCGCGAGAAACGTTAAATTCCTATTGGCTAATATGTTAAGCAGCCAATCAGATCATCTCCAGGCACTTCCACACTCGCGGTATATGTAATGTCAGCTAATCAGATTACCACAAATAATTTAGACTAAAAACCTCGTAATTCCAAAAGCAAATAGAATTAAATAAAACCAAAATACAATTCCTTTCCACAAAATAAACTAGTAATAAATTTTGTACTCAACTCCCCTTCTGGCTGCCTTTTAGAAAATGAAGCTCACTCGGAGATACGTCACAAATTCCCTTATTACACAACCTTCTCACGCTTGTATTCACAAACTCTAATAAAATCTCACATTCTCACTTTACGCTTGTCCTCCATTCAGTCTCTCACTCTCTCAACAACACTCACACAGCCAAAACACTATGAAATAATAGTTTTCCAATGTACTGTTAATTGCCAATTGTGGCAATGAAACTAAAGAAAATTCCAGAAAATTAGATTATATGAGCCTATCCTCTTGGTTACACGTTGTCTATAGGTGAATACATTACAGCCCATAACTGGGTTTCAGAGGGCCAGCACAGGTTTAGGTGTTTTAGGTAAAAATTTAAACCTCTAAACGAAATTGAAGTTACTGCTTTGAAATTTTAGCAGTATGGTTCTGTTATCCATAGAATTTGGTTCACTAAATATGAAAAAGACCGATTAATATTCAATAGTACTTCTTCAGATCCATGGAGAGTATGCGTAACGCACTGCACGCAGCATTAGCCAAGCACACCGGTCGCCCCGCCCTGTAGCTGTGCGAGGGTGGGAACCAACATCTCCTCTCCACCCAGCTCGACGGCGAACTACGTTTTCAATGCAAGGTGGGAACTCATAATAATTTACTACGTTACACACTCTATTGATCGTTCTACCTGTCACAAAGATTTACAACTCTAATCACTTATACACTCATCACTAGTCTGTAATGTACCATGTTACATTGACGTCCGTCCATGTGTTTTGGGTGCTTCACTTTTCATGTCAGTCACTGTACACTAAGGAAATTAAAAAAAGTGTCGTGACTACTAGTTTCTCCGAAAATCTATTTATAAAGAATGTGTGGCAGTTGGTGATGATATTTCTGAAGATATACTGTAAAAGAAAATTGAGAGAAAAACAAAAAAAGGCTCTCGGAAATCACTTATAACAGAGCTAAGTTTATAGAACAACCTACACATGTTGGTCCGTAATCTTCGATGCATACCAGTCTCTGAAGCACTGAAGCATTTTATGTTCCGCTTGAACCAGTTACGCAAGTCGATGTCGTCCACAGGGTACACGGGCCACTAAACCACGGCGGTACGTCGCTCCAGCCAACACCAAACACCAATCATCAAATATTTGCTTCATCAGCGCTGTGATACTAAATCTGCTTCGCTAAAATCGGACGCGGCAGCTATTAAATTTGCACCGAACGAAGATTATTCAACTCGTTCGGCACATATCGGCGCGGAATGCGAGCAAACACTTGTGGCCTGATTAGCGCTGAATATTAATCCGATAACTGGGAGCGACCGAATGCCGCCGGCGCAGCCGCAGCGAAGTGCAGCGCACGCAGCCGCTGATTGCCGGTCTGCGTGATGGCACCTTGTCTAAACCCGCGACACCTCTCCACCGCAGCGGCTGGAGCCGATACCACCCATCGCTCCACGGAGCTCTGTTTGAGCGCAACTGTTTGCGCGTCCACTCTGTTTCTCATTCACTGCGTAGCGCCTGCCTCCTACGACCAATTACACAGACAAACATACAAGCTTCCATTCATTGAACAAACAATATTCTGCTCCCATCAACTGCATCAAGTTTTCCGAGGGTTTCGTACCTAATCACGTAAGAAATGTGCAAACGCGCAGTGCTTCTTCGACTACGAGAATTGTGGCTTTGATCACAAGCGCTGATGTTCCGAAACAAATTTAAGTCTATCTATATAATTTTGCTTGGCCAGATACCTGTCAAAAATCTCCTTCAAAGACTACTTTTACCATTATAGAATACGTTAGTGAAAAAAATAAGAATCTGACTGCGTAATATCAATATTCCGACCCTTCACGGAATCTCTCAAACAAAAGAAACAAACTTTTTTTATTTATTTTTATTATTTTCTTCTCTCATTTGCAGTGAGGGTTTAGGCTAAGGGCGTCGAACGTGTCCGTTCATTATCGAACCAGTCCCTCAGCAACGATTAATGAAAGAACATTTATGCATTTTGAGCTATTACCTTCAAACCTTCTGTGTTTTTAATGTAAGTACCTACTATAAACTGAGTCATCTGTTACAAGCGTTTGGTAGAAATATACACTACTGTCCATTAAAACTGCTACACCAAGAAGAAATGCAGGTGATAAACGGGTATTCATTTGACTCATATATTATACTAGAACTGACATGTGATTACATTTTCGTGCAATGTGGCTGCATAGATCCTGAGAAATCAGTACCCAGAACAACCAGCTCTGCCCGTAATAACGGCCTTAATACGCCTGGGCATTGAGTCAAACAGAGCTTGGATGGCGTGTACAGGTACAGCTGCCCATGCAGCTTGAAAACACTATACCACAGTTCATCAACAGTAGTGGCTGGCGTATTGTGACGAGCCAGTTGCTAGGCCACCATTGACCAGACGTTTTCAATTGGTGAGAGATCTGGAGAATGTGCTGACCAGGGCAGCAGTCGAACATTTTCTATATCCAGAAAGGCCCATACAGGACCGGCAAGATGCGGTCGTGCATTATCCTGCTTATCCTGCTGAAATTTAGGGTTTCGCAGGGATTGAATGAAGGGTAGAGCCACGGGTCGTAATACATCTAAAATGTAACGTCCACTGTTTAAAGTGCCGTCAATGCGAACAAGAGGTGACCGAGACGCGTAACCAATGGCATCCCATACCATCACGCCGGGTGATACGCCAGTATGACGATGACGAATACACGCTTCCAATGTGCGTTCACCGAAATGTCGCCAAACACGGATGCGACCATCTTGATGCTGTAAACAGAACCTGGATTCATCCGAAAAAATGACGTTTTGCCCTTCGTGCACCCAAGTTCGTCTTTGAGTACACCATCGCAGGCGCTCGTGTCTGTGATGCAGCGTCAAGAGTAACCGCAGCCATGGTCTCCGAGCTGATAGTCCATGCTGCTGCAAACGCCGTAGAACTGTTCGTGCAGATGGTTGTTGTCTTGCAGACGTCCCCATCTGTTGACTCAGGGATCGAGACGTGGCTGCACCATCCGTTACAGCAATGCGGATAAGATGCCTGTCATCTCGACTGCTAGTGATACGAGGCCGTTGGGAACCAGCACGGCGTTCCGTATTACCCCCCTGAACCCACCGATTCCATATTCTGCTAACAGTCATTGGATCTCGACCAACGCGAGCAGCAATGTCGCGATACGATAAACCGCAATCGCGATAGGCTACAATCCGACCTTTATCAAAGACGGAAACGTGATGGTACGCATTTCTCCTTACGCGAGGCATCACAACAAAGTTTCACCGGGCAACGCCGGTCAACTGCCGTTTGTGTATGAGAAATGGGTTGGAAACTTTCCTCATGTCAGCACGTTGTAGGTGTCGCCACCGGTGCCAACCTTGTGCGAATGCTCTGAAAAGCTAATCATTTGCATATAACAGCATCTTCTTCCTGTCGGTTAAATTTCGCGTTTGTAGCACGTCATCTTCGTGGTGTAGCAATTTTAATGGCCAGTAGCGTATGACGGACGCCACCTGCTGTGTGTCAAATATACCTACGACATTCGATATTGAACAGTGTTGAATAGCAGAAAAAGTAATTATTAATCGTTTCAGAACCACTCAGATATGTTGGTAATACCTAAAGTAAGGTCTCCTAATTTTTTATAAGTACATAGACCTGTTTATTTCTACAATGGGTTACATCACTTTACAGCTTGAGCATTTAGCTATTTTTCGACATAATCACTATTTCTATTGATAAATTTTTGTAGACGCTGTGGCAGTTTTTGTATACCCATGTCATACCAGCTCGCCGCCATGCTGTTCAAGTTATGAACATCTTCCTTCACCTCGTCGTCGGAGCTGAATTGCTTTCCGGCCAAATGTTCTTTCAACTTAGGGAAGAGCTGACAGTCACTGGGCGCCAAGTCAGGGCTATAGGGTGGGTGGGTGATTATGTTCCTCTGAAACTGTTCCAGGAGAGCAATGGTTTGCCGAGCGATGTGTGGGCGAGCGTTGTCATGGAGAATGTGTACGCCCTTGCTCAACATTCCTCTTCTTCGATTCTGAATTGAACGTTTGAGTTTTTTCAGAGTCGCACAGTACCTGTCAGCGTTAATTGTGGTCCCAGTGATTCAGCTCCGACGACCAGGTGAAAGAAGAGGTTCATAGCTTTCTGAACAGCAAGGCGTCGAGCTGGTATGACATGGGCATACAAAAGCTGCCACAGCGTCTACAAAAAGGCATCGACAGAAATGGTGATTATGTCGAAAAATAGCTAAATGATCAAGCTGTAAACGGATGAAAGCCATTGTAGAAATAATCAGGTCTATGTACTTATAAAAAAATAGAAGACCTTACTTTTGGGATTACCCTCGTAACAATAGTTCGACGAGGCGTTTCTCCATGGCATTAACTCTTTCTTGGTCTGAGGTGTCCTATGATGACCCAGGAATGGAACATGCTCCGCCAACCCTCCGCCCGATCCCCAGTCCTTTTTTTTCCAAAAGAACTCAGTCATAACCTGTATAGTAATGGGAATAGCTCTATACCAGTGGTATGTAACATATTACTGATGCATCTCTGTGTTGCGCTGATCCATTGTCAGGAATGATGAGTAGAGGGCAGAGGGGAGGAAAGGGGAGGTGCAGTATTAACATGTGTCAAATATATTCTCTAAGGCATGTGCTTTGCCCAACTTGTGACTAATCAAATGTAACTGTAAAAACCATAAACCTATACTACTACATAAAGACAAGTCGTCGTTTAGCGTTGTTGCCAAAAATCTACAAATATTCTTGACCGATTTACTTCAGATATTTACATGACCCTCTAATAAGCGTTCGCACGGACACAGGCTACACATTTGATAGAAAGGGAGCAGGTTATTAGAAAAAATTCCGAAAAATTCTCGACCAATTTATTTAAAGTTTCTACACGACCCTCTAATAAGCGTTCGCAAGGACACAGTCTACCCATTTGATATAAAGGGAGAGGGTTATCAGAAAAAAATCCGAAAAGTTCTCAACTGATTTATTTCCAATTTTGACACGATTCTGTAATAAACGTTTGTACGGAGATAGGCCACATAATTTTTCGTAGCCATGGTATTTAGTATATAAAGTGGGGAAGTTCTAAGAAAAAATATCAAAAAGTTTTTGACCTACGAGGGTTGCTCAGAAAGTGATACACCGCATTTTTTTTTCTCAGCCGAAAACAATGCTACGAATGCGAAATATTACGTATGTATGATGTGAAGTCTTATGAGTGAGCGCGCCAAGTTGCCGCCACTTCTGACGGACAGCGTAGCTGCAGGACAGTTTCAAAATGGCGTCTGTAGGTGATGTACGTTACAAGCAACGTGCCGTCATTGAATTTCTCACTGCAGAGAAGGGAACTGTGGGGAATATTCAGAAACACTTGTGCAAAGTCTATGGAGCATCTGCTGTCGACAGAAGTACAGTTAGTCGCTGGGCACGGAGGGTGAGGTCATCAGAAGGCGGTTCGGCTGAGCTCCACGGCCGGTCGGGGTGGCCGAGCGGCTCTAGGCGCTACAGTCTGGAACCGCGCGACCGCTACGGTCGCAGGTTCGAATCCTGCCTCGGGCATGGATGTGTGTGATGTTCTTAAGTTAGTTAGGTTTAAGTAGTTCTAAGTTCTAGGGGACTGATGACCTCAGATGTCAACCCCCATAGTGCTCAGAACCATTTGAACCATTTGAGCTCCACGATTTGCAGCCGTCGGGGAGACCATCCATGGTTGTCACACCTGACATGTTACAACGAGCTGATGTTGTCATTCATTAAGGCAGGGCCGCACAAGGTGCATGGACCGGTGCATCGCACAGTGCAGAGTGCAGAAGACGGCTGCGCTATGTTGACGACGGTGCAGACCCCCCACTCCTCGGCTTCGCGCAACAGCGCTGCCTCTCACTTCCTTAGCTTGTGTCGCTCGCGCCGCCTGTCTCGACCTGTTTCAAAGCTTTTACCCTGTTGTCTTCGTCATCGCCAAATACTAATGTACACTAGGTGGAGAGCTTAGTTTGGTGTACCGGTACGAAAGAGATTTATATAATAACTGTAATGGTAACAATTTTAAATTTGATTTCAACACAAATGTATCTTCCTATGTGCTCTCTATTTTGTTTGCAATTATGTTACTAAGATCTGGAACAAGAGATTGACTGACAGTAATTCTGAGAGAATTTTTTAAATTACAATTAGAAATACTCGCACGCAATCTAGTTTTTGTACAAGACAAAACAGAAAAAAACCTTTCACATACACAAGTGGAAGCAAACATAGAAATAATCTTCGCTGCTTCTCTGTGTAACTTGGGAAATTCTTCCTTCGGCAAATTCTGGTAGAATTGGAGCAAACCTTTTGTATTGTAAAACACATCCTTTCGGTGAACATCGCTTTGCAAATCAATTAGTTCGAAATGTAAATCTGAAGGCGCACTTTCAATATCCATCGAAGAAGGTTTCAGAAAAACATCGAGAATTGACTGCAAGTAGGTAATTTCCTGAAACAATAACAAAGCCAATGTTAATAAATGAAAGTAATGTAAGCCGTTGTTTCGAAGTACTAAAATGCGATAGATTTTAATAAACATGTAATGTGTACTATTGGTTTTAATGTAATGTTACACTTGCATATGTAACGCAATCTCTTTTATTTAGCTGTATGTCATACACCGGCACATTACCTGGAATCGGTCGTTAAATTCATTTTCAAGGGATTGTAGCACCTCGACGTATTTTTCAAAGCGCGCTCCTTCCTGCACAGATGCTGTCAAACAAAAACATAGTACCGTTTTGATTAGAGCGGTTATAAAAATCAGGCTGTTTTAATAAAGGTACAATTTGTATCTCGCTTACCTAGTTCAGGAAAGTGTTGAGTATTTTTCTCTGAAACTTTGTTTTTGAGGAGCTTCAGTTTCTACTGGAAAGCGTTTATTTTGCTGATCATATCGTTGATGAGATTGTTTTCTTTTTGGAGTTTGAGACTTAAATCATTTAGGAGGGCCATAATATCTGGTAAAAATCCAAAATCAGCTACCCATTCAGGGTCATGAAAAAGTGGCTCCGGACGTCCTTTGCTCTCCAAAACCTGAGCCACAGTGTGACGTAGTCGAAAAATTCGGGAAATCACTTTCCCTTTGCTCAGCCAGCACACCTCAGCGCGGTAGGGAATATCTGGATACTCCTCTTCAAAGGAAATCAAAAATTCTTTGAATTGACGATGAGTGAGTCCATGAGAACGAATGTAGTTCACGATACGCACCACTACCTTCATTACATCTTGAAGACCGATAACTTTCGCACAAAGAGCCTCTTGCTGTGCAAAACAATGAACGGAAGGTAAATTCGGCATGTTAAGTTTTTTTCCGCAGTATGCCAATAAACCCTTTTGCTTTACCGGACATTGCTGGTGCCCTGTCTGTGGTTACGGAAATAGGGAGTCCTATTCCTTCAGCTGCCATTTCAACAGCTGCTAAAATATCCGCCCCTGTAACAGTATCCTTCAACGAAATCATATCCAGGAGCTCTTCCGTTACATGTAGGTCGTCGTCCATGCCACGCAAAAATATTGCTAACTGAGCCGTGTCGTTAACATCCGTGGACTCATCAGGTGCGATGGAGTACGCTAGGAAGTTTTCAATTTTGGCTGCTAGTTGTTCATGCAAATTCTCAGCAATGTCGTTGATTCTCCGATGTATTGTCATTCTGGAAAGTGGTATTCTGCTGTACGCGGGAGCTAATGTGGGATTCATTGTCTCTACTACGTCCAACATAATGTTTTTTTATTAATGGTCCGTCCATAAATGGCCTCCCAGCTCTTGCTAAACGTAGAGCAACTTTGTAACTAGCTCTGAGAGTCCTTTCGCAACACCCCTCATCTTCTTCACCCTAAACTAGAGAAAAAAAGATGTGTTAGAAATAATTTATGCGAAAACGAAAACTAAGGAATCCAAACAAATGTTATTTCTTTTCGCATGACCTTTAACCAAAATATACATGCTAAAGTAGTTGCAACAAACCTCGTTTGTAGATACAGAATTCTCTTCTGCAAGAGTTTGCAACTTCCGTAATTCTTCCTCTCTGGCATCCCCTATTATATCACTATACTTTTCTGAATGCAATTTGCTGTAGTGCCTTTCAATAGACGATTTTCTGACACACGTAATTAGTGTACCGCAGATTAGACATTTGGATTTATCGTCACAACGCACAAAAAAGTAGGAGAGTTCCCATTCCGGTTTAAATTGACTTTCGGCAATTTTCCCTTTTTTTTGAGCAGATGGTTCCATTATTCCGGTAATTGTCTTGCGCTTACGTATTCCAATGTTGACTAAGCCGTCTGGCAGCGCACAGCGTCGGCCTCACCTAGCAAGCCGAGTTGAGGCGAAGTATGCCGAGTTGAACAGAAGCACTGTGCAGGCACTCGCTGCACCTCGCTTTGCACGCGTGCGGTTTTCCGTGTTTGTGCGGCCTGCATTAAAGGATGCCATTTGTGGAAGATATTTTAAGGACGATGTGGAGATAATCCATATACTGACGCACTGGCTCCGCCACCATGACAATTATTGGTACCTATAGGGCATTGTTTCGCGCTGGGGGAAGGGCATATAACGAGATGGAGATTACTTGGAAAAATAGGGTGTGTAGATAAAACACTATTCAGTTCTGTGTGTAATTCTCATTATGTTCAATAAGAAATTATTGAAGAAAAAAATGCCGTGCACCACTTTCTGGGCAACCCTCGTATTTACTTGAAATTTTTACACGGTACTCTAATAAGTATTTGTAGGTTTTCTGTAAAAACAGATTGCCCGGAAGAAAATACTGTTATATACTGTCCTGTGAGATTTGCGGTTTCATTTTGTTTCCTGCAATCAGTAGTAACTACAGTAGAGGAGCATATAAACCATTAGACAAATTGTTTCACGCATACACAGTATCTTTCTTCGCCTTATTTATAACTTAAAACAAAAATTGCCGGCCGCGGTGGTCTCGCGGTTCTAGGCGCGCAGTCCGGAACCGTGAGACTGCTACGGTCGCAGGTTCGAATCCTGCCTCGGGCATGGATGTGTGTGATGTCCTTAGGTTAGTTAGGTTTAAGTAGTTCTAAGTTCTAGGGGACTGATGACCACAGCAGTTGAGTCCCATAGTGCTCAGAGCCATTTGAACCATTTTTAAAACAGAAATTGTACACATAGTTATGTGCTGTTTTGTTTTCTTCCTCGCAGACGGTTTTCCCAGAAAACAGGAAAGTTATATTTAAGACTTGTCGGCTTATGATTAGAATGCTACTACGGAATCCAATAGTCCGACACTTTGTAAACCTACTCCTATGTCGATTAACACTGTGCAAATTACGTCACTGAAGCTACTACTCTCACAGGTCCTGCAACAGGAGTGGTCTCCTATACCCCATATACCAATGATCCCAAACTATGTACGAATTTATTGTAAGCCATTTCAGTTAATACACTGAAAGGTTTGTTGGCAGTAACAAACAGGGACCAAGATCAGAGAAAAGGGCAAGAGGAGATGGACAGAAATGGGGAAGATATGGCTATAGAGAGGGAGAAGGAGGAGATGGACAGAGAAAGGCAGGAAGAGGAAATGGAGATAGATAGTTGGAGTAGGAGGTTAGGAAATATTTCCAATTCCCATATATGTTTAGCAACTGCAAATCATCGCCGGGTTTGTTAGTTTTACATACATATTTTCAGTGCATGTTATCTACTCAAATGGGAACTCATTGATGTTTTATTTTTATTTGTAACTCTGAAGATGATCACGAACTGATCGAAACTGCTAATCATTTACAGCGGAGATGGTTAAAATAATTATATATTTTAAATTATATGTACTTCCGCAAATTTTTATTGACGATTTCTTTTTATCAGTATATAGTGATTTGCTCAATAGCCGAATACCTTTAATTTAGGTTGCAGAACTCGCGAAAATTAAATAAATTAGGTGGGAGAGGGGAGGGGGGAGGGAGGTAGATGGAGAGATTGAGGGGGAAGGAAAAGGAGAGAGACAGAGAGGGAGAGAGTAGGAGTACGAGAACTGAGGAAGATCGTCAAAGTTACTGGAGAAGTGGCACAAGCTTAGCTAGGCTTCAGAGGCCGGAAAATCAAACAGAGGTTTTCGGAGAGAACTGTTCCGGCATTCGTCAAGAGATGTAAAATACGAAACAATGTATAAGATCACCGATCAGTTATTTGAATGCCGATTCTATCGAACAATTTGTCATCTGTCTTAATTTCTAAAAATGGTTCAAATGGCTCTGAGCACTATGGGACTTAACTGCTGAAGTCATCAGTCCCCTAGAACTTAGAACTACTTCAGCCTAACTAACCTAAGGACATCACACACATCCATGACCGAGGCAGGATTCGAACCTGCGACCGTAGCGATCGCGCGGTTCCAGACTGAAGCGCCTAGAACCGCTCGGCCACTTTGGCCGGCCTTAATTACTGTTCCATATCACTTGGCTGGAGAAATGTGCGATAGAGCACCGTAATAAATCTGAGTCTACACAGAAATTATGTCTTAATAATTCCTGAAAAGTTAGAATGTTTTTTATGTATGTTACACTTTGAGAATAATTAGCAAAGTATGTGTCCATACACACGATAAAATAATAGAAGCGTTTAAGTTACTCTAGAACGTAGTACTATCAAACACATAATTTTATTTTTATTGTTAAAAGTCCTCTGTAATAAGTGCATTACACTTTCATCAAGCACAAATGACCTATCTCGTACTCATTTTTCATATTTTAGAACTCTTTTATACCGGTTCGTGAGCTATGAAGTATATACAACGCTCTACAAAATTTAAGGCAATTGTTGTGATCTTCAGTTCAGAGACTGGTTTGATGCAGCTCTCCATGCTACTCTACCCTGTGCAAGCTTCTTCATCTCCCAGTATCTACTGCAACCTACATCCTTCTGAATCTGTTTAGCGTATTCATCTCTTGGTCTCCCTCTACGATTTTTACCCACCGCGCTGCCCTCCAATACTAAATTGGTGATCCCTTGATGCCTCAGAACATGTCCTAGCAACCGATCCCTTCTAGTCAAGTTGTGCCACAAATTTTTCTTCTCCCCAATTCTGTTCAATACCTCCTCATTAGTTATGTGATCTACCCATCTAATCTTCAGCATTCTTCTGTAGCAACACATTTCTAAAGCTTCTATTCTCTTTTTGTCTAAACTATTTATCGTCCACGTTTCACTTCCATACATGGCTACACTCCGTACAAATACTTTCAGAAATGACTTCCTGACAAATCTATACTCGATGTTAACAAATTTCTCTTCTTCAGAAACACTTTCCTTGCCATTGCCAGTCAACATTTCATATCCTCTCTACTTCGACCATCATCATTTATTTTGCTCTCCAAATAGCAAAACTCATTTACTACTTTAAGCGTCTCAATTCCTAATCTAATTCCCTCAGCATCACCTGATTTAATTAGACGACATTCCATTATCCTTGTTCTGCTTTTGTTGTAGTTCATCTTATATCCTCCTTTCAAAACAGTGTCCACTCTGTTCAACTGTTCTTCCAGGTCCTTTGCTGTCTCTGACAGAATTACAATGTCATCGGCGAACCACAAAGTTTTTATTTCTTCTCCATGGATTTTAATTCCTACTACAAATTTTTCTTTTGTTTCCTTTACTGCTTGCTCAAGATACAGATAGAATAACATCGGGGATAGGCTACAACCCTGTCTCACTCCCTTCCCAACCATTGCTTCCCTTTCATACCCCTTTCATGCCATCTTGTTTCTGTAAAAATTGTAAATAGCCTTTCACTCCCTGTATTTTACCTCTGCCACATTCAAAATCTGAAAGAGAGTATTCCAGTCAACATTGTCAAAAGCTTTCTCTACGTCTACAAATGCTAGAAACGTAGGTTTGCCTTTCCTTAATCTATTTTCTAAGGTAAGTCGTAGGGTTAGTATAGCCTCACGTATTCCCATATTTCTACGGAATCCAAATTGATCTTCCCCGAGGTCGGCTTCTACCAGTTTTTCCATTCGTCTGTAAAGAATTCGTGTCAGTATTTTGCAGCCGTTGCTTATTAAACTGATAGATAAAATAACACAAAAAATGAATGGAAGTGCGAGAGCATAATGCTGTGTGATCTCTAGTTATTTGAACACTATACACTCACTGGTCAATGTAATTGTGACACTCCTTCTCCATGCGAGTCTTTTCAGGGGTGCATTCGGCTCTGACTGCAATTTTCATGGATGACGATAGCGCGACCGCTTCAAACAGCGCCGGTGGAAGAGCTCTTGGAAGAGAGGATATTAGGCGAATGGACTGGCCTGCCAGAAATCCGACTTAAATACCATCGATCAGGCGAGGAACGCCTTGAGGAGGACGTCCACATGCACCAACAACCATCCAACAGTTGTCAACTGCGCTGATGGCGGAACCACTGGAACTCGTTACCAGTCTCGTGGCCAGCATTGGAGCACGCTGCAGAGCATGCTCCCTGCCCTATTAAGGACCTTGTAATATCCAGGGGACCATCATGAATCGTGGTGAATACAGTGTCTTTGAATAAAAGTGTCATTTCTTTTCGTCTCAACGCGTATTTATTTCAGTTACCCCGTATACTACACTGTACGAGGGGCGTTTTATAAGACCGTGCAGAGTCCGAGAGATGGCACTACCGGCAGGTATCGAGGTCATGTTTAGTTAGTAGTATCTTTGGAAATCACACATCAATTTTCAGCCATATTGGTCTATTTCTTTGTGTTTGGCATTCGTGTGAATCAAGGAAGTCGAGTTATTGTCAGAAAATGGACGAAAAAGAATTTCTTGTGGTGATTAAACATTACTTTATGAATGGCAAAACGGCTCAGGAGACTACAAAGAAGCTTCATAAACATTATGGTGACTCTGCACCTTCGATTAGAACAGTTTATAAGTGGTTTCAAAATTTTCGGAGTGGCCATATGGGCACAAGTGATGCTGAACGTTCTGGACGCGCTGTGGAGGTTGCGATTCCAGAAATCATTGATAAAATCCATGATATGGTGATGGAAGTTTTAAGGTGCGTGAGACTGCTAGTGCTGTCAGCATCTCGAATGAAAGAGTACATAATATTTTGCATTTGGACATGAGAAAGCTATCCGCAAGATGGGTTCCGTGATTGCTCACGCTTGACCAAAAACAGAGTCATGTGAAGTGTTGCAGGGATGGTTTGCAGCTGTACAGGAAGAATCCGTAGAACTTTAAGAGTCGTTTCGTCACTGTGGGTGAAACATGGATACATTACTATACTCCTGAGACCAAAGAACAATCTAAACAATGGGCGACCAAGGGAGAATCTGCACCAAAAACGGCGAACACCATTTC
This sequence comes from Schistocerca americana, assembly GCF_021461395.2. NCBI lineage: Eukaryota > Metazoa > Arthropoda > Insecta > Orthoptera > Acrididae > Schistocerca > Schistocerca americana. The sequence continues at coordinate 278,589,200 of NC_060119.1, read as the reverse complement.
TTCGGCCAGAAAGGTTATGGCGACTGTCTTTTGGGATTCGCAAGGGATAATCCTCATCGACTATCTGGAAAAGGGTAAAACTATTCATCGTTAATGGACAGTTTGAAAACCGAGCTGCAAGAAAAACGCTGGCCATTGGACGGCAAAAAGGTCCTTTTCCATCACGACAATGCACCAGCACACACCTCAGCAGTTGTGGTCGCAAAATTAATGGAAATAGGATTCCAATTCGTTTCACATCCCCCCTATTCTCCAGACTTGGCTCCCTCAAACTACTATTTCTTCCCCAGTTTGAAGAAAGGGCTGGCAGGACAAAGATTTTATTCAAACGAGAAGCTGATTGCAGCAGCTGATAGCTATTTTGCAGACTTGGACAATTCATATTATTCGGAAGGGATCAAGAAATTAGAACAGCGTTGGACGAAATGTATAACTCTAAAAGGAGACCCTCCGCCACACACTTGCAGAGTATGGATGTAGATGTAGATGTCGAAAAATAAAAAAGGTTTACCGCAAACACGTAAGTAGTTTTTATTTTTGCATGGACTTTTCAAACGCCCCTCGTCTCAGTTCTTACTATGTATGGTCCAAGTTTCATCGAGCAATGTTACTTGGTAGTGACAAATCATGAGAAAATTACTTTCGTCCTTACGTTTGCCACACCAATATATTAAGTATCTCCGGTGAACAAAATCTCTTTTTTCCAGCCAAATATACAATAAACAGCAGTGTCGCACTGCGGAATTTGTAACACATGTTAGTTCCATTATGGCGGAGGGAAAATGTTACCGCAAATTACAAAACACAGATAAATCACATCCAGGTTAATGGTGGTTTGCAATAAATCTGACAAATTACAGTGAGTATATATATTAGAACAGAATTGTTGCAGTTGGTTTTGACAGTAACAGTATTTATTAGCAATTAAAACGAGAAATTTTAATGCCACCGAATATCATAAAAAGACACTGCACGCAAGTTTAAAGATCAGACGATTAAACGAGTGAAGGATACGTCATTGTGGGACTATTCACTACAAAACTCACAAAAAATGATAAGAAACAGAAGCCTACATAAATTTTAAACAAAATCTGCAAACAAAACAGTTACCAACAGTAATAGGTAAGACGTTACAGTGCAGGCCTCTGACTTACATTTACACAGTAAAAAATAGCCTTTTGAATGAAGATTTGAAAATCTGTTTACCATTCAGATTTTTCAGGTTCGTTGGAAGACAGTTAATTCTGCAGAGTACTCACCTTTCTGTGAAACGTTAAAGTAATTTTATCCAAGGGAAAATCGCTTCTTCCTCTAGAGTTGAGGAAATGAATGTGACAGTTCCTCTGGAATGATTCCGTATCATTGACCACAAATTACGTGGTACATTTATGGAGGTGTTAGAATGCCGAGACGCTTGAACAACTGGCTTACATAAATTTCGCGAACTGACACCGTAGATCGTTCCGACTGCTCTTTCCTGGGCGAAGAACATTTCTTGTGAATGCACATAGTTGCTTAAAAATATGTCATCATAGGGTATAACAGATTCAGATGTGCCAAATAAGCACGCTTTCAGTTTCATTGTTATAGAGAGCAAACATTATTCTTGTACTAATTGTTGGATCTCGCCGACTCGTCGCTTATAGGGTGCGTAAAGGATGCTACATTCTCGGAATACTATACAACAATTCAAGCAAATAACATATTAGTAGGTTTATTTCTGTAAAACAGATTGACAATACTTAACTTGAGATTTACAAGTAGTAGTACAAACGATGGTTTACATGTAAACAGTTATATTCGTCGCTACAGACAAGTCCAGACAAGCAGCTGTTAAGGATCACTACTATCTGTTCTTGTAGCACGCTCCATGAATACGTTCCACTAATGTTCGTCTACTGAGCCGATCTGAGCGTCCGAAGCTGGCAGGAGCGGCGCTTATATTCAGCTTGAGGGCGCTCCTGTCGTGGTTCTGTTCTGCGCACCATTGGCCGACGTCGTTTCACCGCCTTCTCCGGCCTTGCGTTCTTCGTTTTCACTCCGAGGCGATGGACCGTCGTCATGTAGAGAGCGCGACCATAGAGGGAGATGCAGGAATGTGGGAGCACCATCGGGCCGGAAGCTGTGGCTGCAGGGAACGTCAAGCTTCTGGCCGTATCAGAAGGGTAAGCGTCCACCTCCTGCTGCCATGGACCAGATGGAGACTGCTGCAATGTGGGCGGGTTCAGCTCCATCGGTAGGACGAGAGGAGGCGGAGGAGGTGAAGCCTCTGTCTCCATGGGATCGTCCCACGGTGTCGTGATGATACCCTCTGGCGGCTGCTGTGGCCGCGCTGTCCTCTGGACCCGCGAATCTCGGGGAAGAGAGACTGAAAGATTATCGTGTACATGACAGAGGCTAATCTGATTTTGATGGCGGCGCTGCAAACCATCTGGACCTGAAAGAAGATACATTCAAGGGCCAAGTCGACGGACTATTTCGCCTAGCGCTCACCGTCTGCTGCCGCTAAAAACCCTGTAAAAGACAATACCATGAGGCACGAAGCGTTCTTGCGGCCTTCCTTCGGCGCCGGATGCTGAGGGGGTTGGAGCAGGTGGAGCAGTGTGCGATGGCGACGGCCGTGAAGCAATTCGGCCGGCGATGGTCCATCTCGTGGGTGCGAACGATACACGGCGAGAAACAGTTGCAATGCTTGATCCGTGGTGTGTGCGGAGCGAAGTTCAGCCATCTGCTGCTTGAATGTTCTGACAAAACGTTCCGCTTCGCCGTTTGACTGTGGATGGAACGGTGCACTAGTTAGATGCTGTACGCCATTGCACTCACAGAACGTTTCAAATTCAGTGACGTGAACTCAGGGCCGTTGTCTGACACTATTACTTCCGGTAAGCCTTCGAGGCAGAATATCGATGACAACACCTGAATTGTGCTACGTGACGTTGTCGAGTTTATTGGCACAGCAAAAGGAAACTTGCTATATGAGTCAACCACAATCAACCACCGAGTGTTCCAAAAAGTCCCGCATAGTCCATGTGCACACGTTGCCATGGCGATCGCGACTGCAGAGAATTTTTGTGGTGAAGCGGACTGATTTTCCGCACAGTGTCTATACACTGCCAAGTACAGTATCGGCACGGTAATTGTTTCGTACGAACAATCCCCCAGTGTCCTTGGTGAAGTAACTGCAACACGCGACTGTCCACTGTCATTTTGAACAAGAATCACACCTTTCTGCACAGCGAGGCTATGACGACATGCAAAGTATCGGCGCACTGCAGATTTCTTTCTGCAGTGCAAGGAACGAGCTCAAGATGTGCGAATGTCTGGATCAACTTCCGTGGGCTGTGCAATTTTCTTACATTCAGCAGAAAAGATTGAAGCGTTTCAGAATCGTGAGTATCAATGCGACAAGATGCAGCAGATGCGTCAATGACTGCGTCAGGGACAATCGGAAGACGTGAAAGTGCGTCTGCATTACTATGTTTAGCTGTCGGACGATACACAATCTCATACTGGTATTGAGACAACAACAAAGCCCATCTTTGCAATTTTTTGGGCAGTTCGTACAGGAACCGGTTTTGTCGGATGAAACAAAAACTGCAGAGGCTTGTGATCCGTCACTAAGTAGAATTTTCTGCCTGACACCATAGACAATAGCCAATGCCTCTTTTTCAATTTGTGAACAGTTACACTGAGCTTTGGACAACACTTCTGATGCGAAAGCGATCGGTCTGTCTTTATCACCAATTCTGTGCAAAAGCACTTCACCGATTCCATAAGAGGAAGCATCAACTTGCAATATGTGTGTGTGTGTGTGTGTGTTCAAGTGTCTGTGAAATCTTATGGGACTTAACGTCTAAGGTCATCAGTCCCTAAGCTTACACACTAATTAGCCTAAATTATCCTAAGGACAAACACACACACCCGTGCCCGAGGGAGGACTCGAACCTCCGCCGGGACCAGCCGCACACTTGCAATACGACTGGTTTGTCAGGATAAAAGTGAACTAAGATCGATTACTGGGCAATGAATTTCTAAGTTTCTGAAAAGCTACTTGGCATTCATCTGTCCAAACAAAGGGGACATTCTTGCGACGCAAGCGATGCTATGGAGATGGGATTTGTGCAGCATTCGCTATGAACCGAATATAATAGTTCATTTTCCCGAAAACTGACTGCAATTCTGTGATATTGCGAGGAGCTGGCAAGTCTCGTATGGCTAATAAATGCGACTGCAGAGGATATACACCTTGGCTGTTCATGATATGACCAAGATACTGCACCTCAGGCTTAAAAAAATCTCACTTGTCCAGTCTACATTTCAGTCCTACTTCAAACAACACACGAAACAAAGCACGTAAATTTGCAATATGTTCTTCAGGTGCACGACTCGTAACGACAATATCGTCCAAATAGTTTGAATAGTTTGACACTTGTGCAGTCAGCTGTTCCAAATACCGTTGGAAAATGGCAGGTGAGGAAGTACTGCCAAAAGGCAAACGCAAATGTTTAAACAAGCCCAAATGAGTATTTACTACACACACTTTTTGAGATTTTTCATCGAGCGATATTTGAAGATAGGTGTCACGTAAATCAATTTCAGAAAAGTAGCTTAAAGCGCCTAATTTGTCCATGAGATCCTCTGATCTTGGTAATGGATAAGTATCGATGACAGTTTGTGGGTTGACTATAGACTTATAAAGTCAACACAGAGGCGAATGCGACCTGAAGGTTTGGGGAGCAAAACCAGTGGACTTGCCCATTGACTAGCTTGTATGGGCACATTTACTCCATAATCTTGCAGTTCTTTAAGTGCAACAGCTACTTTGTCCCGTAATGCAATGGGAACAGTTCTGGCCAGGCAATATTTCGGCTGAGCATTGTCTTTCAGCATAATATGTCCAATAAAATTGTTAGCTTTGCCTAAACCTTCAGAAAAGAGTTCCAGAATTTTTTTCAGAAATCTATCTACACTGTCCTTTGCATTGAACGCAGACACTGACAACACATTGTCCTGAATGTTAAAGACAAAAAACAAATCAAAATAATCAAGACCAAATATATTCTCACACTCGTATGATTGTAGCACTGTAAAACTCACTGCTCGCGTATGCGTGCGACACATGGCAGGCAAAGTACATGTTCAGATAATGAGAATGTGTTCTCCATTATAAGCTGTCAGTTGCGTGCTAGTTTTGGACAGGCATGGGGAACCTAACAGTTCATATGTGTGACGATTTAGCAATGTGACAGACGTTTCTCACAAAGAAGTAAATGAACAAAAAGTTTGTTTGACTGGCGTATCACTGTAGAAGCTGCACACTTACCTTTTGCAGACTTAGAAGATACTGCATTAATGACAAGGGCCTTGTGAGTAGTGTTTTGTGAGTGGGCCGAATTCTAATGATTGTTCTGTTGCAAACATACGGATTGCACATGTCCTTTCCTACCACATGTGTCACACTGAGCTTGTCTGGAGGGGCAGTCTTGGCGTTAGTGCCGTAAATAACACCTAGGGCACGACTTAGTTCGTTAGCCTGTTTATCCGCCTGTTTAGCGAACTGTTTATGCGGCGTGGAATGGTGTTTACTAGGCGGTTAGAGCACGCTAACGTAGCGGAATAGGGCGATCGAAAGCAAGGGATTCACCCTGACAGATAGCTGGGTGCTCAAATGTATGAGCCGACAAGGCACCGGAATCTTACTAATCTAGTGTTTGCACTACCTGCTCAAATGATATATCGAACTTTTTCAAAATTTGTTCTCCGAGTTTGACATCAGGCACATTGTACACGATCACATCACGTTACACAACATCTGAATATAAAGCACCGCAATCACATTTGAATTTGCATTTCCTTTTCATACCTTGCAAATCTGTTACCTACTCGCGGTAAGTTTGTTCTGACCGTTTTTTTTCTATTAAAGAATTGATACCTAGCTGCTACCACATTCGCGTATTGATCGTAATAGTTTGTTAGGGACTGTACTACTTGGTCGTACGACAGTTCACTCGGAGTGGCGTTAGGGAAGATTTTTTGAATTAATCTGAACACTACACTTCCTACCAAGGATAATATACAGGGAAGTTTCGCAGTACTTGCAACATTGTGGGCAAGTAAATGTGCCTCAAACTGTTGCAATCTTGTTCACAAAACTGTCGAAAAGGTGGTATAGCAGCTCTAGTAGACGGTGCTGGTTCCGCCGGGGGCGCATCGTTGGCAAGTAGCTGCTGCACCGTGTTGAGTAATGCTCAGATTTGCTGTGTCTGAAACTGAAACATCTGAAATAGCTGTGTGGCATCTAACGCTTGTGGCTGTGGCGCCTGATCAGGGGGCAGGACAGGTGAGGGGGTCATGTTGGAAGAGACAAATGCAACAAATAGACAAGGCAAGAAATCTAAATAACGACAAAATCAAAGAAATATTCCTCAACACCCACCAAAAACGACAAGAAACAGTTAAAGCAAAGCGAGCGCCCCTGCAAAGTAAAGACAAGAGGGAATTAAGGCGCCAGCACAATATACACAAAATGCTGTGGTCGTCAAGTACGGGGTTTGTTTGTAACACCTCATCGCCAGTAGTTGGATCTTGCCCACACATCGCTTACGGGGTGCCTAAAGGATGCTGGATTCTCGGAATGCTATACAACAGTTCAAGCAAACAACATTAGTAGTTTTATTTCTATAAAGCAGATTGACAATACTTAACTTGGAGGTATACAAGTAGTAGTCGCAGACGATGGGCGATTTGGCAAACAGTTATGTTCTTCGCTATAGACAAGTCCACACAAGCAACTGTTAAGGATCTCTACTAGCTGTTCTTGTAGCACGCTCCGCGAATACGTTCCACTAATGTCCGTATACTGAACCGATATAAGCGGCAGAGGCTGGCAGGAGCGAAGGTTTATTAACTTCGGCTTGAGGGCGCTCCTGTCGTATCGTGGTCCTATTTCGCTCACCATTGGACGACGTCGTTTCACCGCCTTCTCTGATCTCGTGTTCGTCTTCGTTCCGTCGCTTGTAGTTACCAGAACAGTAATGACAGCAGTATTTAATTTCTGCACAAGGCCTTGAATGTGATACTTCAAAGAGAGCTTTTCATCTAACGTCAGGTACAAGAATTTGAGACCTTCTTCAATAAGTACTTAGTCACCCTGTGACAATAAAATTTTGCTTTTCCCTGGTTTCTGAGTCAGAAATTGTATACACTGCGTTTAGTTTTTGTGGAACACCTACTTGTACTTAAGCCACGAGCTAGTATTATCATCTAGCCTGTTTCCTTTATTACTTACATACATAGTGAGATTTTGGCTGCAATGAAACCAGCAACAAGAATGAATATAATATCCTTTTACCTTGCCAGATATGTTTTTGAAGATTAAATATAGAATAGGATCGACAAATTCGGAAAGCGAAACACGCAAAAAGAGAATAAAACATTTGTACGGTATTTAAAACAAAAAGAAAGAAATAGACATCCACGAAAACCTTCGTAAAAATTGACATAAATGCGTGTCTTGAATTCAAATGGATAACATTTAATAGTAGATCACTCAAAATTGCAAATAACGTAGAAAAAATAAAAAAAAGTATTCTGGGCCACCTAAAGCTGATTACCATACAAACCTCTCATGTGGAAGTAAATAAATACAACAAGCACTCTGTTAATGTCGCAACAGCATCAACAAGCGTATCACTAGCGTAATTTAAAAACAAACATAATATATCTTGCTCAAGGCGGCATAGTCAAGGTACTTTACTTTTTTTTTTCTTTTTTTACAAACACATATTTTTAAAACTACAGAAAAACCGCACCTAAATGGTTTCACAGATCTTATTTGTTACCATTCCTTTCAGTGGTGACAAAGATCTCTGTGAAAACCGCGACACGTCTACTTATACCATTACAGCATCTCTAACGTTGTCCTCAGTTGGACGAAGAGAGTATGGATTGCGCGAACACCTTTCGCATCTACAACTGTACCGTGCCAAGCACCGTACAGTATATAGTGGAGGGTTCTTTTGTTACCGCTAATATTTCCATCCTTTCCTACTCCAATCGAAAAAGAAGCGCGGAAAACAGTACACTAATTGCGTTTACATGCAACATAAACTGCCGAAGACGTAAATCGATGTTTGCTGTCGTGTACACGTGTAAGGCCTGCTAAAACGATTTCCAGGAGTCTGTTGTTTCATGTGAATGCAGATCTTTTGATTTTGTAGACATTATGATATGATGTTATCATTACCTCCGTAATATTTCAATAAAGGACGAGTACTATTTCGTTATGGATGTGTATGAGCCCTTAAACTGCTACTCTCTTCTTGTTGTCGCAGAGTCTGCCGCCGCATCCCGTACCTCCGTTGCCCGACGCTTCGATCTCTTCATTTTTCCTCATCCTCTTAACCTCTCATCTTGGATAACCATTAGCCACCCTTTTCGTGGGCTTCCTCTTCTTTCCCTCCCAGGATTTTCCTATGAAAGTGTTCTCTTTGGCCATTTTTTAATTCTTTTGACATGCCGTGACCCTCATTCCTGTCTTTATTCTGTCCATAATATTAGAGTCGGTCTGCGTTCTCTCTCTTATTTCCATATTTCCTACGTAGCCAAGTAAGGAAATTCTATTTGCTCTTCTCATTGGTCTATTTCTAATGCTCTCCACAATGGAATTTACAATCGAAATTTAACCTTTAAACTCATTTTTCATGACTAATAGGATTTAATTTTTGGACAGCCGCCCTGACATGCCTGAGCCATTGTTGGATATCCTCGTCACAACTTCCTTCACGAGATAGGTTACTACCCAGAAACTTAAACCCTTTACACACTTTAATATGATGTCTGCCAATATCCGCGTTACTTCTCTCCTCTGCGCAACATACGTATTCCGTCTTCTCAAAATTAACTCCATAAATTTTTTGAGATTCACCTGACCACAGTGGCACTGTGTCATATGCGTTCTTAAGATCTATGGAGACCAAATGGCAGCTGAGATTGCTTTCCAAACTCTTCTCCATTATGTACCTTAGGGTACAAAAGCCATTTTGTTCTTTCACTTCAGTTATGATCTTCTTCATTCTTGATTTAATTGAACTTATGAAATATATACCTCGATAATTGATACTCGCACCCTTGCTTCAGTTTTTATGTACAGGGTTTAAATACGGTAAGGTCCATTCCGCTGTAATTTCCTGCCCATACCACCCACAACTATTAAATAACTTGGTTATATATGCACACAGAATAATTAGTCCATACCTTACTAACTATAGTGGTACATTCCCAGGCCCTGGTGATTTCCCCAAGTTTCATTTGTGTAGCCGCCTTCTGCAAATTTTTTGTGGTTACTTTCCCTATCTCTTCACAATTCTTATTTCCACACCATTTCCTAGCAGTCCATTCGTTCTTCTTTCACGTGCCCTTAAAGTGCTTCTCCCTCTCTACCAGACTGATATTTGGTACGTTTACTCTTTCTTTTATCTCTTTCCTCAGCCATGCTACCACCTTCCATGCCGTCGCCACTTTTGTGCCCAGCATGCATCAATCAACTTAATTGCATTTATCCTTCCAAACTTCATTATTCCTTTTACAAATGTCCGTTTTCACTTCTCTATTAATTCTAACATACAACGCTCTATCCTGTTTGTCCATTGTTCTCAACCAATTATTATACAACTTCATTTTTAGGTTTAACTTTTCTCCAATACTTTGAGTCCACAGTTGTGGGAGGGGTGACTTTTCTTCTTCTTTTGCTGCCCCAGTGCTTCAAATGCTGTTTTATTTATTTCTTCTTAATTTGTTGGAATTAGATGTTTGAGTATGTTAACCATAATTTATAAACTAATTGCGTATACCCTTGTTTCAAATTATTCGAACGTTTGCTTCATTACTTTGTCTTGCCCCTCGCATTTTACTACCATCCTGGCACCTAATAAGAAGTGGTCTGAACCACATTTGCACCACTGCAGGCTCTAAAATCATTTGTTCTTATGTTGGAATATGTATTTTGAATAATATAGCCTATTGTTGATCTGATATTTCTGAAAACATTGTCCCACATATGGCTTGTATATATACTTACAAGTAAAGAAATTATTTGAAATCTTCAAGGAAGTTGTCTTACTTACATCCTCTAACCTCTCTCCAGTGTTATTTACTGTGTCATCCATATCTTTCTACTACTATGGTAACCATAACTATAAAGAAATTGTACAGACTCTTGTTTCAATTTATTCGAATGTTTGCTTCTTCATAGTCTTTGACCCTTACATGTTGCTACCGTCCTGGTACCTATTGGTAGCTAACATTACTTTTTCATTAAAATCTTCCATTAAAATTTTCCTTTCTGGACCGTTATGCCATCTAATACTATTGTTAATTTTTCATAAAAATTATCTTTGAATTTCCTGTCAGCGTCATTTGTTGATGCATAAATACCGATAATAATAATGTTTTACCCATATTTTGTGACTTACACAGTCATAAGCATATCGTTAATTTCCACAGCACATTTGATACTACTTCTATGTTTCTTACAGAAGGCTGCTGAAATCCCTCTTTTGGCCCTTTCCTCCTTTTTAACGCCACTGTAAAAAAGGTAATTTGTATATTGTGTATTAAACCGAGGACGTAGAAACGACAGCGAGGCTTTGTCCCACCGTAGCCCTCAGTGGTTCACAACCCTACAACAGGCCACAGCAGTCCACCCACCCCACTGCCACCCACATCGAACCCAGAGTTATTGTACGGTTCGGCCCCCAGTGGACACCAGACGAGAGTAACCCCAAGAGTAATTATGGTGTATGCGTACGTGGAGACAGTGTTTGCGCAGCAATCGCCGACATAGTATAACTGAGGTGGAATAGGGGGAATCAGCCTGCATTCGCTGAAGCAGATGGACAACCGTCTTAAAAATGATCCACAGGCTGGCCAGCACACCGAACCTCAACACTAATCCGCCGGCCGGACTGGCGCCGGGGACCGCCACGCCTTCCCGATCGGGAAACAACGCGTTAGACCGCGTGGCTAGCCAGGCAGGAAGGTAATATACTATTTCTCATTTCCCTTCCCCATGACGTTGCTTCACTGATAACACACATGTCTACCTCAACCTCCCTAGTTCCTGGAATTCTTTTGTTTGTGGCTAAACCCCGCATAGTCCAAGTTGTTATAAATGTAGACCTTTTCCACAGCCGTCTCATGATGATCGAGTCCTGTTATTTTTCCGCAGCTTTTGACTAAGATTTTGACTCGCGGAATTATGTTTTAGAAACGCCAGGAGTTGGCCCAACGATGTAACCCTCACCTTGGGAGAGTGGCGTATACAGGGTGGTTTTAATTACTTCAGAGTACCCCGATGATAAACGCGTGGTCGGAGGATAATGAAACTTTATGGAAACATTTTTAAGGACATTTGGGAGAGGAATAACGAACAAGCCATTGAAAGAAACATATTTCAATTTGCGCATCAGAGTGTAACATGTGTTATTTGCGTACTATGTTCGCGCTCCGGATTACAAACGTTACTCGATGTGATGACCATCTACATCCATAGAGCAGCAGTAGAGATTGCCGTCTTGCTGTCCTAAACATTTCGGATGGGATGTTGGACCACAGAATGTGAGCCGTAGCGGCTCTTCTTTATCTTCGACGCTAGCCGTGTGTAGGCTTTTTCATTTGGCTTGATTTTGCTCTGGCGTGACTGGCTGCGCGAAGCGATCTAAGACGTCAAAGAGGTCGGTCGGTTTTCAGTGAGGCTTGACAGAGAGTTACCGGGACGACCAGGAGAGGGCAGTACACCCGTATGCCGATAGTGCTGAAGCTATTGTGGTGGGGGCTGGCAGCCAGCGCTGGAGTAATGTGGGGTCGCTTTTGGCTTATCGCGACGCAGAGAAGCTGAGTGGGACCGCGGGGGGCGATGTCTACTTGGCGCGGCGGGACCGTGGTTGGCAGTGACCGCAGTGGAAGCTGGCGCTGTTCGTCGGCGGTTTATGACTGGGAGCGGCGTGTACTGTCCCGTGACATCGTGCTGTCCATTCAGCCTCCTCACCGCTGCTGCCGGCTGCAGCCATTCTTGCGGAGTGGGGCATAATTTTGTCTGTGTCGTGTCGGGCGCTGCCTCAGGCACTGCAGCAGTCAGGAGGGTCTACGCTCTCTGAAGGGTGCCATAACGGATTGGCACTATAACTGACGTATTTGCGTGTCGTTGAGAAGGCGCTTTCTCTTTAAATTGTAGTCCGTAAGTCATACACTTTCTAACAAGGGAACCTCCTCATCGCACCCCCCTCAGATTTAGTTATAAGTTGGCACAGTGGATAGGCCTTGAAAAACTGAACACAAATCAATCGAGAAAACAGGAAGAAGTTGTGTTGAACTATGAAAAAAATAAGCAAAATACGCAAACTGAGTAGTCCATGCGCAAGATAGGTAACATCAAGAATAGTGTAAGCTCAGGAGCGCCGTGGTCCCGTGGTTAGCGTCAGCAGCTGCGGAACGAGAAAACAGGAAGAAGTTGTGTTGAACTATGAAAAAAATAAGCAAAATACGCAAACTGAGTAGTCCATGCGCAAGATAGGTAACATCAAGAATAGTGTAAGCTCAGGAGCGCCGTGGTCCCGTGGTTAGCGTCAGCAGCTGCGGAACGAGAGGTCCTTCCTTCGAGTGAAAAGTTTATTTTCTTTATTTTCGCAAAGTTATGATCTGTCCGTTCGTTCATTGACGTCTCTGTTCACTGTAATAAGTTTAGTGTCTGTGTTTTACGACCGCGCCGCAAAACCGTGCGATTAGTAGACGAAAGAACGTGCCTCTCCAATGGAAACCGAAAACATTTGATCGCAAGGTCACACAGGAAAACACGTCTGATATATTCTATACGACAATGGTGACGGCATGTGCGTCACATGACAGGAATATGTTGTCGACCCACCTAACTTGTACACTTGGCGAATGGGTAAAAAGATTCTTCTACCTTGCCCGATTTAGGTTTTCTTGTGGATGTGATAATCACTCCCAAGAAAGTGATGAAAACATAAGAGTTTGTCACATAAACTGCAACAAATAAATGCAACAGTTTCACAGGCGCACAGTCGCACAGTTTTCCTTGTGCTCTGTCAAAACATATGTTTTTAACGTTTTCAAATTTTTCTGTGTGTAGACCGTCAAATCCTGCATATGTCCAAGCAAATCTGAACATGCCCTGGAATTTTGAAGAGCGAAGTTGATTATATAAAAAATTAAACTTATCACTCAAGGGAAGACTTGAACCAAGGACCTGTCGGTCCGCAGTTGCTCACGCTAACCACGGGACCACGGCGCTCGTCAGCTTGCGCTATTCTTGATGTTGCCTATCTTACGCATGGATTACTCAGTTTGTATATTTTGCTTATTTTTTTCATAGTCCCATACAACTTCTTCCTGTTTTCTCAATTGATCTGTGTTCAGTTTTTCAAGGCAGGCCTATCCACTGTGCCAACGTATAACTAAATCTGAGGGGGGTGCGATGGGGAGGTTCCCTTGTAAGTAAAATAGTTAAGGAGTTCTGATTCTATTGAGCCCATAGGGCCGGAGGTTTGATAGACAATTGCCTAAAAGTTTTTCTCGGCAGTAATTTTGATTTAATAATATTTTTAAAAAATTGTGTTTTGCTTAAGGGAGGTAGGGCGTCAAACGGGCCGACTTGGAGCAGGAGAGGCACCACAGGACATTTTAATTTCCACTGTCTATACTTTTACAAATAAATTCATAAAACTTTGTCAGCACGGCCAGTAAGGATTCAGAATTCACCCCCATAGCAGTGGAAGTTCTAAAACATAACGAAATAATTTTTTTTAGATGTGAAATTTCATCATTTTTTTCACTTACTAATGGCTGCATTTGATGCTATAGGTACACTTTTCTTCGTAAATAAGTCAGATTCTTCGATGAATTTTGCACAGCATACAAACCATAGCGGCGCGGGATTAGCCGAGCGGTCTCAGGCGCTGCAGTCATGGACTGTGCGCCTGCTCCAGGTGGAGATTCGAGTCCTCCCTCGGGCATGGGTGTGTGTGTTTGTCCTTAGGATAATTTAGGTTAAGTAGTGTGTAAGCTTAGGGACTGATGACCTTAGCAGTTAAGTCCCATAAGTTTTCACACACACTTGAACATTTTACAAACCATACTTAAAGGTGTATGAAACTCTATAATTTTCCAAATCTGTTAAAAACTGTGGTAAAAATTGTGGTAATTAACTATAAAATTTGTGTTTTTTCTAATCATGAATTTGAAAATATAACAATTCATTCGTTTTTTCATAAATTTAATAAATTCTAGAGTTTCATACACCTGTGAGTATGGTATGTATGCTGTTCAAAATTCATCGATGAATCTCTCTAACTTATGAAAAAAAGTGTACCTATAGCAACAAATGCAGCCATTAGTAAGTGAACAAAATGATGAAATTTCGCACGTAAAAAGATTTATTTTGTTATGTTTTTGAACTTCCGCTGTAATGAGTGTGCATCCTGAATCCTTCCTGAAGATGCTGACAAAGTTTTATGAATTTATTTGTAAAAGTATAGACACTGGAAATTAAAATGTCCTGTGATGCCCTACTTGCTCCAAGTCGACCCGTTTGACGTCCTACCCCCCTTGAAGTTCTCTTTTCGGGGGGGTGGTTGAATCTTCGACGGTTATTCTGCTTATGATTCATGAAATTATTACTATCATATTGGACTTCTAAGTTTAGTTTGAAACATTATTCTACTTGCCATACTCAACGTCCGACACGCCAGGAAATTGCACGAATTGATAGCTCTTGAGAAGACCATTACCGTAATATAACGTTTGTTAATGTTGACATTGAAACCTGTCGTAAAAATTTCGAGAAATGTCCTAGAATTTAAGAGCACGGAGACCGGAATCGGCGTTAGCGGTACAAACACCGTCAAACAGAGCTCTCGTGCTATACTATTTCGCAATATCAACACAGTTGTATGTTTGCTTATCTGCTCTGCAGGCCGCTCATTTCTGCTTTAACATTCGTTGCCTGCAGACGTGTACACCAATGAGGAGAAGTTGGGGATACTACTACTACATGGTGAATGTACACTCCTGGAAATGGAAAAATGAACACATTGACACCGGTGTGTCAGACCCACCATACTTGCTCCGGACACTGCGAGAGGGCTGTACAAGCAATGATCACACGCACGGCACAGCGGACACACCAGGAACCGCGGTGTTGGCCGTCGAATGGCGCTAGCTGCGCAGCATTTGTGCACCGCCGACGTCGGTGTCAGCCAGTTTGCCGTGGCATACGGAGCTCCATCGCAGTCTTTAACACTGGTAGCATGCCGCGACAGCGTGGACGTGAACCGTATGTGCAGTTGACGGACTTTGAGCGAGGGCGTATAGTGGGCATGCGGGAGGCCGGGTGGACGTACCGCCGAATTGCTCAACACGTGGGGCGTGAGGTCTCCACAGTACATCGATGTTGTCGCCAGTGGTCGGCGGAAGGTGCACGTGCCCGTCGACCTGGGACCGGACCGCAGCGACGCACGGATGCACGCCAAGACCGTAGGATCCTACGCAGTGCCGTAGGGGACCGCACCGCCACTTCCCAGCAAATTAGGGACACTGTTGCTCCTGGGGTATCGGCGAGGACCATTCGCAACCATCTCCATGAAGCTGGGCTACGGTCCCGCACACCGTTAGGCCGTCTTCCGCTCACGCCCCAACATCGTGCAGCCCGCCTCCAGTGGTGTCGCGACAGGCGTGAATGGAGGGACGAATGGAGACGTGTTGTCTTCAGCGATGAGAGTCGCTTCGGCCTTGGTGCCAATGATGGTCGTATGCGTGTTTGGCGCCGTGCAGGTGAGCGCCACAATCAGGACTGCATACGACCGAGGCACACAGGGCCAACACCCGGCATCATGGTGTGGGGAGCGATCTCCTACACTGGCCGTACACCACTGGTGATCGTCGAGGGGACACTGAATAGTGCACGGTACATCCAAACCGTCATCGAACCCATCGTTCTACCATTCCTAGACCGGCAAGGGAACTTGCTGTTCCAACAGGACAATGCACGTCCGCATGTATCCCGTGCCACCCAACGTGCTCTAGAAGGTGTAAGTCAACTACCCTGGCCAGCAAGATCTCCGGATCTGTCCCCCATTGAGCATGTTTGGGACTGGATGAAGCGTCGTCTCACGCGGTCTGCACGTCCAGCACGAACGCTGGTCCAACTGAGGCGCCAGGTGGAAATGGCATGGCAAGCCGTTCCACAGGACTACATCCAGCATCTCTACGATCGTCTCCATGGGAGAATAGCAGCCTGCATTGCTGTGAAAGGTGGATATACACTGTACTAGTGCCGACATTGTGCATGCTCTGTTGCCTGTGTCTATGTGCCTGTGGTTCTGTCAGTGTGATCATGTGATGTATCTGCCCCCAGAAATGTGTCAATAAAGTTTCCCCTTCCTGGGACAATGAATTCACGGTGTTCTTATTTCAATTTCCAGGAGTGTATAATAAATGCCTTAAATACAGTACAGCGTTATAGGACTATCCGGATCGCCAACGTCTGACACGCCAGGCAATTGCACGAATTATTAAGACTTTAGAGCTGACAGGCTGCTTGAACGTCGAGAACTGGACAGGAAAGAAGACTGCAACTGACAGAGAACACGAAGAAGCTGTTCTGGAAACGACGCTAATGAATCGACACAGTAATAAGAGACATATTATCAAGGAATGTGGAATCAGACAGACTGAGTCAACAGAATTTCCATCCCTATCATCTGTCACTAGGACAGGCACTCGACGACTGTGATTTCGAACGTAGTACAGAATTTTGTCGGTTTTCCCTTCAGAGACTGAGACACGACCCTACGTTTTTCCAGCGTGTGCTCTTTATCGGTGACCAACGTTTACTAACAACGCTAATGTGAATTTGCATATCATGCACAATTGGGCAGCCGAAAATCCAAACTGGCTTCGTCAGGTCCAACATCAACGGCGGTGGAGCGTAAACGTATGGTGTGGCATCATAGGAAATTACATTGTGGGAGCTTACTTCATCTCAGGCATTGTACGCACACTTTCTGACAAACATTCTACCGGTTCTTCTAGAAGAGGTGCCACTGGGTATTCGACAGTGTTTGTGGCTGCAACAGAACAGTTGTCCAGCTCATCCGTCCTGTGTTGCAACGGAAATACTGAATCAGAACTTTCCTGGACGTTGGACACAAAAAAATTCTGTTGTCAAATGACCTGTGAAGTCCCATAATTTGACTCCTCTTGATTTCTTTCTTTGGGGAGCGCTCAAAGACGCAGTCTATAACGAAGCACCAAGTACGCCAGACGATATGTCTCGTCGAATCGCCAGGGGATGCTCTACCATTTCATCCACTGTAATTACATCTATTCGTTGTTCTTTGGGACGGCGATTTCAAATATACCTTTCAGTCCATGGTCAACAGTTTGCAAATACGTTTAAATAAAGAATAAAGTAATTTTTTTGAAAGTCAAAATTTATGTCATTTGATTTGGGTGGTTACCAAAACATTGTTAGTAAATTGTTTATTTCATTTCCGTGTGTACGAAATTGCATTGGAGTGTCAAATAAGTCGACAGCGTGTATGGCACGTAGCTGGTAACACTGTCATTACGCGCTTGCGTTCACCATGAAACGATGTTTCGTTAAGAGGAATATTTATTTTGCATTGTACAGGTAGTCACCAAAGTATTTTTATAAAATATTTAATTTAATGAATGTATCCCATATGATGTAATTTAGAGCAGTGTAAGTAGATACAGTTGTCCTACTGCACGAATTTCACCTCTAAGAAGCACTCAGCCACGTACAGGAAGATGGGTCAAATCTTCCTTCTAACATTTAGATATTTAATACAGTAGTTGCTTATTGCAACGTATAGGGCCTCTTTATTTTTGGAGAATGAACAGCTGATTTCTCTGTTTCAACTCACGTAAATCGGAAAGGATGCACAAATGAGAAATAGTTTTCCTAAGCCCTTTGTGATACGATAGATACTAGCCTATGTCGTATTTCCATAATGAACATTCGTAGGTGAAACTGCATCTTGGTCTTAAATTGGTTCAACGGAAATAAAGCTTTATTCTCGTAGCGCAGGCCTCCCTTACGATATACAACCATGCAGTCTGGTCCGAGACGCCTGATTAGCAGTGTTTGCACATAAATACCGTTTCCGGCCGCTGTGCTCTCACATTCTGGGACATTTCTCGAACTTTTTACGACAGGTTTCAACGTCAACATTAACAAATGTTTTATCACTGTAATTATCTTCTCAAGAGCTATCGAATGCAGTTATAACTACTATACGGTTCCACTTAAAGAAAGGTACTTACTTCGATGTCCAAGTTGATACTAGTGCTAAAAACAAAAGAAAACAAAAATAAACTTGCCCACCGACGATCTAACATCTGCCGAAACCCGCGTTTTGATATGTGTAACCGTTCACTAAATAAAAGGGGTGTTATGTGTTACGTGACTCACGCATTGTATGTTTTTAAATTTTTATGGACTGAGTGCTGACTGTTGCAATCTGGATGTGTATGCTTTTACCAATGTGCAATGCTGTTAATATCTGGTAAATAAAGAATATTGTTATACTGTATCATCAGTTGGGTTCGGCTGTTCCCCTCCAGCAGCCCTGTGCCCTGCTATCACCTATCGTGACATACCTCCTGCACGGCTTGAAGATCGCACAAATCACGTCCAGCACTCTCGATCATGGCAACAGTAACGTCTTCAATGATTTGAGGTGCAAATGGCCGTCGGCCTCTCCCAGGAACATCTCCAAAATGGCTAGTTAAATCATACTATCGAATCACGTTCTTCAACCCCGCTGAGAGTAGAGGACATCTCCGTATTCCCATGATGCGTCGATACTCACCAAGAGTAGCAGCACTATTGCAGTTGTTTCGATAGAACTGCTTTAGAAGTAAAGCCCTGCTCAAATTGACCAGACCCATGTCCACTGTCTGCAAATGTAATGCACACTGATGCTTTTATTTCGACCCTACGTCGCCGTACCAGTACCGGCATCTAGCGGCAAGTCAAGACACTAACACTGCTGACAACAGAAATCCTGCAGCGCAAAGCCTGAACTTCATTCCTATAAAATTAGGTACCTATACGGTAAATAGTTTTCCGTCACACTGGCTCAAGTAGCGAAAATTTAATTATAAACAGGCGGTATTTCGGGCTGACATCTCCTACGCAGGCCGCCTTCGCTGAGTTTCGAGCTCTGTCTTCTCAACACACAAGAACACGAACTATCAGGAACAGGTGAACGAAAGGTGGCAAGTTGTGAGACACTCTGCGCCTGGTTTCTCTGCAGAGGTCTGGCCGTCTTGGGAGACTCAGCCAGTACCTATGCTGCCGCAGCCATAGACCACCACTCTATAGGAACACAGAAATCGTGTGGCTCGCACGCACAGTGGTTTGGTAAGGTCCTGATTCCTGAGAAGGGAAAAGCGATTTAAGAGTATACGAGGTGCGGCTAGAAAAAAACCGGACTGATGCTGGAAAAAACATTTATTTACAATTATTTACAATTTCATGTTATCTCCTTCAATGTACTCTCCTCCTCGGTCTCTACACCGCTCCATACGAATTTTCCACTGTTCATAGCAATGCTGCAGATCATTTTCGGTAAGTCCATACATTACTTCCGTCGCTTTTTCTTTTACTGCTTCAACAGTCTCAAATCTAGTTCCTTTCAAAGCTGACTTGACTTTAGGGAAAAGAAAAAAGTCACAGGGGGCCGAATCAGGTGAGTAGGGTGGATGATCTAAGATGGGAATGTTGTGTTTTGCCAAAAATGTCTTCACTGACAACGCACTGTGAGC
This sequence comes from Schistocerca americana, assembly GCF_021461395.2. Lineage (NCBI taxonomy): Eukaryota > Metazoa > Arthropoda > Insecta > Orthoptera > Acrididae > Schistocerca > Schistocerca americana. The sequence goes on along the minus strand of NC_060119.1, from coordinate 278,569,328 downwards.
TGGGGCATTGTCTTGGTGAAGGATCCATGACTTTTTTCTCCACAAATCGTTCCGTTTTCTCCGTACTCGCTCACGTAGGGTAGCCAGGACGCTAATGTAGTAATGCTGATTCACTGTTTGTCCCTCTGGTACCCAATCAATGTGCACAATCCCTTTGATGTCAAAAAAACAATCATCATTGCCTTGAATTTCGATTTTGACATTCGTGCTTTTTTTTGTCGTGGAGAACCAGGAGTTTTCCAATGCATCGATTGGCGTTTAGTTTCGGGATCGCAAGTAAAAAACCACGATTCATCGCAAGTAATAACATTTTGTAAGAAGGTGGGATCACTTTCAATGTTTTCCAGGATGTCAGAACAAATCATTCTTCGGCGTTCCTTCTGTTCAATTGTGAGACACTTTGGAACCATTTTTGAACACACTTTGTTCATGTTGATACTTTCATGAAGAATCTGCCTAACACTTTCCTTGTAAACTCCTGTTAACTCAGACGCTGCTCTGATTGTTAAACGGCGATCTTGTCGAACAAGTTTACCGGTTTTTTCAATGGTTGCATCAGTTTTTGCTGACAATGGTCTGCCAGTGCGAGTGTCATCACTGGTGTCTTCGCGGCCATCTTTAAATCGTTTAAACCACTCAAACACTTGTGTTCGCGATAAACAATCATCGCCGTACACTTGTTGTAACATTACAAACGTTTCACTTGCAGATTTTCCTAGTTTGAAACAAAATTTGATGTTAACACGCTGTTCTTTCTGTACACTCAACAGTTTCCGACGCACAGACAAAACGTCAACTACTTAAAACAGACGCCACGGGCAGACTGAGTGCAGGAGGCAGATGAAACTCGAGCAGTAGGCGGAGCGAGAGTCACGTGACAGGCCACGCGACTTTCAGCCTTATTGCATTCGTTTTATTGTTTCACCAGTACTAGTCCGGTTTTTTTCTAGCCACACCTCGTATATGCATGGTATGTTTTTTATTACAACCATCTATATTATGTACGCTGTGGAGAAATTTCGAAGTTGCCATTGTTGAAACATTTTTATACTCAACATATTTTCAGACTTGCAGTAGCTAGAAAACATCCTAGTGAATAAAGACACTTTCTAGTAATCAGAATTAGAAAATTTTTGGTCGCTAGTCATTGACTGAGTGAGAGATTCTTTTGACACTGTTACCAATTAGCAAGTTACGCAGAATAAAGGTCTCCCAGCTGCGCTTCGGTAATACAGTAAATAAATAAGCATTTATCTTTTTCCATCTTATTAAACTAAAATACGCTTCTCGTCAGTTAAATAAAGGAAATGAACAATTTCCTGATCAGTCCAGTTCTACTTGCCTGCAAGCGAGTGTCGGGCGCGCATGCCTCATGGAGCAGCGATGGAACAGCCTGACATTGAGAGTACACAGGTATTATGTATGTTGACTGTCGCGACGTAGCGCGAGGAGTAACATAGTGTCGGCTGAGAGCGTGCCCCCAGTGCTGCGGATTGACCCCCAGAAAACCCAATTTACTGGCTGTGACTAGAGTTACCAACCGTCCGTCTTCTTCCGGACATGTCTGACTTTTCCATGTTATTTTAATGTCCACCTTTTTCGTAACGAAGTCACATTTCATGATCTAACGAATTTTAGTGTACCACAATAGACTTAATTATAAGCTGCACACAGTTGGCTATACATATTTTATCACGAGGTTCACTCCCATTCGTATAACTGTTGGAGAAACGTTGCATTCGTAGCCGACATATACAATAGAGATATTGTAGTCTGTTTAGCACTGTCTCGATATTTTCACAGTCGGCGTATACGATATCCAGATTCGAGATACTATAGTTTGTCTAGCACTGTTTTAATATTTCCACACTCTGACACAAAAGCTGGTTAGTTAATGTCTGAAGCATGTCGTCTCTTAAGTTCAGCACTAGTGACAGCAGAAAAAGGCCGTGCAGGTTTTCTGATAAATTAAAAGCATTGTATTTGGACAAACAGGTAATTGAAGCTAGGTGTGCTTTGTTTGATAGCCACGTTAATGGATATAAGGGTGCTATTGACAAGGATGAATATACGATAGTTCATAGGGGGGGGGGGGGGGGAGGGGGAAGAAGGAAGAACTGGGGATATGGAGCACTTTTAATATTTTGGCAAAAGAATGGCGAGCTGAAAGTAGCTGTGGATCAAATGGTTCAAATGGCTCTGAGCACTATGGGACTCAACTGCTGAGGTCATTAGTCCCCTAGAACTTAGAACTAGTTAAACCTAACTAACCTAAGGACATCACAAACATCGATGCCCGAAGCAGGATTCGAACCTGCGACCGTGGCGGTCTTGCGGTTCCAGACTGCAGCGCCTTTAACCGCACGGCCACTTCGGCCGGCGAAAGTAGCTGTGGCCCTCACCCTTGCGCACAGGTATGGGCGCCTTTGGTCATGAACATTTCAGCACAGAAAAACATTAAACTGTGTTACGGCCCAAGTCCATATCTGGCTCGGTGCTCGATTTTATTAGAAAAAAACATACGCCTGTTGTTAGAAACGTTCGAGCTATACAAGGCAACCCTGGTATACATGCGGGTTTTCCATCGACAATCGTACTAATCGATGGACTGTACAACGAAATTAAATAAAAAACCATTTCCTAAATCTGAGGTTGCACAGAATATATCTCGTGGAAGAGCTAAAACACAAGCCATTACAAGTAATAGCATTGTACCTCACACTGTAGATGTTTTTGTCAAAACTTTGACAAAGTTCCATATTTTGACCAGGGGACTGATGCAAATAATCATGTCCATTGAAAAGGTTCCCAGTTGTGATTCAGTGCTTTAATTACGAAAACAGTGGGATTCAATGGTGCTTGACTTACAAAGTTATCCGGACGAAACTACAGAAAGTATTGCCAGTTATTTTACAGACACTTTGAGAAATCATAACCTTACTAATTCTCAATGCATTGCTTTTTTTGTAACAATGTGAATGGTAACTTCGGTGGTCTTGCACACAGGCGAGAAAAAATGTGTATTCTGCTTTCAAACGACGGTTGGACGAAAGCATAATAGGAGATGGATGTCTTACTCATGCGCTACATAATGCCTTGTAACACAGAAAGATTCCTGCGAATTTGTGGACATAAATTTCCAACAGCTCAAGAACCATCCCAAGGCTGTCAATAGAAGGGATTCTGCGGTTGTACCCAGCACTTAAATCTTACTTCCTCTCTCATGATAGGAAATGTTTGCCTACCAGAATTATAAATTTTCTACAGATCGACTTTAAGGAGCAGTATCTTCCCCTTCTCTCCTCGACCATGCACATTTTTCATTGCTATATGATGCCTGGTGAAAAGGAAAACAGTTATATTGTAGAAGTGCACGACTTATTAGAAATTGTATGAACCTCTCTGAAAAACATACTTGAGAATAAGTTCATACCTCTCAACGTCAGACAAGATATGATTTCCTTTTCAGCAGCTGGCTTGGAAAAAGAGTGCCAGATGTACATGGAAAATGCATTTACTATCCGTGAAACTTGTCCTGAATACCCAGAATACCCAGATGCAGACACTAAAAGAATTCAGGTGCTTCAAATGGCTTAAGCTCAGAGACTTAAAAAACCCTTGCTTTGAGGACAGTCTTCAATGTCTTTAGTACTAACAAACCGAAGTTGTCAAAACAGGTGATTCGAAATTGTTTGATCAGTTCTGCAACAACAAGAATTGCGCCGAATCTGCAATACCAGATGAAAGCTCTAAACTAGACCAACAGTGGTGTTCTTTGTTTAAAAAGCGTCTAAATGTTGAAACATATTCGAAAATTTTGAAAATTTACCAATTATTCTTTGCGATTACTGGTGACAATGCATCTATTAATCGCAAAGATTACTGGTGACAATGCATCTATTCCTACCCCATGAACCATGGACCTTGCCGTTGGTGGGGAGGCTTGCGTGCCTCAGCGATACAGATGGCCGTACCGTAGGTGCAACCACAACGGAGGGGTATCTGTTGAGAGGCCAGACAAACATGTGGTTCCTGAAGAGGGGCAGCAGCCTTTTAAGTAGTTGCAGGGGCAACAGTCTGGATGATTGACTGATCTGGCCTTGTAACATTAACCAAAACGGCCTTGCTGTGCTGGTACTGCGAACGGCTGAAAGCAGGGGGAAACTACAGCCGTAATTTTTCCCGAGGACATGCAGCTTTACTGTATGATTAAATGATGATGGCGTCCTCTTGGGTAAAATATTCCGGAGGTAAAATAGTCCCCCATTCGGATCTCCGGGCGGGGACTACTCAGGAGGACGTCGTTATCAGGAGAAAGAAAACTGGCATTCTACGGATCGGAGGGTGAAGTGTCAGATCCCTTAATCGGGCAGGTAGGTTAGAAAATTTAAAAAGGGAAATGGATAGGTTAAACTTAGATATAGTGGGAATTAGTGAAGTTCGGTGGCAGGAGGAACAAGACTTTTGGTCAGGTGATTACAGGGTTATAAATACAAAATCAAATAGGGGTAATGCAGGAGTAGGTTTAATAATGAATAAAAAATAGGAGTGCGTGTTAGCTACTACAAACAGCATAGTGAACGCATTATTGTGGCCAAGATAGACACAAAGCCCATGCCTACTACAGTAGTACAAGTTTATATGCCAACTAGCTCTGCAGATGATGAAGTAATAGATGAAATGTATGACGAGATAAAAGAAATTATTTAGGTAGTGAAGGGAGACGAAAATTTAATAGTCATGGGTGACTGGAATTCGCCAGTAAGAAAAGGGAGAGAAGGAAACATAGTAGGTGAATATGGATTGGGGGGAAGGAATGAAAGAGGAAGCCGCCTTGTAGAATTTTGCACAGAGCATAACTTAATCATAGCTAACACTTGGTCCAAGAATCATAAAAGAAGGTTGTATACCTGGAAGAATCCTGGAGATACTAAAAGGTATCAGATAGATTATATAATGGTAAGACAGAGATTTAGGAACCAGATTTTAAATTGTAAGACATTTCCTGGGGCAGATGTGGATTCTGACCACAATCTATTGGTTATGAACTGCAGATTGAAACTGAAGAAACTGCAAAAAGGTGGGAATTTAAGGAGATGGGACCTGGATAAACTGAAAGAACCAGAGGTTGTAGAGAGTTTCAGGGAGAGTATAAGGGAACAATTGACAGGAATGGGGGAAAGAAATACAGTAGAAGAAGAATGGGTAGCTCTGAGGGATGAAGTAGTGAAGGCAGCAGACGATCAAGTAGGTAAAAAGACGAGGGCTAATAGAAATCCTTGGGTAACAGAAGAAATATTGAATTTAATTGATGAAAGGAGAAAATATAAAAACACAGTAAATGAAGCAGGCAAAAGGGAATACAAACGTCTCAAAAATGAGATCGACAGGAAGTGCAAAATGGCTAAGCAGGGATGGCTAGAGGACAAATGTAAGGATTTAGAGGCTTGTCTCACTAGGGGTAAGACAGATACTGCCTAAAGGAAAATTAAAGAGACCTTTGGAGAGAAGAGAACCACTTGTATGAGTATCAAGAGCTCAGATGGCAACCCAGTTCTAAGCAAAGAAGGGAAGGCAGAAAGGTGGAAGGAGTATATAGAGGGTTTATACAAGGGCGATGTACTTGAGGACAATATTATAGAAATGGAAGAGGATGTAGATGAAGACGAAATGGGAGATAAGATACTGCGTGAAGAGTTTGACAGAGCACTGAAAGACCTGAGTCGAAACAAGGCCCCGGGAGTAGACAACATTCCATTAGAACTACTGATGGCCTCGGGAGAGCCAGTCATGACAAAACTCTACCATCTGGTGAGCACGATGTATGAGACAGGCGAAATTCCCTCGGACTTCAAGAAGAATATAATAATTCCAATCCCAAAGAAAGCAGGTGTTGACAGATGTGAAAATTACCGAACTATCAGTTTAATAAGTCACAGCTGCAAAATACTAACGCGATTTATTTACAGACGAATGGAAAAACTGGTAGAAGCCGACCTCGGGGAAGATCAGTTTGGATTCCGTCGAAATGTTGGAACACGTGAGGCAATACTGACCTTACGACTTATCTTAGAAGAAAGATTAAGAAAAGGCAAACCTACGTTTCTAGCATTTGTAGACTTAGAGAAAGCTTTTGACAATGTTAACTGGAATACTCTCTTTCAAATTCTGAAGGTGGCAGGGGTAAAATACAGGGTGCGAAAGGCTATTTACAATTTGTACAGAAACCAGATGGCAGTTATAAGGGTCGAGGGGCATGAAAGGGAAGCAGTGGTTGGGAAAGGAGTGAGACAGGGTTGTAGCCTCTCCCCGATGTCATTCAATCTGTATATTGAGCAAGCAGTAAAGGAAACAAAAGAAAAGTTCGGAGTAGGTATTAAAATTCATGGAGAAGAAGTAAAAACTTTGAGGTTCGCCGATGACATTGTAATTCTGTCAGAGACAGCAAAGGACTTGGAAGAGCAGTTGAACGGAATGGACAGTGTCTTGAAAGGAGGATATAAGATGAACATCAACAAAAGCAAAACGAGGATAATGGAATGTAGTCAAATTAAGTCGGGTGATGCTGAGGGAATTAGATTAGGAAATGAGACACTTAAAGTAGCAAAGGAGTTTTGCTATTTAGGGAGTAAAATAACTGATGATGGTCGACGTAGAGAGGATATAAAATGTAGACTGGCAATGGCAAGGAAATCGTTTCTGAAGAAGAGAAATTGTTAACATCGAGTATAGATTTAAGTGTCAGGAAGTCGTTTCTGAAAGTGTTTGTATGGAGTGTAGCCATGTATGGAAGTGAAACATGGACGATAACTAGTTTGGACAAGAAGAGAATAGAAGCTTTCAGAATGTGGTGCTACAGAAGAATGCTGAAGATTAGATGGGTAGATCACGTAACTAATGAGGAGGTATTGAATAGGATTGGGGAGAAGAGAAGTTTGTGGCTCAACTTGACTAGAAGAAGGGATAGGTTGGTAGGACATGTTTTGAGGCATCAAGGGATCACAAATTTAGCATTGGAGGGCACCGTGGAGGGTAAAAATCGTAGAGGGAGACCAAGAGATGAATACACTAAGCAGATTCAGAAGGATGTAGGTTGCAGTAGGTACTGGGAGATGAAGAAGCTTGCACAGGTTAGAGTAGCATGGAGAGCTGCATCAAACCAGTCTCAGGACGAAGACCACGACAACAACAACATGCATCTATTGAAAGTGTGTCTCCTCTCATAACTGCTCAGTAGACAAAAGAGAAGTACCTTTTGTTGACAGATCAGTCAAAGGAATGCTATATGGTTGAAGATAATAATTTAACTCGTCTTTCAGCAGTACATTCTATTGAAAAACACGCTTTCAAAGGATACACCACTGAAAAATACCGAAAATTACTTCAAGGTGATTGTATTGCGTTTGTAACAATCAAATACCACCGTTTAACACTACAGCAGATTTTCACTGTATTATTTTCTGCTCATATTGAGATTAGAGAATTTTTATTACCCCATTGTGTAAAATATAAACAATTTATTGATTCTAAAATAAATTTTCAAGCTTTCATAGAAAAAAAAGTCAGCCTCTTTGGGAAGCGCCTCCTGCTTTTGATAATTTTGAGTTGATAACCCTAGTTGTGACAAGCGTATTTACCAAGAAATGGTTATAAATACGGAGTGCCGATGTTACGCGTTCGCGTCTACCACCCCGGCCAATAGATTCCAGTGAGGACGACGTGTGCAGGTCCTTACAACACAGTGTGACGACATATCAATATATATTATCTTTATCGAACTTAGCCATGAATAGGAATGTAAGACAATGATAGTGATTGTTACCAATTGTGCTTGAAGTGAATTATAACTTTGCTGAGCCGTGTTGACTCGTTCTAGTTTTCACATCATTGCATAGTGGCGCAATCCGTCCCTCTCCAGTCTCAAGTTAGCGCTTCGGTCGCCTGTCATTTGAGTGTTTGGTTGTAGTTCCTTGGGGCAGCTTGTTGACCACATCGGAAGGAAGTCGGTCGCAGTCAGAGCGAGAGAGAGAGATAAGACGCAGATGTGACGCACAGTGGGCTATTCACGGTTCTTACGGGCGCACGGTTGTCTAAGCGGCCGGTCGTCGCTAGAGTTGTGCTGGTCGGCAATACTCGGGCCTAACGTCGACGCAGCCGATTTATCCTGCATTAAGGGGGCACAGTTGCTGATGTGGGTGTTGGAGTGCTGTTCATTTTGGTTGGTTAGTTTGTTGGTTGGTTTGGGGAGTAAAGGGATCATACTTGGGATCATCAGTCCCTTTTTCCAAATTCAAACAGGTCTCGGTTTAAAAACAGTCCCAAAAGAAGTCGTGGAAAGTAAAAGGCGTAAAACTAATACAAAGGAAAAAAGTGAACTAAAGGGGAAAACGTTCACTAAAAGGAAGAGTAGTGGAAGGTATTAAAATAATGTAGCAGATGACCTGGGCTGGCTGATCGCAAAAAAGGATGAGCCAGCCACTCAGCAACACATTAAAATCTACACCTAAAAGAAAAGGCTAGAGGAACACAGACAGGAAAAAGACAAACACCAAGGCGAACAAATAGGAAAGAAAGAGCGAGGAAGAGTTAAAATGGAGGGAGGGTGGAGACCTGTGAGAGAAGGCCAGACGCCCACCCTTAGATTGCGTGATAAAAGAAACCTGTCTCCCAAAATCATTATCAGTGGTGCGGGAAGGTTAAAAATCCGCCGCAGAGCGGCTAAAATTGGGCACTCGAACAAGATGTAGACGACAGTCATTTGGAAACCACATCGAAACCACGGCAGATGCTCGCAGTGGAAGAGGTGACCATGAGTTAGCCAAGTATTGCCAATGCAGAGCCGGCAAAGGACAAAGGCGTCCTTGCAAGTGGCTCTCGTGAATGACCACTGCACATTCCTTGTCTCCTTGATAACACGTAGTTTATTTGGTGTACTGAGGTTGCGCTATTCAGTATCCCAGGTCGCGAAAACCGTACAGTAGAAGACTGATCGGAGATCATTCTCCGACACGCTGATCTCCAGTGCTGGTTTACCGGTAGCCTATTTGGCCAGGCTGGCAGCAGGTTTATTGGCTGGGATCCCGACGTGTCCTGAGTTCCAAATGAAGGTTACTGAATGTCCACTGTTTCCAAGGGCACAAAGAGCCTCCTCGTCTAGCGAGGGAAAAACTGGCCAAGAGATTCTAGACTGTTTAAGGAGTCACTAAAGATGGTGAAGGACTCACCTGCGCAGGAACAGATATGCTCAAGAGCGCGAGAGATAGCTACCAATTGTGCAATGAAAACATTGCAGCCATCCAACAAAGACTGCTCTTCAGTATGGCCAATGTGAGTGTGAGCGAAACCAATGTGACCAACGACCATCAGGCCATCAGTGTAGACTATTTCAGAGATATGGAACTCGCAGAGAATAGAGAAAAATATCCAGCACAGGGCGCTGGGCGGAATTGAGCTTGTTGAGCCTTGCGATAGGTCCAGACGAAGCTTTAGCTGAGTCATGGGCTAATGGACCATGGAGGTGTATGTTAGTGGACCCACAAGAAAGCTAGTAGAGGGAATATATCGAGTGCAATAAGAAGTAACTGGACATGGACTGCAATTGGAATCAACGTTTCAGGAGATGGACCGCCATGTTAGGGAAATGATGATGATGAAGTCCCATACTCCTTGACAGAGCGTAGGGGACGATGCAGGAGACCTAAACCGCTGTACTATGCAAGGTTCTAGTGGAGGTGGTTTACCATTTCCTTCCCCGACCATAATGGGGATGAATGATGATGATGAAGACGACTTAATTACACCCAGTAATCTCGAGGCAGGTGAAAATCCTTGACCCCGCCGGGAATCGAACCTGGGACCCCATGCTCAAGAAGTGAGAACGCTACCACGACACCACGAGCTGTGGACAGTAATTTGGATCATGAGGTGAACTATGAATGTGGGCGGAATAAGTCGCAGTTGCTGTTGCCTAATCTACAACAGAGGAATGCCAGCTTCAACAAGGAGGTTGCTCACTGGGCTCGTTTGGAGAGCCCCCAATGCAAGCCAAATGAGTGGAGACACATGTATTGAGGAGGCAAAGGTTGAGTTAGTAGATCCTCGACGTCTTTACCACAGCCAGTAACCTTGGTTCCACCCCACAAAGGGTAATGGGCGTTAAAATCACCCAGAAGTAGAAAGCGTGGAGGAAGGGGGGGGGGGGGGGGAGTTGGGAAATTGGTGCAGCCAGTATATGGTGAGGAACTTCACCATCTGGAGAAAGGTAAACGTTATAGATGGTATTTTCGTGTGTTGTCCTCACCCTGGCAGTCACAACTACTAAAGATGTATGAATGGGCGCAGGCTCACTACAGACAGAGGTAAGGACATAGATACATATTCCACCTGTCCATCTGTCACATTCAGTATGGTTCTCGTAGTACCCCTGACAGCCACCAACGGCGGGGGTACGCATCACAGGAAACCAGGTTTCCTGAAGGGCAGTACAAAAAGAAGGTGTAATACTTAACATTTGTCACAACTCAGCCAGGTGGGAAAAGAAACCGCCAGTTCCACTGGAGGATGACGCTGTCAGTCGTCTGGGAAGGCATGAAGGAACCAGGAAGACAGTTTATGCCTTAAGATCACATGCCGCCACCAGTTGAATGCTTGCATCAAGAATCACTGCACTTGAAGAGTTAGCAAGATCTAGGTACTTGGGGGATGCTAGAATCTCCACCCCATTCTCAGATGCGGTTCTGTTAGGGAGTGCTAGTGTTGGGGCCACTGCAGTGCCCTGTTTCTTAACAGACTTCATCTGTCTGCTCTAGCACCGCTCTTTAGGGGCTTGCTAGAAGGACTTCTCCAAAGTGGCTTTAGGCATTGAGGAAGATTGTGAAGCCCTTCAACCAGCAGCTTGTGGCTCCTTCAGCACTTTTACATTGTTGGAGGCGTTATAAGGGAGAGTCCTGATGGAACCCTTCTATGTGAGAGGAGCCAGAGGAGGCTATTGCTTCTCCAGCTACGGGATGGGGACCGACGTCCCTGGAGTCTGGGGAGGCGTTGCCACCAAATTAGAAGTTTTGGAAGCAATGGAAAAAGAAGTGCCCCAACAATCAAGGGGAGGGATGTAATAGGGCAACTCTGAGGGCCCACTGTATGAAGTAGAGGGGAGGAGGCTAGTGCCGCCAGTGAAGGTGATGTCAACATGGCTGCAGCATGTGTAGGTGCCAAGTGAATGGGGTGCAACCATTCAGATTATCGTTAGCCCCTAGGTAAGTCGGCCAGTCCGGGGTCTTGTACTCCATAATTTTTCGCTCCTTTTGGAGTACTGCGCAGTCTGGAGAGTAGGGGAAGTGGTGCTGTTCACAGTGGACAGAGGTGGGAGGAGGTGCACATGGAGTATTTGGATGCAGTGGACGTCTGCATTCTCTACTAGTGACGCTGGAATTGCAGCAGGAAGAATGTGTCCAAACCGAATTTACAGCGTTTAAAGCATTTCATAGGGGAGAGGCGCGTATGGTGTTGCGACACATCGGTATACCATCACCATGACCTTTTCAGGCAATTAATCATCCTCAAAGGACAAGATGAAGGCACTGGTAGCAACCCTATTGTCTTTTGGCCCCCTACAGACGCGACCTTTTTGTTCTAAATTGGTGCAGAGCTTGTCGTCAGACTGCAAGTGAAGGTCGCGATGGAAAATCCCCTGGGCCATGTTGAGGCTATTAGGGGGGTAGACAGAAACAGAAATATCACCCAGCTGCTCAAAGGCGAGCAATGTCCAGGACTAGGCTTGGCATGCTGTCTGAATGAGGACTGACTCATTTCTCACTTTCGACAGTGCAGCCACTTCCCCAAACTTGCCTTCCAGGTGTTTGACAAAAAATAGTTGCTTTGTAGCCAGAAAGGAATCCCCATCTGTTCTGCTGAAGACTAAATACCTTGGCAAATAAGGCTCTCTCTTTTCCATAGTTCTGTGATCCTCTCACAGTGTGGTGAGAGAGGGGAACGATTGGGGTCATATTTCTCAGCATTAAATTCGACTTTCCCTTTCTTTGCTGGGGCCAGTCAGCCACCTGCAAAACATGACTAGGTCCGTTTCATTGCGGGTCATCCAGCCTGTGCCACCTACTCCAATCAGCGGCTCTCCCCACAGGCATCACCCAGCCACAGTAAAGGCCACCTGACGCTATGGGCGTTGCTTCGAGTCCTGATGCCCCAGGAAGTTGGGTATCTACTCCTTGGCATACATGGCGAGTTTGCAGCTCAGGCATCAGCAGTGCGATCCTTGTGTCGTCAGAGGGCTACCACCAAATGGGTATATTAAGGGCCCGCCACGACGGACTGGCTACCATGCCAATATTGTCACGGGGGTGAAAGAGGATAGTTGACAATGGTAGGAGATGACGTACTCCAGAAGGTGTCCTCGTCCAAATAGCTGAATTGCACATGGAGTTGCAGATCCACGACAATAAGAGGTGCAGAAGATCTAATCACACGTTGGAAATCGAGTGCACCACATAAGGGGTCCTTCCCCAAATGGCCTGCACTTCTGTAGGATTTTGAAAGCATCTTTTCAAACCCTAAAAGGGGACCAGAATTTATTGAGCCAAAAAGTGGGAGACTCCTTTTAGTCGTCTGTTACGGCAGGTGGGAATACCTCGGACCTATTCTAACCACTTAACCCGCAGGGAGAGCTGCTCATTTTCTGGTGCCGTCTGTTCTGTCATTTGGGGGTAAAGTGCTCGTTACTTGATTAACGCATGTGCTCCCCTGTTGAAGTTACTCCCGCTACGCTGCATTGCCTGTGGGTCTCCGTCACTCTTTTTACCGTTTGATGTCTGAATGAGGACTGTTTGAAATTATAAAAGTGCCATATTTGTGTGTTTTAAAATTTATTTTAATTATAACTTGTTCAATGTCTACTTATTTTTCAGCTGAGCCTGAAATTAATTTCTACATGTTCTAGGCCGCCACGTGTGTTAGTGGCAACTGAGGTCGAAATTGAGTCTTATTTGTTTTGGAAGTTGTTGCTTCCCTGACTGATTAGGGACTACAAAATTGCCTGCAGCTGTGGTAAGCAAACGCTAGCGATCCAGTGGATCTTGGCTAATTTGGTAATTGAGTTCCATAGCTGTGGTGAGATTTTGCCCCTTTCACAATAGTCAATTGTTTCAAATATAATTACTATTATATTTGTTTGAGTGATAGCCCTCAAGATTTGCTTGTTACCTTTTGAGCCACGTAAGTCAATGTGTCTGAAGGCCGCGTGGTTGTCTCATTATTATATTAACTTATTATAATTCATAGTAATCAGTTAATCATTTTAGCAATTCTTATTGTAAAATTCTTGTTGTACGTAAGGTTTGGTTGGAGCTTGGGGCCACGCTGTCATTGAGCTTCTTGTCTTGGTCCGAGCGCTTTCATATGTTCTGTGATTATTGTGCATGAATTATGTGTTTGCTTGTTTTTTTCTCAGCCTTCCGAGCTGTTCGTATCTTTTAGAGGTGCTGCTCCAGGGTGTTATTTGTTATCCGTCGGTCTGTCTGCCGATGCCTGTCCGCGTCGGCTGTGTACATGCGCGCTGGCGGCGACCCGCTTCCTGTCTCACCGTAGCCTCTGAAACATTACAGCCTCCTGGCTCGCTACGGCATTCCTCATAATTCGAGTTTCTATCTCGCAGCAGTCGGGTGTTATTTTACCCAGTGCCCATTATCCTAAACCATATTCAGACCTGACCTGCTGTATCTGCCCCTTCCATGGTTTCCCTGTCTGAAGTTTGGTTTTTAACGTAATAGCTTTAATATTGATGTAATGTTCAATTACTGAATGATATTTTACTATTTTTCTCCACGTCAGTATCTTTAATATGCCCAAATGCCTTCCCTGATTGAGCAAATATGTTTTCAGAGTTATGTGATTCTACTTTGGCCAGTATTATAAAAAATGTATTTTTATTTATTCATGTTGAACCTATTTGTTTTCTGTTTACCTGTAAATTTGAGTTGAAAAATTTCCATTTTTAATGTATGTTTTTAAAAAGCTCTGTATTTATGGTAATAAGATGGAATAAGATAATTCAGAAGAAATGTGTTTTTAGCCAGGCAGTCTTCTCTGATTGATCAAATGCATTCCAGAATTACGTGACTCAACTTCAGTGTCATAAACTGATATAGGCATATTGTAGGGAAGCAGTCTACTCAAGTCTTACAAAATTCACATCAGTCTTTCCATTGTGTGCCAGCCTAGTCCGCTGTAACTAGCTCTGACATCATAAATATTACACAGTACTTTAAAATGAAGTAAATAACCTGAAACGTTTCTAGCATGTCAGGAGTAATACAGAATCAATATGTGTTGGATATCAGTTCAATAACTTTAACCATTTTCGAAATTTGGATGTTTTTGTGTAAAAATCATTGGCACATCAGAAAAGAGCTAGAAACTTAAAAATTTATATTTAGATTCCTTTTGCATAATAATTTAGTAGAAACAGTATTCTGGATCTCACAAATTCAAATTTTAGTTGAAATTCATGATTTTCTGGTTTTTGTCTTAGAAATTAAGGAAGCAAGATAGATTAAGTAGGCGAATAAATAAAGCTAGGATGTTTAAATTTAAGTAGAAGGGAGATCCGCTATAATCATAAAGATGTGAGAAGTTTCAACTGAATAACTATAAAACTATAGCGATAGCGTATCTCCAAAGGGTAAGTTCAGAGCTCGTCTACTGCGTGTAGTGTAATTAAATTAATTATCTCGCCCAAAATATTTGACTTAGCCACGTCAGACTTTTATTATGATTACTTACCTGTGTGCTGATTGCACATTTAAATTGAGAGCTTCATCGGCCATCAGCAAAGGAAGCAATGATTTATTCGATAACCTAAAGTGGTGCATTACTAGCCCAGCGGCTAGTCGGGAGAGCAGATTTGATCAGGCGTTCCCTTAGCCGTCCGCACCGCTGCTTTATATGTAAGAACGTTGCGCGAGAGGAGGTAGGCCCCAGTTCTCTCCAGATGCTGATTAGCGCTCCACCTGTGCCGGGGGTCGCGTCACGTCGGTATCGTTGATATAAACAGCCTCGGATGCAGTAATTAGTTACTCGGGATACGCGTAACCATGAAATCGTTTTCGAGTGAAGTGTTAATTTTGGGATGACGTTAATGATCTATCTTTAGTTTGCGTATGTCGTATTTTCACGTGCCGCCGCAAGACAGACATTCTACCATTATTAGCGTGGCGTTTGATGAACATTATCATCAAATTATGGCGAGCATTCACTTAAACATTTAATTTGAACAGTTATAGTGGCATCAGCGCATTATACTCTGAACTGCTCTGGTAGTTGGATTGTGTGGATTCTTTTTGATCTGTGACTTTCAGAATATAGTGAACATTTTAGAGAGACTGGTTTTTGATTATGAATCCCAGACAATCTCCTAATTCCTCAGAGCTATAAGCTGTAGCTATGAACGTATTTCTCAGATGAAGTGGGCACTAGGAATTCTAAGTACAGCCTTCACGTTTTGCTAATCACTTTCTGGTTGCCAATATTGTAGTTAGAGAGCCAGTGTTGGGAACGGCGAACAGCATAAATACAAAACATTTATTCTATTATATCCACCCGCCGCCCCACAATACGAATGCAAATACAGAGATACGTAAACAGGCAGAATATGACGCTGTGGTCGGCAACGCCTGTGTAAGACAACAAGTGTCTGGCACAGTCGTTAGATCGGTTACTGCAGCTACAATGCCAGGTTACCATGATTTAAGTGAGTTTGAACGTGGTGTTATGGTCGCCGCACGAGCGACGGGACGCAGCATCTCCGAGGTAGCGACGAAGTGGGGAATTTCCCGTACGACCATTTCAAGATCGTACCGTGAATATAAGGAATCCGGTAAAACATCAAATCTCCGATATCGTTGCTGCCGAAAGAGATCCTGCAAGAACGGGACCAACGACGACTGAAGAGAATCGTTAAACGCGACAGAAGTGTAACCCTTCCTCAAACTGCTGCAGATTCAATACTGGGGCATCGGTTAGTGCCAGCGTGCAAACCATTCAACGGAACATCATCGATATGGGCTTTCGGACCCGAAAACCCACTAGTGTATTCTTGATGACTGCACGACTCAAAGCTTTAAGACTCAGCAATTTGGAAATTTGTGGTAAGGTTTTATAGGACCAAACTGCTGAGGTCATCAGTCCCTAGACTTCCACACTACTTAATCTAACTTAAACTATCTTACGCTAAGGACAACACACACACACCTTGCCCGAGGAAGGACTCGAACCTCCGACGGGGGGAAGCCGCGCGAATCGTACAAGGCGCCCTTAGACCGCGCGGCTACCCGGCGTTTACGCCTTGCCTGGGGCCGTCGACACCCGAAATTGGACTGTCGATGACTGGAAACATGTTGCCTGGTCGAACAATCCTAGTTTCTAATTCTATCGAGCGAAAGGACGTGTACGGATATGGAGAAACCTCATGAATCCATGGACCCTGCATGTCAGCAGAAGACTATTCGAGATGCTGGAGGCTCTGCATTGGTGTGAGGCATGTGCAATAGCAGTGATATGGAACGCCTGATATGTCTACATACGACTCTGACAAGTGACACGTACGTAACCTTTTGTCTGATTACCTGAATCCATTCATGTCCATTGTGAATTCCGTCGGACTTGGGCAATTCTAGTAGGACAATGCGACACCCCACAAGTCTAAAATTGCTACAAAGTGACTCCAGGAACAGTCTTCTGAGTTTAAACACTTCCGTTGACCACCAAACTCCCCAGACATGACAATTATTGAGTATACCTGGGATGCCTTTCAACGTGCTGTTCAGAAGAGCTTTCCACCCCTCATACTCTTAACGGTTTATGCACAGCCCTGCAGGACCCATGGTGTCAATTCCCTCCAGCGCTACTTCAGACATAAATTGAGTCCGTGCCACGTTGTGCTGCGGCACTTCTGCATGCTCTGGGGTGCCCTACACGATATTAGGTAGCTGTACCAGTTTCTTAGGCTCTTCATTGTATGTTGAACCTGGTTTGTTCTGTTTACCTGTAAATCTGAATTGAAGAGTTTCATTTTTAATATGTGTTTGAAAAATACTCTGTATTTATGGTGGTAAGATGAAATAAGAAAATTCAGCAAAACTGTGTTTTTTCCAGGCAGCTGCAATATAAGAATTATCTGTGAAATAAAATATTGTTGAACGCTTGTGAAAGAACAAATGACTTATGATAAGTTTCATTTACTTTGTGGTGAGCTTTACGACCTTGATTAAATACAAAACCTCAATTATTTATCCGTCAAAATCCGATTTATACAACTCCCGCAACCGTCAAACCGGTTAGCACTTATTCATTAGCTCACGGGAATTTAAATAAAAAGGTTGAAACACGTATGTAACGTAGCAGCGATGGTGAGGCACGTTAAAATCTTTGACCAGAGAGCCTTTTATCGTGGTTAGTCTGCGCTTGACCGCGCGAGTGTTGCGAGCAGTACGCTAGTAGTCGTCGAGCAGTACAGTTGCGAGCAGTCTGTCAGTGGGCAGTCTGTGAGCAGTGCAGTATGTCGGTAGTAGCAGCCGAGTGCAGTTGTGTGTGAGGAGTCGGCGAGCGTCGACATGGCATTCTGGTCAAGATGCTGAATGAGGTATATTGTTAATTAAGGTAATCATCAGATAATGTAAAGTTTATTTATTGTAATTAATTTCCAACAAATGCCCCAATAATAATTTTGATTTCAAAGCAATTTTTTTTACAAAAAAAAATATCATTTAATTAAACCAACGATTTCCTTCCATTTCCCTTAAAGAAAAGTTTCAGTTAAATTTAAAAAAAAAAATATTATTTGCAATGCAGTTCCTCCAAGCCGTGGCTAACAATAAGAGCAGAAATTTGACAAGCAGTTTCAATGAGGTAAGAAATTAATTCTGATTTTTGCACAAGGGCCAAAGACCGATATTTCGGTTTAATTGAATTTTCATTGTCACTGAAGTTTCATTAGCACTGAACTGTTTTTCATTATTTTTGTGGGAGCTTACACCAGAGTCAGATTGCGAATTTCACATTTTTGTTGCCTTTGTCAGTACATTTCATTGCAGGGAGGTTACGTTTGGCCCCCATTTCTATTAAATTTTTGCATTTAAATTACGGTGGGGAGGTTACACTTGGCTCCCATTTATTATTATATTTTTTATTTAAATATTTTTGTGGGGACAATATTGCTTCTTGGCTCCTATTCATTTTATATTTCTGTCTTTTAAAATTTTTTGTGGGGAGGTTACACTTGGCGACACCCATTCCAGGATCGAATTTCGTTGAGAATCTTTTGAACAACAGTCAGATATCTGCTCTTATTTGCTTAAGTATAATTAGGATTTGGCGCTACGCTTTTACTAATTTTGTGACTTTCTTTCCACAGATCAACGACAATTCGTTTGCTCTGTTGTATTTGTGTGTTGTTTTTGCATTGTGCTTATTTGTTTTGTGAATATTTGTGACTATTGTAAAAATGCCGCGAAAGACTGTGAATAGTGTATCGCGAGGTATTACGAACGAAATTACCGGCTCAAACGACTTTACCGATAGGACATGTGACACGCAGTGTAATGATGACAATCCTGCGTTCACTAACAATCAGTGCATTACAACCACTAATGATGACTTTTATCTTAATGATGAACAAACGAACTCAATTGTCTCGTCTGTTAATTTGACGACAATTGATGACGCGGGACGCTCTATTGTAATGAGCGCTGCCGAGCTTAACACACCCGATTTGGAAAATTCAAGTAACGTACAGACAAATTTTTTAATGAAAATGAACAAGGTACACAAAGTATGCCGGAGTTCTTTAATTCCGAAATAGTGAATGAGAGTGTACATTTGACAGGGAAAGCTTCTTGTGAACCAAAGAATGACCAAATGGTCACACAAAACGTGACAATTGCATGTACTCCATCACAGAGTACTGAGAATGCAACAGCTACTTTAGGTTTGGATCAATTTATGACAATAATGCTACAGTTTAAGAACGAACTTGGTGTAGATATCAAACAACAGAGTGAGAAAACAGACAACAATTTCAGACAACTTAGGGAAGATAACAAACAAGATAACGAAAAACTCAAGCAATACTTAAATGAAAAATTAGACGACAATTCCAGACAGTTAAATGAAAAATTAGACGACAATTCCAGACAGCTTAGTGAACAAATTAGAGCCGTTGCCGCGCAGTGTCATGACACTAAGGAACAGTTGCGCGAGGAAATTGAGGCTAGCTCAAAGAAAAGTAGCGAAGAAATTAGGTCTGTTGCGCAAGAATTAAGGGAAATGCAAACAGTCGCAACAGAAACACTTAGAGTGGAAATTAGTACAGTCGCTAAACAATGCTCTGAAAAAGCTACACAACTACGCGACGAGTTTAAAGCAATGACAGCAGAACTTTCGCGCACAATGGATGAAAAGATCGACGCGAAATTCGACCAACAGAACACTCAGATTGACGAATGCTTTAATCTCCACATACAAAACAGTGATACGCGTTTCCGCAAATTTATTCAGGATCAAAATAAAGTCAAACGTCAAGTCATGGAAACAATCACTGGACAAAGATAAGAAGACAAACGTAAAATGTTTGCGAAGGCAAAAACGTATGTAGACAATAATATTGCTACAGTGTCAGACAAAATTAATACCATAGAACAGTTGAACGCGGAATTACGTGATGAAATTTCTGATCTTAAATCAAAAACAGATACACACACAGTAAATATTCAAACAGTGACAGACAGATTCGAACAATTAGAACTAACACAGGATTGCGATGTCATCAAAGCTGATGTTAAAAAACTGAGCGAAACTACACGTAAGTTGCAAAAACAGATTAATGCGTCCGATTCTAAAACCGATGATCAGGCAAAAATACTGACTGAAAAATATGATGAATTAGCCAGTCGTATTGATGCTATAGAAAGTAATAATGATAATAAATCAGACGATACTGCACCGGTTTCATTTAACCAAACACCTGAATTTCAATATTTGCAGCAGACAGTTAATGAGATCGATTCGTCTAATAACACGTTGTGTAGAAAGTTATCGAGTTTACAACAAGAAGTAACAGAAATGAAAAGTATTTCAGTTAATAACACATCACAGCAGACGCCACTTCGCGAACATCTGTCAGACTCGCGCAACGCGTATAATTTGGGTAATCTACAGAGAGTACGGGACTTTGATTCCGAACAACCACAGTTCAACAGATTCTCTTACAATCCTGAACCTGTTCCATCACACAGAGACGATAATTTCGATCACAAACATTTTCTGTCAGTGAGAAAGTTTAAAGTGTTTAAAAACGACAGAACACAGATTCACCCACTGGATTGGATACAACAGTTTAGCTTTGCTTTTCCACCGACTTGGCCTGTTACGCATAAACTTGAATTTATTTGCAGCTTTTTGGAAGGAGAACCGGCAATTTCGTTCAGCAGGTGACAAAATGCGGCTTGCAAATGCGATGTTTTTAATTACTGTAGAACCATCTTCTTCAATTTCCTGGAAAATATGTACGCCTAAAGCGGTGTTGGAACTGTCGGTAGCAATGGAAAAATTTCTAGTAAGATCTGGGTGCGATAACAGTGGAGCATTCAACAAAGCATGCTTCAGGTTCATGAATTCAGAGTGTGCTTGCTTATCCCAAGACCAAATACTGTTTTTACCTGTTAATTGGCATAATCTGGGTGTGTCTAAAGCAGAGTGATGAATAAATTTACGAAAAAAGTTAATTAAGCCCAAAAAACTCCGTAATTGCTTTTTTGTCGTAGGAATAGTAATGTCACGTAGAGCTTGAAGTTTTTCCGGATCAGGTGCAATGCCTTCTGCTGAAATTACGTGTCCAAGAAATTTTATAGAAGTTTCGCCAAAGTGCGATTTACTAAGGTTAACTGTAAGTCCTTGTGCATGAAAAGTTTGTAATAGTTGTTCAAGAATCAGATTGTGTTCAGACCAGTTAGCTTCTGCGATAAGAATGTCGTTTACATACGTCGTAATTCTGTCCTTAAGTTCTGTCGGAAGTATTGTGTTCAAACCGCGAATAAAAGCTGCAGAAGAAATAGTTAAGCCGAACGGTAATTTGCAAAATTGATAACAGTCGCCAAAACAGAGAAAAGCTGTGTATTTTCTGCAGTTCGGATGAAGTTGAATTTGCCAAAATCCCGATTTCAAATCTAGTGTAGAATAAATAGCTGTACCGTGAAATTTCTGTAAAAGTTCCTCTAGTGTCTGTGGTCGATCTGTTTCATTAATAATAATGTCATTAATGTGACGTGAATCAAGTACAAGGCGAAGTGAGCCATCTTTTTTCTTAACAATATGTAGCGGGTTTATGTACGGACTAACTGCTGGTTCTATAATTCCTTGGTCGAGCATATCCTGCAATTCTTTTTTAACTTGTTCTCTATGAATATACGGAATAGGATAATGCTTAGCTTTAAATGTATCGTGCTGTTTGACTTGAAATTCATACATAAATCCGGACATAGTACCAGGAATGTTGTCAAAAACTGGAGCTTGCTGTAAAAGAATTTCGTGTAATTGCGTTCGTTCGTTGTGTGTAGTTGCACTGCTCTCTTTAACCTTATCAGAAATCATCTGTATAACGTCGTAGTCAGCTTCGTCTGGAGTATTATAGTTGTGTACGTACGTATCCGTGAACAATGTGGGATTACAGTCTATGTTACGTGTTGCGGAAATGACCTCTGTGCGGTTAATTGTTTGTTCTTCCGCAGACAATGAATGCTGAAACTCTAAAGCCAATTGTACATTTTCGTCCTTTAGCATTAAATAAGAATTTTGAAAATCAACCACTGCATCGTGTTGTACGAGAAAATTAGTACCTAAAATTACGTCTGTTGTCAATAAAGGAACAATCCAAAAATTTGAGTGGAAAGTATGACCTCCAATACAAAATGATAAATGCGTCTGTAATTTAACGTCGACTCCTTTACACGATACTGCTCCCTTCACTTTTGTTTTGCCTAAAGGTAATGTCGGATAAGTATTCTCTTTGTTGCACTCGTTGAAAGTCTCCTCATTTATTACTGATATAGGTGATCCGGAATCAATTACTGCTGAGAATTTCGATGAACCAATTTTAATTTCGATAACAGGATGTGAAATAGTTTTCTGAACAAATGGTCTTTCCTGCAAAAGAGTGTCTCTGATGTCGTCAAAAGTAATTACATTTTCGTGAACAACATTTTGCGTGTCAAAGGTAGTGCTTGTGTTATTGGAAGATGCGTCCTGTGTAGTATCTAGTCAGATTCTATCTGACGTGTTATTATTATTAGGAGGATGCTGTGGCATTTCTACTATTTGAACAGTTCTATTACTTCTTCCAGACGTATTACGCTCTGGATGATATCTACTGTCGGGTTCATTCATGAGAATAGGTTCTTGCGGATAATTCTGCTGTTGGTATGACCGACTGTTGTTAGATATACGCTGATAATTGTGCTCATCGTTTTTACGTCTGTCGTGAAAGTCATTCCTATACGGTGCATTACGATAGGAATTGAAATACTGTCTTCTTTGTACGTAGTTATTTCCTTGCTGCCGTGCGTTACTATTTGTTGGACCAGGGACTATACGTCCACGCGGCGAAACATTAAAGCCTGGTTGACCTTGTGCATTACATTGTTGGTTACGTATTCCAACTGGCTGACTTTCATGCTGTTGCGGTGGAAAACTTATATTATTACCAAAATGTGGTTCCTGTTGCTGATGATTTTGACGATATTGATAAACAGAATTCTGTCTGTGATTTAAGTCCTGATAGTTGTCGTTCCTAAAGCGTCTGTTACATTTCCTATTGAAATTACGTCCCTGATCATAATTACTGTAAGTTTGTTGACCTTGGTTATTGTACGAAAAGTTTTTGTTTACAAAAGAATAATCAGATTGTTGTACTTCCAAGAGCTGTAACAAATCTCTGAATGCTGAAATATTTTCTTTTTGCTGACCTGTTAAAAGTGACACTCTTAATGA
The DNA here is from genome assembly GCF_021461395.2 of Schistocerca americana. Classification (NCBI taxonomy): domain Eukaryota; kingdom Metazoa; phylum Arthropoda; class Insecta; order Orthoptera; family Acrididae; genus Schistocerca; species Schistocerca americana. Next base: position 278,546,282 of record NC_060119.1, on the reverse strand, counting down.
CCGTGGTAATTTAGAGATACATAATTGAATAAGCGCAGATTCACTGTAGGGTTTTGTTGGACCATATGCTCAAAAAATTGCGTCACACTGGGAAAATTTGAGTTCTCGTAATTCGGCAAATTAATTAACTGATCTTTAATTCCGCGCTGTGTCTTCTTCGACCAGTACGCTGATAGAAAAGCATTCTGAAATTCCTCTACTGAATAGCATTGTCTCGCGATCGGTCTCATACTTCCATAAAATTTCTTGGACACGTAATTTCAGCAGAAGGCATTGCACCTGATCCGGAAAAACTTCAAGCTCTACGTGACATTACTATTCCTACGACAAAAAAGCAATTACGGAGTTTTTTGGGCTTAATTAACTTTTTTCGTAAATTTATTCATCACTCTGCTTTAGACACACCCAGATTATGCCAATTAACAGGTAAAAACAGTATTTGGTCTTGGGATAAGCAAGCACACTCTGAATTCATGAACCTGAAGCATGCTTTGTTGAATGCTCCACTGTTATCGCACCCAGATCTTACTAGAAATTTTTCCATTGCTACCGACAGTTCCAACACCGCTTTAGGCGTACATATTTTCCAGGAAATTGAAGAAGATGGTTCTACAGTAATTAAAAACATCGCATTTGCAAGCCGCATTTTGTCACCTGCTGAACGAAATTACTCCGTTACAGAATTGGAGACATTATGTGTTGTATGGGCTTTCACGAGATTTAGGCACTTTCTTTATGGCAGACATACCACCGTTTACACAGACCACAGAGCGATACAATTTTTACTTTCGGCCAAATTCACGAACGATAGATTAAGCAGATGGAAACTTTATTTACAGGAATTTAATTTTACGATTGTTCACATTCCCGGCACACAAAATGTTATAGCAGACGCACTATCGCGTTCTCTCGGCAACAATCAGCAAGACGTAGCAACCAACTTCTGCAAAACAAATTTCAGTGTCATGTACATTCAGCAAGTTGCATTTGAAAATTTTATTTCATCGTCATTACAGGACATAGCACAAGAACAAAACAAAGACAACGTGTGGAATGAAATTAAACACCTTTGGGAAGATAAGAATAATGTTACGATTAGAAACCATTACACTGTACGCAATGACATTCTGTTTCGCCGCTCTCATCCTGACAGCAACAATTGGTTATTATGCATTCCTGACGAACTGGTTAACAAATTAATATGGTACACTCATTTAAGTTACGCACATTACGGAGCAAGAAAATGTTTTCTTATACTGAGACAGAACTGTTATTTTACCAACATGGAGAAACGTATACGACGAGTTTTAGCGTCTTGTAAAATTTGCCAGAAAGCTAAATCAAACACCACTTCACATATTCCTCCTTTATATCCCATTGTACCTGTTAAATTAAGACACATGGCCGCTGTAGATATTTTTGGTCCAATTCCGAGAACTAACAGAGGTTTTTGCTACATCTTTGTCGCTGTTGAGCTCACTTCAAAATTTATTACTTTCACTCCATTACGCAAAGCTACTGCTAAAACTGTTTCGAAAGCATTTGTAAAACATTTTCTATTTCATGTAGGGCATGTGATGAAAGTAATTTCTGACAATGGATCTCAATTTCGTTCTGGTATATGGACACGTATGTTACGAGCTAGAAACATTTCTCCGATCTATATATCCAAGTACCATGCTTCTTCGAACCCCTGTGAAAGATTAATGAAAGAAATTGGTAAGCTGTGCCGAATATATTGCCACAAAAGACATATTGATTGGGATACACACATACTCTCATTCCAAGATCTAATTAATTCCATTCCAAATGAATCCACTATGCTATCTCCGTCTGTTATATTGAAAAACGTTGAACCACCAAACAAAATTAAAGAATTAGTAAACTTCCCTAAATGTCGTCGACTAAGACACCACGAAATAATTGACATTGCGCTGAACAACATCAAACGTGCCGCAGAGCGCCGGAGAAGACAGCAAAAACAGGTTTGCACACGCCGCGACTTTCACGTTGGACAGAAAATATTAGTACGTACACACTATTTATCCAGTAAATTAAAAGGTAAGTGCAGTAAATTTGAACTTCTATACGCAGGTCCATATCGGATTCGCAGCATCTCTCACCCCAATGTTGTACACGTCGAAACTTTGAGAACCAGAAAATCGAAAGGCAACCACCATTGGTCAAATATTAAACCCTTTATTGAATGAAGACACTGTATGATTCAACACACTATGATGCCATTTACTTGTGCAATTATATTCACATGACTAATTACTGATGATTATCGTATTTTTTCTTGGCAAGTGCCCGACAAGGTAAGGTTAGCAGGTCGCTTTTCTTGTCGTTACACATCAGACCGTGCACATTTTCCATTTTTTTTTATGTATGTACGATTGTTTTCCTGTTTTGTTTGTATGCACTGTGAAATAGTTAAGGTATAACACACCAGTTGACCTTGACATTTTTTGCCCTATGACATCTCAAGATCGTGACTGTTTTACATTTTTTGCTGCTGCATTGTATTATTCTGTGTACATTTTTGCATCTGAACACTGTCAATGTCTTTGACATATTACGTTTTCTGTCATGTTATGCTGTATGGTTAATTATGTCACCATAAACCTGTCATTATTTAGTGGGTATATGATTAAAATGCAAGACATTAATCTTTGTTCATCAATTTCAAACAGAAATGATGCGTGTAAGAAATAAATTCAACAGAAATGGGATTTTCACCTACGGAATAAACGATAGAAGATGCAATAACTTTATGAGGAAGAGTAAATGGATCAGGATTAACAAGCATTAACAAGAATATACTATACTCATCGTAGAATAGCAGTCTTAACTAATTTTTTCTTTCAGAATGCAGGGTGATTGATGCAGGCTGTCAGACAGAACTACACATCTTAGTTTTAGTGATGAAATATGCTAGAGATAAGGAATAGTTATGTAATGAGTAATGAAGTGATTTTCTTGCAGATGATAATGAATGCTGATGAATAATGATGAAGAATATGCTGTTATGAATAATGAAGTTTTTCTTTACAGGTGATGATAATAATGAAGTTATGATAATGTGGATAATGAAGTGATTGATAATGAAGTTTTTTCTTTACAGATGAGGATAATGTTGAAGTTATGTATTTAGGCTATGTAGTTGTTTAAGTATTTGTTGCAGTTTGTTTTGACAGCAGGTGTTATATTGCATAGTAGGATGACGGAAAGTTTTGGAAAGGACAGCTATGGAACACATTTTTATACACATTTCACTACCTGTTAATTCGAAGTTCACTACTTTTCAGCATAGTGTGCGTTTCTTCTTTCAGGTCAATAATCCATTTTGTATTTTTTTCAGGAGAAGCTTTTCATGATACTTACTAAACCTGTTACTTATTATATCTGTTCTAGTACTTGCATTTTTATTTTTTACCCATTTGTGTTTATCATTTATAAATGTGATCACATATACTGCCTTGTTACATAACCTTGCTACAGCTGACTCATGACGAATGACGTTACCTATCCTCATTTGCAGCAATAGGTCAAAAGCAAATATTGTTATGCCTCAGCAATTCATTATCGATCCCAACGCAATGCATTGCTAACAAAAAATGTATTACCAGTCCCAAATAGTGATACCAGTTTGAGAAAGTTCTGAGTAATGCTGATCAGCTCTGAATAGTATGTCACTTCAGTAATGACTTCTTAAAAATAAAAAATATATATGTAAAATAATGCTTTGTAACTGGCTAATAACTGCCACTGTTTATTGTAATGAGACTACTTAAAATGCCCATGATTATTAATGCTATGACTGTAATTAACTGATTTTTAATAATGACTTTGTAATGATCTGAATAATACTGAATGATGAACACTGTTTTATTCTATTCATACTTGCTGGCCACTGAGTGCCAATAATTAATGTCACTCAATGAATTATGTTATTAATTATGCCATTAATTAGCTCTTGTTTTCAATGTTGATACTTTGTAACTGGAAAAGAATGTGATTGTTTAATAATGCTTTGTAATTAGGAAAAAGCTAATGACTCTTACTATATAGAAATGACAAATGATTAATTAACTATGCCATACTTTGTAACTGGAAAGGAATGTGATTGTTTAATAATGCTTGTAATTAGGAGAAGGCTAATGATTAATACTATATTGGAATGACAAATGATTAATTAACTATGCTATACTTTGTAACTGGAAAAGAATGCGATTATTTAATAATGCTTTGTAACTAGGAAAAGAAGGCTACTGATTCTATGTAAAACAATTAATGAACATTTTTCTGTAATACTACATACATGGTACAGAAATGTTCAATAACTGGGCTATGAATGCCGCAAACTACTAATGAGGAATGGTATGTGACTTAATGTCCTTCACCTTATGAGCTAACTACCCTGAATTACTGCAATGTCCATTTGTCCTGTCCATCCTAGTGATCATGGAGCACTATCTTTGGTTTTTGCACTAATTCTACGTTGGTGTGCCTTGTAAGAGTGTGGTGTTGACACGACATGCTGTCCACCACCGTGAGCGATGAAGACGTTATTATGGTCCCACTGTTTGGTGTACCTAGTGTACTGCCAAAATGAGAACATGGAACATTACTACGACAGTTCAGTGTCTTGGCTACGCTGATAAATTCTGATGGGAAAAGAACTTCAAATTGTGTCACTTGGTGTTGTACTTCTGTGGAAAGATATGGACTTTCAGAACAGCTGTGTGCAATCTAAAGTGCTACAACCATGATGCAATCCTTCCCTTTCCTATCCTAATTCTTGTCACATAGTGAAAATCATTTTTTTGCTAACATCACTTATGTTCATGGGTTATACATTTTAGATTTGCTGAACTCCAGTGCGAGTACACTTATGTCACTTGTCGATATGATTTTTTTTTTTTTGCCATTATGTTTATTTGTTGTGAAAATGCTAAAGACATTTTTCGATTTGTTCTGAAGTACAGTATATGTGCACTCTTGTCTTTTATTTTGATGATATGTTCTGAACTACAGTGCATGTGCACTAATGTTATGTGTTAATATGTTTTCTACTGAACTTCAGTGCCTGTGCACTTTTCTCATTTTTCTATATGATTTCTACTCATTCTGTATGTTCAATACTTCAGTGCGTGTGCACTTATGTCATTTCTTACTCATTGTATATATATTTCGTCATTTGCTGATATGTTCTGAACTGCAGTGCATGTGCACTCATGTCACTTGTCAACATGATTTTTTTGCCATTCTGTTTATGCTAAAGAATTTTTTCAGTGCCTGTGCACTTTATCTGTCAAATAATTTTTATATACATTTTTCTGATTTGCTACTATGTTTTGTACTCACATTTTGTCTTTGTCTGATATATTTTGTACTCGGTGCATGTGCACCACATTTAATTTATGTACTAAATTTGAATATTCTGTAAATTGTAAAAATTTCTTGCGATGGCAAGTCCAAATGACTCACCATCGCTGCCAAATTTTTGCCCCCCCCCCAGTGGAGGGTTATGAAACACGTATGTAACGTAGCAGCGATGGTGAGGCACGTTAAAATCTTTGACCAGAGAGCCTTTTATCGTGGTTAGTCTGCGCTTGATCGCGCGAGTGTTGCGAGCAGTACGCTAGTAGTCGTCGAGCAGTACGCTAGTAGTCGTCGTGTAGTACAGTTGCGAGCAGTCTGTCAGTGGGCAGTCTGTGAGCAGTGCAGTATGTCGGTAGTAGCAGCCGAGTGCAGTTGTGTGTGAGGAGTCGGCGAGCGTCTACATGGCATTCTGGTCAAGATGCTGAATGAGGTATATTGTTAATTAAGGTAATCATCAGATAATGTAAAGTTTATTTATTGTAATTAATTTCCAACAAATGACCCAGCAATTTTTTTTACAAAAAAAATATCATTTAATTAAACCAACGATTTCCTTCCATTTCCCTTAAAGAAAAGTTTCAGTTAAATTTAAAAAAAAAATATTATTTGCAATGCAGTTCCTCCAAGCCGTGGCTAACAATAAGAGCAGAAATTTGACAAGCAGTTTCAATGAGGTAAGAAATTAATTCTGATTTTTGCACAAGGGCCAAAGACCGATATTTCGGTTTAATTGAATTTTCATTGTCACTGAAGTTTCATTAGCACTGAATTGTTTTTCATTATTTTTGTGGGAGCTTACACCAGAGTCAGATTGCGAATTTCACATTTTTGTTGCCTTTGTCAGTACATTTCATTGCAGGGAGGTTACGTTTGGCTCCCATTTCTATTAAATATTGTCATTTAAATTACGGTGGGGAGGTTACACTTGGCTCCCATTTATTATTATATTTTTTATTTAAATATTTTTGTGGGGACAATATTGCTTCTTGGCTCCTATTCATTTTATATATCTGTCTTTTAAAATTTTTTGTGGGGAGGTTACAAGGTTTAGCTGCAACATTATTAGACCATTTATAATACTATTAATGAACTCAGAGGTGTTTCAACGCAATGTGTGATTTCACATTCAGAAGTGAAATTGTTCATTAAATATTAACAACAGTGATTCAATATAATTTCTGTATCTAATTAAGATGACGATGAGTATTTAAAAGTGTTTTTAGTTGAGTGAGATTAACTATAGGAAATGAATTCGTGTAAATGGCGCTCTCATGCGTATAGCAGAAATGTGCGTTTACGTACGACAAAACGGTAAGCATATCATTAACATAATGATGTGCCAACGGTGTACACTGTTGTAAGTCGTTCCCAAAAAGTAATACACTCCTGGAAATGGAAAAAAGAACACATTGACACCGGTGTGTCAGACCCACCATACTTGCTCCGGACACTGCGAGAGGGCTGTACAAGCAATGATCACACGCACGGCACAGCGAACACACCAGGAACCGCGGTGTTGGCCGTCGAATGGCGCTAGCTGCGCAGCATTTGTGCACCGCCGCCGTCAGTGTCAGCCAGTTTGCCGTGGCATACGGAGCTCCATCGCAGTCTTTAACACTGGTAGCATGCTGCGACAGCGTGGACGTGAACCGTATGTGCAGTTGACGGACTTTGAGCGAGGGCGTATAGTGGGCATGCGGGAGGCCGGGTGGACGTACCGCCGAATTGCTCAACACGTGGGGCGTGAGGTCTCCACAGTACATCGATGTTGTCGCCAGTGGTCGGCGGAAGGTGCACGTGCCCGTCGACCTGGGACCGGACCGCAGCGACGCACGGATGCACGCCAAGACCGTAGGATCCTACGCAGTGCCGTAGGGGACCGCACCGCCACTTCCCAGCAAATTAGGGACACTGTTGCTCCTGGGGTATCGGCGAGGACCATTCGCAACCGTCTCCATGAAGCTGGGCTACGGTCCCGCACACTGTTAGGCCGTCTTCCGCTCACGCCCCAACATCGTGCAGCCCGCCTCCAGTGGTGTCGCGACAGGCGTGAATGGAGGGACGAATGGAGACGTGTCGTCTTCAGCGATGACAGTCGCTTCTGCCTTGGTGCCAATGATGGTCGTATGCGTGTTTGGCGCCGTGCAGGTGAGCGCCACAATCAGGACTGCATACGACCGAGGCACACAGGGCCAACACCCGGCATCATGGTGTGGGGAGCGATCTCCTACACTGGCCGTACACCACTGGTGATCGTCGAGGGGACACTGAATAGTGCACGGTACATCCAAACCGTCATCGAACCCATCGTTCTACCATTCGTAGACCGACAAGGGAACTTGCTGTTCCAACAGGACAATGCACGTCCGCATGTATCCCGTGCCACCCAACGTGCTCTAGAAGGTGTAAGTCAACTACCCTGACCAGCAAGATCTCCGGATCTGTCCCCCATTGAGCATGTTTGGGACTGGATGAAGCGTCGTCTCACGCGGTCTGCACGTCCAGCACGAACGCTGGTCCAACTGAGGCGCCAGGTGGAAATGGCATGGCAAGCCGTTCCACAGGACTACATCCAGCATCTCTACGATCGTCTCCATGGGAGAATAGCAGCCTGCATTGCTGCGAAAGGTGGATATTCACTGTACTAGTGCCGACATTGTGCATGCTCTGTTGCCTGTGTCTATGTGCCTGTGGTTCTGTCAGTGTGATCATGTGATGTATCTGACCCCAGGAATGTGTCAATAAAGTTTCCCCTTCCTGGGACAATGAATTCACGGTGTTCTTATTTCAATTTCCAGGAGTGTAGTTGCGGATCTAAGAATTTGCGGACATATGTTGTGGTTAAGTGTAACAAATTCACCATCACCAGCAGCATTTCGGAAGAGTGTCAGAAGCCTGATATGGAGCAAGGATGTACCCCAAATCAGTAAAAAGGTTATATATCGGTTATACTATGTACCAATACTGACATAAGTATCAGAAACCTGGGTTATGAAAGGATGAGAGAAAAGCAAAGTACAAGGTAGTGAGATGAAATTCTTGAGAAACAGTATTGGAGTGACAAAGATAGAAAGACTAAGAAATGAGAGGACCAGAGAGTTAATGAAGGTGGAACCATTACAGGACGAGATAGAGAAATCAAGGCTGAGATGGTATGGACACATTAAGAGAATGGAGTAGAAGAGGATACCCAGGCAGATACACGAGATGAAACTGGACGGAAAGAGATCGAGAGGAAGACCGAGAGACAGATGGCTGTAAGGAGTAGAGGAATGTGTCCAGAAGAAAGAGGAAGACTGGACCAAGGTGAAGACCGAGAGATGGTGACAAGACAGAAGATGATGGAGAGGCATACAGACCCGGCCAGAGGCCAGAAACTGTCCAAGGTGATGGATGATGACGATGTGGTTAAATAATTACATCAGTCACGTCGAGATCAATGGCTCTGGTTTACCACATGCTTAGGCATTATTAACTCAGTATATTTGGAACCTGAAGAAATTGTGTAACATATTCACCATCACCAACAGCATCTGCTCAACTGCTACACGGCAAGAATCTTCATGTAACTGAATAATTAACTGCGTGTAAAAAGAAACAGTCATTTCAGTGCACATGTTCTGTATTTTGAATTTTGAACAATATAGTTAATTTAATTACTGTAGGTATGTTTCAGTGCCACTTAAGAACACTCATAATAATTTACCTTTGTCATTTTGAAAAAAGCTAATTTATCACTAACGTACGCTTTTACAAAACGTTTAAATCTGAAACCAAAATTTCAAAATGTCACTAGAATGAAACTTGTCTCCTTTTTAACTTGCTTCAGTTAGCTCGCTAGTGGTCAAATCGAAATGAAATGCAAATTATTTCCAATAATTTTTGCTACGTAGTCGGAGTACCTTGTTCCGCCTAGCTTGTTTTAAATAACTTAGCATCAATGAGAGAAAGCTTGATTTATGTACTTCCTATCATTACCAAGGAATATTAAGAATTTGTCCCATCAGGATTGGCATCCGACTAATTACAGAAGACTATACTAATGGTGAGCTAGTTGCGGCTCTCATCCTAAAGCTGATCAACCGCTGTTTGCTTTAGTTGATATTTGTAAGTATCAAAACGATGCTGAAAGTAGGAAAAGAGGTGCATTACTTTATATGTGTGTCCTAGATAAAATGACCGAACTCCATGTCCCATTTATGCTTTGGAATTCATGATACGGCTGCTTTTAACAGTGAATGCAGTACAGGCTTACACGTGGCCATAAACAGTGACGTATTTTTGAAGAGCAGTAACAATTCTTAATCCCAGAATGTTAGTTTAAACAGTGCAAACTCTGCATTAACAGTTCTTTACGGGGATTGATGACCACTCTGTTTAGTCCCATACCCCCCCTCAATAAATCAAACAACCAACAAAAATAACGATACCCTCAGAAGGCCAGGTCACGCAGCCAGACGGCCAGAATTGCAAAGGTATGTAATACAGTCAGTGCCACAAGAAAGTGTACGCCATTATCTGTAAGAAATAAAAGACACAATTAAAAATATATATTTACATGTTGTTACTAATTGCACAGTAACTTATTAGTTAATCCAATCGCCGCCATCATCGATTGTATCTTGGCACTTAAACCCTCCCTCCGGTAAATCATCCACGTTTCCAACCTCTAAATATCTTTTGACCCACTTCACAACGAATGTCTTTGGCCTTCTTTGGCCTTCTAAGAATTTTAGCAGCAGCTCCATATAAAAGCTTAGGTCACATTGGATGATCTATAAGGAACACTGCCTCGTGACACTTCAGATATTTTGCACTCCATTTAAACTGCAACTCTCAGACTGTTTATCTATACAAATGAAAAAAAGCATTGATTACAGATTCAAGACCACTACCAGAGATGTCGCTACGGACGTTACATTTAAAATTAGGGCGTACACTTTCTTGTGGAACTGACTGTGTGATTATAAATGCGCGCCATCCTTTAACTTGGAAACAAGAGCTAATTCGAGATTTTCATTGTAGTTTTCGTTATCAGCGTGGTCGATATAGTTAACATTTATTTCACCGCAGTTAGATTTTCATTGTTGACTAGTGTTACTGATGGAATTTAAAAATTAAAAATGCTGTAATAAACAACTCATTAAGAGGTAAAATCTCACTTTAAACTGTTAAGAGTCCGGTAGTAGAAATCTAGGACGCAGAAATGAGTTACGACCAAAGTTTTACCATGGAATGTGCTTAGGAAGTATGCAGGTAAAGAAAATCATCTGGTTCAACTGTGGCACTGCTCGGCAACGTCTTAATGGAAAGAAACGGCAAGCATCGTGATCGGTGAGTGCAGTTAATTTGTGCAGTACAGTTGATCGTGGTCAACGTAAAAAAAAAACAGCGGGCTATACTTGATAAATGCAATGAAAGGGCTGAAAAATGGTCGGACCAAGTCAGAATTAGAGTTACTGGAGCTATTAGTGATTTGCAGCACGTGTTAGGTATCTTGATAATTGCAGATGCACATCCACGGGGAAGTTTAAAGTGTCCGCAGCTTCAGAAGCCAGAAAGGAAGAGGAGGGCGACGATGAGGCATTAAGACGTGTGATACAGGAGATGAACAGTGACCAGAAAAGAATCTGGAATTCCATCGATATTTACAGTGTGTATTAGAGTCGTTGTAGTCTGCAGGGTAAAACTGAACTGATGTGTTACTCTCCGTTTTTGGCATCCCGAACATACTTGTATTTCGTAGTACAGTATCCTCGCAACTAGGGATTGTGCAAGACGACTACTATACTTGTTTCATTGGAGGAAGAGCGTGCAGATCGTTAAAGAAACAACGGAACTAGCAAGGTCTGCAGATAAATACAGGATTTGAATTCGGTGTCCTCTGAATTTGAGTGCTGTCACATGTTTCCAAAAAGGTTGATGGAATCGTGCCTGCTACCAAGACCTCAAGTCTGATTACAAGTGCTATAACACATTACCCAACCATGTTACACGCTGCAGTTGGTTTCATTTTGCGAAAGAAAGAAGTGTTTTGGAAATTACATGATTTTGGTGCGCTCATATGACGAAGTTGGTCGTTTCAGAACATCACCAGCCACTGCTGCAACTGCGGTGAATGTTCAGGTATGTTTCACAGGTAATAATGGAGCTATCATACCGGCAGTAGACGATAATTTCGATTGCTTGATTTCAACACCTAATAGTCTATCATCAGCTCACACCATTCATTTCTCTTAACACAAACTGTCACTACGAATAATAGCGCTACAATGTCTAAATGAGTGGCACGCGGTCCTGGATGACAGGTTTCTTTTTACAATTCCTGAAGGCTGTCTCTTTCGGCCATATGCTTAAACGAGAGCGAAATGCTCGTTAACTCACATCCCCAAACCCTACAAAAATATAAAAAGCTATTTCCTCCTGACTTGTACAAGCGCTTATACTTCCAATGATTGATTACAGCGATGTTCCCTGCAAGGTCTTTCCTTCTCTTGGAATTAGTTACGAATGCCTGTGTCCGTTATATCTGTGCTGTTTGAATTTTTGACCATATTCACTATCATATGCACAGCTGTACCGGCTGTGTGCAGACAAGCGCAGTGATTTCCATATCCTCTATCATCCCTGCAATATTATCAATCAAATCTTTCCCTCATATCTCTCCTCGACCTTAATACTCTTGCCTGAACAACAAGGCAGAAACTCCCATTCCCATCAAAGCAAAATCCTTTCTGGCCTAGTCCACCATACAGCCACTTACTCGAAGTCCTCAATAGCAGGAATCCGACTCTTGAATAACCTCTCGCATTATATTAGAGTATTGAATAATGTCTCCTACTTAAGAAGACAGTTAATGACATGTCTGCTGAAGCAACAATAACGACTACCATTGTCCCAGAATGCACTACCCTCTGCATCCTTACTTCCAATAAGATCTTCCCCATTTCACAGTGGTTAGCACAATGGACTCGCATTCGGGAGGACGACGGTTCAAACCCGAGTCAGGCCATCCTGATTCATGTTTTCTCTGATTTCCCTGAATCGCTTCAGGCAAATGCCGGAGTGGTTCCTTTGAAAGGGCACGACTTTCTTCCTTCCCCATCTATCCGTAATCTGATGGGACCGATGACCTCGTTGTCTGATCCCTTCCCCCTAAACAAGCAACCAACCAACTTCCCCATTTCCCGCTTTTCTTAGCTGGTGCAGTCTTCTTAAATTTCCTTTCTCAATAAATCGCTATGTGAGAAAACATCATTTTTTACACCTATAAATACTGTTTATTTCGTCCACTAGCAGTATTGTTATTATTATCATTATTAGTGCCAGCTGTAGTAGAAGTAATGCCAGTGTTAACATTATTAGTTTGTAGTCAATATTATTTATTCATCATGTCCCTATAGACACGCTTTGTCATATTAAAATTCATAGATAACTATAATGCAGAAAAGGTATTCTACTTGTGAAACCCTGGTCCAACGTAAGAGAAAGCTTGATGGCCCTAATCAGATAAGGTTAAATAAATAAAATACTCCACAACTGCGAAACACATAGCAGAACAATTCTTCGTTAAAAAATGCATAGCAGTCGTGACAGTGAAAATGGTATTAATCGTCCTAGTAGTAGATTGAAACGAAAGATATTTCTACTGATCCACACTGTGTTGTAACCAATCTCACATCGCTATGAGACTGCGAATCGACTTACTGGCAAGTTCATTTTCTTGTTTCTGCATCCTAGTTTATTCACAGCAGATCTTGAAATGAGAACCAAAACATGGTCTATAAAGTATAGCAGTGTAAGTGTCAGATGAGATAGTGGAAGAAATGAATCATCTAAAACTCCAGTCACTGACCCTACTTCAGATCGTAAATAAAACCAACATTTCTCTTGTCAGTGACGCACACCATTCCTCTACTCTCCTCCATCCTAATGACCTGCAAGCTGCTGCAGCTGAATTTCATGGGTGTCACAGGATCACTGTTTGCTCGCTGTATTTACCTCCTCAAAATGCGGCAGATTTTGAGGCTCTAACATACCTATAGATCAACTCCTCCAACGATTTCTGCTACTGAGTGACTTCAATGCCCGACATGTATTGTGGAGCTCGACCTCCACATGCCGTCGGGGTCGGGTTTTGGAGAGCCTCATGACGTCTCATGAGCGGTGTATAGTCAACATAGGCACGCCCACTCATTTCTGTGCTGCTTCTGGGTCATCCTCAGCCACCGACGTCTGTTTCTGCTCTCCGGCCCTCGCAGAATTTGTTCAGTGGGAAGTCACTAATGACTCAAATCCAGTGATTACGTCTCACTTTGGATTCACCTACTGGATGGAGCTCTCCCTGAAATGACACGGACACAATTTATGATCTGCAGAGCTGACTGGACGCTGTTCAACCAGCTGGCTACGTTTGAACGCCGCGACAGCGGCCCTGACTGGTTGGAGCACGCCACACAAGTGATCCGCCACGTCGTTTTGATGTCTCCATCCCAAACTCCAAACGTCGTCTTAGGAGACAGCCTGCTTCTTGGTGGACTGATGTGTACCGTTTATTAATCCAGACCAGGCGTGCGGCTCTGTGACTGTTAGGCGCCGCCCGATGGTGGGAAATCTCGCAGCCTTCCGAGTGGCAAGGTCCATGTCTCGTCGCATCAGCGAGGAGAGCAAGAGAACGTCATGAAAAGCGTTCCTGGATTCTGTCAACCGTTCCACTTGTTGTACAACGGTAAGGGGAGGCATCAGGAGGATTTCCGGTACACACAGTCGTTTGCTGACAGCAACAGTGTAGAAATAAGGATGTCTCCAAACAACGCCTAGAAGACGGCAGTGCGTTTTGGAACGGTTGCTGCCATTGCCATCCAGGATCCGGTATTCCACCGCTACCGCCCAACTGTAGAGAGAGGCCAGTTGGACTACAGATCCAACAACTCTGCTTCTTACAACTGCCCTTTCTCCATGTGGGAGCTGGATTCTGCACTGTCTAAGGCTCATGATACTGTAACCGGTCACGAGCAAATCCTCTACAGTACGCTTCGACATTTGCCAGCAGTGTCAAAGGAGGTCCTCCTCTGATCTTTTAACTTCATGTGGCAGACAGGCCACTTTTCCAACGCGTGGAGAGAGGCAATTGTGATACCTCTTCTCAAACAAGATAAGGACCGAACGTGTCCCAGTAATTACCAGAGCGTCGCCTTAACGAATTGTGAAGGAAAGACCCTGACACGAATGGCTGACCATTGTCTGGTCCGGATGTTAGAGACCAGTCAACCTCTTAGTCGTTCTCAGTTTGGATTCAGGAGACTTCGATCCACTGTCGACAACTAGACCCTGCTAGAAGCGGCTGCCAAGCACGCTTTCTCGGTATATACTCCGACATCAGTAATGTGTACGACGCTACTTGGAGGCCCAGTATTCTAGTGTAGCTCCGCCAATGGGTCTTTCCTGACTACCTCCCATCTTCATACGATCCTACTTATCTAAGCGCTTTTTAGGTAGCCAGTTGGTGACGTGCTATCGGATCGTTTTCACCAGGAGAATGGTGTTCTCATGTTAGTGTTATCCTCTTTGGCATTGCCGTAAACAGTATCAGGTCTTCGGTAAGGAATCCTGTACAGTCTCCTTGTTTGTGGACCATTTTTCAGTTTTCTGATTCACCTTCAGTATTGCATCTGCGACTCTAGGCTAAAGGAGTGGGCCGCAAAAAAAAAATTTTCAGTTTTCTGCAGGTAAGTGTGTGTGTGTGTGTGTGTGTGTGTGTGTGTGTGTGTGTGTGTGTGTGTATGTATGTGTGTGTTCATTTTAAACGTTTTCGCGTCTTTAATATAACTTATTTTCATATGACACCATTCTCCCTTTTAAAGACTCTGTGATCTTTCTGTGCCTTATTTTTGTTTCCAAACTACCGTGGTTACCCCAACTAAACGACCAGACAGCCACGGCAACAAACAAAAGAAATTGATAAACTGCAGCCAGCGGCGCGTTTACCCTTTGTGAAAAATGTCACTGGCCGGAATGGTAAACATCTTGGAGAAGTATACATCGGTGCGACTGGCAAGCCAATAACAATGTGGACATTCGTCTAGTCTAGGGCAACACAGCAAATCTGTAGTGTCTGAAGACCAGCAAGACTGCAGCGAGGAAATAAAATTTAACAAATCCTGCATACTTGCAAAGCAGCCGGGTTTGATTAAAAGGAAGATCAGAGAAGTTCTTCGGAATGTTGGAACACCCTAACTACGTGAGCAGATAGGATGAACCCAGGCTTGTCCCATCCTGGCTGCCAGCCCTCCAAGAGTCCACCAGGCCACGCGAGCGTAACCGTCGAGTAACTGCCTTCGCGCTGCCTGCGTCCAGCCGGAAGAAATTAAGAGTCCGCGCCACATTCGCCGATGACCACCAATCGTGGTACACAGTTCGAGAATCAATAGACAACAATAACCCCCACTTTCTCCAGCATAGCAACCTATTACAATAAAGTTCGCGCTTCTTCCGCCTCAAGAATTCAATCACAACAACTATCTTCTAAAATTGTGATGTAATGTCATTCTCAGTAGGCTCTAAATGGATTCTACACAGCTAAAATACACTAGAAGACCCATAAGAAGCCCACTGTAGCCGTGCCCGAAACGTTGGTTTCGCCAGTAGTCCTTTTTTTTACCTTCATGACACGGTCAACTGACTCTGCCCTCGGAAACCTACACGGTTGAAGACAGTACTATAATCAGTTCATCGTAAGAATAAACCTGATGTAAACAAACACAAACGCGATGATTGGTCAGAAGCCGTAGCACACCTACACTGGTGTTGTTACGCTCGTGAAAGTAGGTCCTTCTTGTGGATTAGGTTTAGTATTACTAAGTTACGTTACATGAAACTTTAAGGTATTCAAATGTATTAAAAGCCATCAACGTTTTTCTTAATCACGTTTTAGCTATGTAGATTTTATTTCAAAAATCGTGTACAGTTACAGCCTCTGCATTGTTGTGCTCTGATTTTCGCGCTGTTACTACGGCAGTATGGAAATGGCTGAGGTTGCTTCCTGTTCCGTAGCGAAACGCGAGTGTGGAACACGGTTAAAAAGTGCCGAGAGATAGGTTGTTTTTAATGTTTCTCATAAATTTACGGAGATAATCGGCTTTGAGGTTTTCCGAGGGAGTCTATTACATACAGTTGAGACACCAATGCGCATTCGATGTATAGCGAAATCGGTAGCGTAGTACCTTCTACAACGTGACAGCAATTGATGGTTCCCTGGTTCAAGCCTCGCCTGTGTCAGTTTTACTTTCTCGCTCGATTTGAAATACCTAATCTCGTAACTATAAATTTCATCATTTTTATGAATAACACACGTCTTCTTGTTTTTAATTACATATTGCACGCGAAATTCCTGTTATCCTTTCAAATACAAATTATCGATTTTATGAAAGACTGTTAATAAAGATTACTTCAATTAAGAAAACATAACAATTTAATTTTTAAGGCAAAAATTAAAAACCAAATACTCTTTATTTGAACTGTGTCCATTGTTTTGTACCACAGATGTAGACATGTGTCGTACAAACGTGAAAAACAAAAAAATGGTTCAAATGGCTCTGAGCACTATGCGACTTAACTTCTGAAGTCATCAGTCGCCTAGAACTTAGAACTAATTAAACCCAACTAACCTAAGGACATCACACACATCCACGCCCGTGGCAGGATTCGAACCTGCGACTGTAGCGGTCGCTCGGTTCCAGACTGTAGCGCCCAGAACCGCACGGCGTGAAAAACAACCATTTTTCACAGCATCGAGGACACCATACAAATGCTGCATTTTTACATTTGCCACTGTGCCATCACAATATGAACCTAACAGAACTGATCTGGGGCCAAGTTATGGATTAGTCCCGAGAAATATCAAGACCGTTAAGCTGCCAGACGTACTGGAACTAACGCACACAGCTTTTTCACATGTCATCTCTCAACGCTGGTGGGATGGAACAGCACGTCATAAAAGAAGACAAGAAAATGAGGCAACTGGGTGGCTTCGTGGTTCTCTTGTTGATCGACTCGTTATCAACATAGCAGATGGAAGAGCTGAAATGTATTTCTCATATTCGGATGAGGATGGAGCTCAGAGATTAACAGAAGACTGACTGTAACAGATACCTTTTGTGGCTTCAGTATTCAAACAGTACGGTGAAATCCCTTCTGGATGCTTTTGCATCACACATAGCTCGCTCAGAAAAATTATCCTGTGTTTAAGTTGGGAATTTTCATCACTCCTTTTCGTAATTAGAATACTATGGCAGGTGAGAACTAGAGTATTTTATGCATTTCTTCTGGTCACCTAATAAGGCAGTGCCCTACGTGAGCGACAGAGCCGCGTGGGATTAACCGAGTGATCTCAGGCGCTGCAGTCATGGACTGTGCGGCTGATCCTGGCGGAGGTTCGAGTCCTCCCTCGGGCATGGGTGTGTGTGTTTGTCCTTAGGATAATTTAGGTTAAGTAGTGTGTAAGCTTAGGGACTGATAACCTAAGCAGTTAAGTCCCATAAGATTTCACACGCATTTGAACATTTTTTTGAGCGACAGAAGCGAGCGACAGCGCGCGACAGCTTCAGGCGACAAAACACAACCGCGGGTGTAGTTACGGAAGTGTCCTACGTGAACGACATCTGTGCCGCTGCCTGTCTCCCACTGCAACTGGCGACGTTTGAATTCAAACGTGTTTGAATCTTCTCGCTGCAGCACGCGCGACGGAGAGCGACAGCCACGTGTCTTCTTGGCAAAGCAGTGGAGCAGACGCGACGGCAGCTATGAAATACTTATCATCAGATTTTAAGAAAACTATTCTGTGAAAAAATTTAATTCTTCCGCATCTTATAGCTTGTTATCTTTAAACGATAAAGGTCTGAATTTATTTACGTTATTCGTCTTAGTTACCGTGCTGCAGGAAATTGAGTACGTGGCTGCACGAAATTTTTAAGAATTTGCAGAGGTAAAATATCATTGCGTAGTCTTTCCGTATAGTTGATTTAAGGCCATACATTATTGCGTATGAAATGTAACCAATACATCTAAATTGTATTTAAAGTTGAGATCGGAATGATATCTCTTTTCATTCTTGAGACATTGGTTGTTATATACACGGACGGGTCGCCTGCGGCGCGTCCGAATCTTTCCTGAGCATCGGGAATCAAGTGGCCGCAAAAATCGTCGTACTTCATAAACGGGTCAAGATATCGAAACGACGATTTTTGGAAATGACAGAACGTAATCGTATGATTAGCACTCGATACGCTTTTTGTAAAAGCGTGAGCAGACGAAAACAAGACTCCCTATATATTACAGATGAGGTTTCGTCCGAATTTTCAAAGCCAAACATAGGGAGAGAAACAGGTAAACAGGGTTTCAAAGTGACGAGTTTGAGGTCTAGTTCTGCATGAAAATATGTATCTGCTTGAAAGTAATCAGGGTAATTAACAAAAACTTAATTAATGAGTTGAGGAAAAATTGGAATATTACACGAACAGCTGCTGCCAAGTTACGTAAATGAAGTGTCAAGAATTTCATCTGTTCAAGGCCCAGCTGTTTTGCACATAAAAAGATACATTGGTGCCGTATTTAAATGTCAAAAAGGTTTCCTTCGAATCAAGTACGTTAGGAAGGCAAACGAGGAGTCAGTAAGATCATGGTTTCTGAATAAAACTGGAAAATAAAGAATGAAATAAATAAGTCATATATTTATGAAATGATTTGTGTGAAAGAAGTAAGTAGATCAGAGAAACGTTCTACGTGCCTTTGAATGATACTCGAAATCATGAACAGAAAATGAGGTGCACCAAACGTTTGACTAATATTTCTTATTTCACACTTTCACACTTTCTTTTCAAAAATTTTGTATGTTTTACTTTTACAGACTATTCACATTAATTGAAACGCTTGGCCTTAAGACTGACTGCTGATGTATTACGTTTACAACATCAAATATCTGTAAAATTTCATGGTTCATTGTAATTTAATAGGAATTTAATGTGTGTGATAAACTGGGATAGGTGTGTATACACTTCAAGTCCTTGGGCAAGACCATAAAAATGTACTTAATGATGCAGTGTAAACAGTATACATAAAAATTAGTATACAGAATTGTAACTGAGTCAGTTAATATATAATAATTATTTTTATTTTATTTTTATTTATTTATTTATTTATTTTTATTTTTATTTTTTTTTTTTTTGTTTGGTATTGTTCGTTGTGTTTGGCCTGGGTGGACGTCACAAGACATCCGTTCAAGTTGATCGTTGATTCCTTTACTCAGTTTTTTTATTACAGAGGGCGAGCAGCCCTCTTTTTTTATTTTTATTACTTCTTTTAAATTTTGTTCGGTAATGTTCGTTGCTTTTGGTCTGTGCGGACATTATGGGACATCCATTCAAGTTGATCGTTGACTCCTTTACTCAGTTTTTTTACTACAGAGGGCCAGGCCTCTATGACCGAACACGCTGAGCTACCGTACCAGCTGATTCGAACTAAAGATTTTTTCCGATGCACCCAATCACGATCTATAACGCTACCACCACACCGCAGCCACATGTTGGTATTGGGTGTCAATCTGTGTATTTATGTGTGTTTAGGGTAGTTTGTCATGTAGTCCGTCATTCTTCTGCATTTATTGGCTGTTAAACGTTCTTGAACATGTTAAAAACATTTGTGTTTAATTTATTGATAAAATAGTCGAATGC
The DNA here is from genome assembly GCF_021461395.2 of Schistocerca americana. NCBI lineage: Eukaryota > Metazoa > Arthropoda > Insecta > Orthoptera > Acrididae > Schistocerca > Schistocerca americana. The sequence continues at coordinate 278,526,171 of NC_060119.1, read as the reverse complement.
TCCTGTGCTCATTCACGTGTATTCGAAGAATTTGTCTCATAATCTTCCTAGTTGATGATATTTATGAAATTCTCCATGGTGATTCCTCCCTTTTTAAATTTCATGCACAGCATTCCTTTTCGTTTTATTTTCTTATGTAAACCTAATTTTGTAGCCTTACTTTCCAGCTACAGTATTCTACAGTTTAGAGTTGCCGTTTTATAGAAACAGCTGGTTAGCTCTAAGCAGCCATCTTGTAGCGCGACATGGTCGCTCGCACGCAGGACACTCAAGCTTTTCGCCCGATGCTGCTGCTTGTCGCTGGAGTGTCGCGTATCCAGAAGTCGCTCGCTGTCGATCGCTTCTGTCGCTCACGTAGGACACAGCCTAAAAAACTCTCGGTAGTGCTGGAGTTTTGCCGAATATTATTTCTTTCTCTTTAAAAATTAAATGACCTTCGAAGCTTTGTTGTTTATTTGCAAGTCCCTTTTTATGTCTGAACTGCAACTGCACGCACCATTGCAGGTTGGTTGGACCGCTGGTTGGCCAGTGCTTTCCAAGTATAATGTGCCGGTAAAGCTTTGTTCCGTACATTATCGCTCAGTCTGTGTGCATGTAACACAGAATAAAATGTCACCTTATGATCGCACTTGACTGTACTGGTCACAGCTTGGCTTCTGCTAAATGTGAAACGAAATCCGATGAAATTCAACCAAGTGTGGATGAATACATGGCGTAATGTTTACATCAGGTTTATTCTTATGATGAACTGAGTATAGTTCCTAGTGTGGAACAGGCATGTCGTTCTACACAGTCAATAACCGTCACTGCTTCTGACGTTACTTTAGAACGGATACTGTGGTAAATATGATCGAAGTGTCCACAAATGCCAACTGTGTGATTTAGTCTGTTAGTGTTACATACGACGATCTATTACTTTGGGTAAGAACTGTAGTCTGAGCCTATATTTTCTTGAGCTGTAATATTACTGTCACGATTTAAGTATGTTCTCAGGATAATTTACATCATTGTTCCATTGGATTGTATAACAAACGACCGAACTCACACAAATTAAGACGGTGTGTCCCGCCGTTTGGTGGTTATACATTAATCAATGGATTTTGTTTCTGTATTTATTGTGTGAGGGAATTTTTATATCAACAATTTGAGAGTTTGCAGCTTTTAGATGCAGTTTTATGTATTATGGATCTAGAAGTGGCTTGTAGATAAGTCGAAACTAGCAATTAAATCAAATTTGTGAACTTGACTATCAAGGGTTTTTCTGAAACTACAGCTTCAGTACAACATCACGTATCTCCACTTTGAACGTGTCTAACAATATTTCCAGTTGACTTATGGGGTAGTATTAACCCCAGTAGTATTAGGAGGGCGTGTCTTTCCTAGTACCACAGGTATCAATATAACGCCCTCCCCCCACAAGCACAATGGAAATATGTATCTCCCTTGTTTTTAATGGTATTTATTCAAAGTATATGACTTTCGAAGTATATGAATTGTATCTTGTGATATTTTGTTCAGTTTGATATTTACAACAAATTAAAAGTTATTTATAATTTTTGCACTGAGTACCTTTGCGAGCAATATGATCTCGACCTTAATTTCTTCTTGGTTCTTATATGTAATATTTATGAAAATAGAATGACGACTACTATGCTGACCAGTAGGAAGTGTTTCCCTTTTTGTATTTTTGTAATGTATTTTTATAGCCTTACAGACTCCCGCCAGCTGTAATGTATGTTTTTATATTTTTTTCTTTAAAATACCGCCAATTCCCATGTAAATTATTTGGGATTTTACGATCCCAGTGAAATAAAAAAAATCCTGGTTTTAGGACCATTACATACAAAGCTCTCACTGTCATTCTTTCCCTTAGTGCCTAGTTTGAATTAATTCATTTACAATACATTTAAGTCCGCAGCTCATGGTCTCGCGGTAGCGGTCTCGCTTCCCTAGCATCGAGTCCCAGGTTCGATTACCGGCGGGGTTAGGGACTTTCCACTGTTGGAGGAAAGCACCAGCAAACCACCTCCATTAGGACCTTGCCTAGTACGACGGTGCGGGTCTCCCGCATTGTTCCCCTACGCTCTGTCAAGAAGCATGGAACCTCCTTTTCATTCCATATTATTTAACGCGGTCTCTCTTCTGGTATATTTGGACTATCACAAAAAGCCGATTTGAAATGGGTTCCAATGTGCCTAGAAAACGTTATGAAATAGAACAACCAATTTGGGATCCAATTTCAGTGTCAATGGGATCATTATCTCCTTCAGTAGGGCAAAGTGATCTGACGACTGTGTATTCCTTCAGAACAATGCAAATAGTTCCTATATATTACTCGCTTAAAATATTCAGTGTGATACGCAAACCAGAACACTGTGGCAGTTAATGAGGTTAGCTAAGTATGTGTTAAGTAACTGAGATCCGGGCATTACTCGGACATGAATTTACCCAATATTTTATTAGTTCATCCATTCCTTCCCCTTTCCTCTGTTCATCTCCTCTTTCCTTTCTCTGTAATCTGCTCCTTCTCCCTCAGTCCTTCTACCCCTTCCATCTCCACCTCACTCCCTTTAAGTCCATCTCCTCCTTTCCCATCCCTCAGTCCATCTCCTCTTACCCCCTTTCTCTGTCCATCTCCTCCTCCATCTCTTTGTCCCTCCTTCCAGACCATTCTGTCCATCTCCTCTTCCCCTCTTTTCTATCTCCTTCTCTTTCATTTCTCTGCCCATCTATTCCTCTCCTCCTCTTCACTTTATTCCATTTCCTCCTCCCTCTCTGTCCATCTTCTCTCTCCCGTATCTGTGCCCACCGTCTCCTTCCCCCTCTGTGCATTTTCATCTTCTCCTACCTCCTTCTCTCTCCACGTTATCACATCCACCGAAACAGAACCATGACGGTTTTTACCCCCAAAATATTTCTTTCCAGATAGTAAGCAATATGTGTACCAAGTCTGATTGAAATCGATCGAGAAGACAAACAGCGCTTTTAGCCGTGGATTTACCCCCGTATACAAATGCCACGTGTATTTCGCGTATATTGAACATATTTTACGCATATTTGTAAACATATTTCACCTCTCTAGCGAATTTGGCCCTGCAGTTTTGTTTTAAGCAGCCCAATATTTATGAGGCCATACCTCCTGAACTACGTATCGTATAATGATATCCTTTCTTAGGTACATCCAATGGTACATGTGGATACTATGTGCGAAGTGTGTTGGAAATAGAGTTAGCAGTAAAGAAGGAATAAATTAAAATATCACGAATGATGTGGCAGTTTTTCATGCATCTCAGTGTTTATGACGTAATATCTCCTGAACTATGTGTCGTTCAATGATATATTTTTGCAGTTACATTCAGTGTTACATGTCAATACTGTCTGTGAAATGTGTTACAAATAGAGTCAGTAATATAGAATTAATAAATTAACAGAGCATGCCAGATGTGGTGGTTTTACTGCATGAACAGCGAAAATATAGTGAAACAGTCCTGTAAATGTTTGAAATCATGTGTAAACATGATTAGTCACTAAGTGCTCTAATTCGCCGACACTGGATCAGTATAATCTGGCTGTTTGCGCGTCGTGAGATACAATTATTCTTCACCTCTTTGAGAGGTAGGTTGTTCGTAACACAGCAGTGGTTCTTCACAGACAGCAAGTGATATGTGTACCAAGTTTGATTGAAATCTGTCCAGAGATTTAGAAAGATACGTGAAACATACGTACGTACGTCCACTTTTATAATACACTACTGGCCATTAAAATTGCTACATCACGAAGATGATGTGCTACAAACCCGAAATTTAAACGACAGGAAGAAAATGCTGTGATATGCAAATGATTAGCTTTTCAGAGCATTCACACAAGGTTGGCGCCGGTGGCGACAACTACAACGTGCTGACCTGAGGAAAGTTTCCAACCGATTTCTCATACACAAACAGCAGTTGACCGGCGTTGCCCGGTGAAACGTTGTTGTGATGCCTCGTGTAAGGAGTAGAAATGCTTACGATCAGGTTTCCGACTTTGATAAAGGTCGGATTGTAGCCTATCGCCATTGCAGTTTATCGTATCGTGACATTGCTGCTCGCGTTGGTCGAGATCCAATGACTGTTAGCAGAATATGGAATCGGTGGGTTCAGGAGGGCAATACGGAATACCGTGCTGGATCCCAACGGCCTCCTATCACTAGCAGTCGAGATGATAGGCATCCGCATGGCTGTAACGGATCGTGCAACCACGTCTCGATCCCTGAGTCAACAGATGGGGACGTTTGCAAGACAACAACCATCGCCACGTACAGTTCGACGACGTTTGCAGCAGCATGGACTATCAGCTCGGAGACCATGGCCGCAGTTACCCTTGACGCTGCATCACAGACAGGAGCGCCTGCGATGGTGTACTCAACGACTAACCTGGGTGCACGAATGGCAAAACGTCATTTTTTCGGATGAATTGAGGTTCTGTTTACAGCATCATGATGATCGCATCCGTGTTTGGCGACATCGCGGTGAACACACATTGGAAGCGTGTATTCGTCATCGCCATACTGGCGTATCACCCGGCGTGATGGTATGGGGTGCCATTGGTTACACGTCTCGGTCACCTCTTGTTCGCATTGACGGCACTTTGAACAGTGGACCTTACATTTCGGATGTGTTACGACCCGTGGCTCTACCCTTCATTCGATTCCTGCGAAATCTTACATTTCAGCAGGATAATGCACGACCGCATGTTGCCGGTCCTGTATGGGCCTTTCTGGATACAGAAAATGTTCGACTGCTGCCCTGGTCAGCACATTCTCCAGATCTCTCACCAATTGAAAACGTCTGGTCAATGGTGGCCGAGTAACTGGCTCGTCACAATACGCCAGCCACTACTCTTGATGAACTGTGGTATAGTGTTTCCAAGCTGCATGGGCAGCTGTACCTGTACACGCCATCCAAGCTCTGTTTGACTCAATGCCCAGGCGTATTAAGGCCGTTATTACGGCCAGAGGTGGTTGTTCTGGGTACTGGTTCAAATGGCTCTGAGCACTATGGGACTTAACTACTTAGGTCACCAGTCCCCTAGAACTTAGAACTACTTAAACCTAACTAACCCAAGGACATCACACACATACATGCCCGAGGCAGGATTCGGACCTGAGACCGTAGTGGTCGCGCGGTTCCAGACTGTAGCGCCTAGAACCGCTCGGCCACACCGGCCGGCTCTGGGTACTGGTTTTCAGGATCTATGCACGCAAATTGCGTGAAAATGTAATCACATGTCAGTTCTAGTATAATATATTTGCCCAATGAATACCCGTTTATCATCTGCATTTCTTCTTGGTGTAGCAATTTTAATGGCCAGTAGTGTATTTATGAATATGTATGGATTTGATTGTTTTACTATAGTGAAAATTAGAGGGAAATTAGAAGTACCAACGTAATTGTCACTAATGTTGCTATGTCAAGATATTTTCTTTTTTCCTCGCATTACAAGTTTAACCTTTTTATGTAACTCATGAGAAACATGCCAAACTTAGTCAACGCTTATAAGAAATGAACAATTAGTTTAATCAATAATTTAAAAGCTGAAACTCATGTCAGCACGCAAGAAAAGCTTACCTTAGGTGACAGAGATGTGTGGCCGGCCGCGGTGGTCTAGCGGTTCTAGGCGCTAGTTAGGTTTAAGTAGTTCTAAGTTCTAGGGGACTGATGACCACAGACGTTAAGTCCCATAGTGCTCAGGGCCATTTGAACCATTTTTAGAGATGTGTGAGGGCAGAATTATCAACCTACTCATGCAGAAATACGAACTTGCGAATATGTCAATTATCGCATGTAAAGCCATAGAGCTATTTTAACCTAGGTGTAAAGGGGTAGGCAGAATCTGAGGGGAGCAGAATATTAGATCATGGAATTTAAAGAATTGTAACTGTGGAGTCAAAGACAGTCCAACCGTAGAGAGTTATAGGACCACCACTGTTGGTGGCCGTGGTGCTAACAGTAGCGGTAAATGGAGGTCCCGGCGTCTCACAACTCCCCAACTTGGGTAGACCGGCAGCAGGCAGAGACGGGAACGGATATCGAAATCCATTCCACGTCCTTTGTGGCCACTCGGCACAATGCGCTTTACTCTGGCCCAGTGGCGGCAAATGGAAACGTGATCCGCTCCGTTGGCTATCGCTCCACGGGCCAGTAGAAGCTTTGTGATACCCTATACCGAGGGGTCAGCGGCGTAATAAATCTCACAAAGGCGACGTCTTATTGTCACCTGCTTGTGCAGCGCATCACGTAGAGCAGTAGCGGGGCAGAAACAGAGATGAGCCAAATGCGAACCGGATTTATGACTGTCAATCAGGAACACCAGTTGACGTGCTTGTAGCTTGTGTTTGGTTTCCTTATTAGTTATGGCAGACATCAGGTAGTTCTGCGTTTCCTTCAGTTTTAGGCACAAATACGTAGAAGTAAGACTGAACAGTTCGAAGGCAAATGGCTTACAAACACGGGTTATTCATAAGTACCTATGGGGTTTCAGAAGACCACTGCGCGAAAACAGCAAGACATGCGGAAAAATCAAAAATACCCATGGATGGAGCATCTCTCCATATTTCGATTCGAAATATGCTCCATGACGTAGGAATGGAGAGCACAACTAACGGGCAGGTGTAGACGGATCATCCGCTCCGCACTGTCCCATTGACCCAGTTCGGGCCTGCAAATAGACAACCCAATGAACATATTTCCAAAATGGTCTACGGTCATTACGCCTTCCCTGCAGCAGCAACGACTTATTTGCACTCACGTCTGACGTGAAAAAACTGTACCCTTACTGAGAAGCTGTAATCTGAGTCAAAAACTTGGAGAGACGTTCTATCTAGTGATATGATCTATTTTCTGTAAGTCCTCAGTTTCTTCTGTAGCCCCGGAGGTACCTAGGAATAATTTTCATGTACATGTGTGGTGTCTGTTCTTTCACACATCCGAAAGAACAGACACCACACATATTAAAATATACGTGGCCTGACAGCCATTAAGATCACTTCAGTGAGGAAGCACTCTTTCTCCTGAACACTTGCTAGAATCCAATATGATGCGGCGAGCAATGAGTATGGTGGACAAGGAGCGCTACGTGAGTAGTTTGCGACGATTTGGGAATTTAGGTCAGCCGAACATTCTGCTCGGATATCCGAAGCGCTTAAGCCTATCTCCTGCGTAAAGTGGGAAATAGTGTTCGAGTCCCGGTCTGGCACAAATTTTCATTTGTCCCCATTGAATTCATGCCCAACTGCATCCGATTTAAGAATTTATTTCATCACTTAGTAATAACATCAGGTTACCTTCCATTAGAAAAGAGGGTGCACTCCGAGTGTTATGTGATTTATAAATTATATAGCGCAGCAATCAGTCGTTTCAGTCGTTTTTTTTTTCTTTTGCAGGTTTTATTACGCAGATCCAGATTTCGGCTAGTGCCTAGCCATTACCAATGCACTATTTTCTAATCTCGATGCATGTTAGTTCCCTGTAGTTCGAGCGTCAGTCACAGTTCTTTGAACTACAAAGAAATCAGTTTCGAGATAACTGCGAGTGTGTTCCCTGTTGTTCGAGCGTCAGTCACAGTTCTTTGAATACTACTGTGTTCAAAGAACTGTGACTGACGCTCGAACTACAGGGAACTAACATGCATCGAGATTAGAAAATAGTGCATTGATAATGGCTAGGCACTAGCCGAAATCAGGATTTGCGTAATAAAACCTACAAAAAAAAAAGAACCACTGATTGCTGCGCTGTATAATTTATAACTTAGGAATAACCTTGTACAGGGTGCAGCAGAAGCAGTTCCTCATTTCCAACATTATCTTTAACTCCATACAGGCTCTATCATAATCAACAGCGAAAACTGAATGTGTGAGAAAAATATGATAATAGAAGGAAAAAGTTCCAATAAACGTAGATCTACAAAGAAGTCAGTTTCGAAGTAACTGCGAGTGTGTCGTTACATGTCACCTATCTAACTGAGCTCGAATCTCATCCAAGGTCCGACCTAACAAAAAATACGGGAGTAGTATGAGTCATTCCTTTCCAAAGCTCTATATTTTCCAAATTATTACAGGTACGAATGGGACTGATTGTGACCAGAACTGTAAACTCACCAAGCTGGCATTCTGCACTCAACAAGTGTCCTATGAGAGTCCCTCTGGTCGCACAACACACGCGGTAGTTACAGTACCACACCTTAGGTGGCAACATTCTGTCACGGTCATAGCGGCAGAACTGATACGTTGTCTGAGCTTTTTCAGTGTTCTTGGCAGTGCCGTTACGTAAACCCCAAAGGAGAAAGGTGCAAGGAGTTAGGTCAGGAGATCTGAAGGGCCAAAGGAAGAGAGCCACGTCGTATTCATCATTAAGCCCAGTCCAGCGAAGCGGAAGTTCGTCGATTAAGTAGCGATAAACATGAATACTCCAATTTAACGGTGCCCCATCTCGCTAACAGATGAAATACTTGTTGTTAACAGCTGGTTCTGAAAACAACGAAAACTGCAACATATCAAGATGAGAGATACCCGTCACAATTGCCTCACATAATGAAACAGGCCCATACTGCTTCGATGGTGAAATTGTACACAAAATATTAACCTTCACCGAATCTCGCCCATGCGCCACAAATTTATGAGGATATCCAGTTCTCCACACTCTCACATGCAGACGATTAACTTTTCCAGATAAATGGAAGGCTACTTCGTCACCAAATATCAGCTTAGAGGCGAAATGTTCATCCTCAACGTTTTTCCTGTGTTCTGGTGTAAAACTGATGGAACCGGTCATTATCTTCAGGAAAAATGCCGACATGATGAATTGTCGGTGCTTTTCAGTCATCAAACATAATTTTACATGGAAAAATAGCGCTTTCAAAACGAATCAATCATTTATAGTCAGCTTATGTTCGGAGTAGGAATTAAAATCCATGGAAAACAAATAAAAACTTTGAGGTTTGCCGATGACATTGTAATTATGTCAGAGACAGCAAAAGACCTGGAAGAGCGGTTGAACGGAATGGACAGTGTCTTGAAAGGAGGATGTAAGATTAACATCAACAAAAGCAAAACGAGGATAATGGAATGTAGTCGAATTAAATCGGGTGATGCTGCGGAAATTATATTAGGAAATGAGACGCTTGAAGTAGTAACTGAGTTTTGCTATTTAGGGAGCAAAATAACTGATGATGGTGGAAGTAGAGAGGATATAAATTGTAGACTGGCAATGGCAAGGAAAGCGTTTCTGAAGAAGACAAATTTGTTAACATCGAGTATAGATTTAAGTGTCAGGAAGTCGTTTCTGAAAGTATTTGTATGGAGTGTAGCCATGTATGGAAGTGAAACATGGACGATAAGTAGTTTAGACAAGAAGAGAATAGAAGCTTTCGAAATGTGGTGCTGCAGAAGAATGCTGAAGATTAGATGGGTAGATCACATAACTAACGAGGAGGTATTGAGTAGAATTGGGGAGAAGAGGAGTTTGTGGCACAACTTGACTAGAAGAAGGGATCGGTTGCTAGGACATATTCTGAGGCATCAAGGGATCACCAATTTAGTATTGGAGGGTAGCGCGGAGGGTAAAAATCGTAGAGGGAGACTAAGAGATGAATACACTAAGCAGGTTCAGAAGGATGTAGGTTGCAGTAGGTACTGGGAGATGAAGAAGCTTGCACAGGATAAAGTAGCATGGAGAGCTGCATCAAACCAGTCTCTGGACTGAAGACCACAACAACATGTGAGACGTGAGCTGTTGATTATTAGAGCTCTCAGGTGCTCAGAGAAGCATTTCTCAACTACATAAATAGACCAACAAGCGTCGCGTGACATCTGGTAATCTTTTGAATTACCGAACTGATCAGCGGATGAGTCATGTGTTTGGCATATTTGCTGTGTTGTCTCGTCTGTATAATATACTATTTGAAGTCCCTGATTTTTTTTACGATTTTGGTTCCTTTTTAGACTTCTTTATTGTGAGTTGGTACGTCCCACTTAATTTCTTTTCATTTATTTATTTTTTTCCAGGGAAGGGAGGGAGACAGATTTCCGCTCGTCTGTTTGACATGTGTAGTTCCATATGAGCTGGACTGTCATGCGTGGTCTGGCATGGATTGTTTCTTTGTTACTTGTTTTACGAAAATCATGATTGAGTTGGCTACCATAGGCGTGTTGTATACACTCTTTAAAGTGAGTTTAAATGGTCCACAACCATTACCCAAAAGTAGAAAGCTCCGAAATACACTACTGGACATTAAAATTGCTACACCAAGAAGAAATGCAGATGATAAACGGCTATTCATTGGACAAATATATTATACTAGAACTGACATGTGATTACAATTTCACGCAATTTGGGTGCATAGATCCTGAGAAATCAGTGCCCAGAACAACCACCTCTGGCCGTAATGACGGCCTTGATACGCCTGGGAATTGAGTCAAACAGAGCTTGGATGGCGTGTACAGGTACAGCTGCCCATGCAGCTTGGAAACACTATACCACAGTTCATCAAGAGTAGTGGCTGGCGTATTGTGACGAGCCAGTTACTCGGCCACCATTGACCAGACGTTTTCAATTGGTGAGAGATCTGGAGAATCTGCTGGCCAGGGCAGCAGTCGACCATTTTCTGTATCCAGAAAGGCCCGTACAGGACCTGCAACATGCGGTCGTGCATTATCCTACTGAAATGTAAGGTTTCGCAGGAATCGAATGAAGGGTAGAGCCACGGGTCGTAACACATCTGAAATGTAAGGTCCACTGTTCAAAGTGCCGTCAATGCGAACAAGAGGTGACCGAGACTTGTAACCAATTGCACCCCATACCATCAGGCCGGGTGATACGCCAGTATGGCGATGACGAATACACGCTTCCAAAGTGCGTTCATCGCGATGTCGCCAAACACGGATGCGACCATCATTATGCTGTAAACAGAACCTGGATTCATCCGAAAAAATGACGTTTTGCCATTGGTGCACCCAGGTTCGTCGTCGAGCACACCATCGCACGCGCTCCTGTCTGTAATGCAGCGTCAAGGGTAACCGCAGACACGGTCTCCAAGCTGATAGTCCATGCTGCTGCAAACGTCGTCGAACTGTTCGTGCAGATGGTTGTTGTCTTGCAAACGTTCCCATCTGTTGACTCAGGGATCTAGATGTGTCTGCACGATCCGTTACAGCCATGAGGATAAGATGCCTCTCATCTCGACTGCTAGTGATACGAGGCCGTTGGGATCTTGCACGGAGTTCCGTATTACCCTCGTGAACCCACCGGCTCCATATTCTGCTAACAGTCATCGGATCTCGACCAACGCGAGCAGCAGTGTCGCGATACGATAAACCGCAATCGCGATAGGCTACAATCCGACCTTTATCAAAGTCGGAAACGTAATGGTACGCATTTATCCTCCTTACACATCCTCCTTACACAACAACGTTTCACCAGGCAACGGCGGTCAACTGCTGTTTGTGTATGAGAAATCCGTTGGAAACCTTCCTCATGTCAGCATGTTGCAGGTGTCGCCACCGGCGCCAACCTCGTGTGAATGTTCTGAAAAGCTAATCATTTGCATATCACAGCATCTTCTTCCTGTCGGTTTAATTTCGCGTCTGTAGCACGTCATCTTCGTGGTGTAGCAATTTTAATGGCTAGTTGTGTATATAGGGAATGCGGATAGGTGCAGCTAGGTGGGAATGTGGGTCGGGCGTTAAGTGCACCGAGATAGTCTCCGCTTGCAATAAGCATTGCGTCACGGGTGGCGCAGTGGTTAATGAAAAAGCAAGAGATACAGAGTTCGAATTCCGGTCCTGCTCAGTTTTTTACTCGTCGCCGCTGATTTCGCGTCACGTCTCGATGCAGCTAACATCAATTATTCCTTTCCTTTCTCCCCCCTCCACCTTCAATTTACCTATAACTTTCCTTGAGACGGGTTAGCTAATATCCACGAATCAGCACCGTCTTTACAAGGCGTCGCTCGGTCGAAATTCAGCTTGCCGTTTTCTCACATGCTATATTGCGATCTATGGATGAAGGGCAAGAGGCAAAACCCATATTTCTAAATTTCCGAAAAGCATTTGACACGTTATCCATTGCTGACTATTAACGAAGGTACGAACATATAGAATAGGTTCACAAATATGTGAGTGGCTCGAACACTTATTAAGTCGTACAACCCGCTACAAAAATGGTTCAAACGCCTCTGAGCATTATGAGACCTAACATCTGATGTCATCAGTCCCATAGACTTTAACCTAACTAACCTAAGAACATCACACACATCCACGCCCGAGGCAGGAATCGAACCTTCGACCGTAGCAACAGCGCGGTTCTGCCCCTCTCCTTATATCATGTACGGATGAACAATTTCAGCCATAGACCATCTTCAAGTATCTACAACGGAAGCGTTATACAGTGGATGCGTGAGTACCACGTATGAACTTAACATACAGGGTGTTTAAAAAATGACCAGTATATTTGAAACGGCAATAAAAACTAAACGAGCAGCGATAGAAATACACCATTTGTTGCAATATGCTTGGGACAACAGTACATTTTCAGGCAGACAAACTTTCGAAATTACAGTAGTTACAATTTTCAACAACAGATGGCGCTGCAAGTGATGTGAAAGATATAGAAGACAACGCAGTCTGTGGATGCGCCATTCTGTACGTCGTCTTTCTGCTGTAAGCGTGTGCTGTTCACAACGTGCAAGTGTGCTGTAGACAACATGGTTTATTCCTTAGAACAGAGGATTTTTCTGGTGTTGGAATTCCACCGCCTAGAACACAGTGTTGTTGCAACAAGACGAAGTTTTCAACGGATGTTTAATGTAACCAAAGGACCGAAAAGCGATACAATAAAGGATCTGTTTGAAAAATTTCAACGGACTGGCAACGTGACGGATGAACGTGCTGGAAAGGTAGGGCGACCGCATACGGCAACCACAGAGGGCAATGCGCAGCTAGTGCAGCAGGTGATCCAACAGCGGCCTCGGGTTTCCGTTCGCCGTGTTGCAGCTGCGGTCCAAATGACGCCAACGTCCACATATCGTCTCATGCGCCAGAGTTTACACCTCTATCCATACAAAATTCAAACGCGGCAACCCCTCAGCGCCGCTGCCATTGCTGCACGAGAGACATTCGCTAACGACATAGTGCACAGGATTGATGACGGCGATATGCATATGGGCAGCATTTGGTTTACTGACGAAGCTTATTTTTACCTGGACAGCTTCGTCAATAAACAGAACTGGCGCATATGGGGAACCGAAAAGCCCCATGTTGCAGTCCCATCGTCCCTGCATCCTCAAAAAGTGCTGGTCTGGGCCGCCATTTCTTCCAAAGGAATCATTGGCCCATTTTTCAGATCCGAAACGATTACTGCATCACGCTATCTGGACATTCTTCGTGAATTTGTGGTGGTACAAACTGCCTTAGACGACACTGCGAACACCTCGTGGTTTATGCAAGATGGTGCCCGGCCACATCGCACGGCCGACGTCTTTAATTTCCTGAATGAATATTTTGATGATCGTGTGATTGCTTTGGGCTATCCGAAACATACAGGAGGCGGCGTGGATTGGCCTCCCTATTCGCCAGACATGAACCCCTGTGACTTCTTTCTGTGGGGACACTTGAAAGACCAGGTGTACCGCCAGAATCCAGAAACAATTGAACAGCTGAAGCAGTACATCTCATCTGCATGTGAAGCCATTCCGCCAGACACGTTGTCAAAGGTTTCGGGTAATTTCATTCAGAGACTACGCCATATTATTGCTACGCATGGTGGATATGTGGAAAATATCGTACTATAGAGTTTCCCAGACCGCAGCGCCATCTGTTGTTGAAAATTGTAACTACTGTAATTTCTAAAGTTTGTCTGCCTGAAAATGTACTGTTGTCCCAAGCATATTGCAACAAACGGTGTATTTCTATCGCTGCTCGTTTAGTTTTTGTTGCCGTTTCAAAAATTCCGGTCATTTTTGAAACACCCTGTAGGAACGGGTCACATCCCAACATATACTATGCGGATTATAACTTACTTTATGGACGATTCTTTACTGTTATATTATGCCATGTGCGTCCTTGTTCCTATGACTGCATATAATCATCGCAAGCCGGCCGTTGTGGCTGAGCGGTTCTAGGCGCTTCAGTCTGGAACCGCGTAACCGCTACGGTCGCAGGTTCGAATCCTGCCTCGGGGATCGATGTGTGTGATGTCCTTAGGTTAGTTAGGTTTAAGTAGTTCTAAGTTCTAGGGGACTGATGACCTCAGATGTTAAGTCCCATAGTGCTCAGAGCCATTTAATCATGGCAAAATAAATTAGACAGCTTTTCGCCATTTTAGGAGCACGTTACTTTTCATCACTTGTTGCAAAGTTCTTATATTCAGGGTGGTCCATCGATCGTGACCGGGCCAAATATCTCACGAAATAAGCGTCAAACGTAAAAACTACAAAGACGAAACTTGTCTAGCTTGAAGGGGGAAACCAGATGGTGCTATGGTTGGCCCGCTAGATGGCGCTACCATAGGTCAAACGGATATCAACTGCGTTTTTTTTTAAATAGGAACCCTCAGTTTTAATTACATATTCGTGTAGTACGTAAAGAAATGTGAATGTTTTAGTTGGACCACTTTTTTCGCTTTTTGATAGATGACTCTGTAATAGTCACAAACATATGGCTCACAATTTTAGACGAACAGTTGGTAACAGGTAGGTTCTTTAAATTAAAATACAGAACGCAGGCACGTTTGAATATTTTATTTCGGTTGTTCCAATGTGATACATGTACCTTTGTGAACTTATCATTTCTGAGAACGCGTGCTGTTACAACGTGATTACCTGTAAATACCACATTAATGCAATAAATGCTCAAAATTATGTCCGTCAACCTCAATGCATTTGACCATACGTGTAACGACATTCCTCTCAACAGCGAGTAGTTCGCCTTCCGTAATGTTCGCACATACATTGTCAATGTGCTGACGCAAGTTGTCAGGCGTTGTTGGTGGATCACGATAGCAAATATCCTTCAACTTTCCCCACAGAAGGAAATCCGGGGACGTCAGTTCCGGTGAACGTGCGGGCCATGGTATGGTGCCTCGACGACCCATCCACCTATCATGAAATATGCTATTCAATACCTCTTCAACCGCAAACGAGTTATGTGCCGGGCATCCATCATGTTTGAAATACATTTCCATTCTGTCATGCAGTGAAACATCTGGTAGTAACATCGGTAGAACATTACGTAGGAAATCAGCATACATTGCACCACTTAGATTGACATCGATAAAATGGGGGCCAATTATCCTTCCTCCCATAATGCCGCACCACACATTATCCCGCCAAGGTCCCTGATGTTCCACTTGTCACAGCCATCGTGGATTTTCCACTGCCCAGCAGTGCATATTATGCCGGTTTACATTACCGCTGTTGGTGAAAGACGCTTCGTCGCTAAATAGAACGCGTGCAAAAAATCTGTCGTCGTCCCGTAATTTCTCTTGTTCCCAGTGGCAGAACTGTACACGACGTTCAAAGTCGTCGCCATGGAGTTCCTGGTGCATAGAAATATGGTACGGGTGCAATCGATGTTGAAGTAGCATTTCAGCATCGACCTTTTTGAGATTCCCGATTCTCGAGCAACTTGTCTGCTACTGATGTGCGGATTGGCCGCGGCAGCAGCTAAAACACCTACTTGGGCATCATCATTTGTTGCAAGTCGTGGTTGACGTTTCACATGTTGCTGAACACTTCCTGTTTCCTTAAATAACGTAACTATCCGGCGAACGGTCCGGACACTTGGATGATGTCGTCCAGGATACCGAGCAGCATACATAGCACACGCCTGTTGGGCATTTTGATCACAGTAGCCATACATCAACATGATATCGACCTTTTCCGCAATTGATAAACGGTTCATTATAACACGGGTAATGTATCACGAAGCAAATACCGTGAGTGCGTTCTCAGAAATGATAAGTTCACAAAGGTATATGTATCACATTGGAACAACCGAAATAAAATGTTCAAACGAACCTACATCTGTATTTTAATTAAAAAAAACCTACCTGTTACCAACTGTTCGTCTAAAATTGTGAGCCGTGTGTTTGTGACTATTACAGCGCCATCTATCACAAAGCGAAAAAAATGGTCCAACTAAAACACTCATATTTCTTTACGTACTACAGAATGTGTAATAAAAAATTGGGGTTCCTATTTAAAAAAAAAAAACGCAGTTGATATCCGTTTGACCTATGGCAGCGCCATCTAGCGAGCCAACCATAGCGCCATCTGGTTTCCCCCTACAAGCTAGACGAGTTTCGTTCTGTGTAGTTTTTTCGTTTGATGCTTATTTCGTGAGATATTTGGCCCGGTCACTATCAATGGACCACCCTGTGTAATGTCGATGTTTTTAAATACTTAGACTAGGAAGATTATAATTATTTTATAGGAATTTGTAATTAAGATATTTATGCCTATGGTCTCAATTGTATTTAATTATCGTTCAACATTGGTGTAAATATGACTGTATGTAATTTCTTTAAATGAACTTGTAGATATTTGTTCTGTTATTGTTGGAGCACGTCAGTTTTGAATAGTTGTTCCAAAATCTTATACATAAGTCGATCACAGTACTCTAATGAAACAGTACTGAAAACTATGAGAATCGAGTGAAACCTTTCATGACCTACTTCATGGTTGCGTGATCTTTCGCATTACAGTCATATTTACTAATGAGTGGAGCGTCACGGAATTGTTGCAACCACTCAAATCGCAACTAACGGAGGAAGAACAAGAGTCTGTTTTTTTCCAGCAAGATGACGCCATGGCACATACTTCACTGTTTCAGTATCGTACATCCATGAAGCTTTTGGAGAAGCACGTAAAGTTTCCGCAGGTAAACCCATCACATGATGTGATCTGTCTTCCTGTGATTGTTATTTGTGGGGTAATATAAAGGGCAAAGTCAACACTAACAAACCTCATACAAATTAAGAGTTGAAAACAAACATTCGCAATGCGATTGCGGAAATCAGACCAAATGAACTGGCAGAAGTTTCCAGAAACGTGCTGAGACCTGCTGAGTTGTGTATCGAAGTTCATGGCAAACATTTTCAGCACCTCCTGTGAACTATTAATCACTAAACGTTCATTAGTTTTTCATAATAATGATTTACTTATCTGTGTTCTGTATTTACGATAAACGAGTAAATAGTCTGTATATTACATGGGGCGTGTATTATTCTGGCCACCCTGCAGTGCGGTTGCTTGTGGAGCAGGGGAAAGTGAGGTAACACCGGGTAGTGGGGTGAAACCGGGTACAGTGTTTGTGACGTCGCTATTTATGCCGTCTGGTGGAGAGACATAGAATTTCACTCCACATGTCAAGAAGAAAGAATGACCATATTGATTGTTGTTGCTGTTCAGTTCATCACGTCTGTGATGATAAGTTTGTTTTACACTATCAGGTGACTAATACTATTTTGTTTGTAAATTGAAAATATTTCATGGTCATTAGATTTATAAAAAATATGTTTAGTCAGCAATATTAGATTATTTTTAAATATTTAAACACTAGCGAACGATAGGGGTTTGGTTCAACAATAGCGTGTTTTTGTTTTGTTTTTATGACTTGTGCACTCAGGGTAAGAATGGATACATTGAATGGGGCAAGACCAGGCGGTGGTATTGCACTCCTTTTTTTTTTCTTTTGAGTATAAAACATGCTGGGAACTTACCACACAATAAATAGACAGTCATTGATTCAACAGAACGTGGAAGGGGCAACTGACAATGTGTTACCGCGTAGGTGTGTGTGTGTGTGTGTGTTTGGAGCTTACGGGCGCTCAACACCGAGGTCATCAGCGCCCTTACACATATTAAAATAAACTAATTTGGAGGAAACGACTAAAATTGTTGTCACACAGTGAGGAGGAGGCATATAAAATGATAATCATCACTCACTCCCACATCACTCGCTATGACCTACACACTTACTCTATTCACACGCCTTAAGACAACGGAGAAAGTGTGAAAGGTGCTATACATGGTATTAAAACAAAATTAAAACCACGGAAGAGCTGAAAGAAAGGCACAGAGGAGCGTGACTGGCTGACTACCTACAAAAGAAAAAAATGGGTTAGCCAGTCACCCTTTTAACACATTAAGAACATCTTAAAATTTTAGAAAACAAGTTGGGCAAATCACAGAACCTGCAAACTCGCTAAAGTATAGCGGATGATGAGGATTATTCTTTTCCATGTAAATTGAGTGAATATTATTGCTAATTAAGTTATTTTCAATATACGTTTCTACTGCTTTTCCGCGGAAAATATTTTCTTTTTTATATTCTCATAAACTATGTCTACCCCATCATACCCCAATAGTGGGGTAAGTTGGTATGATTTGACTTCTTTTTTATAAAAGAAGCTCTCATTAAAAAAAAATACTCAAGCTTTCACTTTTCAGGAATAATTAAACAGTGACTGTTTTTACTAAATTTGACAATCTCTAGGTCAAACAGTTTAGCTCCAAAGGACCTTGGAGCATCAGCTAACCGATCTTACGCCACTTTCCCCCATGTATGTAGATGTAGATATATGCAGACTTAATAATATTTAAAAACAGCCACAACCTTTACCAAACACACCAGCGTATGAAATTTTTGCATATAGATGGCAGAAGTAGGAGGATAACGGGTTAAGGGGATTAAAAAACAAAACGTAATCGTACACAATGCAGGACACGAGTTATTCAGAAAGACAACGTAGACAGATGAAAGTGAGGAAGAAGCATGCGCTCACCACGTACACCTGCACACACTCACCTACACAAACGAGCGCAGTTTAAAGCGCAATTGACACACCAGAGGGAATAGTAGTGAACATAAGCGAACGAGCATTCGCAGATAATTCGCCAGTCTTCCCCAACATTCACTTGCATCTGTGAACAAGCATTTACAATAGAGAGAAAGGAATACAATACGCCATACCGAGCATTGCCGATGAACGCTGAGTGATTGTTTTCTGGCGCTAATAATCGGCACACACCATACTACATTATACATTTAGAGCCACGATGCAAGAGCTTGATACTCAGACAGGATTATTTTGCGTGGCAAACACACTGTTTTCCAGGAAGCAAGCAAGATGGCGCAGTAATAGAAGAAATTAGGTGTATGAATTTGTATTAAGCGTGAAATGCGTGGAGATAGCACATAAAAATGAACTGCAGTTCAATTCCAAAGCATTGCACATTATGTAGGCTGACGCCGTTCATTGGCTTCTGATTTACAATGGACGGGACATTTGAAAGCAGAACATTAATTACCGAAGCCTGAGAAAGGCCAGAATTTGAACTCTGGTTATCACGAACTGAAGACATTTATGTTAGCGACTACTTCACCTTACAGTAGCTGCTGTATCTCAGGTGGTTCCTGATATCTGCAGTGGCATGAGTGAAGCACTTCAAGGATTTTATTTTAGTATTTATAAGCTAGGTAATATCCATAAATGAAGTGTAAAATATACATGTGAGATGACTCATGGGCTACTTGTTAAAAATCTGCTATATAGTATAGATAGCATGCTCCACTGTGCAATGAAATTAAAGGGTCACTATTTTTAAAACCCACCAGTTTCTCCCACTGTGAAGCAGGAGTTCGAACTTCGGCTCGGAGGTGCCTACAACGTTCCTCTGTAATGGCGCCCAAAAGCGTGGAGTCGTGCTACGTCACCCTCTGACTCGGCGGTGCTTGAAATAACAAGGTGTCGAAATGTGAAGAAAAGAGAGGGAGAGACCAGAGCTCAGAAGATTATCTGAGGTGTAAGGTGGCTAATGATGTTATATTGGCATCAGATTTCACTAAAATTCTGCCAAACGCCACCGTGCACGTGGTACGCCATTGGAAGGTAGTCGCACCTAAACATAATCACGTCTCTCTCTTCTCTTGATACCTCTTCGACGAAGACCAGAACTGCGACGTCCAGCATTGACATCACACATTTTTCTTGTGGGTGGCTCAAGAAAACATATCGGACTCAGCGCTGCTCGTTGTTGTTGTTGTGGTCTTCAGTCCTGAGACTGGTTTGATGCAGCTCTCCATGCTACTCTATCCTGTGCAAGCTTCTTCATCTCCCAGTACCTACTGCAGCCTACATCCTTCTGAATCTGCTTAGTGTATTCATCTCTTGGTCTCCCTCTACGATTTTTACCCTCCACGCTGCCCTCCAGTACTAAATTGGTGATCCCTTGATGCCTCAGAACATGTCCTACCAAACGATCCCTTCTTCTAGTCTGCTCGTAATCGACACGAAATGGGATTGTCATAAATGGCTTGAATGAAACCATTCCTTCCCTTGAGGCGTTCATTTTTACATAATTCGCGTTCAAAAACCACAGTTTGCAGTGCAATGTGCAACAGGGCAACGTTCTTGACAACCTTCGACACTACTGACACCTCTTGACGATTCAACCTTCTTCTACGGTCGTTGTGGGACGGGAACACGATTGAACAAGATGGCATTTATTGCTCTGATATCCAGGTTAGAACCGTTAGATACAGTTCGAAACCACTCGACGAAATTTGAACGTGATCCGAAGCAGAAAAGTGTGTTTATCCTTTTTCAGTCCCCCTTTTTCGTCTCCTCCTTTGGCGTGTGCTTGGGAAGCGGGGGGTCACTACACTGACATGCACATGAATAAAGGAGCAACACCCGCGGTACCCCCACCCGTTCATCTTTGTTGGACATTTTAAAAATGTCTCTGTGCAGAGACACCGTTGCACCGGTTCGCATCCACTGGTGGGACAGGCAACCCTCATGACGCTATCCGTGCTGGCAGCTTGCGAAACAGGAAATGTGTAGAATTGGCTGCCTACTTCCCTGGTGGGTAGGGATCGGTGGAATGGTGCCTCTACACAAGTTTGTCGCCGAAGTGGGGAGTCTTAGAGGGACCCTGTTTCATTTTATTCACGTGTATGTCAACGTCGCACCTTCCAATGCACACACCACAGGAGGGCGAAAAAAAGAAGGATGAAAAAGCACAAACACATTTTTCTACTTCTAATCACGTTAAATTCTCTTCGAATATTTTTGGATGGTCCCTAGCTGTTCCACCCCCTCCACCACAGCAAAATTTCGGTCACGTATGGGTGAGACGTCACGTATGTGGTGCTACAGAAGAATGCTGAAGATTAGATGGGTAGATCACATAACTAACGAGGAGATACTGAATAGAATTGGGGAAAAGAAGGGCTTGTGGCACAACTTGACTAGAAGAAGGGATCGGTTGGTAGGACATGTTCTGAGATATCGAGGGATCACCAATTTAGTACTGGAGGGCAGCGTGGAGGGTAAAAATCGTAGAGAGACCAAGAGATGAATACACTATGCAGATTCAGAAGGATGTAGGCTGCACTAGGTACTGGGAGATGAAGAAGCTTGCACAGGATAGATTAGCATGGATAGCTGCATCAAACCAGTCTCAGGACTGAAGACCACAACAACAACAACATGAGTGAGACCACTTTCACTAGGGTTGCAGCCCCATGATGTCCATAGAGATGGTTTAAATCGTTCAGAAAGTGTGAAAATGAACGCCCAAAAGGAAGATGTGGTTTCATTCACACAATGAACGAGGACTGGAACTTAAATAGTGGCAACTATTTATTCACAACCGATACAAAAGAGTTACATGTTTGCGCTTGTTACTGTCCTTCGAAGAAATCACCAGCGTTGTATAGAACCCGTTGCCAGCGATGTGGAAGGCGTAGTATACCGTTAGCAGAGCCTATTCTGTTGATGGTCCGAATGGAGCGGTCTAAAGTTATGTTGATTCTCGTGTACGACAGTGATGGTATTATCCTAACGCATTACTGTTCGTTTTTGGAGCGTCACCTGCGACCAGCTTTGCGAAAGAAGCGGCGACACTTTCTGCGCAACTCACTCATCATTTTGCACGATAATGCGCGAGCGCATGCAGCGCAAATTGTGGCTGCTCTGTTCGTTCGATGGGACTGAGAAGTGCTGTACCAGCCACCATACTCCCCGGACTTAAGTCCTTGTGACTTTGATTTGATTCCGAAAATGAAGGAACCACTTCGTAGCATTCGCTTCAGAACTGTTCCAAAGATTCGACAGGTAGCAGACCGCTTCATTCGCACCATAAACAGAACAGGCTCTGCTAACAGTATACTACGCCTTCCACATCGCTGGCAACGGGTTCTACACAACGCTGGTGACTACCTTGAAGGGCAGTAACAAACGCAAACATGTAACTCTTTTGTATCGGTTGTGAATAAATAGTTGCTGCCATTCATGAACAGCATTCTATAGGGGTTTCCAACAGGATAACGCTCGCCCACACACCGCTGTTGTAACCTAACATGCTCTGCAGAGTGTCGATATGTCGCCTTGGCCTGCTCGATCACTAGATCTGTTTCCGGTCGGGCACACGTGGGACACCATCAGTCGAAAACTCCAGTGGCATCCACAACCAGTATTAACTGTCCCTATACTGACGAACAAAATCCAACAGGCATGGAACTCCATCCCACAAACTGACATCCTGCACTTGTACAACACAATGCATGCACATTTGAAAGCTTTCATTCAACATTCTGGTGGTTACACCGGTTGTCAATGTACTAACATTTCACATTTACAATGGCTTACCTCACGCCTACGTTAACCTATGATCTTGCAATGTTAATCAATTACACATGTTATCTAAACAAGTGAATACCCGAAATCTCATTACTCTGTATTGCTTATTTTTAGTGATGCGATTTTTTGCGGCACTGTCATTGTGTTTTGCGGCTCTGCAATGGGAAGTCCAGTCTTTTCTGTCAAAGACTTTCCCGGGTTCTTACAATCATATGCAATTTACTTGACAAGTGACTTTCTGGGAACCCGAAAATCTTTCTCGTTATAACCTCGACCGTCACACCAGGTGAACCGGAAGTTAACATTGAATATAGAATTTACTCCATACAATATTGCTGTTATTTACCTTTGATCTTCTTTTCTTACATTATTTATTTATTTTTTATTACTTACTCGAAACAAAATACACTCTAAGACAAAAAAAGACGCACCACGAAGGAATTATCCGTGGGGTGGAAATCGGTAGATGTGATTTACATATACAGAAACGAAAATGATTACTATTTCAGAAAAATTTGATGATTTATTTAAAAAAAGGGGGCACAAGTCAGAGCTTTGTTTCTTGTCCAGTATTTGGGGCAGGGTGATGTAGTTTCCGCAGCTGTGGTATTGATTTAGAATAAAGGACGATTCCAGTGCACTTTTGTTTTTATTTTAAAAACCATGACTGGTATCGACCCTCATGGCCATCGTCCAGTGGATATAAAAAAAATAAAGAACACTATAGTTAGTTATATCGATATGAATGTAGTAACAGGCATCAACAACAGCAGGTGTAATAAAATAAACATTGTAGCAAAACAACATGTCCACAAATAACATAAAATTGGATACTAAAATAAATGCTGTTGCTCCGGTCGAAGTGGCCGTGCGGTTCTAGGCGCTACAGTCTGGAGCCGAGCGACCGCTACGGTCGCAGGTTCGAATCTTGCCTCGGGCATGGATGTGTGTGATGTCCTTAGGTTAGTTAGGTTTAATTAGTTCTAAGTTCTAGGCGACTGATCACCTCAGAAGTTAAGTCGCATAGTGCTCAGAGCCATTTGAAGCCAAATGCTGTTGCATAAACTTGTCCACAATTTAAGAAATAGACTGTAGTTACTTGTCAGACATCCTAACTTAGAATAGAATAGAATGACTGATGAGACATGAGAGGAGCTGGCTTACATAGAAGAAGGACAAATTACAGGGTGAGCCTGTAGAGGGCTGGAAATGAAATAGGGAGAGGGAAGTAATGGCAAGTATTGCATCCCTTGGGCTCCATCACCACGCAGCGCAGATGCCTACTGCGTGCTGCTGCCTTTCCAAGCAGCTGGCAGTACCACCGCAGCTGGTGAAAACTAAACAACACGATCACAACATTAGCACACGCCATGTTTGTTGTCAACCACATGCCCCGCAGTCGCCATGGTAATATGTGGCCCCAGCTATGCCGCTAGGGGCGTGAGAGGCACCGCGTTTTTGTTTTTGAGAAATGCTACGAGTTTTGTTTTTTGGTATGTTGTTTTGGGTCTATGTCCTTTGAAGAACTGCATAATTGGAGATCGTTGATTACGTCGATTAGCTACCGCCGTCGATGTTTGAGAGTTCAGAGGTGTGTTTTTCGACTGGTGTTGTTACGAGGATCGATCAAGGACTACGAATTTATCACTTCTGGTAATATGTTCTTTGCTTGCAAACTTTTCATTGAGAGGTATTCGTTTGACATTTGGTAAGATGTTGTTAGTTTTTCTGTAGTTGTTCTTTATATTTATGTGTTGTTCTGTGCTGATTAGCCTGGTACCTATAAAGTCTGGTGTGCTCATCATACGTCGCTGTCATTTTACCGTGGACAAGTCCGTCGGCTTAAGATTCATGAAGATTGGGTTGGATTCCCGTATTTCCATTGAAGGAGCTTGCCTGTGGTTGCAAGTATTTGTTTAAATTGTGCTATAGCTAATAGTAATAGGGTGACGTTGTTCGTGCTTATATTGCTACGCACTTGGAACCGGATGGGCTTACTTCTGCAATTTTTTTCAAATACGTCGGTAGGGGCATGGAGGAAGGGAAGGGTTGGCCTTTGACCTTAGACCTTTTGATAGATCGGGCAACAATGCAGACTGAGATGAAAATGGCACTGACCCTTCACTGATATACCCTACTATTCAAAACACTAAGTTTCAATAATCATCTGTGCTTCATTGGGTCACTTGTTGTTGAACTTATTAAGTAGGGCAGTCTTTGCGGTATACAGCTGGAGATGTTTTTATAGTATTCAGGGATTTTTTTTTAATTTTTAGGGACTCCATACCTCAGTTGGTAAAAACGTGTCTGTCTTCCTGCCTATCTTTCCGACTGCCAAAAACCCTCTTTTTTAGGAATGCGTAGCAATATCAAGTTTAAATTCATGTCATATACGAAGGCCTACGGTTATTTGGCAATGTAAGAAACTGAAGCTTCCACTACTTCGACATGGACCAGTACATTTAAGGCAAGCAAAAATTGATGACTTGACGTCGTTGTCACAGTTTATTCCTCCAGTGTACCACAACTTCTATAAGACTAACATCGATTCAGAGCTCACCAGAAAACCAACTAGGACGTCGTGGGCGCCCTTGTGGTCCTGCACGTGGTCGTGGCAAAGGTCAGCATCATCTTTCACACTTTCCACAGTACACTGCACAGCCAGGTGATGAAGAATACTATCCTGACAACTGTAATAGTGGTGAATTGAATGAAAGCGAGTAAGAAGAAAGAGTTTATTCTGTAAAGACACAGTGATACAAGTGACATTTTATGAAGACATTTTGAAATCATAGTGATACAGGTGAACTTTATGGATATTTTAAACTATGACGCCTTACACCAAGGACCTTCACATACTTGTCATATATACGTCCCTCAAGAGTAAAACTTTGCATAAATCTTTTGTTTCATTTTGTATAACCTGTGGCTTTATATAAACACTGAAATGTTTAATGTCGTTTTCCTAACCACAAACTCTGTGTTACTTATACCATTACGATTTTCACCCATTCATATGGCCATGAAGAGTGTTTCACCTCAAGAAGGGGCACAACATGGCTTCGGGTACTTAGTGATGCACTTGATAGAAGATGCATGTGGTTTCCGACTCTGCTTCCGGGCTCAAACGTTGGTTTAGTTGGAACGTATTCCCTTATATTGGTCTCCCACAGCCAAACTCCTACGTCAAAATATGACGAAAAGTAATACTCCAGCTGCTGTGATCGTGTTTAATCAAGCAAAGAATGGCAGTCTTGTTTTTAAATCGTTTTCGATGCTGTAATTAGTATTCTAAACTAAAAAATACAGTTCTAAATTTTGATACAGTGAAACAGTAATTCACTACACTACTAGCAAGTAAAACAATGGAGGTAATAGGACTCGAATGTGTGCAATATTGTTTCACAACAATGGAATTATAGGAGACAGAGACATTTTCAGTTCACGAGAAAGTGAAAAATGGCTCTGGCTCATTATTTTGTGTCTTGGCTATGCTGCAGCGTTAACATGCCGCATCTTAATAGAGCTCGTGTGTCTAGCTTACGATGATGCTATATCCCCTTCTCGCCATCGTTTACTGGCGAAGATGTCATGCCGTGCATATCACACATGACGCCGTCGGCAGCTGATCTTTATGCAACAGGTGACGCGGCTGGCAATAAACGGCAGTTGCATATTTTTGCAAGTCAGATGGGATCAGCGATCGTAAAGCTCACTGACGTCAGTTGTTCCGGTGATGGATCTTTCAGTCATTCAACGGTTGTATAAAAGCCAGCATTTGTTAGCACAAGACGATGAACTCGAGCCGGTCAATACGAGTGCGTAGTATGCTAGGTAGCTTTAAAAATGGAAAAAATTAAATTTTTCGCGTTTTTTGCGTCATTAGTCTTTTGACTGGTTTGATGTGGCTCACCACTAATTCCTCTCCTGTGGTAGCCTCTTTTTCTCATAGCTGCTCTTTTATCCAATAACCTCAATTACTTGTTGGATATATTCCAGTTTCTGTCTTCTCCTACACCTTCTACCCTCTACAGCTCCTCAAGTACAATGAATATTATTCCTTGATGCCTTAACACATGTCCTCGCAGAACTTCTACCTTTCTTATCGTGTCACTCCAACCAATGTTTTTATTTCTTCTATAGCACCACATTTGAGACGCTTTGATTGTCTTCTCCTCAGTTTCCCTCACAGTCCATTATCCCTACAATTCAGTGCTCCATACATACAATCTCATAAACTCGCTCCTCAAATTGAGGGCGATTTTTTATACCAATAGATTTCTTTTGACCAGGAATATCCTCTTTGCTTTTATCGCTACTGTCTGCCACTTCTCACCTCTGATGTTACTCACCCTTTTGTTAGGTCAGCCTCACATTATAGGTAACATCACCATGTATAAATAAGATTGACGATTCATTATTTCTGTTCAGTAAACACTCTACTTCGTTCACTCTTATGCTGAATACCCTGCAGTAACACAGTATTAACGATGGGACGGGTAGAAACAAAAACAAGTAAATGAAAAACTCTGCAAATAGCTTGGTCCAATGGATGCGAAATGTTAACTGTGGTGTACCTGAATTTCATGTGACATAATGGACAAGATTATTATTGGACATTCCGTCGATCTACCAAGCTTTAGCTCCTTTTCTTCAGATCGTCTTGCCATTCCCTTCGTATTGCCTATGTTTCTTGCCACACCAATAATTGAGTCCAGTGGCACCTAGTTTAGGGTGGCTCTTAAACGTTAATGTGGGTCAAGACACTATTTTACTGGTGATCAAGTGGTGACTGCAGTGGATTGTGTGCTGAAAGATAATCCGTGAAGCCAAGGTAGATCGAGCAATGTATCTGTCGGCAATGCTTATCCCGGACGTGGTGGAAGAAGTGCTTAAAACTGAAACTGAAACAAGAAGGGATTTGCATGTATCATACAGTGTCTATTTAGAAAACTGCAATTGAAAACTCGAAAGACATTTTCTCCACACTGACAACAACCTAAAGTTGTCGTAGCGGCTCCTTATTAATTAGAGGGCCCGCACAGCCGACATGCAAGATGGGTTGCCGACCCTCTTTCAGGAGAGCGGAGAGAAGCATCGCCAGCGGCCATAAACAATAACAGACTTTCCAAATAAACACGGAACTACTTCGGCAGACAACATTTGACAGTGTTCCACCTATCATAACTCATATGACTCATGTAGCATTCCGCCGTCCTGGCTTTATAAGCACGCCTAGACCATCAGACCGGCAGTGTTTACCCACCGCTAGGTACAGCTCCTGCCAGTACTTGCGCCGACCCTAGCAATGTATATACTCGCCGTAGCTTTGAGGTAGCACATTGTACTTTGTAGAGTAGATTTTGGTCAGTATTTTGTTCGATTGTCTTGTTTCTGTTTCTGATTTACCACCACAAGAGTTGTGGGGTTTTCTTGTTCTTGCGTTTAAAACTTCATGTATGCCAAGACGGTGTTTTCTTTAATTATAATAAAGCGTGTTCAAAGTGACTGTTAATTCTTTCCTGCCGACCGCAGGACACTACAAAAGTAGCATCAGGTTTATGTTATAAAAGAGGCACAATCTGGAATCCAGTCATTTACGAGAATCCTTATCTACTAAAACAAAACTAGAAGGAATATTATACATTCTTGATTCTTTTTATTGGATACCGATTAAAGACCCTGACATAGCTTTCGATTTGGGAAGTCAACTGCACAAAGAAAATCTCAGATACTAAGGGGACTTCTGCTCCACGTAGTAGTAAAATTGCCGTATCATCTGTCCAGTGAGCTATGTTGCCGATCGACAAGAAACAGAGATAATTACTAAGATAGATCAGAATGAGCTCAAACTGCTTCTGATCTCTAAAGCACAAGTCCAGCAGTGAGCCAATAGTGGGTGCGTTTGTGAAAATAAAGCTACTTGACCATCTAATACACAGGGCGACAATTACTGAATTATATGAAATGAAATCGTCATTACTTATGAGCGGTTTGCAATGAGAAATTAAAACTGCACGGTGGCCATAGGGCGTGATGGGAATAAGTATGAGCATTATGATTTGGTTTCGTGACGAAGCCCACTATCATTCGGGTGGGTTCATCAATAAGCAACATTGGGGCATTTGGGAGACTGAGATTCCACATTTCGGGATCGAGAACCCTCTTCACCCTGAACGGGTGCCTATGTGGTATGCAATGTCCTGTCACGGAATCCATGCAATACTCCTTGATGGCACGTTGGGTGACGGTCAAAACATATGTGAAGATTTCGGAAGATGATTTCATTCCCAATATCCAAAGTGACCCTGATTTCGACAATATGTGGTTCTTGCAAGACAGAGCTCAACCCCATCGAGGCAGGAAAGTGAAGTTCTGGAAGAGCACTTTGGGGACCACATTCTGGCTCTGGGGTACCCAGAGGCCACTGGCATGGGCCTCGACTGACCGCCATATTTTCTGGATCTGAACACATGCGACTCCTTTTTCTGAGGATATATTAAAGACAGGGTGTACAGCAATAACCCCTAAATCATTGATGAGCTGAAAACAGCCATTCAGGAGGTCATCGACAGCCACGATGTTCCGACACTTCAGCGGGTCATGCAGAATTTCGCTATTCGTCTGCGCCACATCATCGCCAATGACGCCAGGCATATCGAACATGTCATAACCTAAATCCGAATATTTATAATGAGGTTTACATGTTAAATGAAGTGTGTACAAGGCGTAGTTTTTAACAAATTTACGTTTTTTTCAGATAATTAAGTAATTGTCATCCTGTATATTTTAATATATTAAGATCACTAAATTGTGTTGCTAAACGATTCACTAAATACGTTTTGTCTGAACCTATTTCATTTTATTGTCAGACTGGTATTAGGTACATGACTGGCTTCAACAGAATCTTATATATTCTGCTTTTTAGTATTCGACAAAGACATTCGATGATAAGATTCGTATAACTATCCAATTACATGAACGTGATATTATAAATTTTTGTGTTGTGCAGTTGGCAATAACAGTGTGCCTTACAGCCGCTTAGAAGACTGTTGGATAGCTTTTAATTGTGACACAAGAAGCGCCCATATTCCAAATCAATAGAAGTACATCTACATATACATCGATACTCCGGCAATCCACCTTACGGCGCGTGGCGGAGGATACCCCGAACTACTACTAGTCATTTCCTTTCCTGTTCCACTCGCAAAGAGAACGAGGGAAAAACGACTATCCATACGCCTACGTATGAGCCCTAATTTCTCATGCCTTATCTTCATGGTCCTTGAGCCGCAGTAAAGTTAGCTTTGAAAAGCGCGCCGCAGCGCGTAGCGTGAAGCAGTCGCCCCCCGCCCCCCCCCCCCCGCCCCCCCACCCCCCACCCGTTTCTGGCGGTGGCGCCGTTGTCGCAATTGAAGGCTTCGGTGTCTCCCTCTAGCAGGAAAGGGGAAAAGTGGGCTGTTTAAGAAGTGGCTGTATGGGCTCTGTTGGAGTTGGCAGTCGGGGAATCAAGAAGCGACTTCTCTGCCGGTGCTAGAGGGACAGCACGCAGACCGCGGCATCAGCGTAAGCGAAGCGAGCAGCGGCTCCTTGGTATGGGGCGTTAACTGCTCGCCGCGAAAGAAATCTTCCTGAGCGTGGGTCCGCAAGGGGCCTATCTGCAGTTCGGCCGTATGTTGTCGACCGGCGAGGAGGTTCTGCGAAACGGCGCGCCTTCCCGCGTCCGTTGAAACGGCTGGCAGCGGGCGGCTCGGCAGAGCATTTGGAGGTGCTGCGTTGGTTCAGTCCTGGGAGTCGTAACGCACCAGAAGTTGAGTATTGATTGTTAACAGATTTTATGAAGTTTAACTGAATTCAAATTACTTATTCTTGTTAATTATACCAGCCGTATTTTTTTTGGGGGGGGGGGGGGGGTTTCCCGCCATTCATTCTCGCCTGCCCACCCGCGGAAAGGTTGTAATATTAGAAAGGGTGGTCCGTTTGTCCCCTTTTGAGGAGGGGGAGTCTGAGTAAATCTGTGGTTCGGATTGCTTCTTTCCCCTCCCAGCTTACCTACGGGTTTATTCGACTGCTAGCCTCTGCCATGTCTGTGAAAGTCTACGGCACCAATGGCTGTCTGTTTAAAATGCAAGGCACTAAGACCTGATCCATTCTCTCGCCTGCCATAACTAGTATTACTAGACTCACGTGTAAAAGGTACTCTAAGAAAGAAGAAAAATTCCTTTTTCCTCGTGGTAAGAACTAGTCAATTACATAACGAATTCCTGCTCTTCTGGAAGCTGTAATTCACGTAAATTTGTGTTTATGTATATTTGGCAATAATCAAGAAAGATTGTTAATGTACGCCGTAGTGGTTTTTTTATATTGTTTCTAGTCAGCAAAAACTGTCGTGTTTTTTTTCAATTCAAAACCTTTTAAGGCTTTTACTCAACGTGCTTATGTGTTTTATACAGGTAGTTGGTTATTAGTGTGTTTTCTTGCCCTGCAAAAGTTTACCATTTCATTACGGGTAGAAATGTGGTAAAAGATCGCAAGTCCTACCTGGCGAGCTTGTGTGTTTGCCGAAAGTTAACTGGCAAAAAATTGTAAAATTTGTTTTTATATACTTTGGAAATAATGTTATTAACTGTGAGTGTTCCCACGGGTGCATGACTCATGCGTTTTGGTTTTTCTATTTTGAGAACTTTTGTAAACAGGATTGTCTTTATATGTTGCATACAAGTTAGATTCTGCGCCATTTAATGAATGGAGTGAAATTCACCTGTAATTTAGCTGAGCTTGAAATATTATACAGCGTCGCGTTGTATACGTTAAATTGCTTGCCTGTACTTGCCTTTTACTGGCGTGAAATTTTTTATACTAATTTAATAATTTAAAAGTCCTTTCCTATCGAAAAATGTGACTTATTTGTTAAATGATTGTTGGTCTTTTTTTAAAAAAAATGTAAGGTCTTGCACCAAATTTGAATAAAAGGTATTATTGAAAATTGTGTGTAATTTCACCAGTTATTCCTTGGCACCTACTTCCACTTTACATTTCGTGTATTGACTGAGATTAATAACCTTTGGTGAACCAGTGGTAATTTTACGGTTCAGTCCTTAAGCGCAATGTATACTGAGCCAACTAAATCGTTCTGCCGTCAGCTTCAAACGCCGCTTCTATAAATTTTCTCAATAGTGTTCCCCGAGAAAAATTTCGCCAGCCGTAATGGGAAATCCATAGATTGACAAAAGCATTTGCGCTGGGCTCGGCAGTGATGTGCAAAATTGGTGTAGCCTTGTACTCTGTCGATCGCATGTACTGATGACCATATGAATCGGGGAAGTGTTTGTAACGTTCTTTTATAAAAGAAAGAGAAGTAACATTCTTTTATAAAAGAAAGAGAAAGATTACAATTACGTTGAATGAAGTCTGATTTGTCGAATGGGTACAGAACTCGAGTTGTGTTGCCTGTTGTAAGTGCAAGTGGTGTGCTTACTCTGTCTTATCGTTAGTAAAACTTTACGAACTGACTGGGCAATGCAACTCCCAGTACCAATAAAGAAATACAGTCACTGCAAAATACATTCACCCCCTTAAATACTGAAACCTAAGGCCCTGTTTACATAACAAATAAATTAAATTGTCTTACCTCTAAAGCAGAAATGGAGTAACGCGATATATTCTCGTCTCTCAGAAAAATTATGAATGCTAGCTACAGGCTCATCAGTGTGCAATGCCGGGAATAACTTGAAATACACATGAAATTCTTTTTGCTGATAAACGAGAACATTTAAGAAAATTCAGCTTCTTTATAAAATATATGACCTAGACTGGGAGGCAGTACAGATTACAGTGAATTACTAGCACTCATGTTTTTTTAGCAAAATTATATTGCAAATTTAAGTTTGACTTTTCAAAAACACCTGACAATTGCAGTTATGTTACAGTTGATTCACAAAAAAATGAGATTTAAACAGCAAGTATTACCTAACTTCATTAATCCAACATAAATGAAAATCATCAAATTACACATATCTCTGTTAACAAATCTTAACAAATGAAATATTTGACGAAAATCGTTTACGTTTATTTTGGGGCTACTCAACAATTATAAATTGTCAGCCAACTCATTTATACTAGCACGCTGGCAAAAACAGAAATCATAATTATTGAACATATTTGCCTTATTTGGCTGAAGACTTCTGGTTTCATGTTCAACAATATTGGCATACCTACACTAATGTAACTCTTCGTGGCTTCACACAGCACACCACATAAACTGCCTACTCCATCGTCTTTCCCTCACAGACAGCTAGCTACAACTGTGCGCCCAGCGCTCTCTTACTCCACCAAAGCAGTATCTTTGGCTTTGTGGTCGCGCACAGCCAGCGATCCGCATTATCGAGCCTATCAGAGACATTAATCGTTTATAGTATATTAGTTTCATTTTAATTTATTAATATTCTTATCTTATTCTGGTACCAGATACAACTGTGCCCCAGTACATTTCTTTCACAACCCTCCAGTGGGGTTTAACTAATTTGGCACGCATTTGGAAGTACCTTGTGCAACAAATGTGTGATTAACTCTATCATTAAACTTGAAAGAATTGATAGTTCTCAGATGCACTACTATTAATCATAACCTGGCTATAATCTGAGTAAATTGTCTCGTAAGCAAGGTCGCTGGTAAATAAATCATGTAAAGCAGAATCAGTATACAATCCTGATTGTCAACATAATGGTATAGGATTGGGCAAGGGAAAGGAAGAGCCGTGGCTGAAGCCTAGGAGCATGTTGAAGTGACCGCATCATAAAGTCCGTATCTTTTTTTGTGCAGGTTCAACAACTAACAGTGACCCATGTGGATTGCATCAGTGTACCAAGACCTCAGAACTCCATATTATTTTCCTCAGTCATGTGCAGAGACACAAGAGGTACTTAGCAACAGATTGGCAACAACCGTAGTTGGCTACTACCGTAATATCAGTAACGTGATGACCATCTTCATCACAGCTCTTCATAGTAGAAATTCTTCTGAGATCCTAACATCATATATTCACTTATATTGAAGTATGAATAACAGAAGTAAATTGCTCCAATACCATGAACAGAGGTAGGAGACTGGATAATTGAAGTTACAAAAAAGTAGCAGAGGTAACATAGTGGAAAATGACCATTTCTACCAATGCCAACTTCGAGTAATTTATCTGATCGGAAAAAGTTCAGTATCCTAATGAAATTACAGAGCGGATGAAGCAACAATGCTTTACATCAGAGCGAATAGTCAAAGTTGGAGGTGAGCTCTGAATAAGATAACGTCAATAAGCGTGGCATCGGGCTGCCAATTAGACACAGAATAACCAAACATTACACAGAACATCACTGGTTCATAACATTTTACTGTGGCTCACAGTGGCCTTGTATATACAATATTGTGCTATAACTACATAATTACATAAGAAATGTAACAGGACAATCAAGAATTGAATGGCTCCAGGTGGCTTTGTACTTAGAATACATGCAAATCCTAATAACTAAAACAATTGAATAGAAAAAAAGTCAGTCAGAGGCGCCGAGATGCCTTTCTATATACATGATCTTCGTAGCTATAAAATGTTACAAACATCATATTTGTTTCTCAAAGTGGCCAAGTTTTACAGAGAAATAATTGCTGACCTCAATAACTAAAAAGTGACAGAATGTTCTTTGATTAATAACTACTACATTGCATTTTCCATAAGTGGAGCACAGTTCGTTTGATGGTAATGTTGGTTTTCACCGTTCAGCTTGGTATAAACTTTTTTGCTATTTTCCAGAAACTCTGCTAACTGCAAAAACTTTTTACAGGTGTGCGTATATATATATATTGCCAGCTTTTATATATGCTTATTCTGATTCATATATGAGTGTACATAATAATATGAAGCAACACAGATCTTTTTACCTGACGCATTTCCCATACTTATACAAACTCTATTGGTACCTTGTTTCCACGATTCCTTGACTATTCAGCATTTCATTGGGTGACGACGTGCCAGGCAGGGATAATCTTGCTGCTTAGCCTTTCCTGTACAGGTGCTGAAAGTATTACTCTGAACGGTTTCACAGATTTTATCTGAAACATCAGAAATGTTGCTTGATAATGTGAGGTCAACTGTGCCAGAAGATAATTTTTTTTATGAAAGCTGCTGTCAACTGCAGTTCTCTAAATTAATCAGAGTGAATACATTGTTCGTTAGAAGTGGACTGTTGACATAAATTCGAACTGTTGTGATCACCATTGTTACGGGCTGAGATGTCAGACTGAGCTGGCTTATCGTTGCTCATAAACCTCTGTTCAAAATAACATCTGCATCCGTGCTGGAATGCTGAATGCGACTTCCACGAAGTTGCTGTGTTTTATTTTCTATAGTAATGGACATCGTTTTCTTGCAGCTGTTAATGTTGGGTTCTGCCTAGGTTTTCATGATTATACGTAGTTGCTTTGCACCTTGGTACGATACTTTGATTCTATGATTCTATTCATCTAATAGGTATTCGTACAGGCCATACACAGCCGTGCATTTATACTGCTATCTTGTTCCTTTAGAAAGCCATGCCCGAGTTACACATTCTTATTGTGAATTATGCATAGGCCTCTAAGTGCCATATAAAGTTACAGGTAAATGATATTTTCTGATACCTTCTCGGCTTTGATGTTTATGCTATATAAAACTAGGCAAGAAATAAATGGGATGGCGATATAATGCGTGATTTCACAAGAATCCGTAGCAATAGTAGATCGAACAGTAGTACTGTTAGAAAAATTTTGCGTTTCAGAATAGGCTGTGAGAGGTATACGTAGTTTGCTTTTGCGCAGTACTAGTTGCACAATTCAAACATTCAGTGTGAGGGAAATCGTCTTGGTCTTCAAATGATTTAGCGTTGTGACGTAGTGACAGTGTACTATTTATAGTATGCGTCACGGAAGGAAACAGACTCTGTTCTTTGTTGAGACTGAATGTCTGATGTTTGATTGTTTTCGCATTATTAATCTGAGGGAAATAATACAGGGTGCATACGCGAACAAGGAAGAAAAATTCCCGGATTTTTCCCTGATTTCCCGGTTAAAAATACACTTTCTCCCGGGTGAAAACACGCTTTTTCGGTGTTAAGTGACAGTATTTATTCCCTTATCAGTCCCTTGAATGGTTATGGTTTTATACTGTAGACGGGCGTAGAATTTGCCCGCACTTTAGAAAACGAAACACAGAGAAAAAGACACGTTTCGGAAATATCTTCTATGTACAGCAACATGCACAGTCGTGCTCAAAAGTATCCGAACGACCTGAATTGCATTTCGCCTGAATCTCATGCAACCCACATAACGCTCCTTGGTACAGTCGTTTGACCATTGAAAATGGCTCCAACAAGTCACCACCAGAAAACTCGCCTCTGTATCGCAATAATTCAAGATGTAAAGTAATACCACGATACTACAAATATCAGGGAACACTTTATCACAGATAAGATTGTCCTTAAGGCTTGTAAGCTCACATTTATTGCAATAAATGACATACCTGAAATGTTACCACTCTCATTATTACGTCAGATAGGTAATGCACGTAGTAAGTTCGTCGTATTCATGATTTCCTCTTCAAAGTAACAAACCGCACTTGTTATATAACACAAAATGATATTAAAAATTTAAGTTATTCACGAGCAGCTAGTTGAGAATATGTAAGAACTTCAAATGACACGACGAACCATCTCGTTCTGCATTTGGATTCAAACCCAGGTCATGCAGACTAACATTTCGTAACTGACGGAAACTAACAGTCATTCCTGACTAGGCATACAGAGAGTGATATACCTCGATTTTAGACAGTATCAGTTAGCAAATATCAACTTTAAATTACATAACGTAAACATTTTTAACAGACGCGAATTACTACCCAGCATCTATTGTCCCAGTTAACGAACTACGAGTAATGTTAAATATTGCTTCTTCACAAGTAACTTACTTGAAATGCCGTGATGTAGAGCTTTGTGTTGGACAGGGATTCGAAACCAGAACCTAATCGGATTGTTATCGAAGCACAATCAACTGTGACATATCGGATTTTCTCGGCAGTAGCTAGATGTTTTAACTGAAATGACGAGACGAAACATTAATTTTTTCCTTCCCAGGACTCCAACCCGGAACATATCGCTGTTATATATTAGAAAAATAGTTCAAATGGCTCTGAGCACTATGGGACTTAACTTCTAAGGTCATCAGTCCCTAGAACTTAGAACTACTTCAACCTAACTAACGTAAGGACATCACACACATCCATGCCCGAGGCAGGATTCGAACCTGCGACCGTAGCGGTCGCGCGGTTCCAGACTGTAGCGCCTTTAACCGCTTGGCCACCACGGCCGGCTATATATTGGAGAAAACGAACGTTAAATATGGGTTTGTTACATCAGCAGCGACATGTGAGCATGTTTGAACTAGAAATAATATGACGAAGAGTTCAATGCTGACCGGGAATCGAACCCCACACATACCATTGTTGACTACACACAAAGAGACGTCAGCTACAGAATTTTTTTCTCCACCAGCTGCTCGGAATAATATCCTTGAACTTAGAGTGATCTCTCAAATAGTTCTGTGTCTCACTGGGAGTCAAAAACGTCAGATATCGTTAGTATTGACAACGAATGAAAATGCATTGAAAATCAAAATTATTATCCATCAGCAGATAGGTGTTCTCATGCTTGAGCTTGATAATACGTAATGAAAACTTTACTGCCAGGCCAGCATTCGAACCCACTCA
Source organism: Schistocerca americana (assembly GCF_021461395.2). Lineage (NCBI taxonomy): Eukaryota > Metazoa > Arthropoda > Insecta > Orthoptera > Acrididae > Schistocerca > Schistocerca americana. The sequence goes on along the minus strand of NC_060119.1, from coordinate 278,488,710 downwards.
CGCGCAATATGTGGAGATGTTGAGGAATCCGCAGTTTTGAACAAACAACAAATTGTAGTCGAGCTGTATTGTCACGAAGGGATCAAATTCCACGTTAAGGGCAGACTGAGTTGCATTCCAAGTTCAGAACCAATTTTATCGACATACAGAAGCTAAATAAAAGATGGCATAAGGGTCCTGTGACCCTACATAGCGTTTGTTTCGTCACCATAAATAAATAACTAGTATAAGAAAGGTTACTGGTGACAGAGTTCCCACATTTCGCCACTCCTGACTTTATTGTGATGCAACCTAACGGCTAACCCAGACCATCATCATAGGAACCTCTCATCAATCCAACAGACCACCAAATCATCTTCTGTGTGACTCATTTTTCTTTCATAATACCGTTGCGGCACACTCGATGAGAATTCTGACACACTGGCTCCCTGTGGTGGTTTGCTGCATGTTCAGTACATTCATTTACTTGGATGACCGTATCGCCATGAACTAGCTGCTTCGGCTACCCAGTGCATACATTAGACTCTGTTTTGTAATTACCGAAATAAAATCATGAAACTGCCACCTACACAGAACAGCCAACAGTGGAGGATACAGAAATTTAAAGAGGAAGTGTTCCTTTCCATTTGAGCAACTCTATTGCGCTATCTGTTTGTTGAAAACGTCGTGCAGTGCAAAAGAAAAGCTGTAACTGTCTGTCACTCAGAGGTCTAGATCCGGCCATATGCATTTATCTCACAGCACTGTGGAATGCGGAAGTTCTGGAGGAACTATTGTTGGCTTCTGGAGGTGCTGTAGCTGCATGACAGCTAGTAGCGTTATGGTGTCACACACCATAGATAAGATGTTGCGAGTTCCATTTCATTCGCTGCTACATTTTATCCAACGCAATTCCGCTGTCTGCTGAAGTTACCAATTTAATGGAACTTTGAGCATAATTACCTTCACTTCTCAACACAAAATAGCCGCATGTGGAAAAAGGGCTAACTTCTGCGACATTTTGCTCTTTTCAGGTTTAATAGACTGCCAGGCAGCAGATGCATCTCGAAGCTTTTGTATTATGTATGGGGAGAGCGCATCGTGCCAAAATAGTCAGAAAAGTATTTTCTATATCAGCTGTCGTCTGGTAGTGGCATTTTATTCTTCTTCAAACCTTGTTTGACAGCTTTAACTCAGAACAAGGTTTCTACATGCATGTAATCAATAAACTGCATGTCCAATGTCAGACTGTTATAGATCACATCAGAGAATTCGCATGTATCGTTGATGATTAATTTCTCTCTCATGTTTAGTATTGTTTTAACAACACTTAAGGAAATCTTACGAAAATTGTGCACTGTATTAAAAGAAATGAAATAAAACTACCCACGATAACCTTACGACCAAAGTCTGTTTTGATAAAACTGAGTATCTGTACACAAACGTGCCTCTATCGGCACGAATTAGTAAAATACTACTCACTTTGTTTTCGATTGGGGCTGTGTTTAATTGGTATGCTGTGTAATACTCAACAGGTATGCAAATGTGTCATTTCATAAATAAAGTTATGTATTCCTAGAGACCCAATATCAGGAGAAAATTTTTACACATCAAATTCTCTTTGTAGCCCGACACAATATGTTGTATTACGGTATATTGATACATTTTACTTATGGGCCGTCTGACAGCAACTGAATAAAACACAATTTTAGTGTCATACACGTTTCGCCTTTATTTTCTGAAAGCCATCATTGTATGGTATACTTGTGTGCAAACACCTGCCGATGCCCACACAAGGAAGACAACGATACACAGTCAAGCTACAATATTATAAATATGCCTCAGTTTGTGGATGAACTCAGACTTAGGTTGATAATCATTTTGAATATTTAGCAGTGCTGTACCCACTGGTGTTAAACTCGTTTTCAACCAATGATTCCCACAGCTACAGCAACACTACTTGTGATACCTCTTAGACAAAATACTTACGCAGTGCTGTCAGACGAAAAGATCAACCTGACACAAACTGTGGGAAGTTTGTTTTACAACCTTCGTACCTGGATAAAGAGCTTTTCCTATTTGAGATATCTGTGAACGTTGCTGCATAAGACGATTTAAGAAGAAACTAAATTCCTTCAGCTACGCCACTGTTTAAAGAAATCGTCTTAACGGCACTAGATCGTGGTTTGTGAATTGTTTACCGGCCGTACTCTGCCACATTTCGCTGGTTGGAAGGCAAAAAGCTTACTGACAAATTTCACACGAGGAAAAGGGGGACACAATGTCTCCCACTGGAAGGTCATGTTGTTTTATTTAAATGATTAGAAAATCAGGTAAAGCGAACAATGAGGTGGTCAGTATAAGCACATTACTGTTGTCAGTATGATGTTGCACCGCCCAGGGCCTGTAATGATAAAGGGCCCGTTTAGGTCAGTCATATTGTATACAGAAGTGAAAGAGAGAGCACCACTGAATTCTACAATCCGTATGCATTGCATACTGTAAGGGGGTTCGTAGGCCCTTACTATAGGTTTGCACTCGGCATAGGTCGATAGGGCAAACAATCGATAGTGTCGTGTTGCGAGAGCGAGTGAGAGTTGAGTCAGTCCCACGTTGCGGGCCGAGCCGTGTGGAGGCCTGTTGCTGTAATGCAAGGTTTTACCGACAGAGGGAGTGGCCATCGCCGCGGTTTAACCCCTTTGTGTTAGAATAATACGGGAAAGTGAAGAAGTATAATTACGAGAGTGATCAGTGATATTTCTGTGCCGAGATTTTTGGTTTCGCGTCTACCGCGCCGGCATCGTTTGGATTGCAGTGTTGGATTACAGTGATTGAATTTGCGTGTGACGATTATGAATAACGAAGAAGCCTGTGCTGAGATTAGCCGTTATTAAATATGTATGACGAAGGCAGTGGCTGTCTCCTTCTTTTTGTGTTTTTGAGACAAATATAGGTTCTTGATTAGTGAAGCTGTGTTGTTGTTCTTCTTGTTACCAGACATTTCATTGTTACAGCATTTGAGAAGGACAAAATGGAATGTAACAACTCCGTAGCAGTCAATTCCGATTGCCAACCCCATTAGGTACACGGTCACATTAATTAATAATTATTTGGGCTGCTATCAGATCCGATCGGGTCGGGAAAAATAAAACGGAGGTGTTACAATACACACAGAAATTACTGTTACAGTGCACTAATGGAGCCCAATGAGTGAATTGTACATTTTCCGATGAGAAAGATCACTGGGAAACAGTCTTCGCTACATTAGGTTACTTAAACTGGTGTCACTCTGAGCTAGAATTTATGGTCAGCGACTAAGTGTAAGGACAATGAGTCGGATGCGGGTTTTGCAACTGTGAAATACCTTCCTACATTATAGAAGCGAATATTATATTTGAACTAATATTCCGAAAATTTTGAACTTGGATAGCTTAGAATGAAAATCTTTCTGTTAATTTCAAAGGAATACAATTGATTTTCTAAAACATTCTCTGTCATACTCAACTTGAAACAGGTCACGTCGACCAAATCATATGGAAGAACTGACTGCGACGTATTTCGGAAGGCAGTAAGATCACTCGGCTTTTGGTTTGGCACTATTCTACAGCCATTTCTACCCGCAAGTAAATGAAGAAAGGCAGCGCGTTTTTGTTATCAAGTAACGTCTTCATCAATTACTTTATTTTTAATGTAATCTACGAGTAATTGCTGAAGTTTGATATTAACATGAAAAGGATTCCGTAGACAGGGAAAGAAACTGTTCTTCGGCAAATACTTCCATAATGACCAAAAGGCATTAAATGATCTTCAAGCACATGTTTTCCAGCAGCAGTATGAAGAAAATGTTAGTAATAAGTACGGTAATAATTGAATTATCCGGTAACTTCAAACGTCACAGTGGATTTTCTCGAACTAAGATATTTCCTGAATTAGTGAAAATTTCAAAATGGCTTCACATCGAGGCTATGATGCCTAGAAAAGTCTTACATAGTGCTGATGTGAGAATAGCATAATCTCCGCGTCAGAAGCTTCCTTCTACTTAACCATTTAATAGACTCGCATTTTTTCCACCACGACTAATTTTGTAGGCTAAGCACATCATCCGTTACAGCACACTCCTGGGGATGGGAAATGTGGTCCGGTGGAACGAATTATCACAAGTGCAATGCGTGGGTACAAGTATTTACTTTTAAGAGGTACAAACAGATTTACTTTACCTCTGGTAATCTCAAGAGAAAGACGTTGTAATCCAGAATCCGCATTAAACATCACTTTCCTTCATTCCCAACTGGACAGAGCCGGTTTGCTTCGGGAAATGACGTAGGCAGACGTCACTGCAAACAGAAATACTGTCGCCAGTACACTTACTTACATTACAAAATTTTATTTTATTTGATGAACCGATAGCCATTTAAAGGAACAGCGCTCTTATTTTACTTGTACTTGATTGAACTAGAGACGTTGAAAAATTTGGTGCTCGACTATGATTGGAATTCGTATCTTCTCTTTCGAGGATCTGAATCTCTCGGAACAAGATAGTTCAATCATTTCGTTTCTTTTTCCAAGACTGCAATCTTCTCTAGGTCAGCTCCAAAGGTGAGTATGTGGGTCCGATTCCTGATCCAGCACAAAAATATTCATAATTTCATTTCAAGCCCTATCATGTGCACACTGACCTGCTAGTGAAAATTAACGTGTATTTTTAATGTCTGTTCATGTGTTCCCAACAATTTCTGGTCAAACTCGCACACATCTTACTGTTGGTGAGTAAGCAATTGATACTTAAGCTATATTCGTGGAAGATAAAGAAGAACGATAGAAGCTCAGGCACAAAAATTTGTATCCTTAATTTTAGATTCTAACACCTAGCAACTGGTAAGATAAACCGATACGTAACATTTGATTTTACCTAGTTAACAATGTGATTACGTGTTGGGTTCGTACCTCCATCACAGAACTTCACATCATGCACTTCATCTTTAAGTGCATATACACTTTGTTACTTCTGAATGGAGGTATATCAGATATCTTTCGTGGTTAGTTAACAGGGATGAAAGGGTCTTGATAGGAGTCCCGGTTTATTAGAAAAACTGTCGTCTTTTATTTTCTAGTTTAGATTTGGTTACTGATTTTAGCGAAAATTCATGACTCTTCACGGCTAGTCAGCAATATGATTGATTAGATTAGATTGGATTAATATTTGTTGCATAGATCATGAATACGACACTTCGTAATGATGTGAAAAGTATTATTTTAATGAAAATTTCCTTACATACCGGTATTCAATTTCTTTACAACAATTTTTTACCCTCTCTCTCATTCTTCTTTATCTTTATTTCTCTCTCTCTCTCTCTCTCTCTCTCTCTCTCTCTCTCTCTCTCTCTCTGTCACACACACACACACATTTTTTTTTATTTTTCTTTCTTTGGTGTGCTCGACTATCGGCGAGGCACGAAAACGTCCGTGAATGAGTTTCTTAGGTTTGAGTACAGTTACGAAAGAAATATAAAAACAACTATGATAGTTACTGATTTATGATGCTTAGTTTGCAGTAAGTTCTGAGTATTATTAGTAACTACGCTCCAGTCCCTAAACCTGGTTACAGAAATACGAATCAGGAGCATTACGTATTCCAGGCCGTCGCAGCCGCGTCTTTGAAAGGCCAGCTGTGGTCACTTCCCAGCCCACTGTAGGATCACATCGGTTCGTCTTCTTCCTCGTAGTACTGTAACTGAGATTTGGCAACAAGGCAAGGTATATTTGGCAACTCTGAGATCGACGAGTTACTTCCTGGTGTGCACGGAATTAAGCCTCAAAGTTCACTTGATTTTTCCTGTCATTTCCATGGAATAATCTGAGTTATTATCGCTTCAGGTGTAACAAAAGATTGTAAATTTACGGTTTTCAGCCCAGGAAAGTCGTTGCATGTGTAAATCGTAACTAAACTCGGCCTTTAAATAGCGGTTTACGAGTTCTAGACTCTATTGGCCTCGTAAGAGCTAGCTCTGTGGTGACGTGCTGACCTCTGAAAACGCGTCTTTTATGGTTCGCGGTTCCAGTCTCGCTGAATAAAACGTTTTTATCCCTTCTGTGAAAGAGCTACAAGCAGTCAGATCAAATATCGATAGGGAAGTCGCAAGAAAATACTTTCAGCTAATAGTGCAATGTTGAATAACTCACAATGCTGCACAACAGGTAACGCCTCGTTCTGCTGGTGACAAGCAAATTTTGGGTCCCTAGGAATACATAACTTTATTTATGAATTGCCACATTTGCACACCTGTTGAGTATGACACAGCATACTAATTAGACACAGACCCAATCGAAATCGAAGTCAGTAGTATTTTACTAATTCGTGCCAATAGAGGCACGCTTGTGTACAGATACTCAGTTTTATCAAAACAGACTTTGGTCGTAAGGTTATCGTGGGTAGTTTTATTTCATTTCTTTTAATACAGTGCACAATTTTCGTAAGGTTTCCTTAAGTGTTGTTAAAACAATACTAAACATGAGAGAGAAATTAATCATCAACGATACATGCGAATTCTCTGATGTGATCTATAACAGTCTGACATTGGACATGCAGTTTATAGATTACATGCATGTAGAAACCTTGTTCTGAGTTAAAGCTGTCAAACAAGGTTTGAAGAAGAATAAAATGCCACTACCAGACGACAGCTGATATAGAAAATACTTTTCTGACTATTTTGGCACGATGCGCTCTCCCCATACATAATACAAAAGCTTCGAGATGCATCTGCTGCCTGGCAGTCTATTAAACCTGAAAAGAGCAAAATGTCGCAGAAGTTAGCCCTTTTTCCACATGCGGCAATTTTGTGTTGAGAAGTGAAGGTAATTATGCTCAAAGTTCCATTAAATTGGTAACTTCAGCAGACAGCGGAATTGCGTTGTAAAAAATGTAGCAGTGAATGAAATGGAACTCGCGACATCTTATCTATGGTGTGTGACACTTACCATGACGCTACTAGTTGTCATGCAGCTACAGCACCTCCAGAAGCCAACAATAGTTCCTCCAGAACTTCCGCATTCCACAGTGCTTCTGAGAGACAGACAGATACAGCTTTTCTTTTGCACTGCACGACGTTTTCAACAAACAGATAGCGCAATAGAGTTGCTCAAATGGAAAGGAACACTTCCTCTTAAATTTTTTGCATCCTACACTGTTGGCAGTTCCGTGGCGGTGGCAGTTACATGATTCTATTTTGGTGATTACAAAACAGAGTCTAATGTATGCACTGGGTAGCCGAGGAAGCTAGTTCATGGCGATTCAGTCAACCAAGTAAATGAATGTACTGAACATGCTGCAAACCACTACAGGGACCCAGTGTGTCAGAATTCTCATCGAGTGTGCCGCAACGGTGTTATGAAAGAAAAATGAGTCACACAGAAGATGATTTGGTGGTCTGTTGGATTGATGATAGGTTCCTACGAGGATAGTCTGTGTTCGATTCCAACTTCTGCCCATGATTTTTAATAGAGAGAGACAGATTCTCTTCTGGCTACGCCAAGTGAAGAAGGTATAATGGCATTGTGGTCTGAAATTCACATTAAACATGATATTCCTTCTGCACCAAGTAGTCGCTAGGTTGGACCACAATAAAGTCAGGAGTGGCGAAATGTGGGAACTCTGTCACCAGTAACCTTTCTTATACTAGTTATTTATTTATGGTGACGAAACAAACGCTATGTAGGGTCACAGGACCCTTATGCCATCTTTTATTTAGCTTCTGTATGTCGATAAAATTGGTTCTGAACTTGGAATGCAACTCAGTCTGCCCTTAACGTGGAATTTGATCCCTTCGTGACAATACAGCTCGACTACAATTTGTTGTTTGTTCAAAACTGCGGATTCCTCAACATCTCCACATATTGCGCGTGAGTGGGTTCGAATGCTGGCCTGGCAGTAAAGTTTTCATTACGTATTATCAAGCTCAAGCATGAGAACACCTATCTGCTGATGGATAATAATTTTGATTTTCAATGCATTTTCATTCGTTGTCAATACTAACGATATCTGACGTTTTTGACTCCCAGTGAGACACAGAACTATTTGAGAGATCACTCTAAGTTCAAGGATATTATTCCGAGCAGCTGGTGGAGAAAAAAATTCTGTAGCTGACGTCTCTTTGTGTGTAGTCAACAATGGTATGTGTGGGGTTCGATTCCCGGTCAGCATTGAACTCTTCGTCATATTATTTCTAGTTCAAACATGCTCACATGTCGCTGCTGATGTAACAAACCCATATTTAACGTTCGTTTTCTCCAATATATAGCCGGCCGTGGTGGCCAAGCGGTTAAAGGCGCTACAGTCTGGAACCGCGCGACCGCTACGGTCGCAGGTTCGAATCCTGCCTCGGGCATGGATGTGTGTGATGTCCTTACGTTAGTTAGGTTGAAGTAGTTCTAAGTTCTAGGGACTGATGACCTTAGAAGTTAAGTCCCATAGTGCTCAGAGCCATTTGAACTATTTTTCTAATATATAACAGCGATATGTTCCGGGTTGGAGTCCTGGGAAGGAAAAAATTAATGTTTCGTCTCGTCATTTCAGTTAAAACATCTAGCTACTGCCGAGAAAATCCGATATGTCACAGTTGATTGTGCTTCGATAACAATCCGATTAGGTTCTGGTTTCGAATCCCTGTCCAACACAAAGCTCTACATCACGGCATTTCAAGTAAGTTACTTGTGAAGAAGCAATATTTAACATTACTCGTAGTTCGTTAACAGGTACAATAGATGTTGGGTAGGAATTCGCGTACGTTAAAAAAGTTTACGTTATGTAATTTAAAGTTGATATCTGCTAACTGATACTGTCTAAAATCGAGATATATCACTCTCTGTATGCCTAGTCAGGAATGACTGTTAGTTTCCGTCAGTCACGAAATGTTAGTCTCCATGACCTGGGTTTGTATCCAAATGCAGAACGACACGGTTCGTCTTGTCATTTGAAGTTCATATATATTCTCAATTAGCTGCTCGTGAATAACTTAAAGTTTTAATATCATTTTGTGTTAAATAACAAGTACGCTTTGTTACTTTGGAGAGGAAATCATGAATACGACGAACTTACTACGTGCATTACCTATCTGACGTAATATTGAGTGGTAACATTTCAGGTATGTCATTTATTGCAATAAATGTGAGCTTACAAGCCTCAAGGACAGTCTTATCTGTGATAAGGTGTTCCCTGATATTTGTAGTATCGTGGTATTACTTTACATCTTGAATTATTGCGATACAGAGCCGAGTTTTCTAGTGGTGACTTGTTGGAGCCATTTTTAATAGTCAAACGACTGTACCGGGGAGCGATTAGAGGACCTGCTAGACAGCTGCGTTATGTGGGTTGCATGCGAATGAGGCGAAATACAATTTAAGTCGTCCGGACATTTTTGAGCACGACTGTACGTTGTGTATTTTCGTATTACGTCAGTATACATTGGAATTCCACCAAACACTGCATATTACTTTCCGAATCATTTAAATCGAGACTGCGATGCGTTTCTGTAAGCCAGTGATCTCGGCAGCCGATGACAGCGGATATTCAAAGCGTAGGACACGTGATGTAGTCAGCCAACAGTAACATCACTGTTACGTAGCACGAACACACGAACAGGTAAAGTTAATAGTTTAAATTAATATACATAGTGTTGCTACAAGGAAAGCAAAGCTTTCAAATATGATATTGGGTTCTAACGTTAATAAGCTTCAAGAGAAAGTAGGATTTCGCATATAATGTTGATCTTTTTTGCGCGTGTTACACTTTAAGATATATCACACAAATGCGCCAGCATAATTTTTAATAGTGACATAAATGTCTGATCTTCAGGGTTCGAAATTCTTCTAAATGACTTGTCATCAAAGAGCTGATTTTTAAATGAAATTCAAACGCTCTGTGATTAAGAAATTCATGGTACATTCTCGCACATAGTTCAACTTACGTAAAAGGATATTTACTTTGAAAGTAACGCTTTTCAAACCACCATTCGCAATATTTTCCCGCGACCTGTTACAAATAGGTTCGTTTCAGCAGTTGCCAGAGCGCAGATAACTGGCAACACCGCGCTTGCGCAGCTACCATGACGCAGGAAGCCCGTATGTACGTACATGTAAAACATTAAAAAAACATAAATTATGTCATAAAAGAAGCAAGACATCAGAGGATACTCCCAGAGCATCGAATTTCGTGAACCATACTGAAATGTGCACATTCGTATGTCCGGATTCCCAATGAAGTAGACCTCGACCTGATATTAAGCTTTTCAGTGTGGTTTTCGGGATGTAAATTTTCTTGGAGCACCAGTACTGTATTATATCATGTTTGGTTCCTTATAATGGCATAATGCCATACGTGCTATAAGATGAAAACGTGCACTTGAAATGCAGCGACAGTTGAAACTAGCCAGTACTGTGGAATTAAACATTTCGTTTCAAATACATTGACTGCCTCTGCGGAAAAGGTTAATAAGTCAAATTTCTTTAGAAAACATACAAAAATAACTTCATTGTTCTGAAAGGCTATTAATGCTTGACAGTCAGAAAGGTGGAAATAAAATAAAATCTGAAATTAATGACATATTTTAGCCTTCCGTAATTATGTCAATGTATTTTAATTTACTTGATAGCTACGGGCCACAGATATCTGTTTTGTTTTCATTTGACGTGAGAGTAAACGAAGGGGAAACAGCAAAATCGCTACATGTAAATGTGGAGACTACCCACTATATCTCAGACTGCTCTGCGCATCAGCCTCGGATCTACGATAGTTGCGAACCGGGTCAATACAACAAAAAATCGAATTTTCAAAAATATGTTTAAATGGTTCAAATGGCTCTGAGCACTATGGGACTTAACATCTTAGGTCATCAGTCCCCTAGAACTTAGAACTACTTAAACCTAACTAACCTAAGGACAGCACACAACACCCAGCCATCACGAGGCAGAGAAAATCCCTGACCCCGCCGGGAATCGAACCCGGGCGTGGGAAGCGAGAACGCTACCGCACGACCACGAGATGCGGGCTAAATATGTTTATCTTGTAGCACACATCTTTCTGAAAGGTCTGAAACATAAAACATATGAGTTCGAGGAAATGTAAGACATGTTATTTGGTCTTAAGTGTGCCAAGTGCAGTGCCACGCCTCTTCATAAAGCATTCTTTTATCGCACGTCACTGTATTTCGCTCTGTGGAACTGAAACGTGTATATTTTGTAATGGATGCCATCAAACTATATTCAGGACAGTGGAAATTGAAATGTCCTGTGGTGCCTCTTCTGCTCCCAGTCGGCCGGTTTGACATCCTGCCCCTGTTTTTAAAAAAAGACATAAAATTAAATATAGGATACATAAAACCAATAAAGAAAAGAGCTCCTAGCATTTTTTCTCTCTAATCTTGCTACAGCTTTACATGGCGTGCTTTCCTTTCTGCGAAAGAATCTGTTGCCTCATCAAAACTCGTCAAACGTTTCGCTACATGAAAAATCGAAATATCGTTATCTAATACTGAAAAAGCTGTCAACACAAATAATACCCAACACTGGTGTGGTTTCTCGGTCTGATTACGTCTATTTTGTCACTGCCTGCTAGATAAAACAAAATAGGCCTTTATAATATTGGAGTAATTTTGTAAGACACACCAAATAAACGAGACTGTTTTGGCAAAAATGGTCATTTTTATAACACGTCAGAATATAATTCACGAAGTGCCAATCACGCCTACTACAAGCGAAAAGCTTTATGTTAGGAAATCCTTTCACATTTCATTCATACGCACCAGCTTCTCAAGCAGGAGATCGAAAAGTAGTATTAAGAAATTTTTATATAAATTTGGAATCGTCTTATTCTTCGATAATTTGCGTGATGTCCCCGTTTCTTCTCCTTCCTCGTTCTAACAATCTTGTCATCACCAATTCTGCAGCTATTCCTACCATTGTCAAAATTAGTTCGCTGATTAATTTCACTAACCCTGCTAGAATCCCGCGATTGTTTTCCCCTTAGGCGTTATTACTTGTTCGTGGAACACGTTTTCCGCGTTACTTCCAGAATAGAACTTAAGCTGGGGACTGTACAACTGGTCCTCACTAGTGTAGCCACCTGGCCAAAAATTTTCTGTCTAAATTTCATTTTCTTGGGTACACCTGTTATTCCTGTCAGTCGTTCATTTCCATTCTGGTAGTCTGAATCCATGGATTTCGCTAGTAATTATAAAAACGCTGATCATTCGCAAACCCAATCAACAACATAATCAGACAGCGATTGGCATTCATCCGTTCGGCTTTACTCCGCTCAGCTCGTACAGCCTCGTCCCCTTTTGTCTGCAGGAAGTTTATTTCTAGATGCGACGACGATTCTCCTGACAGAGATGTCACGTATGCACGCTTTCAAAAATTAACTTATGATTCATTCAAAAATCAACTTCAAATGAGTTCAAAAATGTTCAAAAAGCAACAGGAAAGCGTTTCAAAATCATATGAATAACCGATAGACAAACGTGCGCTGGATGCTAGGCGCTTCGTGAAACAACTTTTTTTTCCCTCAAGAATATGAATTTGGCGCCCCCTTTTCCCAGTAGCATCTAGCTGCTTGCTGCGACTGCTTGCACAGCCAATAGCCACATTCCTGTAGCCAGAAGCGGGAGAATCTACTGCCCAAATGCGACTCAACTGCGCATGCGCATGAGCCCGCTCGTAACTCCTAGAACGAATTTAATGTAAACAGTTGTGGCTTCGCGCTCATCGGAGGCAATTTGTTGTTATGAAGCATTGCATAGTCTTCCTAAAGCCTTTGACACATTTTGCTGTTGGCAGACGCTTGCATGAGCACTGTGTGTCGTTATTGTATATAGCGCGTTTCCTTTGCAATTTAAGTTATTTTAATTTTTTTCTCTCGTTTATGTTTTATTGTTGAAGTATTATTCTGCAGTAGCAGGATACAGTAATATCTTTTGTTAGAGTATCGGTTCTTACCAGTCAAAATTACAAAAATTTAACTGAAAACTAAAACAATGAAAAATTCCCGGAATTCTAAAAAATTTTCGGGGTTTTCCCGGTTTTCTCCCGGATGAAAAACTTCAGGGTTTTTTTCGGATCTCCCGGGTCGTATACACCCTGCAATAGTAATTTGTTGAGGTTTGATTTTGCTGTATGAATTTGGTTTGCAAATCGATCGTTGGGAAATAGCATTTATCAGCACAAAGGTTGACAGAAACAGAAGTGTTTGCATACGACGAAGCGGGAAGCTGTGGCGTGAACGGAAGGTTTTTACGACAAAAAGCGGCGTTGTGTGCATCACTTTTGGGTTGACAGAAAACTTCTTTGCTGTTAGTGTCATCATGCTTAATATGGAGCTTGATAACTTCACTATTAACTGTTTCGGACTGCATGGGTCACTGCAGACGGTGCTAAGTTAGTATCAATGCAATGTAATGAAATTTCTGTCGTGGGAAACTTAGTTTTGTTATCAGAGTTGGTAGGTACAGTTGGTTTATTAATGCTTTCCGAGATTATCAAACTGCTGTCGCTAATGGCAGCGTTGGAGAAAAAACTGACAATTTAATGCTGTTTCACAGGGGTCACACTGTGAACATTAAGACGTGCATCTAACCGATTGTTTTGTTGATCTATTCTGTCATTAACTGATTGGATTTCATCTGTAAGCTTATTATAAGTTTCACTACATTGGTATCTTAAAAGCATTAATGTCATCTCTCGGGGGTTTGGTACTGTCTGTGCATTGGCTGGCTATCGCTTCAATTTTATTGCAAACACGTCTTCCACTGGCCTTAATATCTGTATCTACCAGTCTGAAACAGTTATGTCGTTTCTGTGTACGATTTAAGCTCGTCACGTATGGTGGAAAATTGTTCATTGTTCATTGAACTGATTGGTGGTGTCAACTTGTATTTCTCGTATGATGGAATTGTTCATTTTTATTAAATCGTTCATTGAACTGAGTGGTGGTATCAACCTGTATTTCTCGTAAACTGGAAAATTGTTCGTTGAACTGAGTGTTCATTAGCTTGAGATTCTGAAGCGTCGCTTCCGTATTCTTTTCAATGCATCGGGTGTCACCTGTGTTGTGTTTGCGTTGTGGAGACATCATCTACAACCATGGACATTTCGTTTGTTGCATTAGCCGCACAATTACCGCTAATAAAATCCAACGGGTTTCCAACAACAGGCTGAGCACTTTGCACTATTGTTTCCTCTGACATACTATTGGAAATCTGATTAATTGTATGAAAAGTAAGCAAATCACTGACCTCGTTAAAAATCAAGTTTTGAATTGTGCACATCAGCCACAAAGAGATCAGCGGCGTCGGCAGTACCCGAATCTACCATCTGATTACCAGTCAAATCAGTGGGTGAAATTGTAGTGTCAGCAATTTGTTCATTAATTTTGGAAACGGAACTCCTGTTTTCTGTGGTGTAGACTTGGCCACTGTTTCTATGTTTCGATACAGTGTATCGATACGTGGAACTGTTTCAGTGTTTTGGAACGGCTGTGGTTCAGTTTCGAAACAGTGGTGTTTCATTCCGCTCCTGTCTCGGATAACCGCACCAGATTCGATCTCGAGCCAGACACAGAAACTGTATCGTTGTTTCAAAATAAGGTTGTTTCAGTCCACTTGCGCTTGGAACGGACTAATTGTATCGAAACAGTGATGTTTCATTCCGCTCTGTGTCGTACGAGATTCGGGCTCGGCACAGATACTGAAACACAGTATAACACTTCATGAAACACTTTCAAAAGTGTCGAAATCTTTCTGACAAGGAATAGCATGAAGCTTAAGATATCCGAAAATAAAGCTTAGTTTCTAGATGACTGTCCTATTACGAAATGGCGTAACATCTGCTTTATAAACACTAACCGAACAATAAAACAACACATACTATTCACATTCAAAATAATAAATATGTGAAAATCATTCGATTAAATTACACTTTTTTTATAACATACGCTTCTCGTTTCATGTACAGTAATCGTATTATGAAACGCAAGTAACCCTACAACATTTTGAATTAAAAAAAGCGTAGAGTGACAGTTTTTAGACATATACATAAATTTGATCTAGGTATAATTGCAAGCAATCTGTTTGACATATCACTGATATTGCAATTGTGAATGGGAAGGGCTGGGAAGCATGGTGACTTTATAGTAACGGTTCGAAACACCTTGAAAGACAAAATTTTTTCTGTTATATTTTGTTATTTATTCGAATTATTTGGCGTTTTTTGTGAGTCTATAGTCACTGTGCCTATTGTCCACAATGATTCCCTTTGTGTACATGGAAATTAGCGGGATGGGTATATTACCCATAGTAACGGAATGTGGGAATCCCAGTAGCATATCCGCTGTTTCTGCAGTTTGCTCCTATCTCCAGTTCCGTTCGTGGTGGTTCTTCTGTCTTCAGCTATGGCTGTCCTCAGCCAATTGAAAAGTATGAAAGTCACACAACACAAAAGCAGCGCATTTGCTGCAGGAAATACGAAACTGCCGAGACGCTCAAGTGATAGTTTCATACTTTCTGCGAAATGATTAGTGCTCTCGCACCTCATTTGTGTTTATATGGACATACTTATACAGTAGACATTCAAGATGATAAAATGTGTAGGTTTATTAGATTACAAAACACAAACTGTTTCACTGTTTCGAAACAGCGTATCGAAACATTACATTGTACCGTTTCATTTGTTTCGAAACAGTTAAGTGTTTCAGTTTGCCCATCTCTACTGTGGTGCTTTGTTAACTGTTGCACCGTAGAGTGGTTACTATCATTCTCAACATTGTTGTCAATAATCGGACAATAGTCGATTTAGATTTCTTTATTTGTAATATTACGCGCCGGAACCTTAACAGTTTTACGCGGTATCTAAAATCACATACATGGTGCGAGTCCGAAAATAAAATTTCAAGACTCAACTCAATGAAAAAACAAGGCGGAGTATAAGAATGCCGATGAAATGTGGAAAAATTTTATACAAGTTGGTAAACTGCGTTTCGCCAAAAACTCTAACTACTATTATCGCTACAGAGTGGTTGAGAGAACACAATATACTTATCTGACTATTTCAGTATCAAAGAATTTACAAAGCGAACGACCGGCAGAGCTGTCTCCAAGTGTAACGTTCTTTTGAAAAAAAGTAAGAAAATAGAAGTAACGTTCTTTTATAAAAGAAAGATTACGATTACATTAAATGAAGTCTGATATGTGGAATGGATACAGAACTCGAATTGTCACGTTGCCCGTTGTAAGTGCAAGTGGTGTGCTTACTCTGTCTTATTGTTAGTAAAACTTTACGAATCGTTGGGCAATGCAACTCCCAGTACCAATAAAGAAATACAGTCACTGCAAAACACATTCACCCCCTTAAGCACTGAATCCTAAGGCCCCGTTCACAGAACAAATAAATTAAATTGTCTTACCTTAAAAGGAGCAACGGAGTAACTCGATATATTCTGGTCTCTCACAAAAATCTACAGGCTCAGCAATGTGCAATGCTGACCATAATACCTAAAATGCACATGAAATTCTTATGGCTGATAAACGAGTACATTTAAGAAAACTTCTTTATAAAATATATGACCTGGGCTGGGAGGCGGAACTGATTATGGTGAATTACTAACACTCAGTTTTTTTAGCAAAATTATATTGCAAGTTAAGTTTGTCTTTTCAAAAACATATGGCAATTGCAGTTACATTACTCACAGTTGATTCACAAAATATGATATTTAAACAGCAAGTATTACCTAAACAGTTGATTCACAAAAAATGAGATTTAAACAGCAATATTACCTAACTTCATTAACCCAACATAAACGAAAATCATCAAATTACACATAGCTCTGTAACAAGTCTTAAAATCATTCAAAATGAAATATTTAACTAGCCTCTTTATCAAAAGGGTTTATGTTCATTTTGGGTTACTCAACAATTACAAATTATCAGCCAACTCATTTATACTAACGCACTGGCAAAAAACGGAAATCATAATTATTGAACATCTTTGCCTTATTTGCCTGAAGACTTCTACTTCCATGTTCAACAATACTGACATACCTGCATTAACATAACTCTTGGTGGCTTCACACAGCACACCACAGAAACTGCCTATTCAATCGTCTTTCCCTCACAGACAGCTACCTACGACTGGACGTCCAGCGATCTGCATTATCGAGCCTATCAGAGACATTAACCGTTTATAGTGCACTAGTTTCATTTTAATTTATTAATATTCTTATCTTATTCTGGTACCACATACAAGTATACTCCTTTCAGGTCCAATGAGGTCTTATGTGGACAAGCTGAAAATGGCCCTTAAGGATAGGTCAACAGTTGTGTTGCCATCCTATTTTAGAGCTTTGTCAAGCACTATGTACTTGCATCCAAGATTTACATTTGGCCATACGGAGCAGTATGACTGACAAGCTTCATTGCAGGTTGGATCCCAGGCTGTAATACCCATATAATTTATCGGTAATCACTCGCCTCATAGTGAGTGGTATTAGCAGATGAAGGTGGCTTTGTGATATACAATTAAGAAATGTGATGAAGAGTAAGCAACACTGCACTGTTTGATGTGTAATCCTTTTACGTTTTCATATGGTAGTTCATTCAGTTGTGTGTACTCAAGTTGCGTTGTTGCAAGTTTGTCAAAACCAATATTTACTGAGGAGCCATTGATCCATGAAAGGAAATCTTTGACATTGTCCTTGTTGTGAAGATGTCGGACGTCTGTTGTAAACTCCGCGATGTAGTCCAAATGGAGGAAGCGCCATGACCAACAATCTTTAGCTGGGTTGCGAACAGAATCCACTAAACTGCAATGTTCCATATAGACTGTCAAAGGTCTGATCTCAATGACGTCTTTAAAGTACTGTATTGCTTCATAAACTGCCAACCATTTACTATCATAGGCCAACCACTTATACTGGGAGTCCCTCAAGTTTGGAAAAGAAATGCAATGGCTGCTGCATGCATGCTACTGAATGCTGGAGAACAGCACAGAGTCCCTTGCAACAAAGATGATCGTCAGATGGTCAGTGAATAATCCACTGATAATGGGTGTGCCAGCGCTGTAACCTGAGAGCGATAGTCTTTTATTTTTTCAAAAGCTTGTTGCATCTGCAGGGTCCAGTTAATGTCCTTTTTGCCAGAGGTGTGCTTGCCTGCTAATGCAGTTATAGGAGGTGCCTGGGAGGTAACTACATTAGACAGTGTTTACAATAAAAATTTATCATACTGAGGCAGGTATAGCTGAGTTCAGGCCATTGTTGTGTAGGCTGTATACTGTCATGCCAAATCAAATGGCCGAGGAAGGTCACACAAAACTGCCTCAGTTGCCACTTATCATCGGTGATGACGATGCAAACTTTGTGTAAACCATCGAAAACAAGATGAGCAACACATTGCCTTGGGCAAACTCCCAGGAAGATTCTCCCAACGATATAGACTTTCATCGGATGCCGATCCTGATTCCATCGCTCCCACATTTTCAGCAGACGAGGTTCTTACGGCCACAGCTGCTAAAAACACCCTCAGCTCCAGCATTCACCACCAGAGTAAGACACGTGCTCTTCTTTATGACACCATCGCCTCCTTCCTTACGTCAGTCTCAACCACTCGCCCACCATGACTTTCACTCCCGTTTCAGATGACTTCATCAACTACGACATCACATCACGCAACACCATATTTTTTGACTGTTACCAATCTTGTATTCTCCACTTACTCAACACAGTGAGAAACAGTTCAGCTGTGCTAAGGTCTAGGTAGCCAGCCACAGCACAGCTGGTCATGCTCACCTGCACAAAGATGAGGTCTGCAGCAGCGCTATTCACCCACCTCCCCTCCTGGGCTTCGCATTCCCAATCTGTGGTAGCCATGCAGCGAACACTTGATGCAGCACAAAGAAACTCTTCGGCCAGCACCACAGCTCTGCCACAGGACACTCTTTGCACTAGACCATTATGAGCTTCTGTGCCGTACACACATTCTCTGTCGTATTGCTATCTAGCAATAAACAGCAGATTCATGGTATTCATAGTCTCCACTATTTGACCTAGAGTATCCTCACCCATGGCCTCGCCTACATCTATTCTACTAAGTTACGCACCTCTTTCTTCACAAAAAATGTACAACTCATGCCATGGCAGAAAGTGCTATGCATGTCTTATTGTCCATCCTCACAGATTCATATCCGCCAGCACTGCACTCATACATCCCAAACTTTGCATAAGTTCTTTCCATACCTTGCAGAACTTGCACCCATAGAAGAAATGATCTAATGGAGAAATGGCTCAGCTGCGGCCTTGGGCATTGTTTACAGAATGAATTTTCATTCTGCAGCAGTGTGTTCACTGATTTGAAATTTCCTGACAGATTAAAATTGTGTATCAAACAGGGCTTCGAACCCAGGATCTTAGCCTTTCATGGACAAAGTTCGCAAGTTCGAATCCCAATGTGACACACAGTTTTAATCCGCCAAAAAGTTTGAAATTAGTGCACAATCTGCTGTAAAGTGAAAATCCTTTCTAAAAAATTACTACATTAAGATTTATTTGTGTTCAAGCTAAATATTTTTATATTTATATTTTTCCCTGAAGATGAGCTCATACACTGAAACATGTTGTAACACTAAAACAATTCCAGCACGTTAACAACGGATTTGAAACTGATAATGGTCTCTAACAAACCTGTTTATAAAATGTTTCTAGTTTCCAACACTTTCTTCTGTTCCTGACATACTAATGTGGAGCACTTATCCTAGTACTTTGAATTTTTGATATCGTTTATTTAATTAAAGTCAGTTCTGATTGGGATATATCAGGTGTTTTCGATGACTAGCTTTTTTGTACATAGTGACATGTTCAAATTTGTCTCATCGTCCAGCCTATGTGATATCTCAGCAGCATGATGTGTTAGCAACCTGAGATAGTCCTGCTGATTGAATGTTGTCCTACATTGTCTTCCTCTACTGTCTCTGTTATGAGAGGCAGCAACCTGTTACCTTTGACTAACACATGGAACCTATGGCTTACACAACTGTAATCTGCAGCATTTATTGGGAGACTTGTTATGGAACCAAATTACCAACAATTTCTTCACAATGCCATTCCAGCAGTAGATTGGCTATTGATTTGTACTGCTGCTATCACAATTCTTGTTATGTTCTGATCAGTGACACTGCTCTCTTACTGTGTTCATTCACTGTTTTATGTCGTTTTGTAGCAGTAATTATCTAACTTATATCACATGTTCAGAAAATATCGTTGATATGATACACAACTAGTTCATAATGCACGTTATCGACAGATGAATTGGAGTTGATTCTATATTCCTAGATTTCCACAAGGCTTTTGACACCATTCCTATCAACTGGCTTCTTACCAAATTATGTGCCTACGAAAAATCGTCTCAGCTTTGCACCATGATACCCGAATTACTGTCAGAATAGTCATATACGTAGTAATTGGCAGGAACTTACGAAATGAAAGTAAACTTACATCTCACATTCGTCAGGAGAGAATGAAAGGGCCTTTTTCTGTATTTGATCCATACACATTATTTAAGAAATAATATGAGCAGAACATTTAAATTCAAGTTTCTTATATTTGGGGAGCAAAATAACTGATGATGGTCGAAGTAGAGAGGATATAAAATGTAGACTGGCAATGGCAAGGAAAGCGGTTCTGAAGATGAGAAATTTGTTAACATCGAGTATAGATTTAAGCACCAGGAAGTCGTTTCTGAAAGTATTTGTATGGAGTGTAGCCATGTATGGAAGTGAAACATGGACGATAAATAGTTTAGACAAGAAGAGAATAGAAGCTTTCGAAATGTGGTGCTACAGAAGAATGCTGAAGATTAGATGGGTAGATCACATAACTAATGAGGAGGTGTTGAATAGGATTGGGGAGAAGAGAAGTTTGTGGCACAACTTGACTAGAAGAAGGGATCGGTTGGTAAGACATGTTCTGAGGCATCAAGGGATCACCAATTTAGTATTGGAGGGCAGCGTGGAGGGTAAAAATCGTAGAGGGAGACCAAGAGATGAATACACCAAGCAGATTCAGAAGGTTGTAGGTTGCAGTAGGTACTGGGAGATGAAGAAGCTTGTACAGGATAGATTAGCATGGAGAGCTGCATAAAACCAGTCTCAGGACTGAAGACCACAACAACAACAACAACAATATTGAAAAAATGGAAGGAGCGAACCATATTCAATGTGAAAAAAACTAGGTATAACCAAGATCGCATTCATTAATATTTATTATTGACGGCCGGTTTCGACAGTTTAAACTGCCATCTTCTGGTCTATAAGATAATACATTTACGTAGAACACATCTATCATTATACACTCCTGGAAATGGAAAAAAGAACACATTGACACCGGTGTGTCAGACCCACCATACTTGCTCCGGACACTGCGAGAGGGCTGTACAAGCAATGATCACACGCACGGCACAGCGGACACACCAGGAACCGCGGTGTTGGCCGTCGAATGGCGCTAGCTGCGCAGCATTTGTGCACCGCCACCGTCAGTGTCAGCCAGTTTGCCGTGGCATACGGAGCTCCATCGCAGTCTTTAACACTGGTAGCATGCCGCGACAGCGTGGACGTGAACCGTATGTGCAGTTGACGGACTTTGAGCGAGGGCGTATAGTGGGCATGCGGGAGGCCGGGTGGACGTACCGCCGTATTGCTCAACACGTGGGGCGTGAGGTCTCCACAGTACATCGATGTTGTCGCCAGTGGTCGGCGGAAGGTGCACGTGCCCGTCGATCTGGGACCGGACCGCAGCGACGCACGGATGCACGCCAAGACCGTAGGATTCTACGCAGTGCCGTAGGGGACCGCACCGCCACTTCCCAGCAAATTAGGGACACTGTTGCTCCTGGGGTATCGGCGAGGACCATTCGCAACCGTCTCCATGAAGCTGGGCTACGGTCCCGCACACCGTTAGGCCGTCTTCCGCTCACGCCCCAACATCGTGCAGCCCGCTTCCAGTGGTGTCGCGACAGGCGTGAATGGAGGGACGAATGGAGACGTGTCGTCTTCAGCGATGAGAGTCGCTTCTGCCTTGGTGCCAATGATGGTCGTATGCGTGTTTGGCGCCGTGCAGGTGAGCGCCACAATCAGGACTGCATACGACCGAGGCACACAGGGCCAACACCCGGCATCATGGTGTGGGGAGCGATCTCCTACACTGGCCGTACACCACTGGTGATCGTCGAGGGGACACTGAATAGTGCACGGTACATCCAAACCGTCATCGAACCCATCGTTATACCATTCCTAGACCGGCAAGGGAACTTGCTGTTCCAACAGGACAATGCACGTCCGCATGTATCCCGTGCCACCCAACGTGCTCTAGAAGGTGTAAGTCAACTACCCTGGCCAGCAAGATCTCCGGATCTGTCCCCCATTGAGCATGTTTGGGACTGGATGAAGCGTCGTCTCACGCGGTCTGCACGTCCAGCACGAACGCTGGTCAAACTGAGGCGCCAGGTGGAAATGGCATGGCAAGCCGTTCCACAGGACTGCATCCAGCATCTCTACGATCGTCTCCATGGGAGAATAGCAGCCTGCATTGCTGCGAAAGGTGGATATACACTGTACTAGTGCCGACATTGTGCATGCACTGTTGCCTGTGTCTATGTGCCTGTGGTTCAGTGTGATCATGTGATGTATCTGACCCCAGGAATGTGTCAGTAAAGTTTCCCCTTCCTGGGACAATGAATTCACGGTGTTCTTATTTCAATTTCCAGGAGTGTATAACAACTGCACATTTTTTTGAAAGTATGAAAATGTACAATTTCCATTTCACTACTTCTAATGTCAGACGATAAACTTTTCACAAAACATGATGACAGATGCATTCTATGTAAATACATGGTGCTACGAATCAGAAGATGCAGTTTCAACAGCCGAAATCGGTCGTCAATAATAAATATTAATTAGTCTGATGTTGGCTATAAAAATTAATTTCACTTAACTTGTTTGTAAGCAATGGCGTCATTTACTCTCCAGTGACGTCAAAAGAAAACCAGAACGAATTACATAATGATTTTGAAATGTGAGTGATTTGAAAATTGGCAATTAACCTTGAACAGTAAATATATGAGGTCCTTCATAGTAATTCCGTGTAATTTCTGTCATTTGATAAATGACACAGATTTAGAGGTAGTCAATTTAGCTGCATATCTAGGCACTGCAGTTAGGAACTACTTATTCTGAAACAGTAATGCAGACAATTCTGTAGGAATGTGAACCGAATACTGTGTTTTATTACCAGAATACTTAGAAGGTGCAACAAATTCACTTCAAATGCTGTTTGCGTTACACTTGCCAGTCTTCCACTAGTGTACTGCACAGTATGAGATCCTTACACGGGGATTGACACAAGACGTCGTACAAGAATAAAGAAGGGCAACTCTCTTTGTGTTACAATATATGGCAGCGATTGTCATGGATATGATAAGTGAGTTAGCATAGGAATCATTTAAACAAACACGTTTTTCACAGTGGTATAATTTTACTCATCAACATTGTCTGCAAGAACACAAAAAAGTTTCTTCCTACTGACTTTTTGAGTAATGACCATCATGATACAATAACCAGAATCGAAGGATTTATGTGTATTTTATGTGGTGCTATGAAGTTAGACGATAAATATAACGAAAGTGATATCTTGCACCTTCAGCCAACCACCTAAGTTTGAATTGTAGAACTATCATGTAGATGACGATGTACTGGGGAGATGACTTAACATCATGATATGTTTTAGACTTCTGTACAGCCTTTTCTCATTAAGGTCACCAGCTGCTAATAGGACTCTTTCTCCATCTTGCAGAGTATGCTACATCACTGCTACAACTGTATGTCAATTAAAAGCAACTATATCTGGTTTCTTGGTGTGGAAGAGAAATATATATATATATTTAAGTTCAGAATTTTTCTGCTTACATGTTCCAGACACTTTTATTATGTCAAATGTCCTTGGGGCTACACTTTACCTCATTCTGTAAATATTCCATCTTTTTCATGAAATATGTTCTGATTAAGTTGTGCTTGTGTTTTGTAAACTAATATAAACTAATCCAAAATCTATCGACTAATAATTCAGTATGACTTGTTAATTCTGTATTCCCCAGAATGTCTCCTCCTGTCATTGGTAAGCATTTGCACAGGACATTTCAACAGGAATAGACCTAGCCCATTATCTTCCCTAATTCACACGGAGTGGTGGCACAGTGGGAGAAGCATTCATGAGGAGCAGTGCTTAAGACTCAATCAGGCCATCCAGATTTAGGTTTGCGACTGTTCCCTGAATCACTTAATTTGAATACTGGCGTAGTTCCTTTGAATATGTCAATCTATACTTGTCCTTTCTGGGACTGTGCTCCATTTATAATGAGCTCATCTAGACAGGACGTTAAACCCTTGTTTCCTTTCCTTTTCTATGTTTTTATATTAGAACTAACAGGTAATTTGCCTTAGAGTTTAAGCAGAACTTGAAACCAGTGAGTCTTTTCATCGAAAAAATCATGTTTTCCATTATATGTTGTATGAGTGTCTGTTTATTGAGCTGCATGCTTCTTTTAAATTTCTACTATCTCTTTATTAATGTCTATTTGTATGATTCATTCGAAGTTCCACTTTTATTTTAGCATGTAATGTATGACATCTTATGCTAATTTTATAATCTCAAATTCAATACTCGAACTGTTGGTCTTAACTGAATTCAAGAGCTTATAAAATGTTTTGTAGATTACTTGCAGAATTAAGATGTGCCCCTGTTAGTTAATTACTCTTTTCTTACCTTTCTCTACACACATACGATAAATTAGAGATATTTCAATCTTTCTGGTGCTCGATCCTTTTTGCAGCTTCTACCAGAAATTTATTGATGTTTCTGGCATCTGTGCTAACAAAAAATTAAACTGGTCCTCCCATAGTCGTGATCTAACCAAAATACTCAGCTTAGAACCTTTCACTTACATATAATGTCATCAGTCAGTAACAAAGACGTTAACAAAACTCATTATTTAAGATATCTTCATATTTTTTGCTACATAGTAACATCATTTAGTATAATCATACGTAACGCCATAGTCCATCAAACCTGTACTCAGAATCTTTCCCATATCACACCATGAGCACTAAGCAAATATAGTGTAGCAAAATGTCTACATATTGAATGACAGTAGTCTTACAAAACTGAATAATTAATACATAACAACAATAAATATAATAGTTTTCAATCAATGAATGCTACAGGGGAGATAGTGTCACAGACATTATCCATGAATTGGAGTGGTAATCATTAAAACAAACGCGTTTTTCGTAACAACGAGATCTTCCAACGAAAATTTTAATCACCAGTTTTCTCCTCTGAATGCGAAAACATTCTGTTGGCACCCCACATACATAGGGAGAAATGATCATGACGGTAAAATAAGAGAAATCAGGGCTCTCACAGAAAAATTTAAGTGCTCGTATCTCCCACGTGCCGTTCGAGAGTGGAACAGCGGAGAGACAGCCTGAAGGTGGTTCCTTGGACCCTCTGCCAGGCACTTTATTGTGAATGGCAGAGTAATCTCGTAGATGTAGACGTAGGAAATCCACTGATTGGTTCATGGAAAGCTATCCCACAAGGCTCACAAAGTTTAACAAGTCATTATTAAGAGAGGAACCAATGAATATGCTACAATCCCCTATGCAGTGCTATCATAGTGGCAGTAAAGACAAGATTATACCAATCACAGTGCACACTAAGACATTTAAACAAGTCATTCTTCCTGTAACCCATACATGAATGTAACAGGGATAAACCTTAAACATCATACAGTAGGGACCACCCTCTGCACTGCACTTCACAATGGTTTGCAGGGTACAGATACCGATATAGATGAAATTCTCAGTTCATGGTGTCATTTTTTTGTTTGTAGCCTGTATAGCCACTACAGATGTTTGGAGAAAAGTTCAAATGTTAAAAAATGTGTACAGATAAATACCACCAGATGTCAAATATCTTTGGATGGAATATTGTGCAGAATCAAGGGGTAGTCATAAGACTTTAATAATCATTTGCAATAAAATAGAGTTACATAATAACTTTTTTATTGTTGGGGTGTACCTCTCTACAGTGCAGGTACACAGTGAAACCCCCAGACCATAGTACAGTAGTGCGCCTCTAGGCTGGGGTTTTCCAAACTGTGATCTACAGAATACTGGTGTTCCACAGGAAGTTTAAGTGCTCCACTAAAAGCTATTAATAACATGGTGGTTTTTGCAACATTTTGATGCTACTATGTTTTTAAATTTATGATTATTTCTGTGTTATTAGTCCCAACTCCTTATTGAATTAATTATTGAATAAAACAGCTTCTTCTCATTTTTAACATTTTATCACCCTTCAAAACAAAAAGTGTGTTCTATCAGAATACCAGGATTCCTTAAGTGTTCTGTCAGAGGATTTGGGAAGGCCTGCTCTTGGTTTCCATAAAAAATAACACATTCCACTAACACAATAAAGATGAATTACAGCATTTGGATTTGGCATCTTTAGTAGCATTCTGTGGTACCTTGGTACATGAATTTGATTGAGTAACATAACTTCAGACATGTACCTGAAAAAATTACACATCATACATTTATTTTTTGGAGATGTCAGTTAAAACTTTGAAACACATTGTAAGCACTCCAATTTATCAATAAGATATTAAAATTTTTTTGCCTCCTCTAACAGCATGCTACAGTATTGTCTAGTACGTCCACTGCTTATCACACAGGGAAAACATAGCAATCATCGTCCCTCTATTTCGTTCACACATTACTAATTGGAAAAAGTCACAAAAATCTCTCCAGGTACTTCATTTGATGTTGATACTATTACATTCTGCCATCTACCTGCCGCTATACCTGCTAGCACAACACCCATGACCAGTGAATGGTCATGCTCCAGTACCACAGGAGTTATCTGCTATAGATAGTACACTGGCTGGCAGATGCATCACCTGTATGACAGCATCACCCTTGGAGCCTTTAACTCCTCTGATCCTGGCGTTCTCTGGACTCAGGGAATCATCGATTATCTTGTGCATATCTGCCACATAGCTCATACAATATGCAACGCGCAGGAACTCACCTTCAGATGCTTTCTTCCAACAAAAGGAATGGTTTTTTTGTTTAAGGAGACTGTGACAGATTACAGTTAGAAGAGAGAATAACTCAGCTGAACGTGCAGCTTAGAATCTGATAGATATTCCATTGGGCCTTGGAGCTTTCTTCAGTTTTTGTGATTTCTGCTGTTTCTCAACACCCCTGACACTAATATTCATTTTAGTCATCTTTTCAGTGGCATGAAGAATAAAATGGGGAAATTCTCCCGGATTTTACTTTGTAAAGGAACATTTGAAAACAGAGTTAAGATTTCAGCTTTTGATTTGCTACCCCTAATTTCAGTTCCTGTCTTATTTGTTGGGGACTGGATACTACGTTTGGTGCCACTAACAGCTTTTACATATGACCATACTTTCTTTGGTTTTTGTGAAAGATCATTTGACAACATTATGCTTCAGCAGTCATTAAAGGCTTCACCCATTGCTCTCTTGCCAGTCAAAACGTTTCGTTCAGTGTCTCTCTATCTATAGTCATATCCTTTGTTGTACACCTATTATACAGTAGTCTGTTTCTTTACAAGTTTCTTTTCAGTATGTTGGCAGCCCTGGGACAGACCACACACACTGAGCGCATGAAGATAAGTAGTTAATTATGTAGTAAGTGTTAAGTTAATATTACACCATAAGAAAATTAATTAGAGCCTATTTCATTTTATATATTGAGGCCTTCACTTGTTTCAACGTATTTCTTGGTAAAAAAAATTCTTAGGGCCTGTTTCTGGGTGCTTTTAACGTAGGTTTTCATACAAATTTAAGACATTTGCACAAGTGTTAAATGAATAATTTAGGTTGTTTCCGTTACATGTATATTTATTGGTGTCACATCTACCCGGGGAATTAAAGGTGTTAAGTTATATGTTTTATTTCTTTTCAAAAGTCCGTATTGAGCTTAGGAGATCTTATGCCTAATTTTTCGGATATACAGGATCTGACTTTCAAAGTTATTTTAAGTGCATTACGTTGCTATATAATTGTATACACATATGTTACTGTTCTACATAACTTAAGTGTCACCTGTGATTTGTAGTTAATAGAATATTACAGTTATTACCTAGATAGATTATGTAAAAAGCATGTAAACAACCTTGGACGATGAGTGTTTGAGTTGCTTTAGGAAAGTTAGTTCTGGGATCCTGTTTATTTATTTATTTATTTGTATGGCTAGGGCCCCCCACTGGGCAGACCGTTCATCAGGTGCCGGTGTTTTGACGTCACTTTGCGACCTGCAGTCGATGAGGATGATAGGATGATGATGAGGACAGCAAAACAGCCAGTCCCTGGGCAGAGAAAATTCCCCAACCCAGCCAGGAATTGAACCAAGGCCCAGAGGATTGACAGGGGGTGGGGTCCTATGCAGCTGTTGAGACACATGGTTACATTGGGGGAAAGTAGTGGCATGGGAATTTGGGAAGTAACATGGTTCTCTTTCTTGCTGTTGCAAAGTATGTTCAGAGAATAGGAAAATAGCTGCACAGGAAGGAGAGATTAGATCCCTTAAGCCTGAACTGGACAGTATTAGGCGGGAACTGGTAAGGTTAAGTGGGAGAGAAGGGCGAAAACAGGCGAGAAATGGCAGCAATGAACAGGGGGCACAGAAAGAGAACAGTATGTGACAGTTTCATCATTGATACAAACAATAGATTTACCTTACTACCTCGATTAACTAAGGAAGAGGCTCAGGTAGCTGTAAGTGTAGTTAATACTCGACAGACTTTCACTGGCTAAACAACTGTTTCAAAAAAAGTAGAAAATAGGAGGTAAGTTCTGTTGTTAGGCAGTAGCCATGGAAGAGGTGTGGGACAGATCTTGCAGGAAAAATTAGGCGACAGTACTAGGTCACAAGTTTTTTCAAGCCCAGTGCATGTTTTAGTCAAGTTTTAGAGGATGTAGGATCACTGTGCAAGGGTTTTACAAAGCAGAGTGGTATTGTGATAGTGAGTGGAGCAGGAAACAGTACTGATAGGATTCAGGGCTATAGTATTGAGTGTGACCTGGTAAAAATAGAATCTGCAACAAACTATACGAATGTTGGCTTGGCTCCTGCTTTCATGCAGTATAGTCGGCCCCAATTGAACAACTCTCTCAAGAGGGCCAGTATGGAGCTAGATCAGCTGCTTTTGGTGGCTACTTTATCAGGCTTAGATTTGGTTTGTTCCTGTCGATGTTCTTGGTAGGTGGGACTTCCCAAGGCATAGTCTGCATCTCAGTAGGAAAGGGAAGGGCAAATTGACAAGGATGATGGCAAAATCTCTAAGGGGGGGGGGGGCACTGAAACTCATGGGAGTACCTCTTTTTTAGGCTAAGGTCAGTGTCTAATGATTCAACACTGAATTAAACTAAACTTAATGAAGATCTCAGATGGGCAGGTACTGGAGACGTTAAAATATCACAAGAGTCTCATAAAAGTACAGCAAAAAATAATGGTTGTATATCGCAAGATTTTCATAAAAGTACAGTTAGTACATTGCATCAGACTATCTGGGGATTAAGAAAAATAGATGAACTTCTTGTTTGTTTATAAGATGTAGAAACTGATGATGGAAAAAATGTACTATGCCTGTATAAACATCATATAGTCACAGATATGGAAAAGGTAAGCATAGGTAGATATAAGCCTTCAGCACATGTAAGTAGAGATACTGTGGAGAGAGGGGGAGGTGCCATATATGTTAAAATTATTCAGTGTGAAAAATTTAGAAACTAAAAAATTTTGTGGAGAGAAACATGTAGGAGCATGTGCTTGTATCCTTAAACTAAATAATGATACTTTTATAATTATATCTGTGTATAGGTCCCCATTCTCAAATTTTCAGCTCTTTCTGAAAAACTTGGATTCTTTGTTGTGCTATCTGTCAGTCAGAGGGAAGCAGATGGGATTTCGCTGTAGATTTTCTGATAAGAGTCTAATAGAAAGCATTGCCTTGAAGTATTGCTTGGTTCTTTCAATTTGACATCATTTATTGATTTTCCTACTCTGCCAGTACAGGACATAATGTTTTTATAGACCAAGATCAATTTAATCAAATAAAACGTTTCATGTTACGAGTGGTCTTTCGGAACGTGATCCACAGCTTGTTGCACTATATGTCATAGCTCCATACAGTAATGCAAAACAGTCCTCCAAAATATTGTGTTCAGTTAATGATTTAACAATTACAAATTTTGGGGAAAGCTTGCAGCAGTTAGACCGGTATGAGATGTACTGGGAACCTGATGTTAGTTTAAAATTTATCCTATTTCATGATACCTTTGTGAAAATATTTGAAAACAGTTTCCCTAAGATAGTAGTGAAACATAATTCTAAGAAACCAACTATAAAGCCATGGATTACTAAGGGAATAAAAATGTCTTGTAAACAGAAAAGGAATATGTATCTTATAGGTAGAAGGGGTAATGATATAGAAGCATTCAAATGTTACAAAAACTACTGCACTGTATTAAGAAAAGTTATTAAAAAGTCCAGAAGTATGTTCATTATGTCTGAGATATATCAAAATTAAATTGGTAACAAAATTAAAACAATTTGAAATATTGTTAAAAGGTAAACAGGGCAATCGAAAACACGGGAATACTGCATTTCTATCAAATTCAACGTAAAGTATGTTAACAAAAAGTTAGAAGTAGAAAATATTTTTAATAATCATTTTTAAGTGTTGTGGAGAAAATAGGATCCAGCTGTTCATTGGAAAATGCAAGGCTTTATGTGGAAGAGGCAATACCTATGCAGTTTGATAAACAGGTAAGAAGGATTCTAAGCTACATACATAGTAGCTCACTGAAACAGCACATTTTTCCAGATGAACTGAAATATGTTATTGTTAAACCATCGCAGAGAAAAGGGATATGTCTGATGCTACCAACTACTGTTCAATCCGACTTCTGACAGCTTTGTCCAAAATTCTTGAAAAAGTAATGTATTCAACAGAAGCTTCACATATTTGTGAAAATGAAGTTCTAACAAAATGTCAATTTGGTTTTTGAAAATCTCTTCGATAGAAAATGATATTTATGCTTTCACCGATCAAATATTAAATGCTCTGAATAACCAAACACCACTCATTGGGATGTTTTATGATCTCTCAAAGAATTTTCATTGTGTGAATCATGAAGTACTTCTAGATAAGCTTAAGTATTGTGGTGTGAGTGGACAGTGCACAAATGGTTTGATTAATATATAACTGGAAGAATGCAGAAGGTTGAAAATTTACCTTGGAGATAGTCAGAAAAAACATCAGAGTCCTCTAACTGGAGACATATCAAGAACAGCGTCCCACAGGATTCAGTCTAGGGTCTCTTATTGTTCTTTAACGACATGTCACTCTATATTCATGAAGATGAAAAGCTAGTTCTCTTTGCTGATGATACAAGTGTAATAATCACACCCAATGAACAAGAATTAGCTGAGGAAATTGTAAATAAAATCTTCCAGAAAATTATTAAGTGGCTCTCCCCAAATGGACTGTCAGTAAAATTTGAGAAAACACAGTATATACTTTCTGCACAATAAACAGTACAACAGCATCGATAAATGTAGACTTTGAACAGAAGTCTGTCGTTAAGGCAGAATATTAAAAATTTCTGGGTGTATGCATTGATGATAAATTAAACTGAAAGAAACACTTTCATAATCTGCTGAAACGTTTAGGTTCAGCTTCTTATGCCATTAGGATTATTGTTAATTTTGGTCATAAACGTAGTAGTAAATTAGGTTACTATGGCTGTTTTCATTCACTGCTTTCATATGGCATCATATTTTGGGATACTTCATCATTTAGAAAAAAGTATGCATTGTACAAAAGCATGTGATCAGAATAATATCTGGGGCCCATCCAAGACCTCCAAGCAAACACGTATTTAAGAAGTGCAGTATACTCACAGTACCTTCACAATACATACATTCACTTTGAAATTTGTCATTAATAACTCATCTCAGTTCAAAATAATAGCTAAGTCCATAGCTATGACACTATTTTGGATTAAATTTGACTTTGGCACAGAAAGGGATGAATTTTGCTGTCACAAAAATAGCATCAAATGTCTGGCAGATAGCCAAGCAGCATTTAATAACAAATTAAAAGGATTTCTGAATGACAACTCATTCCACTCAGTAATTGAATTTTTAGACATGAAGTAGTAATTGTAAAAAATAATAGATAAACATTTAGACATAAAGCAGAAAAAAATTATATTGTGTAAAAAACTTGTGTTGACATGTTCCACATCATTACAAAACATCATATTCATGATCTATGGAACAAGTATTAATGTAATGTAATGTGACTGTATACTATGGAGGATCCATTCCATTATGAATTGTTGTACAGCGTACATATCTATCCAGAGCATGGTCAACTATTCTTTTAAATTTAATACTCAGTTCCTCCATGCACTGCTGCACTGTGCTGAAAGTTTCAAGCTCCTTATCGAGATATGACACTAATGATTTTTTTGTAGTTTACTGATCATATATATGCCTTTCTGCTTGTTTTAGCTGTCCTTTATACTTTTGTAATCATTGTTGCCACAAATGCATCATGGTCACAGTTTCGATGTGGACATCCTCAAAGTGGTGAGTTCTATTTTTTGCCATTATATCCATTACATTTCTATCATGAGTGTGATTCTGAACTATCTGTTCATTTAGTATTGTTTCACAGAGTGTCTTGTGATTTTGCCAATTGTTTATTGAATAATTACTGTCTCCACTGATTACTATAGTGTGACTGGGGAATCAACATACAAGCAAACTGACGTTTTTGCTAAAGTTTTCAGTTACATCATGAGACGAGTCTGGTGGGCGATAGAAGGGTCCAAATACCATTTTATGCCCATCCCTGATACTGAGTCTTGTGCACTCAATCTCACATGCAGCTTCAATTTCTATCTCAGTGGATCTGAGTTTCTTGTCAACTGTGACAAATACCCCACCTCCATTTCTCATTAGCCTATCGTTTCGAAAAACTCTTAGATTATCCCTAAAAATCTCAGTGCTATCAATTTCAGGTTTCATCGACCTTTCTTTGTCTTGTATTGTGTGAACTTCACTATTATTCAGGAGTGTTTCGAACTCTGGTACTTCGGTGCAAATGCTGTGTCAGCTGACCACTAGGATTTTGATACTCTCACCTGTCGGAGGCATTTCTTTCGCTCTTACACTGAGACTTTTGTGTTTCCTACAACTGTCATTATCTGGATTAGATGTAGAGTTGCCTAGTCTGAAAAATCCTTGTGTGTAACCACACACAGTCAGCCACCTTGGTAGCAGCTTCTTATGTGCAGTACACACCTGACTTATTTGGAGACCCTACAGATCTCATTGCTGTGGCATAAGTCCTGGAAATCACAGTCTAACTTGTCAAAGAACCTTCTAAGTTCTTGGTTCAGTCCTTCCACTCGACTCAGAACCAAGATCACACAATCACTTATGGGCACACTGCTGCGAATTGTGATATTTTCAACCTACTTTGCCAGACGCTGGAATGGATCAAATATGACCTCAGAGCCCAGACAACAGGTATTATTTGTTCCAACATGCGCCACGACCTGAAGTGAGTTTGTCGGACGGTGGCGCCGTCTCTTTCAGGAGAGCCTGAAAACTATTTTTGTGGCCAGCGAGAAACCAATGGAGTGACCATAGTTTCCAGTCTGCAAGGCCACATTCTTCTTCTGTTTACGAAAAGAAACATTTCTACTCTGTGTTTACTGATCGGTATCAGGAACTATAATAAATAAAAGTTTTGAGATCTAACTGATTCAATTATATTTAAGAAAATTTCACACACACAACATAGTAATATTCCTGATAATAATAATGTCTCTATCATAAACGGCACTATGAGCAGTTCAGAGGCGACCTTTACAGAAAATTCCCATTAAATGGTTAAATGGTCTTTCGCCCTGACTTTTGATAATTAAAGTTAATTACTCTCCAAAAAAGTGGAAAATAATGTCACCACTTGCCAAGTAGTTTTGTTAACATTATTGGGGGCACACAGACAATTACTTCTGATCCAGGAGGATGTATAGGCCTCGTGAGTTCACTTCCTATTTGTCACATAAACATGCGCTTAGTTGCAGCGTCCTGTATTTAAACTTTGCCGTCTAGAATTTTTAGAATGGAACATGACCTCTGAAGTACATCTTTAAGAGACTTTGTACTGATCAGTATTTGCATTAAAGCTTTGAAACTTATTATAGCTCCGTTATTTAATGAGTTTCATCAGGTTCTGTAATCAAAACTTTCTATCGATAATATAAATGATTCTTAACCTATTACAAATAAGGAAGTTTTTGTTCCAAATTTAGTTTTCAGTAAATTACTTGACTACTATTAGAGGTAGCTTAATAGGGACACACAGTTAATGTTTTTGTGTCAAACTGAAGATTCATGCGAATTTTCTTCTTTAATTTCCTCTTTAAATTTTCATAAAACGTGGATTTCGACCAAAATATTTTTCCTGTCTAGTTGAGACTTGTAAGATTTTGACATACATTTTCACTTTCTGATCAATTTTCGGCTTTCTAGCTTTCTTATTTAGTGCCACATGTTTTTTTTATTTAAAACGATTTGTTCAGGGAAACATATTTATCTATTGACTCTGACAGTTAACAATTTAAACATTAATGTACTGAAACATATGTTCACAAAGTCTGGAAAAGCAATTTTAATTTTTAAATTCATCCGTAGAGTGTGGCGCAATAATTTATATGCTATGCACAACTGCATTATGATGATGTGGCGCTAGTAGCAGTGATCTGGGAAAAGTCCCAGCACACTCGCTTGCCTCTTTGTCTCTCAAAAGATAAAGTGCTTGTTTCGCCAGAGGTTGCACCCTCTTCACTCAATCGCTGCCAGAATGGCCTCTTCAGCACGTTGAATGAGGCCCCCAGGCATACACACTGAGTGCACATAGTGTCCTTTCCTGTCCCTTGTTGCCATTTTCTTCAGGGTACCATCATTTGCCGTACATCTAAACTGCCTATAATTAATATACCCCTACCATTTTGCGTTTGCCTCCTCTTGACATTAGACAAAACAGATTTCCTCAAAACTGGTGAAGTGTTCCCACTGGTTCAGTTTCAGTTTCAGTGAAGGACAGCACCTCAAACCTGTTGCTTATGGGGATCAGTATAACACCCAGAGCGCTCCATTATCCGCAGACACCCTGTACAGTACGCCTAGAACTACCACTGAAACGCACTCGCAGTAATGACAGATCCTGAACTTCATGCAGAGAAGACAGGATCCACAGGAGAGGATATTACTTGAGGTTTAAGGTACCTTTGGCACCAGCACCACAGGTATATGATTCTCGGTAGCTCTTGGAATACCTGATTCGTTTGGCAGTAGTCAGGGCGATTTCCAGCTGCTTACGAATGTCAACCAACTCATTCCATGTTCGAGAACAGCATTCACACTGGGGCTGCATTTTGGCTCGTGCCATATATTACAGGACAGTGAATAAATAACTTTGAATTGAGTCTGCTGATTATCTTTCTATCTGTTGCGCTAAAAAATTACTAATTCCCTATAGGAATTGAAGCAAACTAACCTGTAACATATAACTAAAAGTGCCAATTGCACTACCATAGTGACTGTGAACACAAGATTATACTAATTGCAGTGAACATTAAGACATTTAAGTAATTGTTCTCCCTGCAGTCCATATATGAATGAAACAGGAATAAACCCTAAGCATGGTACAATGGGAAGCACCATCTGCAGTGTACTTCACAGTGGTTTGCAGGGTATGAATATAAATGTAGATGAAATTCTCAGTTGAAAGTGTCGTTCTTTTGTTTGTAGCCTGTGTAACCACTGAAGATGCTTGGAGAAAAGTCCAGACGTTAAAATGTGTGTACAGGTAAGTACCACCAGAAGTCAAATCACTTTGGCTGGAAGATTGTGCAGAATCAAGGGGTGGTCAGAATACTTTAATCGTCATATGCAATAAAAGAAAGTTACATAATAATTTTTTTAGTGTTGGGACGTACATGTTTACAGTGCAGGTACACAATGAAACCCTCAGACCACAGCACAGTAGTGTGCCTCTAGGTCGGGGTTTCCCAAACTGTGTTCTGCAGAATACTGGTGTTCCACAGGAAGTTTATAAGTACTAGACAAAAAGCTGTTAGTAATATGGTGGTTTTTACAGCATTTGGACGATACTATGTTTTCAATTTTATGATTATTTCTGTCTTATTAGTTATGATTCAAAATTGAAGTGATCACTGAATAAAACAGATTTTTCTCATTTTTACATTTTATCACCCTTCAAAATAAACAAGGCTTCTATCAGAGTACCAGGATTCTCGAATGTTCAGTCAGAGTTTAGGAAGCACTCCTCTAAATCTCCATAAAAATATAATACAGTCCGCTGCCAGAATGAAGATAGACTACATCGTTTACATTTGGCTTCTTTAGCAGCATTCTAGGGTACATTGTTACAGGGATTTGAATGAGTAACATGACTTCATACACGTACCTGAAAACATTGAATATCATACCTTTATTTTTTGGAAATGTCAGTTAAACTTTCTAGCCTATAGTAAGCACTCCAATTTACTACAGAGATGCAGCATTTTGTTTGCCTCCTCTAGCAGCATGCTGTAGTAATGTCTAGTTTGTCCAACGCTTATCACACAAGGAAAGCATAACAATTGTCATCTCTCTATTTCATCACACATTATTAATTATAAAAAGCTACAAAAGTCTCTCCAGATACTTGACATGATATTGACACTATTATATCCTGGCCATTTGCCTGCCACAACAGCTATTAGCACAACACCTGTGACCAGTGGATGATTGTACTTCAGTACCACAGGAGTTACCTGCCAGAGACATTACACTAGCCAGCACATGCACCACCTATATGGCAACATTAGAGTCGACATCATAAGTATGCCTGTTGACAAACCAGCCTCTAGCAGATGGCACTAGCCTCGCCACCAGCAATGCACATCGTTACCACTGGCACAGCAAGCGTGGGCACTATACTGTGTCTGCGAGTCACATCTTCTCTGGGCGCCATGCAGAAATCCTTTCACCAGCTGTACATGTAGATACTGTCTGACTGCAAGACGGCTCCGACTATGCCCACCAGCTCCTTCCAGCTGAGCCCAATTCCTATATCTACACCATGCAATGGCACCACTGCAGTAGCCACCATGGAAGATACACAACAACAATCACAATGAGCCATCAGCCATGACCCTTGAAGCCTTCACCTCCTCCAGTCCTGGCGTTCTTTGGACTCAGGGAATCATTGATTATTGTGTGCATATCTACCACATGGGACACAAAAGATACCATGAAATATGCAATGCTCAGAAGCTCACCTTGATCTCCACTACATTTACAGTTATGGTACTAATTAAGAACTTACTGAGGAATAAAGTAGTACAGCTACCATCTGTCTGGCCGAGCCTCGCCGTGGAACTGCTCGCGACACCTAGTTTCCTTGTTCTTTACATGTGACTCTTATTCCTGACCGGCATAGCTCCATCTGTTTGTTTTAATGTTTTTTGTTTTGACAGACATGCATCTTTATTCTGTTTTAATTTTATTCTGTGACATGGCCAACGTTTGGCCCTAAAAATAATGTAATTTTTGTAAGTGCCACAATTTTCTTTATTATGAAATCATTAGATTGATAATGTATTTCAATGCGTAAAATATGTCCGTATGAATTAATTTATAGGTTCTTGAAGAAGATACCATTATTGGCATCGAAATCTAGATAAACTAATAAAATTTTACCTTGCAACTGAAGGCTGAATTTCTAAATTTATGAACAATTCATGGTAGCTAATTTCTGCACATTTTTTGTATTTGTATTGTCACATGTGCTGGTTAGTACCCTACACATGATGTCATAAGCTATGCCTCCTTTCCATGGTTGGTTGATTGTTTGATGTGAGGGAGGGGACCAAACAGTAAAGTCATTGGTCCCATCAGAGTAGGGAAGTATGGGGAAGGAAATCGACCATGCCCTTTCAAAGAAGCCGTTTGCCTGAAGTGACTTAGGGAAATCACAGAAAACCTAAATCAGGATGGCTGAATGTAGGTTTGAACAGTCATCCTCGTGAATGTGAGTCCAGTGTGCTAACTACTGTCCCATCTTGCTCGATCCTACCCATGATGTCTTTATCATAATAACACAAGCCTCGCCTTCCTTTCCCTGGTGTCACAGTGGGATATACTGGACATGTAAACGAAACAGCCAATCTCAGTACATCATTTAACCAGCTATTAAAATGTAGCTGCTAAGTGCAAAAGTGTCCAACAGTCGGAATGTTGCGCCATGTTCAAAAACATAAAGATATTAACAGTACTGGTACAGCTTACTGTTTTTCCACCCCTCAAATATGGAAACACAGATTACACACGCACACACACACACAATGTTTATGTAAATTGTTATAAAGTTGCTTCTGCATCTAAAATATCTGCCAAAATTAGTACCTAAAACATATTTTAGACTCAAATTAAATGCTGCATTACTATTCCCACATCTAAATTGGTATAAAAGAATAAAACAAAACATGTGCTAAAAGTAGTATATTAAGAAGACCGTTGATACTTCATTTTAAGGCTAAGTGATACCATGAAGAAAAACTAACCTAATTATGCCTACAACAAAAAAATTCATGTTGGCAAAAATACTATGCTTTGCAGGCCAGCAATGATACTTTACAAAATCATTAGGCAGTCTGAGTTACTGTTCTTTAGGCTTAAGCTAATGGAAGAGTTCAGTTAACGTGTAATTTGCCCTTGATGCCTAACACATGACTGTTGACTCTCAAATTAAGTGCCACATTAATGTTTCGATTCCTAAACTGACTATGATATTTTTCAAAATACGTAAATATACTATCATTTCGATCTTAAGCCAATCTGAGGCTATGCTACTGGCGGCACAAGGATAAAAGGATGATCACACGAAATTTTTTGAAGTTTTTCTGCAATGCTTCAACTTACCAAGCATAATTTATGGGAGAAGAAGATAACACATCATGTTTTGCACTAGAAAAATATAATCTATGTTATTGACTTCTTTATTACATGGGACCTGGGCCATATCTGTGGTGGCACGTTTGTCCTCAGACATTACTTATGCAACACTTTAGCAGAAGAAATCACCCTAAAATTATGCATTTTTTACGAGATGTTTACTACATTGTATCACTTAAACTATATATTTCCATATGTTGTGAGTTTCAGGTTGGCTTGGCGTGGGTGAGTGATTTTCTATAGGAGATTGGTTGTAAGAGCCTCAGAAGGAGGCAGCAGAGGATACAAATGCCTTTTTATTGTTTATTTTTCGTTTGTTTTTTCATCTTCATCTACATCTACATGGACACTTTGCAAATCACATTTATGTGCCTGGCAGACGGTTCATCGAACCACCTTCAGAATTCTCTATTGTTCCAATCTCATATACCACACATAAAAAACAAACACCTATATTTTTCTGTACAAACTCTGATTTCCCTTATTTTTATCATGGTGATCGTTTCTTCCTTTGTAGGTCGGTTCCAACAAAATATTTTCGCATTCAGAGGAGAAAGTTGGTGATTACAATTTAATGAGAAGATTCTGTGAGAGCGCAAAAGCCTCTGTTTTAATGATGTCCACCCCAAATCCTCTATCATTTTAGTGATACTCTCTCCGCTATTTCGCGATAATACAAAACACGTTGCCCTTCTCTGAACTTTTTCGATGTAATCCATCAATCCTATCAGGTAAGGATTCCACACCACACAGCAGTATTCTAAAAGAGAACGGACAACCATAGTATAGGCAGTCTCCTTAGTAGATCTGTTACGTTTTCAAAGTGTCCTGTCAGTAGAATGCAGTCTTTGGTTAACTTTCCCCACATCATTTTCTATTGCTCCTACCAATTTAAGATGTTCGTAATTGTAATTCTTAAGTATTTAGTTGAATTTGCAGCCTTTAGATCTGACTGATTCATCGTGTAACCAAAGTTTAAAGGACTCCTTTTAGCACTCATATGGATGACCTCATACTTTTCGTTATTTAGGATCAATTGCCAATTTTCGCATCATAAAGACATCTTTTCCAAACCTTTTGCAATTTGTTTTGATCTTCTGGTGATTTTGTTAATCGATAAACGACAGCATCATCTGCAAATAACCTAAGAGGGCTGCTCATATTGTCTCCCATATCGTTTACATTGATAAGGAACAGCAAGGGCCTTAAACTCTACGTTGGGGAACACCGGATGTCACTTCTGTTTTACTTGATGACTTTCTGTCAGTTACCACTCGTACAAACTGTGACCTCTCTGACAGGTACTTATCGGTCTTCTGGCAAGTGTGATGTAGCAGACCACGAATTCCTCTGCTGCGCCAACCTTTTCATCTCAGAGCAGCACGTGCAACCAGTGCCCTCAATTATTTGCTGGCTCTACCCCAAGCTCTATCTTCCTCTACAGTTTTTACCCTCTAAAGCTCCCTCTAGTACCACAGAACTTATTCCCTTATGTCTTAACACACGCCCTATCATGCTGTCCCTTCTTCTTGTCAGTGTTTCCCATATATATGCCTTTCCTCGCCGATTCTGTGGAGAATCTCCTCATTCTTTACCTTATCAGTCTACCTAATTTTCAACACTCTTCTGTAGCACCACATCTCAAATGATTCTAATATTTTCTGCTCCGGTTTCCCCACAGTCATTGTCTCAGTGACATACAATGCTGTGTTCGAAACATACATTCTGAGAACTTTCCACTAAGACCCGTGTTTGATGCTAGTAGATTCTCTTGGTCAGGAAACACCCCTTTTTCAGTGTTAGTCTGCTCTTTATCTCTTCCTTGCTCCTTCCATTATGGGTTATTTTTCCGCTTAGGTAGCAGAATTTTTAACATCATCTACTCCATTATCACTAGCTATGATATTAAGTTTGTTGCTGTTCTCGTTTCTGCCACTTCTCATTGCTTTCGTCGTCTCTCTTCGATTTACTCTCAATCCATATTCTGTACTCATTGGACTGTTCATTCCATTCAACTAATCCTGTAATTTTTCTTCACTTTCAATGAGGGTAGCAATGTCAATGATATCCTTCACCTTGAATTTTATTCCCACTCTTGAACCTTTCTTTTATTTCCGTCATTGCTTCTTCGATGTATAGATTGAACAGCAGGTGTGAAATACTAAATCCCTGTCTCCACCCTTTTTAACCCATGCACTTTGATTTTGGTCTTCCACTCTTATTGTTCTCTCTTGGTTCTAGTGCATATTTTATACTATCCATCTTTCCCTATGGCTTGCCCCTACTTTTCTCGGGATTTCAAACATCTGGCACCAGTTTACATTGTCGAACTCTTTCTTCAGGTCGACAGATCCTATGAATGCGCCTTGATTATTCTTCAGCAGTGCCTTTACCTTTCATAAAGCCACACTGATAGTCATCTAACACATCCTCTAATTCTTTTCCATTCCTCTGTATACTATTTTTGTCAGCAACTTGGATGCTCACCAGTAAGCTGATTTCGCTATAATTCTTCCATTTGTCGCCCCTTGCAATCTTGGAAATTGTGTGGATGGTTTTTATACATTGCCAGTCTCACACATTCCACAACCAACGTGAATAATCGTTTTGTTGCCGCTTCCACCTGTTATTTTACAAATTATGATGGAATGTTATGTAACCCCACTGTGTTATTTGATTGTAAGCCTTCCAAAGCTCTTCTAAAACTGGATCCCTTATCTCTTTCCTATCGACTTCTGTTTCTTCTATCACATCACCAGATAAGTCCTCCCCCTCATAGAGGTCCTCAATGTGCTCATTCCACCTATCTGTTCTCTCCTCTGCATTTAAGAGTGGAACTCCCATTACACTCTTCATGTTACCGCTCTTGCTTTTAATTTCACAGGAAGTGACTTTTCTATGAGGGTAAGTCAATTATCAGCCGCAAAGTAGTTATAAAATTTTATTGCAATGAAAAAGGAAACTTACAAGAACATCATTTTTCGACATAGTCTCCTTGCATTTCAACGCATTTGGTCCATCGTTGTGCAAGCTTCCTGATGCCCTATAAAAGAAGGTTCTCGGTTGAGCTGCGAGCCAGGAATGCACCGCTTCTTTCACTGCTTCGTCCAAGACAAATCGACGGCTCCTTATTGCCTTTTTGAGTGGACCAAACAAATGATAGAAGGGGCAGGATCGGGACTATATGAAGGATAATCCAGTACTTCACAACTGAGTTTCTGGAGAGTTTCAGCAGTGTGGGCAGCAGTATGCAGATGGGCATTGTAGTGCAACAACACACCTCCTTTTGACAGCAATCCTCAGTGTTTGCTTCGAATTGTAACCTACACTGTTTATTGTTGTGCCCCTTTCCCCATAGTGTTCCAGTACTGCACCTTCTGCGTCCAAAAAAACGGTAAGCACCAGTTTTCCTGCAGACAGTTGGGTCTTGAACTTTTTCTTGCACGGCGAATTTGGATATTTCCATTCCATACTCTGCCATTTACTCTCCAGCTCATAATGATGGATCGATGTTTCGTCACCAGTAATGATCCCATCTAAGAAGTTGTCCTCTTCGTTACCATAACAATCCAAATGTTTTTTGCAGATGACCAAGCTTGTTTGTTTATGCAACTGTGTGAGTTGTTTGGGATCCGTCTTGCTCATACTTTATGAAACCCAAGTCTGTTGTGAATGATTTCGTAGGCAGATCTGTGACTAATTTGCAGATGATGTGCCACTTCTTCAATAGTTAATCGTCTGTCTAAGAGAATCATTTCACTTGAACACTCAATGGATTCTTCATTTGTGGCAGTAAACGGTCGTCCGGCTTCTTTGGTGCAAATAGACAGCGGAGCAGACATGATTAAGAGCACGGCAGCGATAACTAAACTAAATTAGCACTTGAAAATTGCAAAGATAGAACAACAAATAAACAAAGCATGCGTCATCAATGTAAAATGACACTACTACCAGAATAACCAAAAACATAACTAAACTGTGGATAATAATTGACTTACCCTCGTATATGCTGAGACCTTCTGACAATTGTTTCTTTTTCGATTTTTTCAGATTTTTCATGTAGCAATTTTTCCCCGCACTTCCGATTTATTTGATCCTAACTGACTTGTATTTCTGTATTCATGAACTTCCCTGAACATTTTTGACTTTCTTCTTTCGTTGGTCGTCTGAAGTATTTCTTCTCCTACCTATGGTTTCTTTGCAGCTACCTTTCCTCATACCTAAGCTTTTCTCTCCAACTTCTGTGATTGCCGCTTTTAGAGACGTCCATTCCTATTCAACTGAGCTGCCTACTGTGCTGTTCATTATCGCAGCATCTATAGCCTTAGAGAACATCAGGCATGTCTCTTCATTCCTTGGAATGTCTTTGTTTATATCCGATATATACCGGGTTATCAAAAAGTCAGTATAAATTTGAAAACTTAATAAATCACGGAATAATGTAGATAGAGAGGTAAAAACTGACACACATGTTTGGAATGACATGAGGTTTTATTAGAACAAAAAAAAAACCATATTGCTAGATGCGTGAAAGATCTCTTGCGCGCGTTGTTTAGTGATGATCGTGTGCTCAGGCGCCACTTTCGTCATGGTTGGCCTCCCAGGTCTCCAGACCTCAGTCCGTGCGATTATTGGCTTTGGGGTTACCTGAAGTCGCAAGTCTATCGTGATCGACCGACATCTCCAGGGATGCTGAAAGACAACATCCGACGCCAATGCCTCACCATAACTCCTGACATGCTTTACAGTGCTGTTCACAACATTATTCCGCGATTACAGCTATTGTTGAAGAATGATGGATATATTGAGCATTTCCTGTAAAGAACATCATCTTTGCTTTGTCTTACTTTGTTATGCTAATTATTGCTATTCTGATCAGATGAAGCGCCATCTGTCGGACATTTTTTGAACGTTTGTATTTTTTTGGTTCTAATAAAACGCTATGTCATTCCAAGCATGTGTGTCAATTTGCACCTCTCTATCTACATTATTCTGTGATTGATTCAGTTTTCAAATTTATACTGACTTTTTGATCTCCCAGTACTATTCATGATGAAATTAGTTAAATATTTAGTATTATAGAAAGCACAGGGACACTAGCCTACTGGCCTACCTTTTGTTTTATTCCTTTGATATATGTTTATTTAATTTGTTTATGTATCTAATAATGTGTGTTAGAGCGTGTTTATGCTCTAGCCGTAGGAATATTTATTTAATTACAAGTTATTTAAATGTAAATCCAGTATTTCGAAAGTGTTTTATGTTTGTGAGTTTACGTTAGCTTGGAGACATGGAGGGAGCGGTCTAGCCAATCACAGCACTCGTTACTAAGGGAGGCAACTAATGAAGTGAATGGAAGGGAGTACGGGAGAGTACGGCACAGGACACAGAAGTGCTGGACGTGATGGCGCGACGGACGCTCG
Source organism: Schistocerca americana (assembly GCF_021461395.2). NCBI lineage: Eukaryota > Metazoa > Arthropoda > Insecta > Orthoptera > Acrididae > Schistocerca > Schistocerca americana. Next base: position 278,444,086 of record NC_060119.1, on the reverse strand, counting down.
GTCACGGCGGAGACTTGGAGAGGAGAGCGTGGAGCAGTTTGCGCGTGGTTGTGGCAGATAGAAATACTTTGGAGTGCCAACTTGTTCACTTGTGAGATTTCCGTGGCTTCTACAGTGAAGACATTGTGTGCATTTAGAAGTGAACATCTCACGAGCTGTGTTGTTGATCACAACTAATTACGTGAACTAGGAATCTATTGTTTCCCTTTTATTCAACTTATATTTTATTCAATTGCTGGACCATCGACACCAATAAGTGTTTTGCAGAAATATACCGCATTCTCAAAAGTACTTCTTCTATTGTACTCATCATTTAAAGTCGTTAAGATAGTACCTGCAGATTTTATTTGATAGCAATCTTTCATTTATAAATTTATATGTTACTTTCATAATTCGCAATGGTCGACTGATAGAAACCTTTAACCATTCGATTCATGTGTGTAATCGTATCGTATATTGTAGACTCAGCAGTATTTGGCCTGTAATGCAGCAACTGCATATCCCAGCCCCTAGACAACGAAACCAGCCAAAACTGTTAATATTTCAACTCTGAGTCGTAGGGTGCATAGTTATTTGAAAGCCCACATTTCTTTGCAGCTACCTTTCCTCATACCTAAGTTTTTCTCTCCAACGTCTGTGATTGCCGCTTTTAGAGATGTCCATTCCTCTTCAACTGAGCTGCCTACTGAGCTATTCATTATCGCAGTATCTATAGCCTTAGAGAACTTCAGGCATGTTTCTTCATTCCTTAGAATGTCTGTAACCCACTTCTTTGGAAATGGATTTTCCCTGCTTAGTCTCTTAAACTTCAGCCTATTCCTCATCATTACCAAATCCTGATCTGCCATTTATTGTTTATTTTTTACATTAATTTAGTCTTTGGACCTACGAGTGTTAACCTCTGGAACCTCGGTAAGGTCGACAAATACACCGACACATCATCTTTCAGTACATCATCGCCACAGCACGGGTCCTGTGAGCAGGAGCAACTACCGATAGCAACAGCTGCTGCATTTGCACTGAGTAATCAGCCTGTGTGCTGACCTGGCTACATTGCCTGTCGTTGTCACGGAGAAGTCGGCAGGGCGACCCAATGGCCTGAACTACATACTAAATGTTTTACAGCTACAGCAGCCCATGTAAGCCCCAGCAATGCAGGACTGGGGGGGGGGGGGGTCCTCAGTATCAAATCTGGATCATTTGAAGGAAATTGGATCCTGGTGAGTGGACCTACAGTGGCAGTCAAGTGTTTGGGGAGTCAGGCAGCAGTTTAGGGTTCGAGGCCTGGTCACAGTGGTGGCAGCTGCAGTGGGTAAGTGCCAGGCAGTCAGGCAGCAATCCAGGGTTCAAGGCCAGGTCATGGTGGTGGCAGCTGCATCATCCTCATAGCAGTGTCGGACACAGGATGACCATCACAATATATCCCAGCTGCCTGGTGATAATTGCCTGACCCGTGGGAGGGGGTTGGGGTATAAATACTGCTGTCTGGATCTGATCATACAGAAGAAGTATTACTGCAACATTCCTCTGTGTCTCGAACTACTTTCTCAAAGGGTGGTTAGTGTCCACAGACCCAGCCATGGCCTCACAGAATTAGCTTGTCACAGAATGGGAGGGTGCTTCATCAACATGGGGTCACTGATTGTCGCAGTCACTCTTGCGAAAATGGTGTAGCTACCAGCACCATTTGGTTCATTATATTCTTCCCTCCTTAGCTAAATTTTGCTGGAAAACTCCTGTTTGAAAATGGGCTGCAACTGAAGCACTGTAATATAACATTTACATACTATTTGTGTCCTCCTACTTGAATTCTGTGAGCACTCCTAGTGGTGAAATGTTCTTTCAGTGGTCTGTTCTTTTGCACTATTTACACTTTTTTCATTGTTTCCCAAGTGCTTGTCACAAACACTGAGTTTTTAGTTCATAATGTGCACTGTCCTATATCAGTCAAGACTTTGGTGTTTATCTGAGGGTTGAAGTTTGACAGGGATGTAACATGGGCAACCTTACACTGGAATTGGTAATAATAAATACATATTCTGACTAGAATTATGCAAACTGCTGAGGCTGTGGTTCCTATGGTTATCAGTTCCACTAACATATGGCCACTACACGCAGCTAACATCTGATCTAGGGAGGCAAGGAGGGCCATGTCCAAACTATCTTTCAGATAGTTCAAGTTCACAGTGAATAGGACCTCAAAGGATAAATGGGATATGTAAATTAAAGTATGGGTATTACTTAGGGTGATGGTTCCATTGATGGTGGAGAGATTCAGCATAAAGTCATGATGTAGCTGATATTATCAGTTACTTCCCTTTCCTTTCCTTTCTCCCACCTCTCCTTTCAATTTATGTAATGGTGGATGGTAGTCAGAAGTTTGGAATAGAGATGTCACATTGCAACCCACTCATAATTATTAGTAATAGACTGTGATTAAAGTGTATCTGAATTTCAGTTAAGGCATCAGTTCCAAAGAACATGAACTAAAAGAATTCAGACAAGTTTACTACTAAATGTTATAAGGCAAGTGTCTATGCCACTGATAATGCCTTGAAACGAAAACTGTGTAATTAGGTTGATCACTTTGACTAGTTAGTCATGTTTGTTACTAATTATGAAACTTAAGTTTCTTGAAACTATCATCATTAAATCAAATAAAATGGTCATCTGCCTGTTTATGGACAGAAATTCTAAAATTAAATATTTTTTGTTGTGTTAGGAATTATGTAATTATGTAAAAATAAGCAAGTTATAATGTTCAGTGCACATACAGGAGCTCAATGGAAATGCAGGTGATTACTAAATCTCTGAAAGTCTACTATCATTACATTGAACACTTTAGAATCATACAAGATAAAAAATAATTTACTAATAGCAACATATAATGTGGTAGGCCTGTTGATTGAACAATATTAGTGATCATAATGTTCATTGTTTTTAGGTTTTATGAATTATCTCTTACTACTGATCAAAATTCGGGAAACACAATAATAAATCTTAAGATGACTGAAATTAACAGCAACTAGCAAAAGACAATGGTGAAAGTACAAAATCCAAGATCGACATAAAAAATCAATAAATACACCGTGATAGAATGACACTTTTACATTAGCATGTAAAATTTCAATGTAGTTTGCCAGTAAAAATGATACACTTACTTGCTGAACTTTATTTTCAGTGAGATAATGATCTTAGTCAAACTACAAAACTGGTTAATGATATCAATAACTTGGCAACATTGATCTTTTCAGTGAAGGAGAAAAACTGAAATTTTAGTATATGGCACATTCATTAATTTTATATGAAGATTTCTTTCTCCTTTAATTGAGCAACATTCAGTTGTTGTAGTGACAGCAAAAAATCTGCTGTTGTCAATAATGAGATGGGAAATTCATTAAGACAAGATAAGAATGAAAGTTTGAACTCTCTATTGTATTGTTCAGTAAAATAATTCTATGACACTGGCATGTCTTCTACATTTCTAAGTATCTGTAATGTCACAGTCTTATATTGAGCTGTGTCTGGAATTGGCACAATCTAGTGATTTGTCAACAACAACCATTTACGCAAGGCTCTTCTTTCATTCATGGATAAATTTAAAATATATTTGACTACACAGTACTTTTATTTTTATAATCTTCTTTAAACCACTTCTTGTACTGTGGCCCATATATTTCCATGCCCTGCACATCCACTAAACCTTGCTGTATGGTATGACACTGTTCAGTTTAAATACACTTATTTTTGCACAATCTCACAAATGCTCCCCAACTGACAGTTTTCACTACTGATTTGTGACTCTCTATTCACTCCCCCATGTACCACAGACACTAGTACCATTCAGGCAATATCTTTGCATTCTACACAACTGCAAAGTCCCTCACATTCCTAATGTATCTACTCACAATGTTTACAAAATTATTTTCAATAATTGGCAAGAATATTATTTCACAATACTTCAAATAACTGTTTTTGACAATGAAACATTGATAATATGTACAATTATAATCAGAGAACAACACTGGAAAAGGCCACCTTCCAATTTCCCAATGTGGGGCGGTGCCCAAGAAGCATAGTTGTTTAGTGTTATTTGCTCTGTCATCTTCAAGACTGTCGAGCTGTGTAGTGAGTAGATCTATGGTTCTCTGGGTGTCTTCTACATTCGCTTGTTCTTGCTTTTTGACCTTTTCCATGTCCTCTGCATCAGTTGTATTGAAAAATGTTTTCAGGTTTTACCACCTGTATCTAGCTAGCCCCTTTTCCAACAGACTTGCAGAACTGGGTCTGTAGTTAGGTGTAGTTGCCTCTGTTTCCATGCAAAAGTTGATCCCAGTAATTGATATTCGCCTTGTGTATTGTTCGACCTTGCCTGATTTTTCATCACGAATTGCAGTTTGTTAACGGTGTCTTCCAACTTCTAAATTCTGTTTTCCATGTTCCATTCTTTGGGTCCACTGGTGATCTGAGATTAATATGTCTGCATGTTGCATAAATAGTATGCCACTTCTTTGTGGATATACCTTGAGAAGGAAGAGGAAATCCTGTATTAGCCTATCATCCCCATTCACGACTGAAGTGCATAGGAATGGACCAGATAAATGTAGGTATAATCTGTTTCAGTTAGTTGCCACTGTCTTTCCTTTTCAGTCTGTGACTCTTCTTCCCCCTTCTGGAGGTGCTATCAGTAATGAAGACAGCTCCACTGGGGTTCCTTCAAACAGGTGAGATATGACCTCTGTGCACTGCAATGATGTGTGGTGGCAGTTGCAATTTAATGTTAACACATGAAGTCATTCCTGTTATTTGGAAGGTTTTTTGATAAACTGAGCCGGTTTTTTTGTTTTCCCTTTTGGCACATATGGGTTAGTTAGTATCACGCATTGTCCAACATGATACTTTGTTATTGTTGCTTTTTTATTATGGGTCTTAGTGTTCATATTTTAATCTTGGCACCAAATACTTTTTAATATTTTTCAAAAATTTCGAAATGATGACACATATTTTCCTGGACAGTACTGGTGCAGCTCAAAAGGACATGTAATATTTGGCGAAAAACAGCCTCATAATGGGGATAAGCCGGTACTCTCGTAGATCTTTGAGTTGTATGCCACTACTACATAAGGGAGTAGGGCAACCCAGTTGTTATGGTGACTACTGATGCAGTAATTCAACATTTTCTGTATTGTCCTGTGGACTCTCTCAGTTGATCTGTTTGCCTGCATGTGTAACACACTAGTGCTGAATAGTTTAATGCGTGATGTTTGACACAACTGATTTATTAAGTCTGAAATGAAATTCGTGCCTTGATACATTAAACTATGTCAAGTTTTCCAAACTACAGTATCCATTGTTTAACTGTTGTTTGTGGCACTGCATCTGGTGATCATGGACACAAAACATAAGAAGTGCGCAGTGGTTCCCTGCTGTTTTTGAGAGAATGGTCCCATTATGTCTATGCTATCATCTAAAATGATTTATCTAAGATTGTGAATAACTGTTATGCAATTTTTTATGAATGAGTTCCAATACCTGCAAGCATGGAATAAAATTTTTGTTATATTGATCGACTTTTTACTTACATGTCTTCCACCAGTGGTTTTTTTGTGATTCTGCATTCTGTAGCTCAGTGGCCACTGTGTCAGGCGAAAGTTGAATCATAAAGTTGCCACAACACCCAATACATAATTTTGCTGGTACTACTAGCTGCAAACTGCTCATTGTTTATTTTATACAGCACACCTTCTTCAATGATGAACTGTGATTGCTTCAAAAATATGGGTCAGCAACTTGTGCTTACTGCCATTCTTCTCTAACTACATTGGTGTATTTCACAACATGTATTTTCCGACTTAGACCATACACATATCCATGTGTTTTATCTGATTGATGTACCACTTTGGAATCAAATTTGCTTAGTCTTAATGTCCATTTGGTTAAGTAACTAGTCAGATCTTCAAGTCCCATTACCCAATTCGATGCACATGATCAGTTATTACGTTAAAGCGTCATCTATATGATTAACAGTGGAAAAAACGCTAGGTATTAGTGATAGCCTTTCCTTTTCTTTAGTTGAATAATTTTTGTCTGCCTTATTGAATTGTCTTGTTTTATGTGCTAATGAATATTCTTTTCCATCCACTTTTTGATTCAGAACGCAGGCCAAGACAAGATTATTGGTATGGCCTGAAAGTATAAATTACTTTTTGTAGTGCAGGAAATTTAGAACAGGACCAGTGGTCAGTAAATCTTTTAATCTTACAAATCCTGTCTTACAATCCAAAGACCACTGGAATTACATCACTGTGCGATGCGTTTTATGACTTCAGCGAATTTAGGAACAACTTTTATATGGAAATTAGCTAAGCATAAAAATACTGCAACTCGCTTTAAGCAGTGGACGTTGGAAACTTTCTCACAACTTCAACAAGTCGCTAACTGGCGCATAACACACCCTGGAAGATAGTGGGTAGGGGTCTATTAATCACCAGCCACTCAAATAAATTTAGGGAAAATAATGGTGCCAGGGTAATGGCAGCAAGGGGAAGGAAGGGACACTGTGTACACTGATTGTTTACTCTTGGGGCCTCATTCAAGAAGTTGAAAAGGTTATTCCCACAGCCACTGAGATAACATGATGCAACCAACTGGAGATTGTGGTGCATAATGGAATAAACAAGACCTTTCGTCTGGGCACTAGGGTCATACATGAATCATTCCTGTGACTGTTAGAGAAGACTGAACTTCACTGCAGCTCAAAATTTGCGTTATTGTCCCCAGAACGGGTCATGGCGTCTTGGTTCTGAGTTGAGTGGGAGGACTGAACCGGAAACTCTGTAGGTTCTCTGACAAGCTGGATGTGACTTCCTGCACTTGCACCATAGTGTTGACCATTGCAGTGCCCCCCTGGATGGCTCACACTTGAATTACACATCAGAGACTGCTACCAATGTAGCTGACTCTGTGTGCAGCAAGCGCAAGATTTATTTTTATGGATTAAGTGATTCTCCACTCAATCCACATGACAACAGCTGAAAGCTCCAAAGGAATGCCGCCCCCATCCCCCACAGGCGAGACTATTGGAATCCTAGTGGTTGCCGGCAAAGCATTTGCAACATAGTACCAGAAAAATTTGCTGGAGGGAACATATTTATTCTCAAGAACAGCTTTTGTCATGTGCATTGTCTCTGAAAAACATACTCTGTAGGATATTGAACATGGGTTAGAAATACTGCATTACTCATTGAAGGGAGGAAAGCTTGTTCTACTCGAAGCACTGGAGTTCTCAATGGGGAAGGCCCTGATATGATCTTGAACGAACAAATGGAGTTCAACCAGATTTTTTTTTTAATTTTCGAAGAAAATCTGTGGAGTTCAGTACTAGTTACTGATATTTAGTCAATCGCACTTCTTCTGGACCTAAGGTTGTGAGCACACCACCGCCATCTGACATCTAGCCACGTTTGTCCCCAATTCTGACAATGGAACTACTTCTCCTTCTTGGGAGGTGGCACCCTTTGTGTTCCAATATAGATTACGTCTGAAGAGAAACGCTTGTAAATCCAGTTACCTCTATCTATAGACCATGTGGGTGTCTTACATTATACATATAGCTTTCTTTTTATTTTATGTAGATTTAATTTATAGTCATATTTTTTGTAATACATGCTATATGATATTTTAATAGGAAAAAATTAACTTCCTTATTATTTATCAGTCACACTATGTTCACTTGTATGTATGTTAAAATTCATGATTTGTTCATCTCACTTGGTGTAAATTCGTGTACTCACGTACCACATTTCAGTCTTGTTGATTATTTCTGTCAGGCCAGTGCAACTCCTTACATAGTTCATTTATTCTTAGAATGGGGATGTCTTAACTGTCTGGCTGGACAGCTTTCCTTTTCTTTCTGTCAGCACTGATGGTATTTTCTATATTATAATATATTATGCTCACATCAATCTGGGTATGGTTTTCTCCTTATTTTTTAGACTGTTGTTAACAGAGACTCAGTTCTTAATATTACTACATACTGGTTTACAGGTGTTCAACAATTTTTAATTCTTTTTGCTATTGCATAAAGCTCTCTTGCCGTATTATCTGTTTTACAAATGCAAGTAATGGATGATTAATGCAATTTTGCTTATGCAATTGCTCCATCTTTCCTACTTAAGTCTCGCAAGATTATGATATGTGTTTATATTTTTATTGTTACACTAGTATTTTAATGTAATCATGTCATTTGAAAATTACAAAGGATATGTCTTCTATATGTGGCATGTTGTCATATTGGATAGTTTCCCAGTCTTTCATAGTGTCTCCTGTTACATTAAAATTTCAAGAGTAGTTGAATTCATGTACAATGTTTTTGTTGGTAAGGTAGTTGTTTATTTCTACAGGGTTACTATATGGCTTGCCCTTGATTATGTTTTTCGTCATCAATATTTGCATGATATTCACTACTGAAACTGTTCAGTAGAGATTCACCTGTATCTACGATTTGAGTGGTAGGTTATCTTGAAAGCAGTATATTATTATCTATGCAATGCTTTAAAGCTGATTGTGATGCATGTTCATTTTACGAATGGACTAGGCTCTCCTGATATATACAGTATATTGTGTTGGCTGTAATATTTTTAAACTGTATATTTTGAGGGGATTTCTTTTTCTGCTCGTTTACAGATCTTTAGATGATTGTTGTACTCAACCAAAACCAATCATCATGTTTTAATTGTCTCATGTAAATTGTGAACACAAAGGGTGCCACCTCCCAAGAAGGAGAAGTAGTTCCATTGTCAGAATTGGGGACAAACGTGGCTAGATGGCAGATGATGGTGGTGTGCTCACTACCTTAGGTCCAGACGAAGTGCGATTGACTGAATATCAGTAACTAGTACTGAACTCCACAGATTTTCTTCGAAAATTAAAAATAAAAAAATTCTGGTTGAACTCCATTTGTTTGTTCAAGACCATATCGTGGCCTTCCCCTTACAGAACTCCAGTGCTTCGAGTAGAACAAGCTTTCTTCCCTTCACTGAGTAATGTGATATTTCTAACCCATGTTCAATATCCTACAGAGTATGTTTTCCAGTGACAACGTGCCTGACAAACGCTGTTCTTGAGAATAGATGTATTACCTGCAGCAGATTTTACAAGAGCGGCCATCTGGACAGTATGTAAGTACTAGGCCTAACTGTCACAGTCATCCCAATGGATCTTGTAGACACCTGATTTGTTGAACTTATTATGTTTTGGATCTATTCGGTGTCGTAAGCACTTCCTAGCGAATTGGTTGTCTGCGTACCAATCCGAATGTCCATCTTTCGGAAACATTGCTCTATTGTTTCTGACATCAGGCCACTGTGGGTTAGAGCTGTAAATTTATTTTTAGTTGTACCATTAGTATCACTATTATGGGCTGTCTTATTATGATCTCACATTTTTTGTTTCTTTACCGGTGTCATAATCAAGCAGTTCCTAACATCGAGTGTTTTATATCCTTGGTCACTTCGATTTGCTTGAGGATAGAGATATCTTTATCAACTACACATTGTTGTAATGAAAGCCACAATAGCCGATGGAACAGAAGACAGAGAATTTATACCGCTGTGGGTTTGTTTGACCCACGGGAGAGCTTCACGCACAATCTGAAAACTCTGGACTGGACCACAATTGAACATAGACGCTAACTTTCTAGTGAATTTATTTTTACAAAGTTTCAAGAACCAGTATTCATTGAGTAATTTAGGAATACGGTATAATGACTTACGTATCACTCTCGTAGGAACAGTAAAGACAAAATCTGACTAATTACAGCATGCACAGAGGCCTTTATGCAATCATTCTTCCCACGCGCTATAGGCGAATGCTATGAAAGAAACCCTATTGCATGGGGCAAAGCAAAGTACCATCTTCCATACACTTAACGAATGCTTTCCACAGGATAAATGTAGATGCACATCGGAAACCACGAATTTAACTATCGAATCAAGCTTAGCTTCTACCATAGGTGTTCACTTGTTTTTTGACAATTTCGACCATAGATACTAAGATCTATGCTCGAAGCAATTGACATAATGTTTACGTTTATCTTTGGTTTGTTTATTTCGTGAAGACCATGTGGTCGGTGGTGGTTCAGTGTATACGTAGTGTTGTGTAGTTTCTTAGTTCCTTATTGTATTAGAAAAGCGTGCATTTTTCAGATTTGTGTTATTTGCTGTACTAGAGATTGTAAAATGAAGAATAAGCCCACGAGACACAAGGAACGCAACACATTTAAGGTCTGCGTGCTGATTCTAACTGAAATTAAGAACGCAGTAGCATTAGCAGAAAATAATCATAATGCACACCAGTTCATTATGAGGCTCTCTAATGTTCATACATCATTAAGTGTGTTTATTTGCTCTTCCCTTGACACAACAGTAAAATGTTTATTTATACTTTATTTGTAATGTTGAGAAGCACTGAAAGTTGTCTACATTTAGCAGCTTTATACTGACCTACCATTTGTAATATAATATTTAAATGTATCATATTTACGGTACACGTGTGCTGAAGTTATTTCTGTGCAGTTCCAGCCATTTTCGGAGCGCATAGCAAATATTGACATTGATGTATTCCACCGCGTCAGGCATAAGTTTGAGGATGCTGATGAGGATGACACATACATGCACCAGTGTCTTCAAAAATGGAATGTTTTAAACCTGACCGATAGTTATGATAACTTTAAAAGGGAGCTCCCGAATGTTCAAACGTTACCGCTTATTTTAAATCAAAAAGAAGTGATTGTTGCAGTAATCTTGAAACACCTTGCAGCAAAGGATCCGCTGTCATTACAACCTATTTTGGAGTAAGTGACCATATCACATACTTCTTTCTCTGCATTAGCTTAAAGTAACAGTAGTGTTGTCATAATGTAACATTATTAGCGTAGTATATTTGAGTTGTTATAAATGTATATCAAACATATTTATCTTCAATTAGGTTACTGAAACCGTAGTTTTATTTTTACTTCTTCAGAGCTATGGTAGACATACGATCCAATGAATAGCTAATTTTTAATTTAATTATACTTTTGTATATGACAGATGATTATGAACATTGAATCAGGATTGATCACTTTGACTCCTGTGGTGAATGTGCATGTCAAAATGAACAGTACAGTTTATTGTATGCCACTGTATCCATGTATTTTTGTTTAAGTCACCAAAACGTTGAAAGCAATCCAGTAATGAACAAAACGGGTGGTTGAACCTACTGATACAAGAACGCAGCTTTGACCCATGATGAAGTAATTTGATATGACATGTGATTACATTAATGTGCGAAGTGAAGTAAAACAGAACACTGAGAATACTTGTTTTGCTTCTGTGTTACTTTTTTGAATGTAGGGTATGATGGTAGCCTGATCTGTCGTGTATCCACAGTCAACGTTGGTTTGGAAGTTGAATATTAGGTTGTGACTTTGCAAAGCCAGTCAATTTGATGTTATGAGAGTAATTAAAATAACAGTTATGGTGTGTATTTTACATATATGAGTGCTGTTTTGATGGTGTCATGAGTCACAGCAGATGAGTGGCACTAGTAGGTGCAATATTTACAACAAAAGCACCTGTAAAAAACTTCCTTTACACAGTCAGGAATAGTTAGAAGGCACAGATCCTATACCTGCTATAGCTGTAAGATGTCAGCAGGAGAATTTGTGTGACAGAGACAGACAAATCCACACATAACAACAGGCTTATTTAAAATGGTATACCAATACATACACAGTATGTCACCATCAAAGGAGAAGTCAAGTTAAGGTAGTACACACACATAAAATCTGACTTTATCTACTTCTACACATACTCTGTTCTTTTAATCACACCGCCTTGAAGAATTAAGAGTGCTGCAAGGAGCTGAGCAGGGATGGGGTTGCTACTTACAACTTGTGTTACATGTTAGTTTTGTGGTGAATGATGAAATAGTTGTGTTTTCATGACAGATGGCTGTGCATACATTGCCCCTTGCTGGATTCATCCTTCTGCAGCACTCTGATATTTTTAATGGGCCCATTTACACATCAAAAGAGAGAAGTAACTGTTACAAACCACAGTAGTTCTTTAGCCTATGTGTTATTGAGCTGGATGGTATGCTTGTTAATATACTAGACTTATTTAAAAGGAGTGGGGAACAAACGCCCTTTCCAGTCATTCAGTTTTGGCATGCCTGTTATTTCGCTAAATCAGTTCAGTTACTGGTTTATAATGGTACTTTTGCAATATGTTTACTGGCTGTAGGTTGAAATTATTGTCTGCTCAAGTAGGTGTATATCTAGGGCATCTGAATTTAATATTTTGTTATTTATTCTTATGTTTGCTACAGGTATTAGTAAATAAACATTGAAGTTCAGCATTGTACAATTTCAGTAACGGATATTGCTGGGATCCTCTTTCTGCTAAGTCTAACTGACTTGTTTGATAATCCTACAGATTGCTTTGCTCTCTCTCTCTCTCTCTCTCTCTCTCTCTCTCTCTCTCTCTCTCTCTCTTTTTCCTCTGTGTGTGTGTAACAGCTTGGGAGATGTTGAAGAGCTGTTTGTAACACACACTAATATATGTGAAAGTGAGCAGGCAGATTCTGTCTGTCTCACACTTTTGACTGCTTATCAAGATATGACCTTATGAAGTATCGTGGAAATATGGAAGCGTCCGATCCCACCCGTCTGCTTTGACCCATGACATCACAAATATGGCGGAAACAAAAACAAACACACACACTTTCCACAAGAAGCCTAATGACACTAACGGGACAAGCGCGGGAAATGGGGTGTTTTAGGTGGGGGGCAAACTAAATATAAACAAATTTAGACGCCTTGCGTAGCTACAACGTGTAAGTGAAAACAGCCATGCATGAATACCCACCCGCCTCCCCAGGGGTCGTAACCCCTGCAACCCATAGAAGATAAAGATGCTTCAGTAGCTGATTAGTGTTTTTTGTCTTTAAAAAAAAAAAACTCACGGGATAGAACGAACAGATCAGAAAGATAAATATAATAAACTAAAACAGAAATTCGAGGAAACAGATAATTAAAATAAGTAATAAGTGTTTTTAAATTTTAAAAAAAATCTCACAAGATAGAACGAACAGATCAGAAAAGTAAATAAAATAAGATAAAACAGAACTGGAGACAGCCACACTCAAACCAAACTCCGCGCCGTCATGACGTCACACACGACAACAGCCTTACGTCACGAGTCAAAGCCGACGCGTTGGATCGGATGCTTCTGTCGACCCAGTATCTTCACAAAATGTTATTGGCTCAGGGAATAATTGACTAGTAGAACCCAGTACTCTGTACTGGACTGCAAATAATTCTCAGGTGTGCCACAAGAGAGCAAATAAGACCTATAATGTTTTCAATATACTTGAGCAGTTTTTTCGTCTAGGAATGGCAACAGTATAAGATTGTTTGCTGGTGATGCTCTTTCATGTACAAGAAGACACCATCACTGGACAATTGTAAGGAGGTGCAGAAAGACATGAACAGAATTTCTGCTTGCCAATGGCCTTACTGCAATGGGAACACCGGTTCTTGTCTGATCACTGAAGTTAAGTGCATGTACACTCGGGCGAATGACCATCCAGGTCTGCCGAGCGCTGTAAGCGGGTGTACTCAGCCCTTGTGAGACCAGTTGAGGAGCTACTTGATGGAGAAGTAGTGGCTCCATTTACGAAAACTGACAGTGGTGGGGAGAGCAGTGTGCTGACCACATGCCTCTCCATATTCAGTGACATCTATTGGCTGAGGATAACATGGTGGTTGGTCGATACTATCAAGGCATGTTTGGATGGAGTTTAGTTTATTAATAATGATTGGAAACTCTCTTTAAATTCAAATAAATGTAAGGTAATGCCTATAACAAAGAGAAAGGACCCAATAGTATCTTATTATTAGATTAGTGGTAAACGTTTTGAGCACATCAGATCATAAAGGCATTTAGAGGTAATATTCTAAGCAGTGGTATGAATGAGATGATCAAGTTATACCAGTCTTAGGGAGGGCAAATGGGAGACTTAGATTTATTGGGAGGATTCTGGAAAAATGCAATGCTTCTGTAAAGGAGATTATATACAGGTCCAATTCTGTTATATTAGTCCAGCGTTTGCAATTTTTATTAAGTAAGCATGACAGCAATCATTAAATGAATTCAGAGATGTGCTGTTCGTATCATCATAGATGCTTAAATATGAAGCCTTATAAGAAAGACGACGTAGTTCCAGTGAAACCCTAAGTTGAATAAATTTAAAGAACCTGTATTCTATGGAGATTGTGTGACAGTTACTCTGCTACCATCATATATCCTGTGTAGGGATAATAATATAAGAGAGATTAAAGACTGTACGGGGACATATGGACGGTTTTTTGTCCTCTTGCTTAATAAGCATTTGGAACAAGGATAAAAGTTGATAATATTAGTACAATGTGCCATTTACTGTCCAGGAGCTTGTGGAGTGTAGATGTTGGATAGTAGAAATCGGGTTGATGCTTCACTGCGCCAGGGAACTAAAGAATATCTAGACATTGTATATTAGAAAATAAAAGATGGGCTAGGTATATTATTGGGTCATTCCATGTCAAGGGGACCAGGGTCCCCATTCGACCAGCTCCAAATCTAATGAAATTTGGTGTGAAGGTTCTATAAGGTCTTGGATGGTTGTGTACCAAATTTCAGTCCGGTATCTTCAGTGGCTGAATTTCTAGGGACTTTTAAAGAGAGGCTACTTGTCTTCGCAGTACTACGAAGCTGCAAATGTGCCAAGTTTGCTAGGCTTTTTTAGAAGTTCTAGAAAACATTTGGTCATTTGCTTTAATATATAAAGATACCTTTTTTATGGCTGCTTGGATGAAAAGATATGCATGTGCAAATTTGGCCAAAATTTTCTACTGCAAATATAAGGGTATTTTATTTTTTTTATTTATTTATTTATTTTTTTTTTTTTTTGAGGGGGGGGGCAATATCTCAACTGTGTCTCTTTTTTTCCCACAGCTGGAAAAAATGTGCTTTAAGCTTTTAAAGCTATATTTTTTAATTTTTGGGTCTTGCATTTTGGTGAGTAAGAATATGTTTCAAAAATTGTTATTATAGCACTTCGAGAAGATTGAAAAGTGAAACATTTTGCTCATTAAGTCCCATAATTTATTTTTTATTCCATTATATAAATCAATTTCAAACATTAATATAACACATGCCATGAAAGCAAGTATAATACACAACACAGCAAATTTGCAAAACAAAAATACAAAATAGTCTGTTCCATTTTTTGTTTTAAACAGTTCTACAATTTTGCCAATGGCAGATTGTAGATAACTGTATTGTCTTCCTGATGATGATGATGATGATGTTGTTGGTGCTACTAAAGTCATGAAAACATGTTGCACAGGAATCCAGCAGGTGTCTTTAGCAGTTGGTTAGTGGAAGGAACAAGCAGAACTGTGTGGGTGCATAAAGCTGATGAGGACATCTTGTTGTTCATGTGAAACTTTCCAACCCACTAAAAATTGTCATATATACATACATACATACAGACATGCATAGATACAATACATTGTCCTGGTTGTAAATGTGCAATTGAGATTGCTGGAATTTCTTCACCTGCTTCGAAGACATGAACTGTGAATGCTGCACTGTCATTGGAAACTCTGCTTACTCTGAGCTGATTACAGTTAACTGGCTTAAATTTATGATTTTCTCTTTTTCCAGATATTGTATGTCCCATGGCAAACCTCATTTCTTGACCAAGCTGAATTTTTTCAATCTCTACTTTTGGTACAGAAAAAAACTTTGTCTGGACGACTATTATCACAGAATTTGAACAAATCATGTGGAGTCTATATTTGTTTATCTAAGGGCCTCTGCAGACGAACACCAGCTGCTAGCATTTTTGCTATTCCGCCAGTGTCATCACAAGGCGATTTACCGTGGCTTGTTCCAAAAACATTTCATTTGGCAGTGATGCCAAAATCCTTTTCGTGCAGGCATAAAGTGATGAAATTTTTGAAATTCTTATAATGAGCAGCTGAATCATCACTAAAGTAATAAATGTTTTTAATGCTTTCAATCTTTGCCGTTAAATGTACTATTAACTTTATTTGAAAGGCATGAACAGCAGTGGTACCATGACAGAGACAGTTGCCAATCATACAAATGCTAAAACCCTGACATTCTTTCTCACCAAAATAGACAACAAATGGATATAATGCGGCATGACTATTCTCCCAATGAAATCCTTGCACAGCATCTTGAACAAAAACTGAATAATTCTCAGCAAAATCCATCAATATAACTAATTCATTTTCTGCAAGATTTATTATTAGTTGCTTAAGATATAAACTTTGGTGTTTTGAAACAAAGTGATAGTTTCTTAAGCCAGTAATTTTCAGAATTAGTGCGTCCATGAAATTTTCTGCTGTTCTCGGACATGTCTCTAATGTATGTCTGTCACTAAGGGCCCATTGCTTGTTTTCTATTATTTCTTCAGGGTCGTAGTCTTTAAAAGCATCGTCAAGAAAAGCCTCTAGTTGCATTTTTTCCGGACATTCCTCACAACATTGCAGCACACGTTCTTTTTACTCCAAACTGCATACAGCTTTTGTCATCAAATCCTTGTAGTCATCTTGGATGGATATTGCTGAAGCCAACATTAATTTGACATTTTGATGAATTGCACATACACATACTGAATACGATGCAGAAGCACCACTCCCCTGCTGGTCCAGGTGTTAGAATAGGCCCGAGGTATATTCCTGCCTGTCGTAAGAGGAGACTAAAAGGAGTCTCACGAGTTTGGGCCTTTATGGGATCGTCTCCTATAGGGTTTGACCTCCATTCTTCAAAATTTTCTCAAAGAGCAAGCCAGTTGGGGAAGAGCGCCTGAATGGTGCATCATGTCCATTGTGCTCTAAGACCTTTGGCAGACGTTGACTTGGATCTGCACTTCCACTCATTCTCCAGCTCTTGGGCGAGGTCACACTCCTGGGTGCATTTTCCTCCATCCACAGTGCAGCAATATCGTTTTCTGCACTGATGATGATAATGGACTTGTTTGCACCTGATATCCAGTACGGTAGCCAGTCCGTTGTGGTGGGGCCACCATGTACCCTGTTGGTTGAAGCCCACTGACCACACAGGGATCGCTCTGCTGATGCCTGCTCCATTAACTCCCCACGTATGCCAAGGAGTAGATGCCCATCACCCTGGGGCATCAGGAGTCCCGGCAATGGCCATGAAGCGTAGTACATTATCTCATGCTGGTGGTCAACCACCAGCAGTCTCTAAGTGCTTAAGGGCTCAATTTAATGCACAGAAGTATGACCCAAAGTCGTTCCCCTCCCTGGCCACACCATGGGAAGAATGCCAGGCTAAGGATGGTAGCGAATCTTACTTGCCCTGGTGCATAGTGTGTACGAGATCTGATGGGGAATCCTTTGTGTCAATGAAGCCTCAGTTTTTAGTAGAACATTTAGAGGACAAGTTTGGGGAGGTGGAGGGATTGTCCAAAATTCACTCTGCGTCACTCGTGATAAAAACAGCCTCATCTGCTCAGTCACGGGCATTACTCGCTTGTGACAAGCTGGGGGATGTTTCTGTTACTATCACACCCCATAAGAGCTTCACTATCGTCCAGGTTATTATTTTCCACAGGGACCTTCTTTTGCAGTCTGACGATGAGCTGCATGCCAATTTAGAGTGGTGAGGTGTTTATTTTGTCTGGCGCATCCATTGGGATCCGAGGGATAATTAGGTTGCCACCGGTGCCTTCAGCTTGACCTTTGAGGGTGACACATTACCCAAGAAGGTCAAGGTGATGGTCTACCACTGTGATCTTAAGCCGTATAACCCACCCCCGATCCAGTGCTTTAAGTGCTGGAAGATCGGCCACATGTCTTCCCACTGTACTTCCAGCGTCACCTGTTGAGATTGTAGACATGCTTTGCATCCCAATACACCATGTGCCCCGCCTCCCATCTCTGTCAACTGCGAAGAGCATCATTCACCTTGCTTGCCAGACTGCAGGATTTTACAGAAAGAGAGGAAAATCATGGCATACAAGACCCTGGACCGACTGACCTACACTGAGGCTAAGAGGAAGTTTGAAATCCTACATCCTGTGCCTGTGACATCTTCCTACACCGCCATTACGAGAATGGTTATCACCTCGTCAGTTCCACCAATTCCAGTTGGCTCTCAGAGCCGTAAAACTATACCTGCCCCTTGATGGTGGGGGGCACTTCCCTCCCTGTTGCTCCTGCACCACCAACTTCGGAAGGAACAACCCACAAACCATTGGGGACACCAGTCCCACATTCTCAACTGGAGAAGCGTAAGTCTTCTTCAGCTACTCTCGCTAGGAAGGGGCCCCTTGGGTCACTCCTTTCCCAGTATTCTACCAGTGGCAAAGTGGACACCTGCCAGTGGCTGAAGCACCCACAGGTAGCTGGTCGTAGGGCTTCACGGTCCTCCTCAATCACTGAGACTGAATCACTGAAGCCCTCCCAGCCGGAAAAATCTAAGAAACAATGAGAGAAACCAAAAAAAGAAAAAGACCCCCGAGAGCCAAGGCACTGCAGTGGCACCCACACCACCGCTACCTACAAGCTATGTGTCTGAGGATTAAGTGGAGATTTTTGTGTTCGCTGAGGACCTAGATCTCGCTTTGCCCTCAGACACAATGGATGTCGATCGCACAAGTACTCATCCGGTGGCAGCAGGTGACCCTGAGGTATAGACTGCCTCATCGAGTGTTTCATGCCTTCCCAGTCTCATGATAACGTTATCCTCCAGTGGAAATGTGGCAGTTTTTCCCACCACCTGGCTGAGCTATGGAAACTCTTAAGCTTTACACCTGCTTTCTGCATTGCCCTCCAGGAAACCTGGTTCCTGGCACTGCAGACCCTTACCCTCCATGGCTATAGGGGATATTATAAGAACCACAGCGAATATAATAGAGTGTCAAGTGGAGTTTTTGTTTATGTCCTGAACTCGGTTTGTAGTGAACCTGTTCCCCTTCAAACTCCTCTTGAAGCTGTGGCTGTCAGGATACGGACAACGCAGGAAATAACTGTCTGTAATGTGTATCTCGCTCCAGATGGTGCAGTACCCCTGAACATATTGGCTGCACTGACTGATCAGCTCCCTAAACCTTTCCTACTTTTGGGAGATTTTAACGCCCATAACCCCTTGTGGGGTAGCACCGTGCTTACTGGCCGAGGTAGAGTTATCGAAAATTTACTGTCTCAGCTCGACCTCTGCCTCCTAAATACTGTGGCCGCCATACATTTCAGTGTGCCTCATGGTAGTTACTCGGCCATTGATTTATCACTTTGCAGCTCAGAACTTCTCTCGTCTGTACTCTGGAGAGCCCATGATGACTTGTGTGGTAGTGACCACTTCCTCATCTTCCTGTCACTCCTCCAGTGTCATGCCCATAGATGCTTACCCAGATGGGCTTTAAACAAGGGAAGCTTTCACCTGCCCCACATGATACCATAGATGTGGTGGTTGAGCTGGTCACTTGAAAGATCATTTCTGCGGCAGAAACTGCAATCCCTTGTTCCTTAGGGTATTCCTGGCGAAAGTCAGTACCTTGGTGGTCGCTGGAAATTGCTGAGGCCATTAATGAGCGTAGGCGGGCTGTATAGTGACATAAGTGGCTCTCTCCCCTAGAGCACCTAATAGATTTTAAACAGCTCCGTGTCCGCATTCACCAGCTGGTAAAAAGACGGAAACAGAAGTGTTGGGAGAGGTACGTCTCAACCATTGGCTGCAACCCCGTCACCTTCCCAAGTCTGGGTGAATATCAGACATGGTTTTGGCTACTAGACCCCAACAGGTGACCGTGGCGTTAACATCGATGGCTTGTCATCTACTGACGTAAACGTGATTGCCAAGCAGTTTGCCGAGCACTATACTCGAGCCTCGTGTGTCGGCAAATTACACCCCAGTCTTTTGCACCCTCAAACGGCAGATGGAAGGGAAGGTTTTGTCGTTCACTACACGCCACAGTGAACCTTATAATGCCCCATTTACAGAGTGGGAGCTCCTCAACGACCTTGCACTTTGCCCCGACACAGCCCCTGGACCAGATCGGATCCACAGTCAGGTGCTTAAACATCTTTCGTCTGACTGCAAGTGACATCTCCTCATCATCTTCAACCAGATCTGGTGCAATGGTGTCTTTCCATTGCAAAGGCGGGAGAGCACCATCATTCCAGTGCTCAAACCCGGTGAAAACCCAATTGATGTGGATAGCTATTGGCCCATCAGCCTCATCAAAGTTCTTTTTAAACTGCTAGAACATATGGTGACACGGCGGTTGTGTTGGGTCCTGGAGTCACGTGGCCTACTGGCTCCATGCCAGGAAGTTTCTGCCAGGGTCACTCTACCACTGATAATCTTGTGTCCCTCGAGTGTGTCATTCGAACAGCCTTTTCCAGACGCCAGCACCTGGTTGGTACCTTTTTTGATGTACGAAAAGCTTACGACACAACCTGGCGACATCATATCCTTGCCATGTTATATGAGTCGAGTCTCCAGGGCCTGCTCCCGACTTTTACATAAAATTTCCTGTCACTCCGTACTTTCCGTGTCCAAGTTGGTGCCTCCCATGGTGTCCCCAATATCCAGGAGAATGGGATCCCACAGGGTCCAGTATTGAATGTATCTCTATTTGTAGTGGCCATTAACGGTCTAGCAGTAGCGATAGAGCCGTCCATCTCACCTTCTCTGTATGCAGACAACCTCTGCATTTCGTACTGCACCTCCAATACTGGTGTTGCTGAGCGGTGCCTACAGGGAGCCATCCACAAAATGCAGTCATGGGCTGTAGCCCAACTGGAATCACTCAACAGAGGAAAGTCCACTGGACCTGATGGGATACCAATTCGATTCTACACAGAGTACGCGAAAGAACTTGCCCCCCTTCTAACAGCCGTGTACCGCAAGTCTCTAGAGGAACGGAAGGTTCCAAATGATTGGAAAAGAGCACAGGTAGTCCCAGTCTTCAAGAAGGGTCGTCGAGCAGATGCGCAAAACTATAGACCTATATCTCTGACGTCGATCTGTTGTAGAATTTTAGAACATGTTTTTTGCTCGAGTATCGTGTCGTTTTTGGAAACCCAGAATCTACTATGTAGGAATCAACATGGATTCCGGAAACAGCGATCGTGTGAGACCCAACTCGCTTTATTTGTTCATGAGACCCAGAAAATATTAGATACAGGCTCCCAGGTAGATGCTATTTTTCTTGACTTCCGGAAGGCGTTCGATACAGTTCCGCACTGTCGCCTGATAAACAAAGTAAGAGCCTACGGAATATCAGACCACTTGCATGGCTGGATTGAAGAGTTTTTAGCAAACAGAACACAGCATGTTGTTATCAATGGAGAGATGTCTACAGACGTTAAAGTAACCTCTGGCGTGCCACAGGGGAGTGTTATGGGACCATTGCTTTTCACAATATATATAAATGACCTAGTAGATAGTGTCGGAAGTCCCATGCGGCTTTTTGCGGATGATGCTGTAGTATACAGAGAAGTTGCAGCATTAGAAAATTGTAGCGAAATGCAGGAAGATCTGCAGCGGTTGGGCACTTGGTGCAGGGAGTGGCAACTGACCCTTAACATAGACAAATGTAATGTATTGCGAATACATAGAAAGAAGGATCCTTTATTGTATGATTATATGATAGCGGAACAAACACTGGTAGCAGTTACTTCTGTAAAATATCTGGGAGTATGCGTGCAGAATGATTTGAAGTGGAATGATCATATAAAATTAATTGTTGGTAAGGCGGGTACCAGGTTGAGATTCATTGGGAGAATCCTTAGAAAATGTAGTCCATCAACAAAGGAGGTGGCTTACAAAACACTCGTTCGACCTATACTTGAGTATTGCTCATTGACGGAGGAGATAGAGAAGATCCAAAGAAGAGCGGCGCGTTTCGTCACAGGGGTATTTGGTAACCGTGATAGCGTTACGGAGATGTTTAACAAACTCAAGTGGCAGACTCTGCAAGAGAGGCGCTCTGCATCGCGGTGTTGCTTGCTCGCCAGGTTTCGAGAGAGTGCGTTTCTGGATGAGGTATTGAATATATTGCTTCCCCCTACTTATACCTCCCGAGGAGACCACGAATGTAAAATTAGAGAAATTAGAGCGCGCACGGAGGCTTTCAGACAGTCGTTCTTCCTGCGAACCATACGCGACTGGAACAGGAAAGGGAGGTAAAGACAGTGGCACGTAAAGTGCCCTCCGCCGCACACTGTTGGGTGGCTTGCGGAGTATAAATGTAGATGTAGATGTAGAAAAGTCATGTGTTATGTACTTCTGTCGGCGTCGTAACATTTATCCGGAACCAGAACTTTACCTTAATGATGATCCACTCACTGTAGTGGAGACATATTGATTCTTAGGAATGGTTTTCTATGCCCGATTGACTTGGCTTCCTCACCTCCGTCAACTGAAGCGGAAGTGCTGGCAGCACCTCAACACCCTCCACTGCCTAAGCAACACCAACTGGGGTGCAGATCGCTCTATGCTACTGCAACTCCACAGAGCCCTTGTTCAATCCCACCTTGCTTATGGGAGTCTGGTTTATGGTTCGGCAGTGTCCCCAGCTTTGCATTTCCTTGACCCAGTGCACCACTGTGGCATTCTCCTAGCAACAGGAGCTTTTAGGACGAGTCTGGTCACCAGCACCCTGGTGGAGGCCTGAATCCCTCCATTGAAGGTTAGGCGTGCACAACTGCTGGCCAGTTACGTTGCACGCATTCGTAGTTCTCCTGAGCATCCGAATTACTGTCTCGTTTTCCCAACCATTGCGGTTCATCTCCTGCATCGGCAGCCCACGTGAGGGCTTACAATTGCGATTCACGTCTGGTCCCTTCTGTCTGAACTGGAGTCCTTCCTTTTACCACCTCTACTTGAGGTCCATTCACATACACCTCCATGGTGTATACCTTGGCTGAAGCTTCGTCTGGACCTTTCACATGGCCCTAAGGACTCCGTTAACCCTGCGGCTCTCTGCTGTCACTTCCTCTCGATTCTCGACATGTACGGCAGCCATGAAGTGGTTTACACCGACAGCTTGATAGCCGATGGTCACGTTGGCTTTGCGTATGTTCACGGAGAACATATTGAAGAGCACTCCTTGCCAGAGGGCTGCAGTGTTTTGACTTCAGAGCTGGCGGCCATACCTTGTGCCCTTGAGCACATCTGCTCATGCCCTGCTGAGTCACTTCTTCTGTGTACTGACTCCGTGAGCAGCCTACGAGCTATCTACATCTACATTTTTATCCGCAAGCCACCCAACGGTGTGTGGCGGAGGGCACTTTACTTGCCACTGCATTACCTCCCTTTCCTGTTCCAGTTGCGTTTGCGTATGGTTCAAGGGGAGAACGACTGCCGGAAAGCCTACATGCGCCCTCGAATCCCTCTAATTTTACATTCGTGATCTCCTCGAGAGGTATAAGTAGGGGGGGGAAGCAATATATTCGATACCTCATCCAGAAATGCACCCTCTCGAAACCTGGACAGCAAGCTACACCACGATGCAGAGCGCCTCTGTTGCAAAGTCTGCCACTTGAGTTTGCTAAACATCTCCGTAATGCTATCACGCTTACCAAATAACCCTGTGGCAAAACGCACCGCTCTTCTTTGGATCTTCTATATCTCCTCTGTCAACCCGACCTGGTACGGATCCCACACTGATGAGTGTTTTGTAAGCCACCTCCTTTGTTGATGGACTGTATTTTCTAAGGACTCTCCCAATGAATCTCAACCTAGCATCCGCCTTACCAACAATTAATTTTATATGATCATTCCACTTCAAATCGTTCCGTACGCGTACTCCCGGATATTTTACAGAATTAACTGCTACCAGTGTTTGTTCCACTATCATATAATCATACAATAAAGGATCCTTCTTTCTGTGTATTCGCAATACATTACATTTGTCTATGTTAAGGGTCGGTTGTCACTCCCTGCACCAAGTGCCTATCCGCTGCAGATCTTCCTGCATTTCACTGCAATTTTCTAATGCTGCAACTTCTCTGTATACTATGGCATCATCCACAAAAAGCCGCATGGAACTTCCGACACTATCTACTAGGTCATTTATATATATTGTGAAAAGCAATGGTCCCACAACATTCTCCTGTGGCACGCCAGAGGTTACTTTAATGTCTGTAGACGTCTCTCCATTGAGAACAACATGCTGTGTTCTGTTTGCTAAAAACTCTTCAATCCAGCCATGCAAGTGGTCTTATATTCTGTAGGCTCTTACTTTGTTTATCAGGCAACAGTGTACGACTGTATCGATCGCCTTCCGGAAGTCAAGGAAAATGGCATCTACCTGGGAGCCTGTATCTAATATTTTCTGGGTCTCATGAACAAATAAAGCGAGTTGGGTCTCTCACAATCGCTGTTTTCGAACTCCATGTTGATTCCTACAGAATAGATTCCTACAGAATAGATTCTGGGTTTCCAGAAATGTCATGATACACGAGAAAAAAACATGTTCTAAAATTCTACAACAGATCGATGTCAGAGATATAGGCCTATAGTTTTGCGCATCTGCTCGACGACCCTTCTTGAAAACTGGAACTACCTGTGCTCTTTTCCAATCAATTGGAACCTTCCATTCCTCTAGAGACTTGCGGTACACGGCTGTCGACCAGTGCTACCCTCGCCATCTTTTGGTAGTGACCATGCAGTAGTCCCTGTATGCCCTGGAACGGTCCAGTTGTTCGATGGTGTTTGCGCGGACCCTAGGACACATTGGAATCCCGGGAAATGGACTTACTTACAGGCTGGCGAAACAGGCTACCCGGAAACCGCTTCTGGAGATCAGCATACTCGCAACTGACCTGCGATCATTATTACGCCGCAAGGTTTTTCAGCTTTGGGAGACGGAATGGCATTATCTCAGTACGCCCAACAAACTGCGTGCAGTTAAGGAGACTACATATGTGTGGAAGTCTTCCATGCAGGCCTCTCACAGGGATTCTGTGGTTCTCTGCTGGCTGCGCATTGGCCATACATGGGTGACCCACGGCTACCTCCTTCGCTGTGAAGAACCGCCTCAGTGTCGGTGCGGCGCGTGGTCGACATTGACCCGTATTCTGGTGCACTTTGACTGCCCTGTGACGAAATCTTAGGTTACCACACTCATTGCCACTAATTTTATGTGACAATGCCTCATCAGCTGATTTAGTTTTACGTTTTATTCATGAGGGTGGGTTTTATCATTTGATCTAAGTTTTAGCACATGTCCTTTGTCCCTGTGTGTCCTCCACCCTATTGCTTTCAGGGTGGAGGTTTTAATGTGTTGCAGAGTAGCTGGCTTCTCTTTTTTCTTCTCGTGGTCAGCCAGCCGTGGTAACCTGCTTTCTTGTTTTAATCTCTTCTCCCTGTTTCTTGCATCTCTGCTGTTTTCTCATCCTGTTTTGTCCATTTAAGTGTTTGTTGCCCTTCCGTTGTTCTTGTGGTTTTTCCTGTCTTTCCGTTTTGTGTTGTAAGTCTCATTTGTATTATTCTCACCCTTGTGGCATTGTTTTATTTGGAACAAGGGACCAATGACATAGCAGCTTGGTCCCTTTCCACCTCTTTTAAACCAACCAACCAGAAGCACCAACTGTAGTACACCATTTTAGCCTGAGCTCACAAAATTTTGAGGAGCTCAGTCGATTTCCATACTGCTTACAATAAGAAGTGAAACATTTTTTCATGTTACGTAAAAGAGGATGTTTCTGCATGTGAATCTTTTCCCCATTTATTCTTACTGCAACACAATCCTTTTTGTTGGGACATAAATGATATAACTCGTCATCTTCAAAAAAGTGAGAAGATTTTGTTTTACTTCAACATTGAGCTTTTTCCCTTTTGTGTTTGTAGTTGTTGCCAAAATCCCATCTGCTATCTTTAGTTTCATAGCCTTCTTAACAGTTTTAGTTGAAACAGCAAATTCTTCGGCAATTTTTTCAGTAGTCCAACAATTTCGATCCAATGTCAAAATTTGAAATTTGATACAATTGCTTGAAGTCCGAAGCTTAATCTTACGTACTTCAATTAAGATGTCCATATCTTTACATTTTTGGCACTCTTCCATTTATATTTGCACAAATCTACGTGTCTCACACCAGCAGCTTAGTAATGTTGCCTTGAGCTTCCAGAACTTTGCGATTTATGTATCCCACTGAATTCCATTTGCTGATCTGTTGAAGATAGTGGTGACTCTCCAAGTGGTGGCAATGAAGTATTAGCAGTAAGGCAAGCATCAACAACGTCCATGTCTTCTTGCTTATCCTGATGGGATGATTCTTTTTGGGTCACTTCATGTCTACATTTGGTACAAATTTTCTGACCAGGTTTAAAAATTTAATTAGTCAGTAACTTCAACTTATCAGACATTGCAATAGTTACTGGTGTTAAAGCTTTCTTGATTAGATGTTTTTCTCTACCAAACAGGTTGCAGCAAGTCTGCAGGAACTGAAACTTTTTCATCAATGAGGCATTATGATATGGACAAAATTGGGCATCTTCAGTAAAATCAAGCCCAGACTTACATTGTAGAAGCTCCTTTTCCACTGGTGACATTTCCTTAACTGATTGTAGTTGACATAATAAAATGGTGATGACTTATGACAATCAGTTCCATCTGATCCACCAAAACAGCAGGGTGCAAGGGTCTCTTGGTTCATTTTATGTAATAGTTTATTAACCTATAACAAGCAATTTTGAAAGCTCATGAATATCTTGGTTTGAAGCTTAGCAGATTCAGACTTGTTTGTTCATAAAATATACAAATTAGCACATCAAAACATGTTGTTTAGCTCTTACCTTCAGTTACAACAGTGATTATTGATTATACTCAACACAAAGATTGTACAATATCAACACCAAAGATTACATCACACAGAAGACTGATCCTGTGAAAACTGCCAATTGATGGAAAGTGAGTGAGGTTGCATATGCACATCACCATACATTGTAGGGTTAAAATGTTAAAAAGTAACATAGCATTCCATTATGATCATCTAGATTTTATAATCTCAAGCACGTTTTCTGAGGTTTTATTATATTTATGTTCTATACTGTAAAATAATGTGAAAACTCATCTTATTAACATAGTTAATTTCCTAAACTGCAGGAGAATCTTATACCATTAAAAGGCACTACAATCACACATTTTTTGATTTACAACTTCAAGTTGTATTAATTTTTCATTATTATCAGTAATCCATTTTTCCTACTTCTGATAGGTATGCTTATTCATCAATATCCAAGATCCAGAAATTAAACGATATAGCTTTGAAAACTTAAAGTGTGCTCTTTCCAACTGTGGCAAGAAAAAAAGAATTGAAGAAACACAGTTGAGATATTGTCCCCAAAAAATACCCTAAAATTTGCATGAAGATAACTGGCCAACTTTGCAGATGAATATCTTTTCACCTAGGCATCCAATGTTAATTAAATTTGATCCACATATAGACACCATGGGTAGGACTAACCCTCTTGAAGTTTTGGTGTGATTGGTTCATATGAAAAGTAGCAGTGGTTGGTCAGACCTTGGCTCTCACAATAGTGCGACAAATGTTTTAGCCACTTTAGAGGCTTTTATCTATATTTAGGTGTGGCTAAATCCCTAATTTTTGCCATGGTGTCATTCAGCATAAAAATTTGTCTATGTATATTTAAGCAAATGACCGAATGTCTGCTAGAATTTTTAAAAAAGCCTAGCAAACTTGGCACATTTGCACCCTCATATGTGATGTGTACCTCTCTTTAAAAGCCTCTAAAAATTCAACCACTGAAGATACTGGACTGAAATTTGATATATAACCATAAAAGACCATATAGAACCTTCACACCACATTTCATTAGATTTTGAGAGGGTCGAGTGGGGACACTTTTTAATATTGGTCCTATAATATAATAAAATAATGTAATAGATGATGATAAAATGTTGAAATGCGTGACTTTTTAAAATGTATTGAATTAATGAGATTAATTTTTCGGCATGAATGACAAGCACAATAAGCTGAGCTATGCCTGGAAATAAGTTTGTATTAGTTCATATTATTTTGCAGGGTGAAGTAGTTTCTTTCTTCGCTGTAGATTTGTGCTTACCATTCTTTATAATGCTATGTTTGGTCGCCGTGTTCACCTGTGAAGTCTTGACCGTGTTCCCATTAAGCTTATCGGATCTTCGTAATTTTCCAAGGTACACAGGTGGGCTTCAGTTCTTGTAGTTGTCGTACTATTTGAAATAACACTTCTCACTCGTTCACTAGCTGGGTGCGAATCCTTCCTTCCTCCTACTGGTACAAGAAAAACTCCTCTCTTTTTTAACAACTGAAAATAAAAAATACCTGACGGTAGGCATAGGTTCTGTGATGGGCTACCGCTTCATCTTTTCTCTTTGCCTTTAAAGAAGACGAAAACATAAAAGAAATGCGAAAGGTTTATCACAGTCCCTTTGACTTGAAATGACTGTATTGGAAAATCCCTCACCTTACAGCTTGCATGCTAGTCTACAAAGCACCAGCAGAGGACAGCAGAGGACACCAGAGGATCATGAGGAACAAATTGTTGCCCCACTTAGTTTGAACATCTGCAGTAGGTAACATTTCAAGCAAATATGGAGGTGAAAAAAGTAGTGATACTAGTTGTCCTTTGAAAAGGACTTGCATGTTCCTTGACACGTGGACAGGCATTGATCTGCTGAAATAGGACATGTGAAGATGCCTCAAGGAAGGGTGGGTAGCTCCTCATACTGTAAAAATCCTGTAATGATGTGAGTGCTGCTCAGACTGCCCTAATATAAATAACCTACCCAAACACTGTGAATGAACCTGTACAGTGCTTTAGGGTCACGTGGATAATATTCTGAGGAGTGACTGAACTGAGATCCTGTAGTGTGATCCCGTTGCATGGTCCAGAATGTCATTGTTTACTATTTACAACTCTCTTTTATCCATTATTTGCACATGTCCATCAGTACCATAATAGCATGCCCTGTAGCAACCATATTCTCATGTAATGACTGTAATTTTTCCTAAAGTAATCGTTATAGCCCCTTCAAAAGTACTTAGGTTCTAATATGCCACCCATTTGATGTTGATTAAACATACTGGCACTTGCATATTTTTTCCCCTTCATTTGACAAAGCTTCACTGACTGATCTTGGCGTAGCACTGACTGCATGTGAGCTATCCCTCTGCAAATCTGAATTACTTGTTTGTGGCACACATCTTGTAACTTTAGACTCATTGAGCCTATTCACTCTGGATATTGCAGTTCTCATGAACAACTGTAGTTCCAACTCAGTTTACATCTTGCCCTCTGAATTAGAGGTTCATCAGCATTGTGTATTGGGATAGATTGTTACTCACCATATAGAGGGTGTGTTGAGTGAAGTACACACATGTTTAAAAGAAGACAATGGCACAGTATTAAAAGCTGTCCTGTGCAGATGCCTGTAATGCAGGAAATTCTGCTGTGGTTTTTGTTCACAGTTAGCCTTTAAAATGTTAAATCAGCATTGGAGGTAGGAAAAAAAAAACCGTCTAAATGGTCCAGGGACAGACTCCTTAAATGACAACAGTTTTCACATATTCATTTACCTCATAAACTGTGTTGCAAACTTGACAGCTTGGCAGAATTATTCACAAATGGACATGGATACATGCATTGATACTGTAACTCCTCATATAATACGAGGAGATTAATTTCATGTATCAGTTGTGGCAAGCTACAGATAATATTTTTACATTTTTATGCATGATTATAATATAAGAGCAGCCAATGAAGTATTTTTGTTTCTGAGTATCTGAGGATTTTCGGTTCCCTGCTTGAACTCAGCCAGCAACCTTTTATTAATCTTTGCACTATAAAACTCCATTCTGAACTCTAGATATGAATTCATGGACTATGTGGAAAGCTTTACTTTTAATATTATGCTTGTGAATTGTATGCTTTGCTTTTCGTTAACTCTTGTTGTGAACTAAATATTTCATTAGGGAGTAGATGTATTGATACACAAGCATAGGAATCTCTGTTCCACTGTGCACACTGCTGCAAGATTTTCCTTTATCAATGTAGCACATTATTCTGACTGCACTCTTCTGTGGAATACATAATTTTTTTTTTCTTCTACCCAACCTCAAAAGATCATGGCATAGCACAGTATTAAGTGAAGTGTGTTAGCAATCCAGTAATGCATGTCTATGCAATAAAGGGGATTTCTAAATTGCAAAGCAGACAGAAGTAGTAAGCTTGTTTGGTCTGCAACTATGCTGTTGTTGTTGTTGTTGTTACTACTGCTGCTGCTACTACTACTACTACTATTACTATTAATATTATTATTGTTAAAACTTTGTTTGCAAAACTGATGGTGGTCATACACATGTAGAATCCCACATAGTGGTTACAGTTAAGCTGGTAGGCCACATGGCTGCCTTTGATAGGGCAGAAAATGTCAGGAGGAGAAGGTAGTGGGAAAATGCATGGGATATGTCTTGCATTTAGGTCTGTTACAGGTATATGAACTATGGGGCAAGGTGATGGGAGTGGGAGTGGCATAGTGACAGACAAAGACATTGTGTAGTTTGGTGATCAGTGGAATACTATCACGTCTCCCAGCACAACCTCTCAATACTGCACCTAGCAGTCCACCATCCTGACCCTGCCACATCCTTGCATGTTGCTACAGGCAGCAGTACAGAATCTTCCTCCTTCCCTAACCTGCTATCCCTCCCCACCTCATGCTTCTTCCATACCCCCAGTACCCACCTCAGCTGAGATCACTACTCACCACAGTTGGGCCTCAGTGCCTGGAGGTGACAGTGGCTGTGTGTGAATGCGCAGTTAGATCTGATGAAGTGTGAAGTCCAGTAGCTTAATAATGTCATACAGTCATATTTTAGGTATTTTAAATATGCGTATCTTCCAGTCTGTGCCGCCTCTATGTGATGTGTAGCAATCTGTCTTAATTCATGTTGGTATTCCATCCCAGATCCTCCATTGTTACATAGATATTTTGTTTTATTGGCACAAAATACTTTAGTGATTTTATGAAACGTTTGTTCCATTTGGTTTATCTTCATATGTAACATTATTATGTTAATTAGCTAAATCTACTTGATCGGCACGTTTTCTTACTATCAGATCAAATATTGATTATTTCTGTTTACTTCCAAATTCCTATATATTTCTGGAACAAGTTGTAGTGACACTGGCAGTCTTCCCATACATTCTTACTGGAAACTTTGTTGCCAGCAGTGACCCAGAACTGACATGAACTCTAGCTGTCTTCTGTTATTACTGTCTGAAACCAAACCTACGTTTTAGTTTGCAGACAATGACTCTCAGATTCCATCTCTGTGACGATGTTAATACTCTCAAACTGTTTGATGAAAATGAAAATCCTTCCCATTTGCACCCACTAAGAAAGTGTCACATTAGTAATTCAAGTAATCAGATGTCAAGACCTCACCACCCCCAGAGAAACATGTCTGATTAACATTAACCTTTCTACACATATACTTTTCAAGCCATTGGATAATGCATTATTAAGTTAGAAGCCTTCAGGAATAGTAGTTTTGTTAATGAGCACACAAAGCAGTTTGTAGCATATCCTGTCATGTCATCATACTAAGCTAAATATGCAGCCAGCCAGTAATGTTGTTGTGACTCGCCGA
Source organism: Schistocerca americana (assembly GCF_021461395.2). Classification (NCBI taxonomy): domain Eukaryota; kingdom Metazoa; phylum Arthropoda; class Insecta; order Orthoptera; family Acrididae; genus Schistocerca; species Schistocerca americana. Next base: position 278,412,342 of record NC_060119.1, on the reverse strand, counting down.
TCATTCAAAGTGCCGCCGCACAATTATGCGCGTCCTCTACATGCGGCGCTGTCTGCCAGCCATGCAGCAGCCACGCCACCTAAGTGGCCAGCCAGCCAGCGGCCGCTAGACTTGGACTCAGTGCTCATTTGAATGTTACAGTGTTCACATGTCTTGCTTTGTCAGCTTGCTCAGTGACTTACACGTGTTGTGTCATTTTGAAATATATGTGTTCAGCTTGATGTTATAACAAATGTGTCCGCACAGAAAGTTCAGAAGGATTGCAAAACCCATCGTAAATAAAATCCTGGTAGTTGTGAGCTGAGAAATATACTTATTGACAGAGGAACTCTGAGTTAGCTGCCCCAGAGAGGCTTTAATTAAGGATGGTGATTGGGCAGTGATTAGCCAGTGGGATCCTGCTGACAATACACAGGGTGACATGCACACAGCTGGTGTCAGGGCAGTAGGCATTTCTCCTTGTTATTGTGTCCTGCGGTGTCCTGTTCATGGGACACCATTGACAAACACCATATTTCAAATCAAGCGGAATGCAACACTGAGAACGTTGACCTCACTAACCACATCAGTGTCACTCTCACATAAAGCACAGTGTTTGGCAGAAAGTACTTCATACCAATATTACAACTTTCTATATAATCCATTGCATGTGGCACAAGGGTAAATTATTGTGTACATGCCTAAGTATTAATCTTTCTGATATTAGCTTCATGATCACTATGAGGGATGCGCAGCTGAAGCACTATAAATGTTATAGTGTCGTCCTTAAATACGATTGTATCAATTTACTGAATGGGTTTTGTGAGAACAAATATCATCTGTCTTCCAAAGAGGGCCATTCACTTATATGGATTCAGGTAATCATTCAGCTAAATTCTTCTTCTGCTCCTAGATCCTGTGTGACATTTGGGATATCCATCACATAATCAACTTCAAATGGTTTAGAACTCCCTTTTATGACGGGAAAGACATGGGGATTATTCAGCTAAACACACATTATTGCCAACAGCTGCATAATGTCGGCCTGAGAATCAGTTGCCCACACATATCAGCAGCCTGTCATATTTCATGTGTGTTCCACCAACAAACCTGTAACAGTTTCTAAGAGAAGACGAAAAGGAACAACATCAAAAAAACTAACTGAAAATATGATGAACAGGCAAGTGTAGATTGTAGGCTGATAGCTACATATATGAGAGCATGTAAGGAGAGTATCTAAGATGAAGATACGTTATAGTGCATTTAAAATTAGTTGCGACTTTTGACAGTTCAGTACACAGCAACTGGTGGTAGCGTAGTTGCCAGTGTGTGCTTAAAGTGGGCCCCATCAAGCTCACTTGACTATGTGAACAGCAAGTCGGCCTATTTGCAATCTTTCTCAAATGATTTTAAAGAGACTATTAGTGAATAAACTCTGATTATCGCACATCTTGTAGCTTTATTCATCAGCTTCGTGATGAACTGCCTATCATTTCGTTAATGGTTATGGTCAATGTGATATTTCGATGTTAGGGAAACTACTGCGCGAAATTCTTAAGAGCTTGTAGTGAAAAATATGGATATCCATGAATTTGCCTTTGATGCATGTTAGATCATATGTAGCTGAAATTTAGATAACATATTGAATTATTCTTTAAACTTAGAAGAATACCTCTATCTATCTCCACTGTCGAGAAAATGGAATGTATGTTAACGGCGCTGTCACAAACACGCGCGCCAGTGAAAAAGCCAAAGTAAAAATTTTATAAATCCCTCATATCTCATAAATGGTCTGTGATATCGAAACAAGTTTTTGGAAAATGATACCACGCAAAGAGGAGAGTATTTTGCCATATAAGTGACATGCAAAATTTCTATATCTAACCTGAAATTCAAACAGCCACAGTTTTTCAAATGAAATAATGTAACATTTAAGAACCATCAATAGCTGATGAAACAAGATTTGCTGTGGGTTTTGAAACAGTATAAGTGAAGGAGATACAAGTTTATTTTAAAACTGAGAATGGGCTTTCTCGTACCTGTTGACATGTCTTGCCCTCAGTTGTTAGTTTAATAACACACTGTTTTAGGATTCTGTCACAATTTCAACTGCAATAGACTGGTAGTGAGCTGAATATTTGTAAACTCTGCTGTGTTTAGACATGGCACAAGAGAAATTACGTATTATTCAAAACTTGTCATAATCCATCTTCACCTAGGCTCATATATTCTCAGTGGAATTTAAATGAGCATGATATAAAGGAAGCCTGATTAAACTATGCCATTTCATTTAGCATCAGCCAGTTTGTTGACCTGGCAGCATGGAGTTTTTGGCTTGTACAAAAGTTCCGTTAACTGCGCCTTTCACAAGTTATGTTCACTTTTATCCAATGGAACATTTCTTTGTACCCAGAGCAAAATATTCACTTTCCTTCATGCATTGTTGAAGCTCTATCCATCAGGTTGAAATGGTATGGCACGTTGTCCTTTATTATTGTCGAATTTGGAGGAATATTATACAGAACAACATTATCTTCACAGCTGGTGAATGTGTTGTTGGATGACCACTTTTATTGAAAATCTCATGTTCAGATGCGCTGCACTGTTTTTATCAAAGTGACGCCAACACAAAACACTAGTTCAATATGTGATTACTGCAGAACACTTCAGCACAAGAAAATATTACTTTACAAGGAGAGCTAATGAACGTAGGTGCATCTAATGCGTGGCATAACGTGGTAGTGTTTATCCACAGCGTGGCAGCAGGGGCGCTTTACCAACTGAACCGCTGGTGGCGTGGTAGGGAAAGCCAGCTCGCCATTAGTGTTACCTAGGCAATGGCGTAATGTGCCCTCCTGTGTGCCAAACGTCAAAAGTCACAACTAATTTTAAATGCACTATAAGTGTTTTAAAAGTGCTGATAGATGAACTGGTACAAAGATGGAGAAAAGCTGCAGAAGGAAGCAAATGTATCTACAAGTGGTAAAACAGGTACTGTAATTAATAAAGAAATATAGGGTAACAACCTCGGCTGTTTCACACATTTGAAAGTAATAAGAGATGACACAGTCTATCAGCTAGTCAGCTATAGATGATAATGTGAGGTTTCAAGGAAAAAAAAAAAAACAGAACAACAAAAATAAACAAACACCAGGAGTAAGAATCATCTATACTTAACGTTATTTTTCTTACCTCAACAGTGTGGAAAGACATTGACAGAGGGGGAAGAAAGAGAAAGCTGCAGAACTTGACTGAACTAATTAGAGCTTTGGGGTGGCAGTGTGAGACTGAATCCTTCAACTGTTTAACAGCTGTGGGAGTCTTTGCAACATTCCAGATGACACAGAGTAGTTGGCTTGTTGGAAGTAAATAAAAAAATTCATCTGAACCTTAGGGTAACCATTAGAGCACTTCATACGTGTGTCAAAGTCGAATGTGCAGCACTTTTTCCCCTCACTTACTTTCATGTAGGCACTCACTGAATGCAATCTAACAGATGTGTGCACCCTTTCATGCAGCAAAGGAAACATGGTAGTTAGCTGTGTGACAGTACCGTGGGAGGCATATTGATAGACCACTGAGCCTACACACACTGCAACTTTGCAGCCTATGCACATACACATGCATTCAACTTTGTTATGAAAGTCTCCCAAACAGTTGTGTCATTAGTTGCGGTGGTGTCAGTCGCCTTCAGTAATTCCCATCAAACAGTGCAAAGTTTATTTGCCCTCTCTCTTGCTCACCGTAGGCATCATGTGGATTAGGTACATGCTTCCAGTGCTCAAGTTACCACCCAGCTTGTTGTTGAGCCATGTATGTACGATATTTGAGACACGTTCATTGAACAGATGACATCTGCTATAGATCCCCATCAGATATCTCAACAAACTAGTTTCTGACCTGATAAACCTTGCACAAAACAGGTACTCCTCATTTAAAGCAGTTTTGAACTTGACAAACTGACAGAAACAATTTTGAGTGACCTTTTGGCAGCCGGCAATTTGTGAAATTATGTATTATCGTCAAACAGTATGATACATTGAGAACTGCTGGAAAACAGAATTTTCATTAATTATACAGAAGATTGTTCACCAAAGCAAGATGTCACAAGACTTTAATGTTTGTCAAAAACTCTTAAATATCTACCGAACAAGGTGGCGCAGTGGTTAGCATTTGGAAGGATGACAGTTCAAATCCGCATCTGGCTATGTAGATTCAGGTTTTCCATGATTTCGCCTTAACAGCTCCAGTTAGGTTCCAACTCTCACATGCTACATACCTGCAGAGTAGCAAGTTACATATTTAGCTTGTCTACATGTTATTAGTGGTGCTGAGATGGATAGAAAGTGCACATGCTGTGTGTGGACGCAGGAGGAACTAGCCACAGTTCGCAAACTGCTATGGTCAGCCATCTTCTGGTTGATGCCTCAGGATGTAACAGTGGCAGCTTGTTTCACCCACGGGCTCTGCTACCGATGCACTTTCCTATGGATCCAACATGGGGGATCCGACCTCAGCGCAAGGTGAGTGGTGGGCCGTGAAGCATTTGCATTGTTTGATACAGAGAGCCAATGTGGAGGGCTGGCCATCTGGTTTTGTCCATTCATCCTGTGAATTGACAAATGGTCGCTCCTTCAGCAGGGTCCAAGCAGGCACATGGGGGGAGGATTTGCTAGTTATTGGGAGCTCCAGTGTTAGGTGCATTATGCAGCCTCTTAGGGAAATATCGTTAACTGCCAGAAACAAAGCCAATGTGCACGCGGTATTTCTGCCAGAGGCCTCATCCAAGATGTGAAGGCCTCATCCGCTATCAAGCATGCAGGCTGCAGTCACCTGCAAGTCATGGCTCATGTAGGCATCACTGATGCCTGTTGCTTGGGTTCTAAGGCTATCCTCAGTTCATACAGGTAGCTGGTAGAAGTGGTGAAAGCTGCTGGCCTTGCACATGGGATACAAGCAGAGCTCACAATTTGCAACATTGTTCCCAGAGTAGACTGGAGTCCTTTGGTTTGGAGCCGACTGGAGGGTCTGAGTCAAATCATTGAAATTTCTCATGTTGAGAAAGGAGAAAGAACAGTTTGTTTGGGGAAAAACTTCTATAGCCAGTATCAGATAAATGCATATTTTATTTTCTACATCCCGTTTCGACAGGCTTTGCTGTCATCTTCTGTTATTCAAAAATTGTTGTAATGAGAGGTGTTCATTATGAGTTGGAACCTCATGCCAAGTTGTCATATTAGTAAATAATATGTATCACATTATGCGAAGATTTGTCAGAAATAAAACGCTTGGAGTCAAAAAGCATCTTGTCCACGTTGCAACTATACCATACACGCCTTCTAAGGTGGTTCATCAAAGATGTGGAACATGTCAAGGTAATGTAAACAGATGTGCTGTTGTACGTATTACTGTATATTGTGTTTTTTAAGACTTAACTATCATGTGTGAGTGCTACGTATGTGGACATGACCATGTGCTTTCTGCTGATTGTTAATGTTTTATTTCTGAAAAACATGTGCATAATGTTCTACATTTTATCCAATAATGCGATAACTTGGCATGATGTTCCCATGCACAATGAATATCTTTTGAAACAATAATATTTGAAGACCATAAGATGATTGCATAGCGATCGAAACCAGTTATTTAAAAAAAATAAAAAAAATAAAGTATGTTTGGGATGGAGACTTGTTGGACTGCCCGTGATAGGTCAGGGGTGCACTACACAAAGGAAGCAGCTACTTGGGTAGCAGAATACTTGTGGAGGCACTTGGGGGTTTTTAGGCTAGGTGGTGCTTTGAGATACTCTGATAACACTCACCAGTCGACACACAGACAGTGAAATCAGATCGCTTTCAGACTAAAGACACTCCACCTGTCAAAATTTTATCAGTAAATTGTCAAAGCATTTGTAACAAAATTCTCAAATTTTCTGCCCTCCAGGAAATTTTTCGTGGTCAGCATATTCTCAGGATTGAGAGCTGGCTGAAACTCGAAGTAGAAAGTTTGAGATATTTAGTGAGTCATGGAACATATATTAGAAAGAGAGATTAGATGCTTTGGGGGGGGGGGGGGGGGAGTGTTCATTGCAGCTGACAAAAGTATTGTGTGTAATTTGGTCAATTTTGAGTGTGATAGTGAAGTTATCTGAATGTAATTAACAAGTTTAGGCGAAAGTTAATTGTTGGATGTTTTTACTGGCCACTCGATTCCATGATGGCCATTTTTAGAGTCTGAAAGAAAACCTATGCTCAGTAGTGCAGAAATAAACAGATCCTGCAATATTAGTTGGAGGTGACTTTTACCTACTGAGTATAGACTGGGATGTCTAAGGACACATTCCAGCGAATATGGACAGGCAGTGTTACAAAGTACTTTTGAACATGTTTTCAGAAAACTGTCTTGAGCAACTAATTCAACAGCCCACTTGCAATGGAAATGTTTTAGACCTTTTAGTTGCAAACGGTGACCTCATTGACGGTGTCAGTAAACAGACAGAGATTAGTGATCATGATGTCATCATAGCAATGATGGTTACCAAAGTTAATGAATTAGTCAAAAAGATTAAGAAATTTTTTTTGCTAGAAAGAGCAGATAAGCAGCTACTGGTATCCCACTTAGTGAATTAGTTCCAGTATGGCAGTAGTAGAGGGATTTACGGGCAATGCTCAAACGGATTGTAAATTATACTCTGGAGAAGTATGTGCCATGTGAATGGATTAAGAACAGAAAAAACTCACCATGGTTTAATAACAAAATCCAGAAAATGCTGAGGAAGCGGACTGCTGCACTCTTGGTCCAAAAGAGAACACAGAATTGATAGCAGGGAAAAGTTAGTAAGATTCATGCGTCAGTGGGCGAAGCATACAGTAACTTCTGTCGTCATATCTTAGCAAACAGTCATGCCGAGAACCTGAGACAATTCTGGTCCTACCCAGTCACTCGTTGACAATCAGGTGTGGTGATAGAAGATAGCAAAAGGTAAGCTGAAATTTTATTAATTGATTTATTAACTGTTGTAACCATCATTGCTATGGTGGCATCATGATCACTAATCTCTGTCTTTATACTGATGCCATCAGTAAGGTCAGGCGTTTTTGCAGTTAAAAGGTCTAAAATATTTCCATTGTACGTGGGCTGTTCAACTAGTTGCTCAAGACAGTTTTCAGAAAATGTGTTCAAAAGTACTTTGCAAGATTGCCTCTTCATATTCCGTGGGATGTATCCATAAAATCCCAGTCTTTGTTTGGTATGTGAAAGTCACCTCCAACTAATATTTCAGGATCATACGAAAATACCAACATCTGAACATTGCAGAGACTCCTATTGGGGGATGTTGTCATAGGTATCCCTGTTGTAGAGATGCAAATGAAAGAGTTGAAAACAAATAAATTGCCAGGTCTGGATGGAATCCCAGTTTAGTTTCACAAAGAGTGCTCTGTGGCATTAGCCCCTTAGGTTGCTTGCATGTATCGCGAATCTCTCTCACCCAGGGCAATGTTCTAAATGACTGGAAAAAAGCACTGGCGACTCCTATATATGTTGTTTTTTGTTGTTGTGGTCTTCAGTCCTGGGATTGGTTTGTTGCAGCTGTCCATGCTACTCTATTCTGTGCAAGCCTCTTCATCTCCCAGTACCTGCTGCAGCCTACATCCTTCTGAATCTGCTTAGTGTATTCATCTCTTGGTCTCCCTCTACGATTTTTACCCTCCATGCTGCCCTCCAGTACTAAATTGGTGATCCCTTGATGCCTCAGAACATGTCCTACCAACCGATCCCTTCTTCTAGTCAAGTTGTGCCACAAACTCCTCTTCTCCCCAATTCTATTCAATTCTATGTGATCTACCCATCTAATCTTCAGCATGCTTCTGTAGCACCACATTTCGAAAGCTTCTATTCTCTTCTTGTCCAAACTATTTATCGTCCATGTTTCACTTCCATAGATGGCTACACTCCATGCAAATACTTTCAGAAATGACTTCCTGACACTTAAATCAATACTCGATGTTAACAATTTCTCTTCTTCAGAAACGCTTTCCTTGCCATTGCCAGTCTACATTTTATATCCTCTCTACTTCGACCATCATCAGTTATTTTGCTCCCCAAATAGCAAAACTCCTTTACTACTTTAAGTGTCTCATTTCCTAATCTAATTCCCGCAGCATCACCCGACTTAATTCAGCTACATTCCATTATCCTCGTTTTGCTCTTGTTGGTGTTCATCTTATACCCTCCTTTCAAACACTGTCCATTCCGTTCAACTGCTCTTCCAAGTCCTTTGCTGTCTCTGACAGAATTACAATGTCATCGACGAACCTCAAAGTTTTTATTTCTTCTCCATGGATTTTAATACCTACTCCGAACTTTTCTTTCGTTTCCCAACCACTGCTTTCCTTTCATGTCCCTCGATTCTTATAACTGCCATCTGATTTCTGTACAAATTGTAAATAGCCTTTTGCTCCCTGTGTTTTACCCCTGCCACCTTCAGAATTTGAAAGATAGTATTCCAGTCAACATTGTCAAAAGCTTTCTCTAAGTCTACAATTGCTAGAAACGTAGGTTTGCCTTTCCTTAATCTTTCGTCTAAGATAAGTCGTAGGGTCAGTATTACCTCACATGTTCCAACATTTCTATGGAATCCTATATATAAAAAGGGTAAATGAACTTATCTTCAAAATGACAGACCAGTATCCTTAACATTAGTTAGCTGCAGAATTCTTGAACTTATTTTCAGTTGAAATACAATAAAAGTTCCTGTCCACAAATCAACGATGTTTTAGAAAGCATCGCTCATGCAAAACTCAGCTTGCTCTGTTCTCACACGATATCCTGTGTGCTATGGATGAACAACAACATGCAGGTTTAGTATTCCTAGGTTTCCAAAAAGCATTTGATGTAGTACCCCGCTGCAGACTGATAACGAAGGTACTAGCATATGGAATAGGTTTCCAGATATGTGAGTGACTTGAAGACTTCTTAAGTAATAGGACCCAGTATGTTGCCCTCAATGATGAGTGTTCATCAGACAGAAGAGTATCATGAGGAGTGCCCCAGGGAAGTGTGATAGGACCAATATTATTATCTATATACACAAATGATCTGACAGACAGATCAGCACCAAATTTGCCAATGATGCTGTGGTGTATGGGAAGATGTCATCATTGAATGACTGTAGAAGGATACAAGATGACTTAGACAAAATTTCTAGTTGGGGTGAGAATGGTAGATAGATTTAAATGTAGAGAAATGTAAGTTAATGCCGATGAGTAGGAAAAACAATCCCATAATGCCAAATACAGTATTAGTAGTGTGCTACTTGACACAGTCAAGCCAATTAAATATCTGGACGTAATGTTGCGAAGTGAAATATAATGGAGCAAGCATGTAAGGATCATAATGGGGAAACTGAATGGTCGAATTTTGTTTATTGGGAGAGTTTTAGGAAAGTATGGTTTCCCTGTAAAGGAAACAGTGTACAGAACACTACTGCGACCCATTCTTGAGTATTGCTTGAATGTTTGGGATCCCCACCAGGTCATATTAAAGGAAGACATTGAACCAACTCAGAGGTGTGCTGCTAGATTTGTTACCGGTAGTTTCTGTTGACACACAAGTATTATGGAAATGCTTCAGGAACTCAAACAGGAATCCCTGGACAGAAGGCGACATTCTTTTTGAGGAATGCTATTGAGAAAATTTAGAGAACTGGCATTTGAAGGTGACTGCAGAAGGATCCTACTGCCATGAATGTACATTTCATGTAAGGCCCACAGAAAAATTAAAGCCCATGCAGAAGGACGTAGACAGTCATTTTTTTCTCTGTTTGTGAGTGGAACAAAGCAAGAAATGACTGATAGTGTAACAAGGTATCCTCTGCCTCTTACCATATGTTAGCTTGCGGAGTATTTATGTAGATGTAGAACTGCCCAGATGGTTCCTTTGCAAGAGCACAGCTGACTTCCTTCCCTTTTCTTGAAACAGTCCAACCTTGCACCCAGTCTCTAGTGGCAAAGTTGTCAAAGGCACATTAAACCCTAATCTTCCTTCCTTCTTGAATGCCTATATAGGCAGTCAACCAAAATCTTAAGACACAAAATCCCTCTTATGTGGTGATGCTATAAACACTTACTTCAAAGGCATTAAAGAGAAATTAACAGCTGGACTAAAAGTGTTTTCCCATTAAAAGGATTTTTAGCTGAACTGGCATCTAAGACCCATGTGCATAATTTTTGTCTTCAAAATAGAAAAGATCAAAGACACTGAAGATTATGGGGAACAGAGCTGCATTGGAGGATAGCATAGGCCTACATTTACATTTCTTAGACAAACTCTAGCCATTGGAAGTGAGAACTCATCTCCACAGTACATCAAGCAATTGGTTAAGTAAAAGTAATCACTGACTGTGTATGGAAGTTGGGCAGTGCACAGCTATGTGAATATGAAAGGGAACACAATATTACACTTCTTTAGAACTCAAACACGAAGTAGGCATGTATGGTTATCTTTACCTGTTCTATTGTTTATGTTCTGCCCATAATGCATCTTTGTTTGTATTTCACCCTAAATTTGTTTTCCCCATGACCTTCCCTATCCACAATGATAAGAAAAATATATTTCATTTAGATGGATTTCTGATACTTACTTATGTCATTATTGGATACAATGCACACACTCTGGGAGCTCCACCATATTGTTCTTATAATCTTGTTTTGTTACAGATATATTTCTTTAACATTGTAAATATCCCCTTACTCTGCTGTAGTTTCATGCAGAGGGGCGGGGGGGGGGGGGGGGGGGGGGGTGTCATGTCATATCTTGTAAGACTTGTAACGTGAATCACGTTATTAAGAAATTATAAAAATCTTCTCCTCCCTCTGCCCCCCCCCTCCTCCCTCCCTCTCTCTCTCTCTCTCTCTTCTCTCTCTCTCGCTCTGTGTGTGTTGGGGGCGGGGGCGTCCTCACGTGCATGCATGCATGTGTGCACACGCTTGCACTCACGTGTTCGTACACGGGTGTGTATGTATGTGATATGTGTGCGTGTTTGTGTAGATTAGCCTATGTATGAAAATTAACACCATTTTACAAATTTTGTGATAAAAATAAATTTTTTGTTTGTTTTAGGTTGGTTGTGGCTCTTGCACAAGACCTTCGTCAAGAGATTTATCCTTTTTATCAGGATATTTTACAAAAATTAATTCCTTTGCTGTCAAGCAAAGATGCTGATCAATTAGAGTGGACATTCAATTGTTTGGCTTACTTATTCAAATTCTTGTGGCGATATCTGGTAAAAGATGTGGATGCAGTTTTTGATAGCCTGATTCCTCTTCTTGGAAATTCAAAGCCACCTTATATAAATAATTTTGCTGCTGAAAGTTTTGCTTTTATTGCACGCAAAGTCAAGGACAAAACAGGATTCCTTGCTTTAATTTTAAAAACACTCCAAGAAAAACCAGAGGTAACTAGAGAGAAAAGATTCACAATTTTCTGTAGATATTAGAATAATTTCTAAAATGAAAGTTTATTTTGCAGGGAGTTTCAGGTTGTGGTCGTTTGCTGTTTGAAGTTATTAAAGGTGTGTCTGGCCAGTTCCATAGCTGTGCCGAAACAATATTACCTTTATATATGAAGTCATTAAACAATGCTGCATTACCACAGGACTTGTTATTTGATGTGTTATCTCATTTTATGACTGCCCTGACCAGTGGAACCCACCCACAGAAAGCAAATACTTTGTGGACTGCATTATTTGTGAGTACCATAATTTACTTTTAATCTGAGTTATCTAATTTTTGCTGCAGTTACTCCAGGAGTATTTATGTTGTAATATATTTAATAAGATAAAAAAATTTATGAATTTTGGAACAATTGACAAAAATCCAAGTTTTTGGAAGGGCTGTCTGCAAGATGTTCAAGAAGTAACAATGGATATAATTCTTATAACATGCTTATATGCTTATGTGTTCTGAAAACTTTATCCCTTTGGGTAGAGTTGGAGTAGAGTTTCACCAGTAAGTAATTCTGTAATTCATTATATATGCAGAATACACTAATATCTTCATTTTAAGTCACCAGTAGCAGTCTTCATGTATGTGGTGTCCTGATATGTGCTAAAACTTTTTGCCTGTATAAAGTATGAATGTTGATGAAAACGGACTATAGCGTAGAGTTATTAAATACAGTATATTGTTTGCATATATTGCATAACATTAGTAAAATTGAAAAAAGGAGGGAATGTGGTGTACAATGAATAATATTTATGGCAGATGTCACTGAAAGTGGACTTTTCAGATGGCATTCAGTGTGCCAGTAACGTAAGTGTTGTAGGAAGTTAAGGACCACTTGAACTGTGAGTCAAATAACTTTTTTTATGAAATTGTAGAGCCTGGCCATGAAATGAAAAGTTGTCTGTTAATAGTATGAAAACAAGGAGAAAATTTCTTACCCTTATCGTGAATTATGGTCATTTTGTTGCCAAAAATGCACCTTTTTTTTAGTTTAGTTCCCTTTCAGGTCAGTGTGTTTTGTCCAACATTTTTCAGCATGTTGTGACTATGTTTGAAGTGCAAGTTGCTATCACTTTCTGATACTATGAAATTTGAAAATATCCCATTTCTGCCATTGCAAAATATGACATGTGCCCCAATTTGAGGCGTACAGTTCTTGAATGACTTTTAAGAATACTCAATGCGAGTGCACCTAATTGCTTGCAGGTCTTGAATAATGTTTAAAAACATCCGGTGTAGGTGTTGCATAGGTTAACTATTCGCACATGGATGTAGGTGACTAACAAGTATCAATCTCTTACTTAATATCTGTGCATTGTAATATTTTATATTTATCTTTGTGATTGCGTTAATATCTTCGTATCTACAGTAACACGCCCATGTTTCTTTTTAAGTCCACAATTAGGGCAGAAACTTTGAGTAATATATTTATTTATTTTTGTGGCTATATAATTAAAGCTATCGTAATTTACTAACATTATTTATTTTCTTGTCACCACTAGCTGATCACATGGTATTGCCCTATTTATTTTTACGTCATCTCCAACTCACTCTTATCCCACCAGTAGAGGTGAAATGTGATTAGGACCATAACCAGTCAACCAAAGACTGTGAAGCCTTTGCATATGTCTCTAAATCAGTAATTTTTTATTTCTTCCCGTGTTACCACCTCCTTGCCCCATCTCATCTGTCACTGGAGTTATTGGGACTGTCATCTAGGGTAGCATGTGGAAGTTTTGTTAGTTCATGGTGTCTCTATGACATGATTTGGCCAGACAAATAAAGTACCTCACGGCCTATAGATGACTCCTGACAGTAAAAACAGAGGAAGTCATTGAAAACTTGGTTTGAATGGCTCTGAGCACTACGGGACTTAACAACTGAGGTCATCAGTCCCCTAGAACTTAGAACTACTTAAACCTAACTAACGTAAGGACATCACACACATCCCTGCCCGAGGCAGGATTCGAACTTGCGACCATAGCGGTCACACGGTTCCAGACTGAAGTGCCTAGAACCGCTCGGCCACTTCGGCCGGCATTGAAAGCTTGATTTTACATTAAACCTTACACTGCAAGAAATCCTTGAAACATTTATCTGCTGACATAGTTTTTTTCCCCTAGGTTTTTACATGCTACCCAACCCATCCATTATGGTGTTGGAAGGAATTATCCCAACAGTATTTTATTCCAGATAGTAAGGAATATGATTACCATCTTGTTGTCTGTTTATTTGTAAATTGCTGTTGTGTTTGTTATGCTTTGATGTCACCACTTTCCCACCACCACCACCAACAACAACAACAACAACAACAACAACAACCCACAAGAATTGGTGTTAAAGGTGTCTCATTTCTACTAATTAGTTTCCGGCACTATGTCACATGCTTCAGGTGTTTCATACCTGTCCTGGAGCATATGTATACATGTCTACGCATTCATATATTTAAAAGTGTTAAGATTACCAATTCTCACATATAAACCCGTAGCCTCAGTAAGTGCCATTATAACACTTGTATATGTATGTAACACAATATGTCTAGAAACACAGTTTTGAGTGTTGTCTCTTTAAGTGGTGAGACATCTTATTATGGAGTATCCCAGTAATTATTGAACATGTTTACATGACAAATATTATGTAATTAGTACAATATATTCACTGTACTGTGCAAAGGTAATTTTTCCTCCCCAACCCTTGAGAGCATGTGAAACATTTATGTGCCACTGACTGTAATCAAAATAAATAATATATACAATGTTTGTATTTTATTTCTTCAATGAAATAAATTTGTTTGTGCAGGAAACATTGCAGTTTTTCCAGTCATCTTGGTCCACTGATCGCAGTCAGCACAATGAGAAGGCTTTGCTGTACCTGTTGAAACTTTTTTATCAGTTAGTTCAGCACAAAAATGGTGTCTTTATTGTGGATTCAGGACTGACAACAAAACATCTGATTAATATTTTAGAGAAGCACAGTCTTCCAGATAGTGTTTTATCAGTTGTTCTAGACATAGGGGCATGCTTGCTTCTTTCTTCCCAGCTAAGACTTTCTCAAGAACACGCTAGTTTGCTTTTACTGAAGGTAAGTGCTTTAACATGAGGAAGTGTACATATATTTTTGAACTGTTCACATTTTCTAGTTGAAGAAGATGAAATATCAAAAACAAAGCGTAGTCACTTAAAAATGTGTGTTCTGTAATAAAACTATAAATCTTTGATAACTGTGTCCCTCTTAAGTTTAGTGTAATACATCTTATTTTTAATCATTTTATGTTAAGTTTTTCTAATTCTTAGCCTCATTAAATTTCACATATTGTTCAAAACTAATCGATTTATTTTGACATGCAGCTTCCTTTTTTACGTGGCTGAACATTTTGAAAGGGTCCTGTCAATTGAAATTTGCCAGCCATGCACATTTCCTTAACTTGCAATTCACTACTCTGTTCGTGAGTGTATGAACAGTTACAGAAATCCATTTTTCCATTAGATTGATCTGTATGTTCTTAGACAGTATCAAAATAATGAATTGACACTCTAATTAAAACATATACAACACACTGATTTTACTGAAAATCTTCATATATTCCAAAAAATAAAACTTGTACCTCAGGTTGACATAGGTTTCACATTAAAAAACTATGCTTGACACTGCCTCTGATGTGGTCCCAAGCAAATGCCTTAAATAACTTTACAGTAGTATGGAACAAAGTCTCACATTGTTGGTTTCATGTTTTCTACAAAATTACAATTAAAGTTAATTTGATGAATTTAGTAATGGAAGAAGCATTGTTCTGACATAAAGTTCTACACTTGTTAGTAATTATATCAATCCATTAATACTGCAGTGCATAAATTTGCAGTGCTGATTACATAAACAATGACGCACACTAAAATATGAATTACAACAACATTACGCTGTTTTAAAAGATGCTAAAATGCTGATCATGAAATCTAATAGCTGGTGTATGTCTATGCTTAGGCAATGGTGATGTGCTTTGAAATTTAATAATTACATTAATACATTACTATTTCAATTGAAATCAGTAAATGGTTATTTCATCAGTACAGTGTATGCACTGAGATCAAGACTGTAAGTTGTGTGTAATAAAGGGATACAAAACCTGATATAAGGATTGTAAACTTTAGTTAATCTAAAATAAAAATTGTAGTGATACATTCTGAATATGCAATCCCATTCTGCTGTATTACCAGTCATAACTCTCATAACCACCCTCACCCCCCACAAAAAATTATTCTTGACTGCAGAGTCAAAAAACACACTGTTCATTTTCTGGCAAATATTAATTCAAATTTATCATCATTTATTTAAGTTGTGGATGATTTATAAATGCATTAAATACTGTTACTAAGTTGTCAGCATGTTGTTCATGCATGAAAGCAATATTTTACATACTTTCAGTTTTAAATTGCTATGGTTATACTAGTTGCCTTTCTTTAAATAGTGATGTCATAGTTCCTTATTGTATTGTCATTCATATGTAATATTTTCAACATAAACCAACACATTAATACCAAATTTTCAGATTCTTGGCGTGCCACGTCCCACTTTGTGGTTGGAATTCACTCGCAAGATAATGACGTATTCAGGGTTTGACACTCTGGTTTTACCGCGTCTTCTCCAGTACTGTAATTCTTGTTTGCCATCAAATGAGGATTGTCACCGAGTCTTATATGTTTTAACCCAGCTGTTATTATATAAGGCTCCTCTTTGTGCTTCTGGTTGTGATCTGGAAAAGTGGCATGTGTATCCACTCAACTTTGCACAGTTTGAAAGGTAACTACTTGGGAAAAAAATGTTACATTTGAATCTACATTTCCTATGACCTGGACTCTTTTATGGAAAATCACTAAATAATATTTGCATGGTACAGTGAGGTATGAGTTCAGATGAATAAGAAATCATTAGAACAGACACAGACAAACAACTGCTCAGAAAGCTGTTCAGTGTTTGTATTTATGTTAATGCAATAAAACTTTAACAGCATCCTGCTTGATAAGATAACTTTTTTCAAGTACACAACTGGGGTAGTTGGTGACAGATATGACTACATGTAGGAAGTTTTCAGTCCATGACTTAAAGGAACTGTTGCCTTACTAGAACAGTATACTAAGACATTTTGACCAGGCATGGAAGAGAGATAACGAGTTAGTAGAGAAGGTATTTTACAACGAGCCACATACACTTCATATTCTGATGAGCAGGGTTTCATCATATAATTATTAATTTTCTTACCCCTTAACAATTTTTTTCAAATTATGCTCCAAATAAAAATATTTTTTTATTAATGAAAAATGTCCTGTAACAAATGACATTTCATATAGTCAGCTAAAGGTGGCTTTTAAAGCTGAAAATAATAAGTTACAAAGTTCTGAAGATCGCCAATAATAAATTCCTAAGTATACTTGTGTATTGGACTTTGACTAAAATATCCTGAAACTTGAAGTCTTTTTTTAGTTCCTGTGTAGCTAAGAAGTCCAACCATGTGCTTCACAATGGTTTCCTGTGAACATAAATCATGGAGAAACTTGCTGGAGCACAGTGGATGAATGTATCTCATACCACTGGCAAGCACTTGTCACTCAACTGACAAACTGTCATCACTTTCAGTCTCTATTGAAGTAACAGCACATTCTTCTTCACTTTCTGAGCTGCTAAATTCAATGTCCAAATCAGGATCACTACAGCAATACTGTTTTGAAATCATTGCCTAAACAACAATAAAGTAGAGAATCTAAAAGTGCACATTTTTTTGTTGAGTATCCAAAGCTGCACACAGTAAAGATGACATCTAGTGACAACCTCCACAACCAAAACACAACAGCCCAACTACAAATGTAGTACCAGGTGCTCTCCAGCCACTGAACATCTAACTGTCAGTGCTGAAACAACCGGAGTATAAATGGAGTTTTATTTTTTCGAAAATCTCTTCTTCAGTTGCCTTAGTATACTCAAGATTTTAAGTTTCTGTCAAAATAATAAAAATTAGGTAGCTCAGGGGTTTGTGTTAAGGGGTTAATCTTGCTTTACAAAAATAAGTTCACACTGATCAGCTGAATATTTCTAAATCCAAAGCTGCACCCAATCCAGTGCCATCAAAGTATCTCACATCAAAAATCTGTAATCAGCAAATGCTGCTTAAATCAAACAATGGAAAATCCAGGATGGAATGTAACAATACTTCGACAGTTGCTACTCGCCAT
This sequence comes from Schistocerca americana, assembly GCF_021461395.2. Taxonomy (NCBI): domain Eukaryota; kingdom Metazoa; phylum Arthropoda; class Insecta; order Orthoptera; family Acrididae; genus Schistocerca; species Schistocerca americana. The sequence goes on along the minus strand of NC_060119.1, from coordinate 278,394,638 downwards.
ATAGCGGAGATGCTGAGTCACGATAGGCACAGTAAAAAGATTCACACAATCATAGCTTTTGGCCATTAAGGCCTTTGTCAGCAGTAGACACACATACACACACGCACACACACACTTAACAAGCGCAACTTGCATACACGTCTACAGTCTCAGAAAGCTGAAACTACACTGTGAGCAGCAGCATCAGTGCATGAAGGGAGTGGCAGATGGGTGGGGGTAAGGAGGAGGCTGGGGCATGGAGGGAGGGAGGGATACCCCATCCATATCAAACCTACTAACCACCAGCAATACCTCCACTTCGACAGCTGCCACCCGTTTCATACCAAGAAGTCCCTTCCATACAGCCTAGCCACCCATGGTCGTCGCATCTGCAGTGACGAGCAGTCTCTCTCTAAATATACCGAGGGCCTCACTGAAGCCTTCACTGACCATAATTATCCTCCCATCCTTGTACAAAAACAAATCTCCTGTGCCTTATCTTTCCAGTCTCCCACCACCTCCCAAAGTCCCACAGTCCAGCCACAGAGGAGCATTCCCCTCGTAACTCAGTACCATCCGGGACTGGACCAACTGAATTACATTCTCCGCCAGGGTTTTGATTACCTCTCGTCATGCCTTGAAATGGGAAATGTCCTACCCACTATCCTTCCCACCCCTCCTATCGTGGTATTTCGCCGTCCACTGAACCTACACAATATACTCGTCCATCCTTACACAACCCCTGCTCCCAATCCCTTACCTCATGGCTCATACCCCTGTAATAGACCTAGATGCAAGACCTGTCCCATACATCCTCCTACCACCACCTACTCCAGTCCGGTCACTAACATCACCTATCCCATCTAAGGCAGGGCTACCTGTGAAACCAGTCATGTGATTTACAAGCTAAGCTGCAACCACTGTGCTGCATTCTATGTAGGCATGACAACCAACAAGCTGTCTATCCGCATGAACGGCCACTGACAAACTGTGGCCAAAAAACAAGTGGACCACCCTGCAGCTGAATACGCTGCCAAACATGATACCCCTCATCTCAATGACTACTTCACAGCCTGTGCCATATGGATCCTTCCCACCCACACCAGCTTTTCTGAATTGCACAGTTGGGAACTTTCCCTGCAATACATCCTACGTTCCCGTAACCCTCTTGACCTCAACCTTCGTTAGTCACTGTCCTCATCCATCCAGCCCCCTCCCTGTTCCCATTCCAGCTCTGCCCAGCTGTCATTTCACTGCCACTCCCAGTCTTTTAATTTCTTCTTTTTATTTTTATTTCTCTCCTTTCTGCTACTCACCCCCTCCCCCCTCCGCACCTTCTCTCCTGCCCTCCGTCTAAACTGCAACATTTCACTGTCCGCCACTCCCACCATACTATCTCTCCCCCTACCTGCCACAGCCTCCTCCTTAGCCCCACCCACTCGCCACTCCCATCCCTGGTGCTGCTGCTTGCAGCGTAGTTTCAGCTCTCTGAGACTGCAGAAGTGTGTGCAAGTTGCGCTTGTGTGAGTGTGAAAGTGTGTGTGTGTGTGTGTGTGTGTGTGTGTGTGTGTGTGTGTTTGTATGTTTGTCTACTGCTGACAAAGGCCTTAATGGCCGAAAGCTATGATTGTGTGAATCTTTTTATTGTGCCTATCACGAGTCAGCATCTCTGCTGTATGGTAAGTACAACTTTCCTTCTCTCGTATTGTTACAAATGCTGCTTAAGTCAGTTTCAGTAGCTTTTCTCTGTGATGCTGAGGAATAAATGTTTTAAGTTGATAGAAAAACTTTTGAAAGTGATTTGTTCTGTGTCCAATTTACTATAACGCTTTCATTATTGGAGCATTGAGTGTTAGAGCTACAAATTTTTGTCTGTAAGTCCTCATATGTAATGTTATTCTGAGCTCTTCGCAGAGTTAGAAATATGTACATGGTGTAGAATGCTTTGGTATTGGAATTGGCTGATCCAGGGCTCTCTAAGCAAGAACTTGCTCCCAGGTAGACAAGGAACAAAACATTTCTTAACAATATCACTAAATCATACTTGTCATTTCTGTAGTAAATTGCTATTTGAGTTAAACTCAAGAAAGGTCATGACAAATTCTGTTGGTGAATATAGCTGTGCCTGTTCAAGCACTTTAGTGGTCTGATAACAAACCAAAACTATTCATTGTGGCAGGCAAGTTCACTAACTGTAAAAAGGTAAAGAAAGTTTATGTCCAGATGGACCACTGAGAATGATAGCTGTCAAAGAATGCAAACACAATGCGAATACATTAAATGCCCCAAAGTACTGGCACTACAGCTTTGTGAGCTCAAGTTGCAGTGTAGTGTAGCAGTACAGTGCCCGGCTGGCAGCTTGAGGTAGGCTCTGTAGGCAGTGGTCTCTAGGCTGCAGAATAATGTATTACAGTCTATTTGCGGCCACGTCGTAGGGTGGAAGCAAATAGATCCACATTAGCTGCACCTCGTAGGTGCATTGTTAATGAGATAGCAGTGGTGGTATCCTGAGGTGCACTTGATGAGATGCCATGGTGGTGGTTGTAGTTCAGAACATGTACTGTTTTTGGCCCTTGTTTCCATGGTCCCTGAGAGCAGATATCAAGACATGTCCAAGAATGTACTGCCATGTAGTATGAGAAGGCAACATCCTTGTGCAATGAACGTGACCTGTATATGCATGTGATTTTTTTTTTTCTTGTATTATTCCTCTGTGAGTATAGCAGTGTCACATTAGAAAATTATCTGTCTTATATCTGTAGCCAGTTTTGAAGGAATTATTTTTTCAGATTTTTTTTTTCTCCCTCCCCCCCCCCCCTCCCCCCCCTCCCCCCTTTGCAGTCTTGGTAAATATTGTGATACTTCCTACTATCTCCATGTAGTGTTTGTGTGTATGACTCCCAACATGAATATCAGATGACACTGAAATAATTACAGTTGATGTCAGTGTAGTGCCTGCCCAGAGACAGAGCTTTCTGTCAGTTCTTTTCTATTCTTCATTGCTGATTGTTGTAATGGATGTAACAGGAAGGGCAGAGATTGTGACATGTATTTCTTGGTGGTATCTGAAGGAATCGTCTCTTTTGTATACTGGCAAAGCTGAACAGCATAGGTTTTTTTTTCCCCACCATCAGAAAGTGTCCAGTGCAGCATCCATACAGTTCTTCTTTCCATGTGGACTGGTTGTTAGTGATGTTCACTTGAATGACTGTATAAATTTCACACAACTTAGCATTTACCTATCATCTCTACCGGTCTTCCAATAATGTGCCTCTATCTAAAATTAATGAGACACTGAAAAGATCTCAGCACTTTCTAGCTTAACCTTTGTAACACAATTGTGATTTAAACATATATTCCATGTATAATTGAAGTAGATTCAAAACTTATGATCTGTTCATTCTTGCAGGTTAAAAACTCGCCAGTCACTTGTGAAAGCAACATTCTGTGATTTTGTTATTGACATATTACAATTTAAAACAGCTGAAGAATTGGCTTCCCATTTTGAAGACTGTGTTTGTGCATTGATTTGTCTTCCTCATCTGATTCCTCAAAAGACAGATGAGAAATTTATAAGTGCTCTCATTCATTTGGCATTCAAATTTTTGTGTCAAAGCTCTGTTAACAACAACAGCATGGAAGTATCAGAGGAAGAAAGAGGAGAAATGTCAAGAGATGCTCAAGACTTTGCCACTCCACAGAGTAACATATTAAATGAGGAGCAACTATTGTATTTCATCTGTCTTGCTATAGAAACAATGGTACATATAATGAGAGGAGACAAGCTGGAAGATATCCTGAAACTTGAAGTAATAGATGACTTATTACCATATGCATGTAAACCAAGGTTTGTAAATGCATTGCGAGCAATTGACATATATCTAACTGCAATCAATATTAGTAAAAAGGATGATGATGTCCGTCTTACACTCCTGAAAAAATTACATAACAAACTGGAAAGGAATCTTTCTTCACCATTTCACAAGGTAAGCAGGCATTGTTTTTGTGGTTAGGTTGCACAGTTAGAAAAGAGAATGACTCCTCAGCATGTCATGATATTTTACTTCTTTCGAAGTGTTTCGTTGTATTATTATAAACAATTAAAATAAAAAAATCCAAATATTACAAGATTTGAACTCAGATTCAAAATTGTTTTGGAAACACTTTTAAGATATTAGTATTGAAATTGTGTTGCTTGAGGCTTTCCCAATGGACTATTTGTTGAAATGGCTCTCTGACGAGACACTAGATGTTGTTGTGAAATCCTAGTTTTCATTGATAAAAATGACGAACCATCACACTTGAAAATGTACATCAGTTGTGCCAATGAAATACTTTGGGAATTTCACATGCAACCTTGTAGATCTTTTTGAAAATAAAAAAAATGCAGCCTTGTAGGTTCAACAGTGCATATTACCTTTATTTCTGTATGGTGTGTGTTATAATTAATAATTTCATTCTATAGTTGTCTTAATTTTTAAGTGCAGATTTAAATTCTCAATTGTGTGTAACACACTTTCACAGGTCCGGTTCCTTACAGCCCATATATTTACTCTATTTGAAAGTGAATCAAAAGAGTCTGAAACATTGAATAACAATGTTCCAACATCCGTCTTCCATCTTTGTTTCACTTCAGAGTCGATACCACCAACTGTTCAAGATTATAGACAGAAATTGCAACATATGCAGAATTTGGAATATGAAGCTACAAGAGTTTCTCTGTCACAGAATTGTGACTTTAATAAGGTAATAAATTATTAAAATTTTCAGAAGTAATAAATTTACATACTAATTATTTCATATGACTAACATTCACATTGGTTATTTAATAAATTTTATATTTTGTGTGTGTATGTTTGGTGCCTTATTTTACTGAATAATACAGGAAGGCCAGTATCAAATACTGATATGTTGTTGTTGTTGTTGTGGTATTCAGTCCAAAGACTGGTTTGATGCAGCTCCCCATGCTACTCTATCCTGTGCAAGCCTTTTCATCTCTGAGTGACTACTGGAACCTAAATCCTTCTGAATCTGCTTACTGTTACATCTCTAGGCCTCCCTACACAATTTTTGCTCCCCACACTTCCCTCCAGCACTATTTTTGCTCCCCACACTTCCCTCCAGCACTAAATTGGTGATCCCTTGATGCCTCAGAATGTGTCCTACCAATGGATCCCTTCTTGAAGTCAGGTTGTACCACAAATTTCTCTTCTCCCCAATTCTGTTCAGTACCACCTCATTAGTTACATGATCTACTCATCTAATCTTCAGCATTCTTCTGTAGCACCACATCTCAAAAACTTCTATTCTCTTTTTGTCTGAATTGTTTATTGTCCATGTTTCACTTTCATACATTGCTACACTCCATACAAATACTTTCAGAAAGCAGTTCCTTCAATGTTAACTAGTTTCTGTTCTTCAGACATGCTATTGAAAAGTTCTTATTAATTAAAGAAAGGTCATAATATACATAAAATGCATTTAAAAATGAAAATCATAATATGTGTAAAAATCCGTTTTCAAATAAAACCTTGTTATTCTTAAAAATTCATTAGATATTCGGTTTTTGAGTGTAATGGTTCAGCTATGGTCGTCTCATATGGTCAACACTTTGTGTTGAGCAAAATGCACACAGAGAACAGTACACATATTGGGAAGACCTTTTTTGTACTAGTTCTCAGACAAAGCAAATATGTAAAACCAACCAAAATATTAATCCACACCAGCCTAGTTCCACAAGCAAGATCATTTAAAAGTAGATGGTCAGAACTGAAATAGAGAGCATAAAGACTGAACACAGTGGATTCTGCTAGCTGTGGTCCTGCTCAGCTCCAGTAAATTGTCCCTGAGACCCTGGGATGACAAGATGTGATGTGACATAGCAGCTAGGAGTTTGTCATTTGTTTGTAGAACCACTCTTGCAGTAAACCCCCTGTTCTGCTGTACCATTTGTAGGGAAAGCTGCTAACTCACTGCCAAAAGTGACAAATACAGGATCTACATCTACATTTATACTCCGCAAGCCACCCAACGTTGTGTGGCGGAGGGCACTTTACGTGCCACTGTCATTACCTCCCTTTCTTGTTCCAGTAGGGTATGGTTTGCGGGAAGAACGACTGTCTGAAAGCCTCTGTGCGCACTCGAATCTCTCTAATTTTACATTCGTGATCTCCTCGGGAGGTATAAGTAGGGGGAAGCAATATATTCGATACCTCATCCAGAAACGCACTCTCTCGAAACCTGGCGAGCAAGCTACACCGCGATGCAGAGCGCCTCTCTTGCAGAGTCTGCCACTTGAGTTTGCTAAACATCTCCGTAACGCCATCACGGTTGCCAAATAGCTCTGTGACGAAACACGCCGCTCTTCTTTGGATCTTCTCTATCTCCTCCGTCAACCCGATCTGGTACAGATCCCACACTGATGAGCAATACTTAAGTGTAGGTCGAATGAGTGTTTTGTAAGCCACCTCCTTTGTTGATGGACTACATTTTCTAAGGACTCTCCCAATGAATCTCAACCTGGTACCCGCCGTACCGACAATTAATTTTATATGATCATCCCACTGCAAATCGTTCCGCACGCATACTCCCAGATATTTTACAGAAGTAACTGCTACCAGTGTTTGTTCTGCTATCATATAATCATACAATAAAGGCTCCTGCCACTCCATGCCCCAAGTGCCTATCCGCTGCAGATCTTCCTGCATTTCGCTACAATTTTCTAATGCTGCAACTTCTCTGTATACTACAGCATCATCCGCGAAAAGCCGCATGGAACTTCCGACACTATCTACTAGGTCATTTATATATATTGTGAAAATATCTGCTGGAACTGCTTCTGCTCTAGCCAGTGATGGTAGTAGTGCAAATTGTGGTATCAGTGTCCAGTTGATTAGCATTGTGTCAGTGACTGCATGGCGCACTGATGTGATGGTGATCAAATTCACTGGTTGTAATGAGTAGTCAGATGATGTTATATACTGTCAGAATAGGAGTTGCTTCTGGTGCTGACATTTCCTGGAAGCCTTCAGTCTCTACAGAGAACCTTAGTCTTATGCACAGCAATTGCATGTACCACAATTGCACTGTGTGTGTGCATTTGGAAGAGAAGTGGGAGAAAAAAGTAGAAATATATCTGGGTGAAGCTGGGGGTTTTAGGACAGGACGATAAAAGCATTCAACAAAAGTGGAGGACGTCAAGTCATACATAAATTACTTAAGAATGGATGAGCATACGTTTCAGTTCAGTGAAGTGTCTCAGCATATCACAAAGCACAATACTCACTGCTATATCTGTAGAAGACGGGCTCACAATAACACTTTGATTTCTTGCTGCAGGAAAGAGGTACTCTAGCTTACAGTACAGCACTTGAATACTACAGTGCAAATTAACTAAAATAATACCTGAAATGTGTGAAGCACTTTATAAAGCACTAAAGGCCAATATCTGAAAGTAAATAAATGTTCAATACATTTTATGTGAATTAAGAACTATTTTTATTTTAGATCAAAGTAATAATTACATTTTGTGTCCCACAACTACAAAATTAATAGAAATGTTTGAAGCTGTTGAGGCACTTTACAATATGAGGCATCCTGAGTACAAAAATAGACAGTTTTATGTAGATACGTCCTTTTTGCTTTCTCGTGAAAGTAGCTTGAGCGGAGACCATCACTTTTCTTTTTATGTCATCAGCCGTGGACCCGGGCCGTATCTCACAACTAATGATCTCCGCAGTTGTTTTCTAGCTCTCCAGTCTCCTTAATCTATTTTTGTACTCAGGGTGCCACACGTTGTAAAGCGCCTCGTCAGATTTATACATTTCTATTAATTTTGTAGTTGACGGCACACACAAATTAAACTTCACAGCCATGTTTACAAGCACACTACTGGTGACAGAGCACTGTAGCGATGCTAGCGCTCCAAATAGTAACATTTCACACTGCAGTGAACAGAAGACAAGCGACTTTTATGATCAAATCTGCAGCGAGGCCCTAGTTTTGATCATATTGAACTGACGACAGGTGAGATTTGACAAAGTTCCGTATTACACCATCAAATTTCTTTGACATGAATATTCAACATATCAACTTTCACAAAGAAATATGATAGTGTAATACTGGCCTTATTGATTGTTGGTCAGTAAACATTGCTTTGAGCCAGAATTTTCATACAGGTGGTACCTCAGTGACTCATAAGGAGCAGTAATGAAACCTTGGACTGAAGTTTGTGTTGAATTAACACTCAGTTGGTGTCATGTTCAACTCTGGCAACAGGACTCCATCTTGGGGCATAAGGTGATGTTCAATGCAAAGTATGCCCTTGATGATGATTTCATCAGGGATGATAGACATTGTGCTCACACAGACAGTGTCCTTTTTATTACTTCACGTAGTATGACATCTTTCCATGTTTTTTCGTGCAAGTACAGAGGCAACGATTGGAAAGTCTTCCAACACATGGAATGCACATGAGTCAATTTGAAATAAGATGTCTTCCTGCTGATCTAAATCAAGAACGGGGTCTGCTGATATTCTGAAAATGGTGTCTGTGTTGGCGTGGTTTGATATTGACTTGTAAATGATCTGATGACTGTAGTATGACACAAATAAAGCCCACCTTCGTAAGTGCTGTGCTGTTTTATTCAGCATTGATGACCGAGAGCCAAATAATACTAGTAAATGTTTGTAAGGTAATTGGACATATAAAGAAATACATTCACCATGTGGCAGCAAAACACACTTATAAAAGAGTATAATTAGGTGAGCTGTCGGAGCCAGTGGCTCCTTCTTCAGGCAGAAGGGTGAAGAGGAAGAAAGAGGGGTGAAAGAAAAGGACTGGAGAGATCTAGGAAAAAGGGGTAGATTTTGGTAAAGTTATCCAGAACCGCAGGTCAGGGGAGACTTACCGGGCGGGATGAGAAGGAAAGACTGATTGTTGGGGACTGCACCATAAGAGATTTGAAAACCTGAGAGTTTAAAGGTGGAAGACAGGGTAAATGCAAGACAGAGATCACTACTGAAATACCTGTGCACAAGTTAATAAGAGCGAAAAGCTGCATTTGAATTCAGATTAACTGTTTCAATAATTGTAAATCAGATGGTGCAGACGATGTGCACACCAAATATATCATCTGCATCACAAGATTCAATAATGAATGGCTGTTTCCTTGTCAACCATTTATATAGGAGTTCTACATGAATTTCCCCTCTTATGTGTATTAACTGTCCACTTATAGCTTTACTGTTACGAGTGTACAGAGAGTCAAAATGTGCTTTAAATTGTCAGGGAAGCCAATGCACCTGTATCTGCTTGAAATGTTGTTATTTTTCCCATAATCTACGCGTTAATTAGTCACTTTTGAGGGTTTCCTGTCTCAGTGTTCCGTAATGGTTCAATTGCATAGTCATTGTGTATTTTGCATGCACTTCATGAGCTACAAACAGTTAGTATATGTACATGTTTGGTGCAATGGAACCAAACTTATTTTATGGGGGCAACAGTGGTGTAAAGTATGGTGTTTTTACTACCTGGAAATGGTGTTGCTACATTGTTAAAATGGTTTTTATTTTCCGTCTCCAGATCTAGTGCTGCACAAGAGAACCATGCATTCTCTCTCAGTGCATGGTCCTCCTGTGTAGCATGTGAATCTGATGATGACTGCCTGAGGGGGTGGAAACAGTTATATGAAAATATAATTGTAACTGTGTCAGAAAATAAAGATGTTTAAGATTATGTGTAGAACAGTCTGGGAAAGGTAGCAATGGTTTTATCCCAGGGTCTACAGTGGAGGACACGTAACTGAAACTGGCTATTTATGTGTTACTATGTGGTGGCAATCCATGTCAGAGACTTCAGTAAAAGTTGTTTTTTCCAATCATGTCTTCTTTGCTGTCATGCTTCTTCTCTTTATCTGGTTTAGTTGAGTGGACTGTGGAAGTGTCATTGAGTTCTAGCCACTGTTTTTAGTTTCCCTAGCTAACTCACACATTGTGCAATTATAGGATGTTGTTTAGTGATATATCAGAGAGGCATAGTTATTGTGTATGAGTATTGTTAAATGACTGGAATCATATTTTAGATAAATAGGTTTTAATCCACACTTGACTGTCCCAATTTAAGTTCTGGCTGAGAAGATTCCTTGAAAAATAACATGGCATTTTTTCCTTCCCCATACTTGACCTATGTTTGCTTCTGTTCCATTGCTAATTACCTCATCCACAATGGGCCATGAAGCTCTAATCTTTCACATTTCCTTCATTGTTCCTTGGGACTGAAAACAGTTCCACTCACTCACCTGGACTCACTGCCATAACTGTGAATGAGTACCGCGTTCTGAGGCTGGAAAGGTGGAAATTTCTCATGACTACAAATGCACTCCAAGCAGCCCACTCCTCACCGTTTGCTCTTGTAACCTCTTTTTACCCATCTTTTATTTCCTTATAGAAGAAAAAGGGTAGGCCCTCATAAACATTAGTTCATTTTAGCCATGCCGTTCTAGCTGTAATTGGGGCAGGGGAATCCCAGTTGAGAGTAGTAACTTGTCTCACAGCACATTATTTTACAATTTGCACACTTGCACAAGAAGGCAGTCAGAGCAATGAGAACAGCTTGTGGGTCTGCAGGGAATGACATTGTTTAGCAGTTAGTGTTTTGTATATTTCACAGTATATTCATTTCGTCGGTGAGCTTTATCAACATACTCATTAGTGTGTTGAACTTTTTACATTGAAGGTAATCATTAAGTTCTTGTGCACCTGTAAGCATTTACTTTCATGATCTTCAGTCACCAGTAATATAAGAAAATTTTATACTGTAATCGTATTTTAGTATTCAAACATTTTTGTTTGTTCTTCATAGACATTGTGAAGCTACACTGTCTCCATTTCAAGGTCTGAAATTAAACATAGAATGAATAAAGTGTAACAAAAAGGAAACACAAATTACGGGATAAGAATTGGCAGTTTCATGATAGCTGGACTAAAAAATATTTTTTGTGCAGTTGTTGTATAATTTCATTTGCCATATTTGTGGAAGTTTTGCAGCCACCCCAGAGTAATACAAATTAAAGAGAACTGCAAAAGACTACTTTCTGCATTATTTAAGCCATAAGAAAGACTACATAAACAGAAATTTTCTTCCTTGAAACAAAGATTGGCATGTCAGCAAGTGATGTCAGAAAACTTGTTAAAAATTCTGAAATTGCAACAGAAATAAGTTTTGAAACCTCTCACCTTGTTGCAAACAGCTGTCAGCTATTTACAGACAAAGATTTTGTCAAAAATTGATTCAAGATAGCTTCTAAAAAAATGTGCCCAAAATCAGTTAAATTTTTTGAATAAAATTCAGTTAAGGCAGAGGAGAATTACTGCAATGGTGGCAAATATAAAGGATCAGTTAAAAAATTTCTCAAAGAAATTTTCATACTATGCAGTGGTTTTTGATGAATCATTGACATCATGTCTATCCAACATTTCTCATTCGCTTCTGCGTGAGGCATCAGCTGTCCATACTTGTGGTTCCATCTTGAGGTATCAACTTTGACATGGAACTTAGTTCTTCAGATGTCACCATAAAAATTATCTGTGAATTAAAAAATTCAGGTTGGTTATGTGACTCAAAATTTTGACTGCTCATTACTTAAAAACATTAAATTTGTTGCTTCAAGACAGAAAACAATTGATTACTCAACTTTATAGCCACATCACATTTTTTCCTTGTAATTTAGACCTGGTAGAGCCCGACCTTGGGGAAGATCAATTAGGATTCTGTAGAAATGTTGGAACATGTGAGGCAATACTGACCCTAAAACTTATCTTAGAAGCTAGATTAAGGAAAGGCAAAACTATGTTTCTAGCATTTGTGGACTTATAGAAAGCTTTTGACAATGTTGTCTGGAATACGCTCTTTCAAATTCTGAAGGTGGCAGGGGTCAAATACAGGAAGTGAAAGTCTATTTACAATTTGTACAGAAACCAGATGGCAGTTATAAGAGTTGAGGGGCATAAAAGGGAAGCTGTGATTGGGAAGGAAGTGAGACAGGCTTGTAGCCTATCCCAGATGTTATTCAGTCTATACATTGAGCAAGCAGTAAAGGAAACTAGAGAAAAATTTGGAGTAGGAATTAAAATCCATGAAGAAGAAATAAAAACTTTGAGGTTTGCTGATGACATTGTAATTCTGTCAGAGACAGCAAAGGACCTGGAAGAGCAGCTGAACAGAATGGACACTGTTTTGAAAGGAGGATACAAGATGAACATCAACAAAAGCAGAACAAGGATAATGGAATGTAGTATAATTAAATCAGGTGATGCTGAGAGAATTAGATTAGGAAATGAGACACTTAAAGTAGTAAAGGAGTTTTGCTATTTGGGGAGCAAAATAACTGATGATGGTCGAAGTAGAGAGGATATAAAATGTAGACTGGCAATGGGAAGGAAAGCATTTCTGAAGAAGAGAAATTTGTTGACATCGAGTATAGTTTACTTAAGTGTCAGGAAGTTGTTTCTGAAAGTATTTGTATGGAGTGTAACCATGTATGGAAGTGAAACATGGACGATAAATAGTTTAGATAAGAAGAGAATAGAAGCTTTAGAAATGTGGTGCTACAGAAGAATGCTGAAGATTAGACGGGGAGATCAAGTAACTAAAGAGGAGGTACTGAATAGAATTGGGGGAGTTGAGGAATTTGTGCCACAACTTGTCTAGAAGAAGAGATCGTTTGGTAACACATGTTCTGAGGCATCAAGGGATCACCAGTTTAGTATAGGAGGGCACTGTGGAGGGTAAAAATTGTAGAGGGAGACCAAGAGATGAATACAGTAAGTAGATTCATTTGAGGTACGTAGGTTCCAGTAGTTACTCAGAGATGAAAAGGTTTGCACAGGATAGAGTAACATGGGGAGCTGCAGCAAACCAATCTTTGGACTGAAGACCACAACAATAACAATTTCAATCTATTTCAAACCCAGCTGAATTCAAGTAATTATGTACACTTTCCTAGCTACAAGAAAGTCTCAGAAAAATTTAAAGTCATCTCTAAGAGTATGTGTGATGAAAAAGTTGATTACTTAAAGCAGCCTTTAAGGCTCATTTTTCTGATTTTCACAAGAAAAAGCCATTGCTACATTTATTTAGCAACCATTTTGCTACAATATTCACCAGATGTTCAGCTGTAACTTTTCAACAAGCAAAATGATGAAATATTGTGAATTAAATTCCGTTGAATTTCTGTTGTGTCAATGAAAGAATTAAAAGTTATTGATAGATAAAGTACTAAAATGTGTTAACTAGCCTCCTTGAGTCAACTTATTGTATATCTGAACAAGCTTTTTCCAGAACAAACATTAAAAAATCAAAAAGTAGGAACCACTTTAGGAATAACAATTCGGGCAGTTTTGCTCTTGTGTAGGACAAAACTTGAGTCAAATCTCAAAGCAGTTGTGAAATCAATGAAGTATCATGTTTCAAATTAACTAGTGTACATAATATTTCTGTCAAAGGAAATCATTGTAATTATATTTGTTACATAGAATGAATGTTTGTGAAACAGTTGATATGAACTAAGTGCATATGGGCTTCTCCTCCCACCTCCCTGACCCTTACAGTCATAGCGAGGCGTTAGGGCCCTGCAGTATTAGCATGTATATGCAACCTAGTGTAGATCTATGCTGTTGCATCTGCAATGTAGTGGGTTCATTAGAGTTACTGGAAACTGATCCTGTAGTAGAAAACAGGCTCTCACTGAGCTGCAAAATTGTCATTTTGCCCTAAGTTAGAATCTGGATTTGCATCAGCATTGGAGTTGGCCAGAAGCCTTTGAGTGTGTAACACAACTGGCCACCAGATGCTGGTCCAACTGATCTGATGACACCGAATATGTCTGAAGATGACTAACATAAAGTCAAAACCAGATAAAAGCTAAGTGAACTGTACTTAAATAAAACAGTATATCGAATTATTTTAGCTAAAATTGACTCATTGTCGGTAAAAATTGCCACATAGTTTAGGTGCTAGAAGTATCATTTAAATTCCAGATTTGTAAAATTGACAAATGCCTATTTTATTATGCAGATAGAAATAAAAATTACAATTGCATAAAATGTTATTTTCTATGCATAATACATAAGGGTAGCCCTAAAAATGTTTCATTGTACATGTATACACTCAAGCAACTAAATGAGATGCAATTAAAGCGTGGTATGAGGGATGTTCAGTTCGTAATGCAACACTTTTTTTTTTTCCTGAAAGCGGGTTAGTTTTATTCAGGGTTCGAATATGCCAGATTATTCCCCACTCTTTTGGCTACAAAACCCTACCTTTCAAAATAATCTCAATTCAGTGCGACAGCCTTATACCACCGTAATTGAGGAGCCTGTATGCCTACATGGTACCACTCCACTGGTCAACATCAGAGCCAACAATTTTCAACAAAAAACTGTCATGATCAGCCTTGTAATGCACAAGCAATTCCACACAGATGGTCCTTTGTCACTTTTGATAGTCTTCTGTCATACTTCAAGGAACCCAGCAGGCACACGCCATTTAGTACTCCAGCTGGTGGATGAGTGTGTCAGCACTACCAACAGTGGCATCCAGCTGAACAGCGAAGTGTTTGATTGTGATCCGTTGATCACCTTGAATGAGAGACACATCACATTTCAACATTGTAGGAGTCACATCTGTGTGTGGACAGCCAGCATGCGGTAAATTGAACATATGTGCTTGACCTTGTTGCAGTTATGACGGACACATCAGCCGATGACTCTTTGTGCTTTAGTTCACAGCCATGTGACATTCTGCAGGTTCCTACGAAACTCAGTTACAGCTCTCTGCTTGGAACACACCTCTATTATAGACACCATTTTGAAGGTTACGTATAGCATCGCCACCTATCGGAACTTTGTAAAACTGTAGGGGCTGAAGCAGTAATATTCCACGACGTCCCACAATGAAGTCCACATTTTTCAAACGAAATTGGCCAAGGAAAAAAAAGTGTTGCATTACTCATTGAATGACCCTCTTATTTATCACTTCATTAATGGCAGGAAGTTATTAAATGTAAGTTATTTTGCTTTATTATTAAAGAGTAAGTAAAGAGTGAATTGAAATTGAAAATTTTGGTGCTATTATTATATTTGCAGGTATCAAGCATTAACTGCACAACTATTAGTAAATTACAAACTAATTTGTCATCACTTCTCAAATCCTGCAACATTTTATATTTTTTGAATGTAAAGTGCCACAAGCCCCCCTCCCCCACCTTTAATTATAACCTTTTATTCAGTTGTATTTCTACAGAATGTGTGTTTTTTCAGGTTCCACTACACCACCTGCTTGGCACATTGTATATAAATTTTCAACTTTTGTGGGAACCAACTGGCAAGTTGATTTCTTCGTATGCTCGAGGAATGCAACTTTCAGACTTCTGGTCTGTCTTTGGTGACCAGTTAAGATTGGCTGCAGTTCACATAAAAGCTCCCATGAAGACTGAAGATTTAACTGAAAGCTGCTCTTTGTTCAAAAGTGAGTTAACTTTTTAAGTGGAATCATTTGCCATGAAACAATGAAATGAAATTTGACACTAGTCAACTCATCTACATCCACATTTATACTCCGCAAGCCACCCAACGGTGTGTGGCGGAGGGCACTTTACATGCCACTGTCATTACCTCCCTTTCCTGTTCCAGTCACGTATGGTTCACAGGAAGAACGACTGCCAGAAAGCCTCCGTGCGCGCCGCTCTAATTTTACATTCATGATCTCCTTGGGAAGTATAAGTAGGGGGAAGCAATATATTTGATACCTCATCCAGAAACGCACCCTCTCGAAACCTGGACAGCAAGCTACACCACGATGCAGAGCGCCTCTCTTGCAGGGAGTGCCACTTGAGTTTGCTCAACATCTCCGTAACGCTATCACGCTTACCAAATAACCCTGTGACAAAACGCGCTGCTCTTCTTTGGATCTTCTCTACCTCCTCCGTCAACCCGATTTGGTACGGATCCCACACTGATGAGCAATACTCAAGTATAGGTTGAATGCGTGTTTTGTAAGCCACCTCCTTTGTTGATAGACTACATTTCTAAGGACTCTCCCAATGAATCTCAACCTGACACCCGCCTTACCAACAATTAATTTTATATGATCATTCCACTTCAAATCGTTCCATATGCATACTCCCAGATATTTTACAGAAGTAACTGCTACCAGTGTTTGTTCTGCTATCATATAATCATACAATAAAGGCTCCTTCTTTCTATTTATTCGCAATACATTACATTTGTCTATGTTAAGGGTCAGTTGCCACTCCCTGCACCAATAGTCCAGTCAAATACCTTGCAAGAGGTGGGGTAGAAGAGTTTATTTTTTCAACTCGTTCATATGGTTGGAAATATTAGAAAACCGAGTTTTGCCAACAAAATTTCGCTTGGGAAAACTTTCTGCAGTCAAAAAACTTGGAAAATTTTGGCCTTTTTTCCGTTTTTTTTTTTTTTTTTTTTTTTTTTTCAAAATATCTCAGTTTTGTTTGCTCCTATCGCTATAACGTCTATTTTCTTTTTTAAAGAGCACAAAATTCTCTACAAATTTGATTCTTGCCATTTTTTTCCACTCCCAATATCTAAGTCGCTACAGCGCCTCAAAAAATACCAATTTTTCAAATTTTGAGCATAATGGCAAGATACCTTATTTTTGAACACTATTTTTTCAGTTTCTGTTTATGTAGTATAAATACATTATACATCATGTTATATGTTGGAATTTACCACCTCACTTTCAAGTGTTCAATTTCTCTGTATGCAACATGAGGATTGCTGGGCACCCAACTATTGTGATTCTTATCTTACATCACTACCTGAAGTTCACTATGGGCCACCTCAGCCCTGGTATTTGTAAAACTATAAATATAAAAATACATCATTAAGGGACACACACACACACACACACACACACACACACACACACACACACAAAAAAAAAAAAAAAAAAAAAATTGTCTCAGGAAACTGAACTATTATTAGCTGCAATAGGCAACCTAATAAGATAGGTAATTATTCTTGTGTATAAAAGCCACACAGTTGACATTAAAAATAAGTAGCTTTATTACAATTAAAATGCATTGTCAGTTACTAAAAAATGTTGACAGTTCTGGGTGTGTAATACTTGTAATATCGCACATTAGCGCACTTGAGACAGATATGAGCATCACTTCCAACGTTTTGATGGGCCAGGTACCTCAGTGTCACCAGAAATACCTTGAGTTACGGATTCAGGGTCTGTACCTAGAGTTGATCCCAGATTGACCTCTTCTTTAAACAGCGAGTCAGCCTCAGCAAGTTCGTTGATTTCGTCAGCGGTTTCCTCAACATCCTCCATAACATCTTCTTCACTGTCTTCATACAAAAATTTTGGCACGTTTTCACAGTTGACCCCAATACATTTCTTGCAAATTGAAGAACACTTCAAACCAGCTTTTCTGAAGGAGCACGCTCTGGCACAGTTCAGCTTGCATGAGCATGAAACAATGTGAAGAAGTGCTTCAGGTGCTGGACCTTGGCTCATTATAACGGGTATTGGACCGTGGTCACTGTGATTACAGCCCCATTTCTCAGGAGGTTTCCAGTTTCCCATCCAACTTTGGACTTGTTGGTAAGTCCGCAACGAATGATGTTGTGCAGCATCTAGTGTAGGTGGCAACCGTGCAAGATTCAGTTTGCTTTTTGTGGCAGACTTGGCGAATAGCTGGTACTGCAAATGGTCTAGTGTGTGGGAACTGCTGACACCTCCACTATACAATGCGATAGTAACCAGTTTTGTTGCTGTTATTATTTCTTTACGGGTAGCATGCAGGTTATTGAACATGCAAAGCACTGAGGTTAGGTGTTCATTTTTCGCAACAATATTGCAGCACTTTTTTTCCTTGACCAAAAAAAGCGGATTTTGTATCACATCCGCTAAAGGCGTGAGTGAACAGAATATATTCACTGTCAAACTTGTAAGGTGAGTGGAAAACCACTTGTCTTCTGCATTTCCTCTTCCTGGCTTTAAGAAAAATAAGTTTTCAATGCCTTGCTCCAAACCGGTCATGAGCACAGGCAGGTCAACATCTTCTCCTACAATGACAAAACTTCCAAAGTCTTTGGTTCTTGAAATGACAGATGTTACCATCAAGAACAATTCCTACATACTTTTTCTTATAACTGATCATTAACGTCAATCAACTGTAGAAAATGTACGGCACCTGCATGCAATTGTATTACATATCGTAACACAAATAAACTTCACGCAATCCGACGTGAATGTGTTCGTAGTTACTGAATATGATGCTGTTTGTCCTGGCCCTGCAGCAGAGTGAGATGGTAAATTCCAATGAATAACATGACGAGTAACATGTTTATACCACACAAATAGAAACTGAAATAACAATGTTCAAAAATTAGGTAATTTGCCACTTTGCACGAAATTTGAAAAATTGGTATTTTTTGACGCGCTGTAGTGCCTTAGATATTGGGAGTTGAAAAAAATGGTAAAAATCAAATTTGTAGAGAATTTTGTGCTCTTTAAAAAAGAAAATAGACATCAAAGCGATAGGAGCAAATGAAACTGAGATATTTTGAAAAAACTGAAAAAAGTCCGAAATTTTTGAAGTTTTTGGACTGCAGAAAGTTTTCCCAAGAGAAATTTTGTTGGCAAAACTTGGTTTTCTAACCTTTCCAACAATATGAACGAGTTAAAAAAAATAAAATCTTCTACCCCACCTTTTGCAACGTACAGACTTTTTTCTGACAGTTTCACAGGACTACAAGGTCTATCCGCTGAAGATCTTCCTGCATTTCGCTGCAATTTTCTAATGCTGCAACTTCTCTGTATACTACGGCATCATCCACAAAAAGCCGCATGGAACTTCCGACACTATCTACTAGGTCATTTATATATATTGTGAAAAGCAATGGTCCCATAACACTCCCCTGTGGCACGCCAGAGGTTACTTTAATGTCTGTAGACGTCTCTGCATTGAGAACAACATGCTGTGTTCTGTTTGCTCAAAACTCTTCAATCTAGCCACACAGCTGGTCTGATATTCCGTAGGCTCTTACTTTGTTTATCAGGCGACAGTGCGGAACTGTATTGAATGCCTTCTAGAAGTCAAGGAAAATGGCATCTACCTGGAAGCCTGTATCTAATATTTTATGTGTCTCGTGAACAAATAAAGCGAGTTGGATCTCACGCGATCGCTGTTTCCCGAATCGATGTTGATTCCTACATAGTAGATTCTGGGTTTCCAGAAATGGCATGATACGCGAGCAAAAAACATGTTCTATATTTCTACATCAGATCGATGTCAGAGATATAGGCCTATAGTTTTGCACATCTGCTCGATGACCCTTCTTGAAAACTGGTACTACCTGTGCTCTTTTCTAATCATTTGGAACCTTCCGTTCCTCTATAGACTTGCAGTACATGGCTGTTAGAAGGGAGTAAGTTCTTTCGCATACTCTGTGTAAAATTGAATTGGTATCCCGTCAGGTCCGGTGGACTTTCCTCTGTTGAGTGATTTCAGTTGCTTTTCTATTCTTTGGACTTTTATTTTGATGTCAGCCATTTTTTCGTTTGTGCGGTGACTTAGAGAAGGAACTGCAGTGCGGTCTTCCTCTGTTTAACAGCTTTGGAAAAAGGTGTTTAGTATTTCAGCTTTAAGCGTGTCATCCTCTGTTTCAATGCCATCATCATCCCAGAGTGTCTGGATATGCTGTTTCGATCCACTTACTGATTTAACATAAGACCAGAACTTCCTAGGATTTTCTGTCAAGTCGGTATATAGAAATTTACTTTCGAATTCACTGAATGCTTCACGCATAGCCCTCCTTATGCTAACTTTGACATCGTTTAGCTTCTGTTTGCCTGAGAGGTTTTGGCTGCATTTAAACTTGCAGTGAAGCTCTCTTTGCTTTCGCAGTAGTTTCTTAATTTTGTTGTTGAACCACGGTGGGTTTTTCCCATCCCTCACAGTTTTACTCGGCACGTACCTGTCTAAAACGCATTTCATGATTGCCTTGAACTTTTTCCATAAACACTCAACATTGTCAGTGTCAGAACAGAAATTTTTGTTTTGATCTGTTAGGTAGTCTGAAATCTGCATCCTATTACTCTTCCTAAACAGATAAACGTTCCTCCTTTTTTTTATAATCCTATTTACTTCCATATTCAGGGATGCTGCAACAGCCTTATGATCACGGATTCTCTGTTCTGTGCTTACAGAGTCGAAAAGTTCGGGTCTGTTTGTTATCAGTAGGTCCAAGATGTTATCTCCACGAGTCGGTTCTCTGTTTAATTGCTCAAGGTAATTTTCAGATAGTGCACTCAGTATAATGTCACTCGATGCTCTGTCCCTACCACCCGTCCTAAACATCTGAGTGTCGCAGCCTATATCTGGTAAATTGAAGTCTCCACCTAAGACTATAACATGCTGAGGAAATTTATGTGAAATGTATTCCAGATTTTCTCTCAGTTGTTCTGCCACTAATGCTGCTGGGTCGAGAGGTCGGTAAAAGGAGCCAATTATTACCCTTGCTCGGTTGTTGAGTATTACCTCCACCCATAATAATTCACAGAAACTATCCACTTCTATTTCATTACAGGATAAACTACTACTAAGAGCGACAAACACGCCACCACCGGTTGCATGCAATCTATCCTTTTTAAACACCGTCTGTGCCTTTGTAAAAATTTCAGCAGAATTTATCTCTGGCTTCAGCCAGCTTTCCGTACCCATAACGATTTCAGCTTTGGTGCTTTCCATCAGCACTTGAAGTTCTGGTACTTTACCAACGCAGCTTCGACAGTTTACAATTGCAATACCGACTGCTGCTTGGTCCCCGCATGTCCTGACTTTGCCCCGCACCCTTTGAGGCTGTTGCCCTTTCTGTACTTGCCCGAGGCCATCTAACCTAAAAAACTGTCCAGTCGACGCCACACAACCCCTGCTACCCGTCTAGCCACCTGCTGTGTGTAGTGGACTCCTGACCTATCCAGCGGAACCCAAAACCCCACCACCCTATGGTGCAAGTTGAGGAATCTGCAGCCTACACGGTCGCAGAACTGTCTCAGCCTCTGATTCGGGCCCTCCACTCGGCTCTGTACCAAAGGTCCGCAGTCAGTCCTGTCGACGATGTAGATAGTGAGTTCTGCTTTCATTCCGCTAGCAAGACTGGCAGTCTTCACCAAATCAGATAGCCGCTGGAAACCATAGAGGATTTCCTCTGATCCATAGCGACACACATCATTGGTGCCGACATGAGTGACCACCTGCAGATTAGTGCACCCTGTACCTTTCATGGCATCTGGAAGGACCCTTTCTACGTCTGGAATGACCCCCCTTGGTATGCACACAGAATGCACATTGGTTTTCTTCCCCTCCATTGCAGCCATATCCCTAAGGCGCCCCTTTACGTGCCTGACGTTGGAGCTCCTAACAACCAGTACGCCCACTCTCTGTGACCGCCCGGATCTTGCAGACTGAGGGGCAACCTCTGGAACAGGATAAGTAGCCATGTCTGGCTGAAGATCAGTATCAGCTGGAGACAGAGCCTGAAACCAGTTCGTCAGACAAACTGGAGATGCCTTCCGTTGAGCCCTCTGGAATGTCTTTCGCCTCCTGCCACACCTCAAGACGACTTCCCACTCTACCACGGGTGAGGGGTCAGCCTCAATGTGGGCAGTATCCCAGGCAGCCGTAGCCGAAGTTCGATCAGGGGATGTGTGGGACGAGCTGGCCGTCCCTGACAAACCCCCGTCCGGACCCCCACAGTGATACCCATTAGCAACAGCCTCAAGCTTTGTGACTGAAGCCAACACTGCCTGAAGCTGGAAGCAAAGGGATGCCAGCTCAGCCCACATCCGAACACAGCAGTCGCAGTCCGTATCCATGCTAATTGCTTTTGTGCAAAGAACGTCTGAACTAATCTACAGAGAGCACAAACAAATCGACACAAAATTTAAACGGTTATTAAAATACAAGATTGCCTAGTAAGTGCAGTAATGCTGCTACTTGCACACTGCTACACACTGCTCGGCGGCAGAAGGAGACTATGCGATTTTACACTATTCAGGTGCTAAAACGCGATGCTACGACTCTCAAATACTATAATACGCCTGAAATTTGTGAATTAAACTATGCTAGTATCCAAAAACATGCAAAGACATTAAGAATTAAACCATGTAACAAATAAGTGAGCTAAGAGTATACGACTTGCTGCTGGCAGCTGCTTATCCAAGGGTAGCAGGGAGCACACTCATTCTAAGATAAAACACAATGATCAGTAAATCTGTAATTTTTGAGAGTCTGCATCTTGTAATCTAGTGGTTAGCATTGCTGCCTCGAGACCCAAGGGTCCTGGTTTCGATTCCAAGCTGGTTGGAGATTTTTTGTGCTCGGGGAGTGGGTGTCTGTGTTGCCCTCATCATTTCATCTCATCATCATTGATGCACAAGTTGCCAAAGTAGTGTCAAATAGAAAGACTTGCACTAGGCAGCTGAACTATCTCAGATGGAATCTGCTGGCCAGTAATGCCATACTATAATTTCATTTCATGTCTAAGAATCCTCGTTTGTCCTTCCACGTCATGTGGTTTCACAAAAATCCTGAATTTACACGGTGTTTCAGCAGGAATAGTAAATATCTTAGAATGTGGTATTATAGACTAATTCGAGTAAAATGTTCCTTATGACATGGGTCCAACCAAGCAAGATGGTGCAGTGGTTAGCACACTAGACTCGCATTCGGGAGCATGGTGGTTCAAACCTGCATCCGGCTGTTCTAATTTAGGTTTACCGTGGTTTCCCTAAATCATTTCAGGTAAATGCCGGGATGGTTCCTTTGAGAGGGCACGGCCGACTTCCTACCCCATCCTTCCCTCTAACGATGGGACCAATGACCTCGCTGTTTCATCCCGTCCCCCAAATCAATCAACCAACCATGGGTCCAGCTTTTATTCATTACACAGAGATACGGCTGTTAAAAGATAACCCAAATATGTACTTTCAGAACGTGTTAAGCAAAGGCAAATGATTAAGTTAATATTTAGTTTACATAAATTCCCTTTCATACTTCAATACTCTTTTGAATTCTCATGACAACACTTTGTGTAGTTCTTCTGAGGTTCTCTTGGTATTTGTTTGTGAGAGCAGCACTGATCATAATCTGAATGATCAGTTTATCTCCTGTGTGTACTTGTTTTTAGTTATCTGCACGTTTCAGCCATCACTACAGGCAAAAATCCAAAGTGGGTAAGATTTTGGGACTGTGGTGGTCAAGAAACATGTCTACTTGGCCCAATTCCTCTTCCAGAGAATGTTAGATTTAGGTGATGTGTCATCTGATGACTACAATATGGAGAGGCCCCATCATGCTGGAAAACAGACTCATCCTTGTAGCATAACAGACCTCTTCTAATACTGCTGGAAGAATACCTAGATAATGAAGTCTGTGAGACGATGCTGTTACACAACAGAGCCAAAGAACTGACTGTCCATCATACCACACCACACATTACGGAGAAGTATTCTTCAAAATGTGTCTCCACAAAGGCATACAAGTTTTCGTCAGATCTCCAGTGTGACCTACGAGTGTTACTTGTACCATCGTAGATGAAAGTGGCTTCATCAGTAAGCCCTATTAATAGGCTCACTCGGCAGTTTATAAGTAGCCAGTAACAAACACCCAGTCATTTGTCTTCATCTGTTTTCTTGAAGGTTGTTGTTGTTGTGGTCTTCAGTCCTGAGACTGGTTTGATGCAGCTCTCCATGCTACTCTATCCTGTGCAAGCTTTTTCATCTCCCAGTACCTACTGCAACCTACATCCTTCTGAATCTGCTTAGTGTATTCATCTCTTGGTCTCCCTCTACGATTTTTACCCTCCACGCTGCCCTCCAATACTAAATTGGTGATCCCTTGATGCCTCAGAACATGTCCTACCAACCGATCCCTTCTTCTGGTCAAGTTGCGCCACAAACTTCTCTTCTCCCCAATCCTATTCAATCCTTCCTCATTAGTTATGTGATCTACCCATCTAATCTTCAGCATTCTTCTGTAGCACCACATTTCGAAAGCTTCTATTCTCTTCTTGTCCAAACTATTTATCGTCCATGTTTCGCTTCCATACATGGCTACACTCCATACAAATACTTTCAGAAATGACTTCCTGACACTTAAATCAATACTGGATGTTAACAAATTTCTCTTCTTCAGAAACGCTTTCCTTGCCATTGCCAGCCTACATTTTATATCCTCTCTACTTCGACCATCATCAGTTATTTTGCTCCCCAAATAGCAAAACTCCTTTACTACTTTAAGTGCCTCATTTCCTAATCTAATTCCCTCAGCATCACCCGACTTAATTAGACTACATTCCATTATCCTTGTTTTGCTTTTGTTGATGTTCATCTTATATCCTCCTTTCAAGACACTGTCCATTCCATTCAACTGCTCTTCCAAGTCCTTTGCTGTCTCTGACAGAATTACAATGTCATCTGCGAACCTCAAAGTTTTTATTTCTTCTCCATGAATTTTAATACCTACTCCGAATTTTTCTTTTGTTTCCTTTACTGCTTGCTCAATATACAGATTGAACAACACCGGGGAGAGGCTACAACCCTGTCTTACTCCCTTCCCAACCACTGCTTCCCTTTCATGTCCCTCGACTCTTATAACTGCCATCTGGTTTCTGTACAAATTGTAAATAGCCTTTCGCTCCCTGTATTTTACCCCTGCCACCTTTAGAATTTGAAAGAGAGTATTCCAGTCAATATTGTCAAAAGCTTTCTCTAAGTCTACAAATGCTAGAAACGTAGGTTTGCCTTTCCTTAATCTTTCTTCTAAGATAAGTCGTAAGGTCAGTATTGCCTCCAGTGTTCTTGAAGGTGTTGAAATGATAATGCTAGATGCCATACATGTGTAATATCTGCCTTATTCTTGCATGTAGAATACCGATATGTGTAGAAATTTTGCATGTGTTTATTGAAGGACTGCATTGTACCAACTGAATAATCTTGCCTACTTCATCCACACTCTGTTTATTTGCACATTCAGATGAAAAATGAGTGCTGGGCACTGCCCCAGCCTCTCGCAATTTTAGGGGAAGTGTAAGTAAACACTCTTCAGTGTGGTACTCTTACAAGTAGGAAATCATTTACCATATTCCTTACAAGCAGCATTGTTTCCATTACAATCCCCCATACACAAATACCACACCGAGCGGGGTGGCGCAGTGGTTAGACATTGGACTCGCATTCGGGAGGACGACGGTTCAATCCCGCGTCCGGCCATCCTGATTTAGGTTTTCCGTGATTTCCCTAAATCACTCCAGGCAAATGCCGGGATGGTTCCTCTGAAAGGGCACGGCCGACTTCCTTCCCAATCCTTCCCTAATCCGATGAGACCGATGACCACGCTGTCTGGTCTCCTTCCCCAAAAAACCAACCAACCAACAAATACCACAATTAAATTGAAATTATGTCGAAAAATTCAAAGAACTTAAGTTCAATTCAGTAAACTCAAATCAGCTTCACAACTTGAACTTCCAAACAAAAATGACTAACAATAAATAAATCCATAGCAACGGGACTACCAACATGCAAAATGAGAATTCATATCTGTAACCAGCTGTATCTCATAAACAATCAAGTTGAATACATGTTATATGAAATGCTTTATTAAAATTAGTCTATAATACCACATCCAAAAATACTTCCTGTTTCTTCTGAAACACCCAGTACAATAACATCAAACCATCAACAGCTCTCCTATTAGTGAGATGTTACCCACCCTCATATTCCTCTTTGTGTATTCCAATGAAAACAATCGATTTTTGACAATATAATATTAATTAGATCAATAAAAAAATCTACTCACCAAGCAGTGGCAGAAAACACACATAAAAGATTATAATTAAGCAAGCTTTTGGAGCCAGTGGCTCCTACTTCAGGCAGAAGAGTTGAAAAGGAAGGAAGAGGGGTGAAGGAAAATAACTGGAGAGGTCTAGGAAAGAGGGGTAGATTTCGTAAAAGTCACCCAGAACTGCGTGTCAGGGGAGACTTATCGGACCGGATGAGAAACAAAGACTGATTGTTGTGGTCTGCACCGGATGAGATCTGAAAACCTGAGAGCTTAAAGGAGGTAGACAGGGTAATATGCAAGACAGAGATTACTGCTGAACCATTGTGTACAAATTAATAAGAGTAAATGTAAATTAAGCCAGATGGGTGAACCAAGGACAGGTTTAGCACTAATTCCCACCTGTGGAATTCTGAGAAACTAGTTCCAGGGGAAGGGTAACAATCGCCATTTTGTAGAGCATGCTCTGCAACTGGATATTGTGTGTTGCCATTATACATCCTCTGCCTACGCTCATTCATCATAACTGATAATTTGGTGTTAGTCATGCCAATGGAACAGGGCGAACAATGTTTACACAACACAGGTCATATACCAGCTGTTATGCAAATGGTGTTTGGTCTTTTACATTGACATGACCACCATCAAATTCTCAGCTAGGATGAATGGGCTTACGCAGAGGGTGTATACTGGCAATGCACAATATCCTTTTGCAGAGCATGCTCTACAACATGACAGTAAAGACCTCATTGCCTGTTTCATCACACACCCCATCTGGATTCTTCCCCCCCGGACACTAGTTTCTCAGAACACCACAGTTGGGAACTAGCGCTAAACATG
This sequence comes from Schistocerca americana, assembly GCF_021461395.2. NCBI lineage: Eukaryota > Metazoa > Arthropoda > Insecta > Orthoptera > Acrididae > Schistocerca > Schistocerca americana. The sequence goes on along the minus strand of NC_060119.1, from coordinate 278,367,927 downwards.
TCCTTGGTTCTCACCATCCACCTGGCCTTAATTTACGTTAATTTCTTCCATCTCAGCATTTCTTCACAGTAACTACTCCTTTTTTCACCCTGTTTAATTTTCTACATCTTTCATTTTCTTACCTGTCTATTTTTCGCCATCCCCCTCCTGCCTCAGTCACATACAGTGTTCTTAGCTTTACACTCTTATTAAATTGTACACTGTTTTATCAGTAATCTCTGTTTGCATACTACCTTGTCTTTCCCCTTTAATCTCCCAGGTTTTCAGATACTGTCCCGTGCAGTCTCCAACAATCAGTCTTTCCTTCTTATCTTATCCAGTAAGTCTCCCTTGACCCGTGGTTCTGGGTGACTTTTCCGAACTACACTTATTTTCCTAGATCTCTCCAGTCCTATTCTTTCACCCCTCTTCGTTCCCCTTCAACCCTTCTGCCACTGGCTCTGAAAGGTTGCCTAATTATAACGTTCTTTTATCTGTGAGTTCCACCACTAGTTGGTGAGTAGAGTTTTTGTCTATCTAACTACATTATCTTAGCATGTTCCACATTATGACCCTTATATGTATGACACTATACTTTTTGTTTGTGCCGCATTTTGATCATCCACATACAATTGTAGCCACAAATTTTACACTTCCCCTGTCCATTCAGGCCCAAGGGGAAACTTGGTGTCAGTATGCAGATACTCATAATTTGTGATTTTTTCCTTATGTGGAATTTCTGCATCAGTATGTTGATTCATAAACTATACTGATCAGGTGAAAAATGCTCCAGATCCAGTATATCAGGTCTTAACATCCTCTGTTCTTGCAGAATGCCCTAAACAAATCAATGTTTCTTTGTTCCACAGTGGTATTTGTACCAAATGTTTCCTCAGCCAATATCTCTTGAAAAAATTACACTCATCATAGTACACTTTTGCATTTTCACTTACTATAGTTGAATAATTTTTTAATGTTTGCTGTAAGCTGTGTTATTATTGTCTAAGGTTAATTATAATGATGGCCTTAAAATATTCTTTTTATTTCAGATGAATTTCTGCAGTTGTCATATGTGTCTCTGAATGAGATGAATGATAAGCCTGATTATGTAAATTACCGCATTTTGCTTTGGAAAACATTTGCAGAATTCCCAGAAATATGTGAAGTAAAAAATAAGGAAGTATCTCCAATTTTCTTATCTTTCGTGGAGTAAGTGGTTTCCTTATTTTTGTACCCTAAAGCACATTTTTTACTTCTACAGTAATAACAGAATTAATTTTTAGTGAAAGCAGCTGTATTGTTGTAAATTCATTTGTATAAGAAAAGGAGACTTCACTACGTGGCAAAGTATTAGTGTTCGTTGTTTTATTTTTTTTTAATACCAAATTTGTTATGCTCATGTAACTGTTCTTTGTTTGGCCTGGAATATTGTGGTCACATCAGAACTTAAACAAATGCACTACAACTGTCAGAATACTAAAGGCAAAAGCTGTGAAACTTATGGCTTTATTTATTTATTTTTCAAGTTATGTAGGACCATGCAAGCCAGTGCTACCAAATCAGTACATATTACAGAATGCTGATTTGAAAATTTACAAACAAAAGAATTAAACACCAAAAAATTATGACAGAGTATATAAATAAACAACACATTCCAAAGAAAAATTCTTAGCTACTCCAGGGAATTACTATACAGAAGTGAGTAGTGTACCACAAGGAATGCTTCAACCTTGGATTTGAAAATATTGTGGAGAGAGAAAGGGGGGGGGGGGGGAGAGAGAGAGAGAGAGAGAGAGCATATATGAAGCACTAAGAGAATGGAACAGTTGAAATTCCACATCTACATGTATATTCACAAGCCATGTAACGATATGTGGTAGAATGTACTTTGTGCTCTACTGTCATCCCCCGCCCCCCCCCCCCCCCCCTCCCCGAGTCCCTCTAATTCATGTTCCATTCGCAAATAGTGCACTGTTAAGAAGACTGTCAGTGGAGCTTGACGTGCTCTGTCTGTGTCTGTCACTGGAGCTGGATGAACATTTCTGTGACACTTTTGCACTCACTAAATGAATCTGCGACAAAACATTATTTTTATCTCCTCTATCTTCTTTATTAATCCTACCTGACAAGGTTCCTACACTGATGAGCAGTACTCGAGAAATGATCAATTGAGAGTCTTGTATGCTACCTCTGTTATAGGTGAATTACATTTCTTTAGGATTCTTCCAATAACTATGGATGCATACTCTTATAAGTAAAACAGTAGTTACCATTTGTGTTTATCAACTATCGTGCAATCTAACGACAATGGGTATTCCCACTTGTTAATGCGCAGTACATTTCATTTATTTATGTTGAGGGTCAGTTGCTTGTTCCTGGATCAAGTGCTGACTCTTTGCAGGTCTTCCTTCATTTTTCTACAATTTTCTAGCATTTCTAGGTTTCATATGTACAACTGTATCTGCTAGTAGTTTCACACAGTTTCCCATGTTATTCGCCAGATGGTTTGAATATTATGAACACTAACAGTGCTACAACACTCCCTTGGAGTGTTCTCGAAGTTTCTTATGGGGTTATATCTGTAAAAGCGTCCTCAGTTCTAATCTGATATTATGTAAGCATTGAACTTGATAGATTTCATTTTTCATGGAATAGTTTTATTACTGTTAGTGCCGTGTTCAAAGCTTCAAAGGATCTATTTATTGCATAAGTTGCATCTAAAGCACATTTTTGGAATCTCATTGGTCAGTAATCACTCCTGCCCCCGTACTTCAATTACCAATATAATTGAATTTTGGACTCAAATGGTATTCGTTGGGGACTGAATGAAAACTTAATATTGTGTTTATACTCTTTTATTGGAGTACATGGTAACTCAGACAAACAATATAATTAATATAATATACGTTATTGCTTTTTACATTTAATGGCTTCTTTATTATGTTACAAGAAGAAATTATACAGGTTTTTTCCCATGTTTATATGGCTGTTAAAAGACTGGTTTGAATAATTCCAGTAACTAATTTTTATTACAATTCTGATTATATATCTTTTATCACAAATGATTTTCTGGGGATTTATTAAAGGTTAGATTCTGAGTTGCAGTGCATCTACTGTTAGTATCAGAGATAGGGATATCTTATGGACCCAGTGGGGTATACTGTTCATCTAGAGACCAGATAAAGGCAACAGTCTGAGGATCATGTGTGAATACTTTTTGTTGTCTGCTGTAAGGCTTAGTGGGACACACGGTATAAAATTGATGATAACAGCTGAAAGCAATTTAATTACCATGTTGAAATTCAGATTCTGCAACAACTCAAGTTATTGAACAAAGCTGAAAACTTCATGCACTTATTATGCACATCATAAATCAAAGAAGTAAATGAATGAGGTGCAAACTATAGTACACAGCTGGAGACCTCATTGAAAAGTGTGTACAGTAGTAACTTTGTATCATAAAGAGGAGAATAGGACTTTATGGTAGAAATTAGAAGGGAATCAAATAGTGAATTTGAAAGTGTAGAATAAAGAATAAAGGGAAAAGTTTAGATAAAACAGTTGTCGTAGTCATACAAGTAGACAAACAGAATGGAGTGAAGATGGAGCCAAAGGAGAGATGGAGGAGGCGGGGGGGGGGGGGGGGGGGGGAGGGGGAGAGAGAGAGAGAGAGAGAGAGAGAGAGAGAGAGACATGCAATAATTTATGCTCAATTTATTAATAAGGTAGTTTTGTTGTACTGAATTGAAAATAAGCGAATGAAAAATATACATTGTGACTATCCATAATAAATTCTACAGAAAAAATAATGTATCAGTTTTTCTACATAATACCTGCAATTACTGACTTGTAACACACTATTTATTTGTCTCCAGGGATGAATTTTTTAGAACAAATGTACAGGAAGCAAAAACTGTGAATATTAAAAGAAAAGATACAGCGTTGCAGACAGATACACTGACAAATGAGAATGAAAGCTCAGGTGACAGTGAAGAAGAACCAGAAGAAGCTGTGGTTCATCAAGAAATAACTTTTCCAAAAGAAAGAACAATGACTGCTAAAGAGTTTGTGAGGTAACTGTATTTTAAAGCCACAGTAACCTAAGACTTAAAATCAGTAAGCACTTATTGTCATGAGAAAAGTTATAATTTAAGCTTTTATCAGAAGACTCAGTAAGTACTTATATGCATAAGAAAAGTTGATTCTCATGGCATGAACTGTATTGACTGTGGTGGGTAGTTTTCCTGTCAAATTGTGATTTTCAAACAATGGAAACTCCATGTAGGAATATCAACAATGTAGGAAAAGACAGATTGCTACTTACTGTAAAGAAGACAAGTTGCAGACAGGCACAATTAAAAGACACTTACAGTAAGCTTTCGAACACAGCCTTCATTTGGAAAAGAGGAGTACATGCCATTCATACACGCAAACTTCATGCACACATGACCACCAACTCCAGAATCTCAGGCCGGAATGCAACTACCACTTGGGATGCAAGCAATAATCCGGAAGGGGAAGGGATATCACCTCCTTGCCCCACAATTTCCAGATGCTGCACCTGTTGGCATTCTATTCCCTGCACACTCCACTAGACAGTGTTCGTCACTCAGCCCTCCTGTACACTACTATCCCCTTCCCCTTCCCCTTCCCTGCCCCCTCCATATTGCTGCTTGCATCCCATGTGATAGTTGCATCCTGGCCCGAGATGCTGGAGTTAGCAGTCGTGTGCATGAGGTATTCTTGCTTGTGTGTATGAATGGTGTATGTTTCTCTCTTGCAAATGAAGCTGTGGCCGAAAGCTCCATGCAAGTGTCTTTTAATTGTGTCTGTCTGAAACTTAATGTGTCTTCTGTACAGTAAGTAGCAATCTGTCTTTTCCTACATTGTTGAAATAGTGACTGTCTTAGGTGATGCTACCCAATTGTTCTCAGGTTAAATATTGAAACATATGCAATGTTCTCCATTTATTATGTATTAGAATCATTAGAATTTTAATAAAGTCTAATGTAGGCAGATAGTTTTTAACTAACTTTGCGTTATGTGGAAATACATTGTAATATTTATTAAGTCCACTACCTTTGTCACAGGACTCTTGCTGCACATATGAGTGTCTTTGCAAAACTTCGGAATCCAAAAGCAATTTTTAGAGAATCAGAGTTAAGTAAGTTGTATTATGATCTGCTGATGCACAAAAATAATGATGTCCAGAAGCTGGCACTCAGCTGCTTGCTTACATATAAACACAAGTTTCTTCTTCCATACCAGTAAGTACTATAATTTTTTCTTTATCATGTGGAATACATCAACTGCCTGTCAGAACAAAATGACACCTTTTTTGTTCTAGGCCTAATTTGTTCAACTTGTTAGATGATAAAACGTTCAAAAGCGAAATAACTATGTTTCGCATTGACAAAGAAAGTGACGTAATTCAAACTGAACACCGTGAGAAACTTATACCTATAATTATGAGGTAAGTCATACAGATATCTATAAACAGTTCATCTAGTGAACAAACCATTAACAATGGAAAATGTAAAAGTGTAAATATACTATTTCAGCAGAACTTATTACAGCAGCATAGCTGCTTGATTATTACCGAAACAGAAATGCACCTACAGTGTTTCTAACTCTCAGTGTAATAATAACCTTTTCTTCATTAACAAATTGTATTCCAGGATAGTCTACAGTAAAATGCTGACAAAAACTGGTTCAAAATCTACAGGCAAAGCAGCAGCACAGCTACGTCGATCTTTAGTTTTGAGGTTTCTGGCTGGCTGTCATGAGAACGAACTGATGATATTTGTGCAAATGGCTTTCAAAAATTTAATGGACCACCTAAAAGGTGAAGAAAACTCTTTTGAATCCTGTAATTTGCAATTTATTTGTTTCTTTACTATTGTACTTTTGTTATTTTCACCTACTTTAAGTAAATTGTCTTTGTGTGTGTGCATGCCAGAAGCACCTTCAGTAGTATAGCAGGTGACACATTTTGATAAACATGGGAAACTTATTCTCTCTCTCTCTCTCTCTCTCTCTCTCTCTCTCTCTCTCTCTCTGTATCTATGTATGTACACTAGACGCTCGCTAATCCGGCCATTCCTGATACATATAGGTGCCGGATTAGTGAAAGTGCCGGATTATTGAGTGTCTGAAATTCATTTTATTCATTTATTTTGTTTTTTATTTATTTTGAAAACATAGGGGATATAGTGTACTGTACTTCATTAAACTGAACGATACAATTTTGAAACATAGAAGATACACTTTATTAAATCCAAAAATACATTAATTTTCAAACTTAGTCCTTAAGTGTGTGCTGTACATAATTATACAGTCGTATCACGCACTATGAAACATGTTCCTAATTTTTAACTGTCACAATGATGATAAGTGACGGTCCCATGCTTTATCACACAACCCCTTTACAAGCATTACATCAGTACTGCATGTATCTGGTTGTTGCATAATGCACTCCAGGAAGACCTCAGCAGCTTCACCACCAGCAGTGTGAGAAATCTTCATGCTCTCTGTTCCTGTGTCCTCTTCTTCATCACTTTCATCATTACTTTCTTGCACGCTTTTAATTATTTATTTACCTGTTAAGATTTGGTCTGTATCACAATTTTCCTCATTCAGCCACTTAGTAACATCTTCTTCATCAGTTTCTTCTCCTGGAAGGTTGTGGAACATGTCAGTGTACAAAGTAATTGATAATTCCAAATTGACTGGCTCATCACTGGCACTCACTGCTTGATCCAACTCGGCATCAGTGGTTGTTGTTGTTGTTGTTGTTGTTGTTGTGGTCTTCAGTCCTGAGACTGGTTTGATGCAGCTCTCCATGCTACCCTATCCTGTGCAAGCTTCTTCATCTCCCAGTACCTCCACACTGCCCTCCAATACTAAACTGGTGATTCCTTGATGGCTCAGAACATGTCCTACCAACTGGTCCCTTCTTCTTGTCAGGTTGTGGCACAAACTCCTCTTCTCCCCAATTCTAATCAATACCTCCTCATTATATTTTGACTAAAGTTCAGTCTTGATCACACCATTTATGTTTCAATGATGTAGGTAACCGGTTTTGGTTATTTTTACATAACCATCATCAGACCTGTGGATTAATTTTAGGAAATACTGGAAACCAATCATTAAATAAAATGAAAGTGTCTAATGACATCAAAATTTAACAAGATAAAATAAAATTAATTATACCCATGGCTCCCTTAGGATGGTAGGCGAAGCTCTCCTCAGCTGCTACGAAGTCAACTGATGGTTGTGAGTGCTGAGCACGAGCTTAAATATGCAGAGGCTCCGCCTACTTCCTGTCACATTGCTTCACAACTGCCAATCAGCGTTCATGATGTGACGCTATCGTCAAAGTATAAAAGTAGGAAATACGCTAATAACATAAAATTGATTCATTTAAAATGTCTGATTAACAGATAGTTAGTATGTGTACAGCTTATTTATATTTTAGATAAAAATAGTAAACTACGATGTGTAATAGTTGTGCCCTCTATGGGCAACCTTAATACTATTACAGTGTCATTTACATCAAAGATGTGAAAGTCCTTGGAGTTGTGGTATATATCGGTTATACCGAGTCGCCTACATCACAATTGCATCTTTGTTGGATGTTGCAGATCGTCTTACTTTAACTGTAGTTTTCATAGCACTATTCTTTATAGCAGTAGGGTAGCAGCCAAGAGTACGTTCCGCATTATGTATGTCTGAATAACTGATGAGACCGCTGATAAAATTTTTAGAACTCATCGATCTAATAGTTTTTATAATAATTAATTTCAATTTAATAAAATTTTTTATATGTTGTACAGCATATTTTACATACATAGCTTTTGCCATGGGTATAACTACTCTTATATTTTAAAACAAAAGAGTAGGTGCTTTTATTATAAAATTTCGTCAAAGAGGTCGTAAAAATATTTTTCGCGAAAATCTAATTGTTCATTGAGCAGCATTGATGATTTGGTTTTCAAATGAGCATATCTCTCGATTTCTTCTAAGATGTTCATAAGTAAGCCTTTATTTGCATAATGAAGAACTTGTAAATTCTGCTCTACTGTCCTCTCAGCATGATTATTGAATGCTATATGATGGCCGAATACAGACTTTGTTCGTGAGGTACCCGGCGTATGTTCTTTGTACCTTACTGCAAAATTTCGACCTGCTTGGCCGATGTATATTTTCTCACAGTCTCTGCATTGGATCTTGTACACTCCTGATCTGGTAAATTTTCCACTATCTTTACTTACAGTATGTCTTAATTTTTGTTGTAAAGTATTGTCAGTTGTAAATGCTATTGTTATTCCAGAATTTTTGAATAAATTAGTAATTCTATCTGATATGTTTCCCATATATGTCATCTTCATATATTTTGGATTACCTATTAGTGGAGTACTTTGTGATTGTTGCACTTTATTAAAAATGATATCTACCTGTCGTGTGTCGAAAGAGTTAGTTTTTGCAATTTGTTTTAAGATGGTCATTTCCTTTTTGATCTCATTAGCTTCTAGCGGTAATTTAGTATTCGGTGTATCATAGACATAAAAAATGCTTTTTTATATTTGTCAGGATGACATGATGTGGCATTAATAATAACATCATTAGTTGTAGGTTTCCTGTATATGGTGAAGAAATGTTTCCCATTGGTATTAGTTATAGTGAGATCTAGGTAGTTAATAGATTTTCGATTTTCATGCTCAACCGTAAATTGTAACTTCGGATGCATAGAGTTTAATTTTATAGCAAGCTTCTCAATTTCATCCTTTGAACCATTATAAAGCAATAGTGTATCATCTATGTATCGCTTGTAATATATGATTTTATTTGCGATATCAGGGTTATTTTTCAGGAATTGCGTCTCATAGTGGTTCACGAAAATGTCTGCAACTGTCCCAGCCAAAGAATTGCCCATTGCTAAGCCATCTTTCTGACAATAGATTTTAGTATTAAAAGAGAAATAATTGTAATCTAAAGTGCATTCAAGCAGTTCTATAAATTCGATTATTTTGTCTTTAGTCATATTTTTGTATTGTGCCCATAGAGGGCACAACTATTACACATCGTAGTTTACTATTTTTATCTAAAATATAAATAAGCTGTACACTTACTAACTATCTGTTAATCAGACATTTTAAATGAATCAATTTATGTTATTAGTGTATTTCCTACTTTTATACTTTGACGATAGCGTCATATCATGAACGCTGATTGGCAGTTGTGAAGTAATGTAACAGGAAGTAGGTGGAGCCTCTGCATATTTAAGCTCGTGCTCAGCACTCACAACCATCAGTTGACTTCGTAGCAGCTGAGGAGAGCTCCGCCTACCATCCTAAGGGAGCCATGGGTATAATTAATTGTATTTTATCTTGTTAAATTTTGACGTCATTAGACACTTTCATTTTATTTAAAGATTGGTTTCTAGTATTTCCTAAAATTAATCCACAGGTCTGATGATGGTTATGTAAAAATAACCGAAACCGGTTACCTACATCATTGAAACATAAATGGTGTGATCAAGACTGAACTTTAGTCAAAATATAATAATCTATTGATCACTGTATTCCAAAAATGTTTACCAGAATTATACCTCCTCATTAGTTTATGTGATCTACCCATCTAATCTTCAGCATTCTTATGTAGCACCAAATTTCGAAAGCTTCTATTCTCTTCTTGTCCAAACTATTTATCGTCCATGTTTCACTTCCATACATGGCTACACTCCATACAAATACTTCCAGAAACGACTTCCTGAGGCTTAAATCTGTACTCGATGTTAACAAATTTCTCTTCTTCAGAAACGCTTTCCTTGCCATTGCCAGTCTACATTTTGTATCCTCTCTACCTTGACCATCATCAGTTATTTTGGTCCTCAAATAGCAAAACTCCTTTACTACTTTAAGTGTCTCATTTCCTAGTCTAATTCCCTCAGCATCACCCGACTTAATTCAACTACATTCCATTATCCTCGTTTTGATTTTGTTGATTTTCATCTTATATCCCCCTTTCAAGACACTGTCCATTCCGTTCAACTGTTCTTCCAAGTCCTTTGCTGTCTCTGACAGAATTACAATGTCATCGGCATGGATTTTAATACCTACTCCGAATTTTTCTTTTGTGTCCTTTACTGCTTGCTCAATATACTGATTGAATAACATCGGGGACAGGCTACAACCCTGTCTCACTCCCTTCCCAACCACTGCTTCCCTTTCATGTCCCTCGACTCTTATAACTGGCATCTGGTTTCTGTACAAATTGTAAATAGCTTATTGCTCCCTGTATTTTACCCCTGCCACCTTCAGAATTTGAAAGAGAGTATTCCAGTCAACATTGTCAAAAGCTTTCTCCAAGTCTACAAATGCTAGAAATGTAGGTTTGCCTTTCCTTAATCTATTTTCTAAGATAAGTTGTAGGGTCAGTATTGCCTCACTTGTTCCAATATTTCTACGGAATGCAAACTGATCTTCCCCAAGGTCAGCTTCTACCAGTTTTTCCCTTTGTCTGTAAAGAATTCGCATTAGTATTTGGCATCCGTGACTTATTAAACTGATAGTTCGGTAATTTTCACATCTGTCAACATCTGCTTTCTTTGGGGTTGGAATTATTATATTCTTCTTGAAGTCTGAGGGAATTTTGCCTGTCTCATACATCTTGCTCACCAGATGGTAGAATTTTGTCAGGACTGGCTCTCCCAAGGCCGTCAGTAGTTCTAATGGAATGTTGTCT